>NC_136412.1:343614120-344284120 GCF_051521515.1 Lactuca serriola | reverse complement strand
GTATCACACATATCATATCTAAGCATGGTTCATTTCTTACCATTGTGTTCTTTTCGGTCGTGAACAATCCTTTCTTCATGAGACTTTTAGAGAGCTTAGCCATATCAGCTCCCAAAGATGCGACCTCACATCCATCTCACATAGGTAATGCTAATCTGGAACAATCCGTACTATTCCACTATAGAAGCTATCAGCATTATTAAGAATAAAGAATTCATCCCTATATCATCAATGGAAAAATACAAAATAAATATCATAGGAGCGAGCATACCTTGGTGTTGGTTGTTCTTTGAGTCTTCCCCAACTTGTTGTCCTATTGAACCTAGACCATGGGATCTCCAATGTTGCTAGGTTAGGTTTCCGCCAGGTGGTGACTCATTGTGTTGGCTTTAAGCCCATTCCCCTCGATGTGAAGAGAACTTGCTCTCTACTAAGGCCTTTTGTCAAGGGATCAACTATATTTTCCTTTGACTTCGTGTAACTAATGGAAATAATTCCATTCTTCAGCAAGTCTCTTATTGTAATATGTCTGCGCCTAATGTGTCTCGACTTGCCATTATATATATGACTTTGTGCTCTAGTAAGAGCAGCCATACTGTCACAATGTATGGCAATGGCAGTAACAGGTTGAGGCCACAGAGGAATACCCTCTAGGAAGCTTTTAAGCCATTCAGCTTCTTCAGCAGCTTTGTCTAAAGCAATGAACTCTGCTTCCATTGTAGAACGAGTATTCACAGTTTGCTTAGATGATTTCCAAGAGATAGCAGCTCCACCAAGAGTGAACACATATCCACTTGTAGATTTTGCCTCTGAAGTATTGGAAATCCAATTTGCATCACAATACCCTTCAAGAACAGGAGGATATTTCGTGTAATGCAGTCCATAATTCATTGTATGCTTTAAATATCTAAGCACTCTCACTAATGCATACCAATGATCTTTTCCAGGATTGTGGGAGTAACGAATCAATCTACTTACACTATAAGCCAAGTCCGGTCTAGTACAATTCATAATATACATTAAGCTACCAAGAACTTGAGTATATTCTAACTGAGCTACACTATCACCTTTATTCTTCTTAAGATGACTTGAAGGATCAAAAGGGGTGACTACCGGCTTGTCATCATAGTGTCCAAACTTCTTAAGTACACTTTCAATATAATGGGACTGAGTTAGAGTATAACCATCAGATCTTTTTTGAACTCTTACACCAAGGATCACATCTACTACTCCCAAGTCCTTCATGGAAAAGGAGGAGTTTAGCATTTTCTTGGTTTCATTGATCACATCCAAATTAGTACCCATTATAAGCATATCATCCACATACAAGCATATGATGACACAAGCATTCTTGTATTGTTTGACATAAACATATTTATCACATTCATGTAATGTGTTGTCAAACTTCTCATGCCATTGCTTTGGAGCCTGTTTTAGGCCATAAAGTGATCTAACTAACTTACAAACTTTGTTTTCTTGACCTTTAACCACAAACCCTTTAGGTTGGTTCATATATATCTCTTCATCTAGTTCACCATACAAGAAGGCAGTTTTCACATCCATTTGGTGTATTTCCAAATTGTGAATGGCTGCAATTGATACTAATGTGCAAATTGATGTAATTCTTGTAACAGGTGAATAAGTGTCAAAGAAGTCTTGACCCTCTTTTTGACGATACCCTTTAGCCACTAAACGAGCTTTGTACTTCTCAATGGTACCATCAGGTCTAAACTTCTTCTTGAATATCCATTTGTGCCCAATTGGTTTTTGCCCAGGTGGCAAATCTACCAATTTCCAAGTGTTATTCTGCACAATGGAATCAATCTCACTTTTGATTTCCTCTTTCCAAAAGGGAGCTTCAGACGAATCCATAGCGTCCTTGTCGGTTTGTGGTTCCTTATTCACTACATAAGTTATGTAATCAGGTCCAAAATCTTTGGCTATTTTGCCCCGTTTGCTTCTTCTGGGTTCTAAGTTCTCTTCTTGAACCTTAGAAGAGCTCTCTTCATTTGATGTAAACTTTTGTATGAAATGGTATCATTTAGTCCATCATCCAGAGGTCTTTTCCTAGAGCAGGTAACCTCTTTCTCTTTATCCTTAAAAGGAAAAATATTTTCAAAGAATTCAGCCTCTGCTGATTCCATGATGGTTTGGTTATGGATATCATCAACTTGTGACTTAAACAAAAGAAACCTATAGGCTGCACTATTCATGGCAGGGCCAAGATAGATGCAATCTATGGTTTTTGGTCCAAGTTTAGTCCTCTTAGGAAGAGGTACTTGTACCTTAGCAAGGCAACCCCGCACTTTCATCCTTTTATAAGAGGGTAACCTCCCTTTCCATAGATGATAGGGTGATTTATCACTCCTTTTATGAGGAATTCTATTAAGTATTGAATTTGCTGCAAGACATGCTTCTCCCCACGGATTATATGGTGCTCCAGAAGTAATTAATATTGAATTAATCATGTTTTTCAATGTTCTATTCTTTCTTTCTGCCACTCCATTTTGTTGGGGAGTATACGGAGCAGTTGTTTGATGTATAATACCATTTAAAGAACAAAACTCAGCAAAGTCTTTGGATTCATATTCTCCTCCTCGATCAGACCTTAGAATTTTGATCTTTTTGTTAAGTTGATTTTCAACTTCAGCCTTGTAATTCTTAAAATAATTCAAGGCTTCATCTTTGGTATTTAACAAATAAATATAACAATACTTGCTACAATCATCAATAAAGGATATATAATAATTCTTTCCTCCTCTTGTAGGTGTTGCTCTAAAATCACATAAATCAGAGTGGATTAAGCCAAGTATTTCATTAGATTTTTCAACTGATTTATGAGGATGTTGTGAAAATTTTGATTCTACACAAACCTCACATTTTAAATTTTTATCTAATGAACATTTTGGTAACATGCCAAGTTTTGCCATTCTTTGAATAGAACGAAAATTGACATGTCCCAAACGAGAATGCCACAAAACTGAAGGATCATGCATATACATAGAAGATGGGATAGTAGTGCCCATTATTGCATTAACATTATTATTGGTTACATCATTGTTTGGTGTTTCAACACCATAGTACAAAGGTAAGACACTAACTTTGAAGAGACCCTCACTAAGGTATCCCTTTCCAACATACACCCCACCCTTGGTGAGAACAAACTTATCAGACTCAAATACAAGTTTGAAACCTTTGTTACTAAGAATAGGACCAGAAATCAAATTCTTAGTAATTTCAGGAACATGCAAGACATCACTTAAAACAAGTTCTTTTTTAGAAGTCAGTTGTAGCTTCACTTTTCCCTTTCCTTCAACTTTTGCAGTAGAGCCATTCCCCATAAACATTGGTTCAGAATCCGAGACTTTATGGTATGTGGAAAACATGGTACGGGAGTTGCAAATGTGCCTTGTGGCTCCAGTATCAATCCACCAATCCACACAATTGCTAACCATGTTGGTTTGAATCACAGCAACAAACTGATTTGGTGATTCAACCATGTTGGCTTGACCAGAATTTCCTCCACCAGAATTGCCACCATTGTTTCCATTGTTCCCTCCATTGTTCCCTCCATTATTTCCTCCTTGACCCCTCCTGAATCTGCAATCTTTGGGCTTGTGTCCCATTTTGCCACAAACATAACATGGACCAGAATTCTTCTTGAAATTCTTCTTTTTAGGGCCATGATTTTTGCCATCTTTGGAAGAGTTTTTGGAGCCTTGCTTCCCTTTCTTGTTGTTGTGCTTTGTCCTTGAAGTACTTGTTTCTCCAACAAAGTTTGCACTTGGTTCCAAGGAATTTGCATCTGCCTTCTCATTCAATCTGTTATCTTTTCCACACGAATTCTCAACACAAGTTGCTCAAAACTCATGTCATCAGTTAAGTGTTTAAGATATAGTTTGAAATTCTTCCAAGAAGGAGGAAGTTTTTCAATGATTGAACCAACAAGAAAGTTAGAGTTTATACCCATACCTTCAACTTCAAGATCATGTGCAATGACTTGAATTTCCTCCACTTGTTTGAGGACAGATTTGGTATCCACCATCTTGAAATTCATGAATTTTCCAATCACGAATTTCTTGGAACATGCCACTTCTGTTTTGTATTTCTTTTCCAGTGATTCCCATATCTCTCTTGCAGTAGTCATGGTAGAGTACATATCATAGAGAGAATCATCCAGAGCATTCAGAATATAATTTCTGCAATTATATTCATTTATGTTCCAAGTTTCCACTGCCCTTTGATGTTCTGTCAATTAGGCTTCACTGGGTGGTGTTGTTCCTTCTGCAGTGGTTATACCAACAGGAGGAGAGGGGGAGTCATCAGTGAGAACATTGGAAACATGAAGAGTTGTTAGATAAAACAACATCTTCTGTTGCCATCTCCGAAAATCTGAGCCTTTGAATTTATCAGGCTTTTCCACATGTGTTTTGATGATGGAATTTCGATCCATTCTTCACTCTTTGATTTCTGTCTTAGAATGTTAATACAGAAGTACACAATCAACAAAGTAATGAAATAAAACAAACTAAATTCAGATATATTCAATATACAAGAATCAAATTTACAGAAAACATACTTGTTTGATGATTACACAGAAATATAACTATGAAAATGGAGAGATTGAGGCCTGCTTTAGCAGTGTCATAAGACAGAAATTTCCCTGGGATGGGTCTGTCTTGAGGATACAACAATCCAATTCAAGAACAGATCTTGAATCTGTCGAAATTCACCATGATCCCTTTGGAAATATAGACGATTTTTGAGAGAAAGATTGTGTGTTTATTAGCCTTCAAATTCTGTCTAGATCCTTTCATTTATAGGCTTCTAATGGTGGTTGTAAACCACCAACCGAAATTAACTGTCAAAAACTGTCTGCAGTTAATCCTTTATTTAACAGAATTCGTTTTTCACTGAATTAATAAAAAGATTAATTAAGGACTTATTAATTTCAGATTATATATTAAAAAATATTATTTAGTTAAGAAGAGCCCCAAGGCCCAAGGCCCTATCTTTGACCATTAATATTTAATAATCCAAGCCTACTACTAGCCCAATTAGACTAGTCCAACACCACAGCCCAAACCCACTTTGCTTAACCCATTACTTGGTCCATTTGAATAAATGACTGGGACAAGCTTTATAAGGTGGGGAAAGGTTTCCTCTTCCACCAATGTGAGATAAGTCCTATATTGTAATTTTATAGAGAAAAGTTCCAACACCTATTTCTCCCCGAAATTTTTATATGAAACGTTTTCTGCAGCAAAGTTGCGGATGGTCGATTAGCTAATTACTACACAATTTTTTAAAACCAAATTTAATATATAAATCTTAGTTATCATCATACAACGAATGAAAAGGTAAACAGACAATAAATTGAGCAGCTAAACTTTTTTGTATGATAAAGTCAATTCTTATGAAGACTACATCCATAGATTTAGGGGATATAACATTGTTACGCATGATCCGTTGTACTCTATTAAGAAGTTTTATCGCATCCGGTGCAAAGAAACCAAACGTATCAAATGCAAATGGTATGAACATGAGTTGATTTTTGATGCACGATTTTTCATGTTTGGTGACCTTGCATGTAACAACTTTAAATGCATTCTGTCCTGCCATGAAACGCTCGACCCTTAAGCCTAAAAAAAGAGGATACCCTCTAAGGTCTACACATACGTGTTTCCCACAAGCCCATCCAAAAATCAAAACGTCGGTCAGTCTAAAGGTTGACATTCCTTCTGTCAGGTCAATCAAGAAATTCATAGGAGCCTCTTTCTTGGCAGAAACCCCAACACGTTTAAATATGTCGACCAAAACATTCATCACCATATCGTGCCTGTATTTGATCCCCGAGAATTCTTTACAATGAATTGAATACTCTTCAAAATGTTTATTTCGGATTTGAATTTTGGTGGTCATTTCCTTTAATAGATTATTGAAATTAGACATATATGTATATATATATATATATATATATATATATATATATATATATATATATATATATATATATATATATATATATGGAGAGAGAGAGAGGGAGGTAGGTTCAAATGTGTATCACATTTATTGTGTGCTAGAATGCACCAATAAAAATTTAGTAAAAATTATATTTATAGTAACATATCCATATTTATAATTCCTTTTTATGAAAACTAATTAAATTCGTCATTAATGTCAACAACAATATTCTTTCAGAATGAATTCGTATCTAGAAGAATGAGAGTGTATTCTAGTAGAATACACTCTTATTCTTCATATTATATGCAACTTTATTGTATTTTAAGTGAGTGAGTAGTGAAACAAAAAACGAACCCATACACAAAAACCTAGATAATAATTCATTCTAAAAGAATGTTATTGCTGACACTAATAACGAATTTAATTAGTTTCCATAAAAAGAGAATTATAATTATGGATATCATTTAATATACATACAATTATGGAAATTATTTAATATTTATCTTTATTTAATTAAATAATTTTTTAATTTTTACGAAATTACTATTGGTGCATTCTAGCACACAATAAATATAAGAAACACATTAATTTTTACGAAATTACTTTGTCTAAAACCCGTGTATTACACGGGTTGATTTAAAAAAAATTAAACATTAAAGTGTAAACAAAAAATATTTTTTAATGTACAACTTTAAAATAAGAAAAGAAGAAACGTATTTATTGCAAATTTAATATCATATATATGATATTTAATACTTTGCATATATAAGTATATGACTTTAATTTTAAAAATTGAAACAAGCCAAAAATTGACAAGTGGATAATATTTATTTCAAAAATACCATAAAATGACAAGTGTCAAAACTCATGAGAGATTGATATTTAGCAAAAAAAAAATTCATTTATTAAGGAGGATATATATATATATATATATATATATATATATATATATATATATATATATATATATATATATATATATATATATATATATATATATATATATATAAAACTTCATTTATCATGGTTTCTTATTTAAATATTAAAACTTAATTCATATTTGTTAAATTTGTACGTTTAAGGGCATTTTTGGCACGAAGCTTTTAGAAGCGTTTAGGAGCTTCTAGGTTTTAGCTTTTAATAAAACACTCTAATTTAAACAAAAAACTTCGTTTGACAGTACGAGCGTTTAGCTTTTAGTTTTAACAAAACGCTCTGATTCTAAAAGCTACTTCATGTAGCGTTTAACAAAACGCTCCTGAGCTTTTGAAATCAATTTCCATAATTACCCTTAAAAATATATTTATTTATTTTTAATCAGTTGTCCTTTTATGTAATTTTATATATTTCAAAAGCTTCCAACTACTTTTGCCAAAATTCATATAACAAATAAAAGTTACAGCTTCCTGCTACCAGCTATCTGCTACATGCTACCAGCTACCCGTTACCAGCTAACCGCTACCGGCTACCAGCTAACAGCTACTTTTGTCAAACACGCCATAAATCGCATTTTATTTTGTAATGCTCTTTCATTTTTAATTGGGTTTAAAATTTGATAAATTAATAGTCTCTCTTTTGTTCGTTAACTTGGGCTTTCTTTGTGCATCTATATTATTTTCTATCCTAACGCAGAATTTCATTTCCCATTAAGCATCAAATAGGCCCATTTAGTATATATATACCATCAGGCTAATTTTTTCCATGAAAACTCTTTGGGCTATCTTCTTGTTACATTAAAGTTTAAAATCACATATACATAAACTATTACAACAGTTTTTTTTTGACGTTGTTATTATTATTATTATTATTATTATTATTATTATTATTATTTGACATGTATCTATTGATAGAATTTGTATACTTTCCTTTGTCGTATACAAATTTTTAGGGGTTAGTTACTGACTAATTCAAACAAGCCTTGTTGATCAAAGTATTCAAATATGTTACACTTTCTCAACTAATGTCTAAAAGTGGTGTGTTTATTTATACATTAGTTTTAAATTTATATTGGTCTTATCTAATGTCAACCAGTTTTAAACACAAATAGACAATGTATCTAGCCGTGAAGTAACATAGTTTAAAGTAATAAAGGGTGTCGAACACAGAGAACGTGATGATTTTATATCAAATAATTCAAATGTTAATTAAATTAATAACATTAAAATAAAAGATGATTTTTGTGTCAACTAAATTAAACTAATTTTAACGCTTAATTAATCAACGAAACTAAAGAACTAAATAGAAACGATAAATAAGAAGTATTTCCACTAGAATATGAATCTTCCAAATTTTTATGTTTGATTTATTACAAATGCAATGGATTAATAAATTGATTATCGAATTGTAGTATGACTATTTATCTTGATCGGATTTTCTAGTACTAATAATTAATTAACAATTAACACAATAATCATGAAATTAGTAAACAAATAATTCATTAAATATATTCGATCTATTAACGATATGATCTAGTGATTTCTTGTCAATGATCATGACAATCAATTTAAACATAACATGAATATCCAAAGCTCTCTAACATAATCAAATCCACAAATTAATATTATCTAACCCTAGGCTTATGATCAAAGTCCTAGTCATACAATCCTAATAATCAAAAATTTATATGATTCAAATACATCAAGATAGAATGATCATCCAATCATAATAATACTCAACAATAAACAATAAAAATCACAACTTTAACAAAAAAGGTAAAGCAATCAATCGAACACAAGTAAAAAAGCAAATTCAATTAATCATACTAAGGAAATCAAAGCATATCAACAATGGTTCATCAAGAACTAGTGAAAGTAAAGGTTCTTACATCATATTCAGTAAACTAAAAATGAAAACATCACCAAAAGAATGCAAGACGCGATCATCAAGCAAACCCGAAGTGAAATCTCGATACAATAACGCTTGATTGTTCAAATCTTTGCTCCAATTAGCTTTCTAGCTTCAAAATCGACACTTAAAGGGTTTCTAGACTTCAAAACGAAGTAAAAGTCGCACCCCAAAGGCCTCTACCTTCTAGAATCAACCTAATGTACGATATATATATATATATATATATATATATATATATATATATATATATATATATATAATTACCAAAATCTGGCCACCACATCATGGTTGACCTCCACCGCGACATGGTACTCGAGTATATCTTGTATTCTCCACATCCGCGTCAAGAATCGTGAAGATTCCATTCACCACGTCGTGGTTATCGAGAATCAGCATTTTCTCAAAACACCAAAGTTGTTTGTAGTTTTCAGAAAATTTTGAATCTCGTCAATCGAAGTTACGAGTCATGAGATATGGCGAAAACACCAACGAGGGGTCAAGCTACCAGCAACATCCTTTTTTTGTGTCTTTTTCAGCTCTGTTCACCTCCTTTTGCATCCCATCTCCCATTTTAACTATAATTGAACATTTTCAAGCATATTAAGTATCATATATCTAAAAATATAGCATTATAATCGAATATATTAAGATAATGACCTAAAATATATAGTTAAATATGGTTATATTAAAATACCCCACACTTATCTTTTGCTTACCCTTAAGCAAAACTGGTTTTATTATTATCACATCAAAGCCCTAGTTACCAACATCGCACAAGACAATTCATTTTGAGCCTCTCCATTACATTAAGAACGCAATGCATGTATTTGTGTCTACATTTTCCTAAGAACTTCCGCAATCCTAAATAATCAAAATCTTCATAAACACTTCCCCACTTCTTTTTAACAACATTCATTTTATGTGTCCCTCCAAATATATCCTCAGAAATCTTTCTTGACCTTAATCTTCAATAAATATCTGTAAGCCATTTACAAATATTATATTTACATTTAAGTACCAAGTACCTAAGTGTTATATGAAAAGTATGAGTTCTATCTACTAGATACAAGAATTACTAGCCTCTTCCGAACTTTCTTTCCAAATAAAAGGAGTAATTTCTCTTCTAGTGTCCAGTTTCTTCACAAAAGAAACAAGATCCATCTATGTGGGCTTTAGTAGGTTTCTTGGGCTTAAATGTGTTCAGTCCATAAAACATGGGCCTCATGGATCACACAAAGTGATTCTTTTAGCCTTACATTATTCCAATGTTTAAACTAGCTTTAAATAAAATATCACTATATTTATTGGAATATTGCTTGACCTATTATATCATCAGATATATGTTTAAATTATCCAAAACTTCCTAGAAGTCATTAATAACTATTCCTAGTATGATGTTAGAAGCATCTTTAGCATCATAGTGATGCCTTTACTAGGTATCATTTTTTAGGCTTATTGCTCAAAGCAAATGGTTTAGGACTTGGACCTTTAGGTGTATACAATTTCATATTCTCATGAGATTGTCTCTTAAGACATGAACCCATTCATTGAAGTCGCATCTATTGAAAGTTATTGTTTCATTTAGTCATTAAGGAAAATGACAATTCATGATAATGAGAATGAATTATTTAACTACAAAATTTTTAAAAATTCTTTTAGTATTTTCAATATTTAATCTTCAATAATTAATACCCTTTTAGTTTCAAAAAACATTAATTATCAAAGTTTAGGATCCAAGTTGCAAAACAAATAAATGGTTAGATATCTTTTATCCCATCAATTTGAATTCAACCCGGTAGATATCGATTATCAATTATATCGCACTATAAAATTCCTAGATTTATGGGATCACTAATAACAAATTTAATTATACATGTTTGATTTCATCTATGCATCAGAACTCTCTTTCTTAGGTATCCTTTATCACAAAAGATTTACGATCAAATCGTCCAATTTAAAAAACTTGTGTAATCGGCCTATAATTTGGTAATAGAAATCGCGAAGACACCCCACCATCAAAAGATAACACTAAGTGGTTAGATATCCTTTATCCCACTAGTGCATACAAAAGATGTGCGAGTGTTCTTCAAAAGGATTGCATAGATTTGAGGTTTGTAAAAAGGGTCTTTATATGTTTTATAATTCTAGTTTAAAAACATATGATATCATGGTTATTACATGCATATAATAAATGATATGTGTATTTTTATATGTATTTTTATGCACTTTATCTTAATATTTTGGCCTTATTTATTTTCTCTTAGAACTAAAAAGTACTCATAATGCTTTGAATTATGTTTTGCAGCTATTTGTTGTCGATAAAGCACAAAAGAAAAGACTGAAGCGGAAACCGAGCTTAGAAGCTAAAAGAAAGAAAAGAATGTTGAGAAACCAAGTACGCCCCGCGTCCATAGCGATTACGCGCCGCGTAACGACCAATTTGAAGTACGCCCCACGTACCTTAAGGGTACGCCCCGCATACAGACTTGCCTCGGATATGTTCAATCGCGTAATTATCCTTAGTACGCCCCGTGTAATCCTACGTACGCCCAACGTACGTAAGTCGGCTACAAAGGCTATAAAAGTCGATTTTCAGCTAACCAGGAGGGGGGATTCGACTTACAACTTAGTTTAGTCGATATTTAATTTCTGTTAAGCCGTTTTGAAGGGTTTAGAAGGCAGCCGGAAGGCCGTTAAGCTAACGGGAGTGGAGATCGGAAGGATTGGAGAGCGGATACATGTCGGTAATCATATGGGTTGCTAACGTGACCATGTTTAGCATTCCATTGTGGTACTTTTCTGTATTCAATTTCTGATTTGGGTGTAAAAACCTTTTACTTTGTGTTTATGATTGAATGAAGCTTTGATTATTAGACTAATTGCTATATTGAATTGTTTATTTATGTTTAATTTATCTTGCCAAGCTTGTTAAAAGATCCTTATGTGTTAATGATGATTATTTTCTGTTAATTGTCAAGTGAATTAAGTTGTATGAACATCTGCTTGATTTGCTTGTCTCTTATAATTTTTGATGACCATCGAGATTATAAGTCTAGAAATAACGAATGTGAAACTAGGATTAACTTGAGAATAAGAAAGTTAATGTGTGAGCCTTGTTTGATGACCATTAACAAGAGGTTAATTGAATGATTAATTTGATTGACTATATTTACAAGTCTTGCTTGATACGAACTGAACACTAGGAAGCATGTTAGTTTAATCAACTGATCACTGTTTAAATTGACTTGTTTGCTAAAGGATTAGTTATAGTGAACGCGAATCTAATCATTTTAGGAATCGGTGAATATGAATAAATGAATTTATATATGCAATTGTCTATGTTTTTAAGGTGTAATTTGTCTAAACCAAAGTACCTGAAGAGATTTGTTTTCCTGTTAGTTTATCGAGAGTAGTTAATTAATTGTTAGTTTGAAATTTATTTCTTTATTCTTTTCGGGTGACCTATAACCTATAATTAAATATATTAAATTAATCAACCGTTCCCTGTGATCGACACCCGACTTACCTAAGCTATATTGTAATCTGACTAGGTACACTGCCTATAAGTGCATAGATAGTCTAAGTTTGTTAGGTTATAAATATTAAAATTAGTGGGTACTTTTGTGCACATCAAGTTTTTGTCGCCGTTGCCGGGGAACGGCTTTCAATTAATTTAGTTTATTTGATTATTCGTTATTTGTTTTTAGTTAGTTTTTTATTTTATTTTTTTAGTTTTATTTTTGTTGATATTATTTTACTTGTCGGGAAGGTTTTTGTTGCTATGTGCAGGAATTCGTGATCATACACATTGTTTGGTTTTACTTTTTGCATGGTTTCGAGATTGCAAGCGATTAGGGAATTCTTGACTTGTTTAGTCTACTACTTTGGGTGATTTGTCCAACTCAATCCACGAGGCGTAGTATAGCAAGGCGTATCGAGGTGGTTAAGTGGAAGACCGAACTCTTGCTACTCTTGACTAGTTGGGTCGACTTTTGTTCTACTTTTTAGTTAATGGTGCAAAGAAAACAAAGGAAATAGTCTGACAGGTCCTGAAAGTTTTTGTTTTCACAAACCACCTCTTGCATGCAAGGGATTTAATCAACAATTGTAGCTTGATTTCGACGAAGACGAGTGATTGTGATATCCTTTTTAGTTATTTTGTTTTTTTTGTTATTTTAGTGAGTTTTTATTTTTATTTTTAGTTTGTTTAAATTTTGTTTTCCATGTTGATGCTCTTGATGTTTCAGATCTTTGCAAAACTTTTACCCTTCAGATACTTTCAAAAATTTCAATAATTAAGGTCGAATGTTGATTTGTCACGAGAGAAAAAACCGTGTGAGAGTTTGAAGTCGACACTTAAGAGCCATGACTTTCAATAAGTGTGGGGTGCGCGTCGATATTTGGAGGGATTATTATTTCGAAGAGTGGCGTTTCTAATTATACATTGATTCCCATGGCATGGATGAGCTGTTCCCACACCATGGAGTTTTATTTTGACGCAATGTAGAAGTATCATCCCGGCTGCCATGACATGGTTGACACTTTCCTATGTCGTGGGGGAGTTTTTCATCACGAGAGGAGGCTGCTATTCTACATACCACGACGTGACCACCACTTACTACATCGTGGCCATGCTATTATTCGCGATATGGATTTTTCCTCACTCGACGACACGACGTGGTTGACACTTTCCCACGTCATGGTCACTATATATTGCTTTAGCTTGCAATCGTTTGCACCACATTTCAGAAGTCAATGTTCTTTTGTATTTTCCGGCACATTCAGAAGCAACAGTTCCAGTTTCCAGTCTTCGAGCAATTTTTAGAGCAGCTTTTAGCAGCCCCATTCGATCTCGTCACTACTACCCCAGGGGAGTCTGTTCCTTTTTCTTCGTTTTTATTATGTTTATGAGCTTAATTAGTTTTAAGCATAAAATGAGGGCATTGTATGAAATAAGTATGGGGTAGGGGGTCGGTAAAAGTAAATTAAAATTAAAAGAAAAAAAATGAAATTGCTAGAATTTGGAAAATTTAAAAATTTAAAAACTTGAAATAATAGTTTAATTTAGAAAAATCTAGTGATAATTAAAATTTTTCTAATATTGTATGAAATGATCAGATGAGAACTCAAATGTTTAGTTGAGCCAATATACGTTATAATGCATTTGTGGCTTCCCTTATTTTAGTGAAATCATGGAACAAAAACATAACCCCGCTTGGGTTGAGGGATGCAATATGTTTAGCAGCCTAAACCTGAAATGTATCCAGGAAAATTATTATCATTAACCAATAAAGGTTGAGGTTGAGCGCTTCTGCTTAAGCATGTAGATTTTGAGTGAAAAAAAAGTGAGTTACATGTGAAAAAAAAAATTACGAAAAAAGTTTGAAGAATTTTGGAGCAAATAAAGTGAAGATCAAAAGATCAAAATTCTGAAGAAATCCAAAAAGTTGAAGATACCATAAATCAATTCAAATAAGGTGGTGAATTCAAAGAAATCAAAGATCAAATTATCAAGGAAGTGAAGAATTCCAAAAGAAGCTCCACAGTGGTATCGAAAAAAAAATTATAATTCTAGATTATGTACGCTTAGGTTGCTCAACTAAAAATACCTTGAGGTTAGGAGGTTTTCTGAGGATGGATTCGGAGGGTTGCATAAAATGAGCATTGTTCGGAAAAAGTGGGCGAGTGTTTATGAAGATTGTGAGTATTTAAAATATGGGGGGGGGGGGGGGTACTTTAGGAAAATTTTAGACACAAATGTATGCGTTGAGGTTTTGGCATAATGGCTGAGTTTTAAATGGATTGTTTAGTGCGATATTGGTAAAATAAAATTAAAATTTGCTTGGGGGCAAGCAAAGGCTAAGTGTGGGGTATTTTGATATGTGTATTTTTATATGTATTTTTATGCACTTTATCTTAATATTTTGGCCTTATTTATTTTCTCTTAGAACTAAAAAGTACTCATAATGCTTTGAATTATGTTTTGCAGCTATTTGTTGTCGATAAAGCACAAAAGAAAAGACTGAAGCGGAAACCGGGCTTAGAAGCTAAAAGAAAGAAAAGAATGTTGAGAAACCAAGTACGCCCCGCGTCCATAGCGATTACGCGCCGTGTAACGACCAATTTGAAGTATGCCCCGCGTACCTTAAGGGTACGCCCCGCGTACAGACTTGCCTCGGATATGTTCAATCGCGTAATTATCCTTAGTACGCCCCGCGTAATCCTACGTACGCCCAGCGTACGTAAGTCGGCTACAAAGGCTATAAAAGTCGATTTTCAGCTAACCAGGAGGGGGGATTCGACTTATAACTTAGTTTAGTCGATATTTAACTTCTGTTAAGCCGTTTTGAAGGGTTTAGAAGGCGGCCGTAAGACCGTTAAGCTAACGGGAGCGGAGATCGGAAGGATTGGAGAGCGGATACATGTCGGTAATCATATGGGTTGCTAACGTGACCATGTTTAGCATTCCATTGTGGTACTTTTCTGTATTCAATTTCTGATTTGGGTGTAAAAACCTTTTACTTTGTGTTTATGATTGAATGAAGCTTTGATTATTAGACTAATTGCTATATTGAATTGTTTATTTATGTTTAATTTATCTTGCCAAGCTTGTTAAAAGATCCTTATGTGTTAATGATGATTATTTTCTGTTAATTGTCAAGTGAATTAAGTTGTATGAACATCTGCTTGATTTGCTTGTCTCTTATAATTTTTGATGACCATCGAGATTATAAGTCTAGAAATAACGAATGTGAAACTAGGATTAACTTGAGAATAAGAAAGTTAATGTGTGAGCCTTGTTTGATGACCATTAACAAGAGGTTAATTGAATGATTAATTTGATTGACTATATTTACAAGTCTTGCTTGATACGAACTGAACACTAGGAAGCATGTTAGTTTAATCAACTGATCACTGTTTAAATTGACTTGTTTGCTAAAGGATTAGTTATAGTGAACGCGAATCTAATCATTTTAGGAATCGGTGAATATGAATAAATGAATTTATATATGCAATTGTCTATGTTTTTAAGGTGTAATTTGTCTAAACCAAAGTACCTGAAGAGATTTGTTTTCCTGTTAGTTTATCGAGAGTAGTTAATTAATTGTTAGTTTGAAATTTATTTCTTTATTCTTTTCGGGTGACCTATAACCTATAATTAAATATATTAAATTAATCAACCGTTCCCTGTGATCGACACCCGACTTACCTAAGCTATATTGTAATCTGACTAGGTACACTGCCTATAAGTGCATAGATAGTCTAAGTTTGTTAGGTTATAAATATTAAAATTAGTGGGTACTTTTGTGCACATCAAGTTTTTGTCGCCGTTGCCGGGGAACGGCTTTCAATTAATTTAGTTTATTTGATTATTCGTTATTTGTTTTTAGTTAGTTTTTTATTTTATTTTTTTAGTTTTATTTTTGTTGATATTATTTTACTTGTCGGGAAGGTTTTTGTTGCTATGTGCAGGAATTCGTGATCATACACATTGTTTGGTTTTACTTTTTGCATGGTTTCGAGATTGCAAGCGATTAGGGAATTCTTGACTTGTTTAGTCTACTACTTTGGGTGATTTGTCCAACTCAATCCACGAGGCGTAGTATAGCAAGGCGTATCGAGGTGGTTAAGTGGAAGACCGAACTCTTGCTACTCTTGACTAGTTGGGTCGACTTTTGTTCTACTTTTTAGTTAATGGTGCAAAGAAAACAAAGGAAATAGTCTGACAGGTCCTGAAAGTTTTTGTTTTCACAAACCACCTCTTGCATGCAAGGGATTTAATCAACAATTGTAGCTTGATTTCGACGAAGACGAGTGATTGTGATATCCTTTTTAGTTATTTTGTTTTTTTTGTTATTTTAGTGAGTTTTTATTTTTATTTTTAGTTTGTTTAAATTTTGTTTTCCATGTTGATGCTCTTGATGTTTCAGATCTTTGCAAAACTTTTACCCTTCAGATACTTTCAAAAATTTCAATAATTAAGGTCGAATGTTGATTTGTCACGAGAGAAAAAACCGTGTGAGAGTTTGAAGTCGACACTTAAGAGCCATGACTTTCAATAAGTGTGGGGTGCGCGTCGATATTTGGAGGGATTATTATTTCGAAGAGTGGCGTTTCTAATTATACATTGATTCCCATGGCATGGATGAGCTGTTCCCACACCATGGAGTTTTATTTTGACGCAATGTAGAAGTATCATCCCGGCTGCCATGACATGGTTGACACTTTCCTATGTCGTGGGGGAGTTTTTCATCACGAGAGGAGGCTGCTATTCTACATACCACGACGTGACCACCACTTACTACATCGTGGCCATGCTATTATTCGCGATATGGATTTTTCCTCACTCGACGACACGACGTGGTTGACACTTTCCCACGTCATGGTCACTATATATTGCTTTAGCTTGCAATCGTTTGCACCACATTTCAGAAGTCAATGTTCTTTTGTATTTTCCGGCACATTCAGAAGCAACAGTTCCAGTTTCCAGTCTTCGAGCAATTTTTAGAGCAGCTTTTAGCAGCCCCATTCGATCTCGTCACTACTACCCCAGGGGAGTCTGTTCCTTTTTCTTCGTTTTTATTATGTTTATGAGCTTAATTAGTTTTAAGCATAAAATGAGGGCATTGTATGAAATAAGTATGGGGTAGGGGGTCGGTAAAAGTAAATTAAAATTAAAAGAAAAAAAATGAAATTGCTAGAATTTGGAAAATTTAAAAATTTAAAAACTTGAAATAATAGTTTAATTTAGAAAAATCTAGTGATAATTAAAATTTTTCTAATATTGTATGAAATGATCAGATGAGAACTCAAATGTTTAGTTGAGCCAATATACGTTATAATGCATTTGTGGCTTCCCTTATTTTAGTGAAATCATGGAACAAAAACATAACCCCGCTTGGGTTGAGGGATGCAATATGTTTAGCAGCCTAAACCTGAAATGTATCCAGGAAAATTATTATCATTAACCAATAAAGGTTGAGGTTGAGCGCTTCTGCTTAAGCATGTAGATTTTGAGTGAAAAAAAAGTGAGTTACATGTGAAAAAAAAAATTACGAAAAAAGTTTGAAGAATTTTGGAGCAAATAAAGTGAAGATCAAAAGATCAAAATTCTGAAGAAATCCAAAAAGTTGAAGATACCATAAATCAATTCAAATAAGGTGGTGAATTCAAAGAAATCAAAGATCAAATTATCAAGGAAGTGAAGAATTCCAAAAGAAGCTCCACAGTGGTATCGAAAAAAAAATTATAATTCTAGATTATGTACGCTTAGGTTGCTCAACTAAAAATACCTTGAGGTTAGGAGGTTTTCTGAGGATGGATTCGGAGGGTTGCATAAAATGAGCATTGTTCGGAAAAAGTGGGCGAGTGTTTATGAAGATTGTGAGTATTTAAAATATGGGGGGGGTACTTTAGGAAAATTTTAGACACAAATGTATGCGTTGAGGTTTTGGCATAATGGCTGAGTTTTAAATGGATTGTTTAGTGCGATATTGGTAAAATAAAATTAAAATTTGCTTGGGGGCAAGCAAAGGCTAAGTGTGGGGTATTTTGATATGTGTATTTTTATATGTATTTTTATGCACTTTATCTTAATATTTTGGCCTTATTTATTTTCTCTTAGAACTAAAAAGTACTCATAATGCTTTGAATTATGTTTTGCAGCTATTTGTTGTCGATAAAGCACAAAAGAAAAGACTGAAGCGGAAACCGGGCTTAGAAGCTAAAAGAAAGAAAAGAATGTTGAGAAACCAAGTACGCCCCGCGTCCATAGCGATTACGCGCCGTGTAACGACCAATTTGAAGTATGCCCCGCGTACCTTAAGGGTACGCCCCGCGTACAGACTTGCCTCGGATATGTTCAATCGCGTAATTATCCTTAGTACGCCCCGCGTAATCCTACGTACGCCCAGCGTACGTAAGTCGGCTACAAAGGCTATAAAAGTCGATTTTCAGCTAACCAGGAGGGGGGATTCGACTTATAACTTAGTTTAGTCGATATTTAACTTCTGTTAAGCCGTTTTGAAGGGTTTAGAAGGCGGCCGTAAGACCGTTAAGCTAACGGGAGCGGAGATCGGAAGGATTGGAGAGCGGATACATGTCGGTAATCATATGGGTTGCTAACGTGACCATGTTTAGCATTCCATTGTGGTACTTTTCTGTATTCAATTTCTGATTTGGGTGTAAAAACCTTTTACTTTGTGTTTATGATTGAATGAAGCTTTGATTATTAGACTAATTGCTATATTGAATTGTTTATTTATGTTTAATTTATCTTGCCAAGCTTGTTAAAAGATCCTTATGTGTTAATGATGATTATTTTCTGTTAATTGTCAAGTGAATTAAGTTGTATGAACATCTGCTTGATTTGCTTGTCTCTTATAATTTTTGATGACCATCGAGATTATAAGTCTAGAAATAACGAATGTGAAACTAGGATTAACTTGAGAATAAGAAAGTTAATGTGTGAGCCTTGTTTGATGACCATTAACAAGAGGTTAATTGAATGATTAATTTGATTGACTATATTTACAAGTCTTGCTTGATACGAACTGAACACTAGGAAGCATGTTAGTTTAATCAACTGATCACTGTTTAAATTGACTTGTTTGCTAAAGGATTAGTTATAGTGAACGCGAATCTAATCATTTTAGGAATCGGTGAATATGAATAAATGAATTTATATATGCAATTGTCTATGTTTTTAAGGTGTAATTTGTCTAAACCAAAGTACCTGAAGAGATTTGTTTTCCTGTTAGTTTATCGAGAGTAGTTAATTAATTGTTAGTTTGAAATTTATTTCTTTATTCTTTTCGTGTGACCTATAACCTATAATTAAATATATTAAATTAATCAACCGTTCCCTGTGATCGACACCCGACTTACCTAAGCTATACTGTAATCTGACTAGGTACACTGCCTATAAGTGCATAGATAGTCTAAGTTTGTTAGGTTATAAATATTAAAATTAGTGGGTACTTTTGTGCACATCAATAAACCATGATATCAATTTTCAAAGGAAAATCACTTTTAATGGTTCTACTAGACGGTCTTATCCAGATCCACAACACGTTCCATGTATCTCAACTATGAAAGTGTATGGTCGATGATTCTGTAGTAGTTCCGTTTGATGATATTCAGGTAGACAAGTGCCTGAACTATGTGGATAGACAAGTTGCTATTTTTGACAGGAAAACGAAGACCTTGCACAATAAGGTAGCTGATTTGGTGAAGGTGCAATGGCGGCACCGGAAGGGTTCCAAATGGACATGGGAACCCGATGAGGAAATGAGACATAATTAACCCAAGTTATTTGTTGTAGCGGACTTCGAGGGAAAATTTTGATTCAAGTGGGGTAGAGTTGTAACATATGAAATTTTGAGGTATTCAATTTAATTTAAATTAATTAAGTTTGGGTTGCCTCACATGGTGGAGGCACCATCACGACGTGAATATCAAGAATTTTTGTGGACTTTTATTAGATCGCCATTAAGTGGCGGTATTTGTGACATCCCCAAAATCACGGCCAGAAAAAACCGATTTCATTTATGCTTTTTAAAATAATTTCAGAGTAAATCCTTTTGATTTTGAAAGTGTTGCGAAATTTGTTCCCAAAACAAACATGATAAAAATAATATTTATCAAAGCATTTCATCAAGAGATGCATTTTCATTATACAATCAAAACTCGGGATGTCATGTTCCGATACAGACCATAAAGCATAAACGATAACATTACAAGTCATTCAACAAATATATACATATACAGACTTGTAAACAAAACAACTCGATGATTCATCCATCTTACGCCCTTGCGCCACTTCCTGTAATACAAATAAAACTGAGTGGGTCAGGCTTGGGAGCCTGGTGAGCATATAGGATTTTCAACCCACAATAAATAAATTATATTTAATTTCACCAACCAATCACTATCCCGATTACCCATTCCCGTTATCCTCACTTTATGTCCCTAAAACAACATCTATTTCAAGGGACCTAATCTAGGATTTTCATCGGGACGGACATTACTGCTAAGGGGTTTCCTCAACAATAGATATCCTAAAGGCAACCATGAGGGGGATAGAGTACACCGGTGAACACATCGTTCACAACACCTACAGGTTATGAACCTGCTAGCGTTCCACTGGACTGTCTAGAAAGAGTCCGTGGTCGTTATCCATACTCCGCTGAATAACTAGATCAACAACAACAACAACATCAAGGCCTCTCATCTGTTTATTACACACCAACTATCTACCCATGTTCTACCCAACATATTAGTAGATAAAAATATATATTTTCATACATAGTTTAAAACTTGTATATCATTTTCATTCAATACATATTCCACATAACAGATGAGGCACACCCAGATAACACGTATTTCATAGGAAATAAATCAGATCTATGAGATAGAAGAGAATGAATATACATTCACAAATATAACAACAAAATTATACACATAAACAACAATATACTTAATACACTCAAACCATACTTGTATTATTATCGTGTTTATGAAAGGTAGTATACACTCACTTGATCAGAAGATGATCGGACAACACTACGACTTGCAGAAGTAGTAATCCTCAACAGATCTGGAAGATCTCTACAAAAATCGAACTTCTCGCGGGTAGAGTTTCGGCTCGGGAATCGCACTTCTCGGGATCTTCGGGATCTCGGGACTTGCTTCGGGGCTCGAGAATAATATCGGGGCTTCGGGGTATTTCTGGCACGCAAATCGATGCAAAACGGGAGAGAGAAGAGAGAAAAATAACAATTGAGTCGGCTGCCTTCGGATCCTATTTATAGGAGGCTGGAGCCTCGGAGTACGCGGGGCGTACTGCTCCGAAATCGTCACTGCTTACGTATCCGAAGTGCTCGAGTGCGCGTGTCGACATTCCTCGGTGTACGCGGGGTGTACAAGAGTACGCGGAGCGTACTTCGGATGAGTCCGATGACTCCTCTTCGGATAATGCCGGATTTTCCAATTAAATTTAAATACAAATTATTTAATAAACTTCGGAAATTCATATCTTCTTCATACGAACTCCGTTTTCGACGTTCTTTATATCCACGTGTAGGTGAGACTACGCTCTACAACTTTCGTTTAGACTTCGTCGGCTAATTTTAACTTTATTTTTATTATTTACTTTTAATAGGCCGGGACAGAAAAACTTCGTTATAAATTCATAACTTCTTCGTTTGATGTCCGTTCTCGCCTAACTTTTCATCGCTTCGATACCAACAACGAGACCTTCGATCCTCGTTTAGATTGCTTCGGCTAAAAACCGCTCGATCTCAAATCGAGTATTTCAGGCTGCCTACCACTAAGCCGAAACTTCAATAAATCATAACTTCCTCATACGAAGTCAGATTTGGGCGTTCTATATATATTCGGAAACCTCGTTTCAACTACTACAACGTTATCCAAAGATATCAAGTTTATTTTACACTTAAATTTTGATGCTTATTTTTATTCTTAATTAATCAAACCACATAATTAAGCAATTAAGCACAAAACACATAATACTCAAATAATACACTCTTATTATTTCAAAGTGGGTTACAAAGGTTAACCCAGACTATTACATTGCTAAAAATGGCAAGCCCGGAAACACAGGTGTTACAGTATTTTACCATGGCGTGGTAGCCGTCTGAGGACAAAAACCCTAATTTCTAGGTCTTAAGACCTATTTAAGGAATTCGTGAGCTAGGGTTTGCTCACCCTCGGCCTCCAACACTCTCCTTTCAAACCATAATCCATTCTAACCTCCTTGATCTCATTTTTGAAGAATTTGTGGTGTTTTGGCCTTTGAACGAGAAAGAAGTCTATTTGGTGTGTTGGTTCCCATTGCAAGCATCATCTTCATCTTCTAGCATATCTTTTAGACCTTTGTAAGTGACCAAGACTCAGTCTTTATACTTCTAGGTTGCTATATCTCTAAATTTGTCCCATCTTCTTCATGTCTTAGTGGCTTGGAGTGGTGAGATCTCATAAGGTTTGCAACTTTATGAATCTTTGGTACATTTGATGTAACGCCCGTAGATTCGGGCTAGTTAAGTTAGAGGCAATAAGTGTCGAAAACGACTTTTCGACAGAAGATTATTTAGAATAAATAATTTGAACCAAGTTGTAGTATATGTCACAAGGGTTCCGTACATATAAAGAACGCCGAAATCCGAGTTATAACGAAGAAGTTATGACCCGTCGAAGTTTCGCGACGGAACCGGCATGACATCGGGAAGCGTAAATAGTGAATTTACGATAGAGCAAGTTTTAGCCTTAGCGATATAAAATAAAATCGTAGAGTATGTTAAACTAAAAACATCGATAAAAAGAACGCCAAATTTGACTTCGTATGAAGAAGTTACGATTTTCCGAAGTTTCGGATTAGCGGTGTACAACCCGAAATTCGAATATTAGATCGAATGGTTTTCAGCCGACGTGACCTAAATGAGAATCGAAGATCTCTTTAAGAGTAGCGTAACGAGAAAAAGATGGGCGAAAACGGATGTTGGATGAAGAAGTTATGAGAATTTAACGGACCAATCATGTCTCGGCCTGTTAATAATATAACTTTTAAAATAAATTCAAAATTAGCCGACAGAGTCTAAAAAAAAGTTGTAGAGTACGTTCCCACCTTCGCGTGGATATAGAGAACATCGAAAACGGAGCTCGTATGCGAAAGATACGAATTTTTGAAGTTTGAAGTCGAAATTACGAAGTGTGGTGCGAAAATTATGATGTGGCAGCGGCACAACCGTCCGATGTTGGTTCCAGAAGTCGCTTCGGATCTTGACGCGTCACCCTTGCATTACGCCAAGCGTCCGAGCTCAGAACGCGCCGCGTACGAAGAGTCTTCATGTGGTCCGAGAACAGGCCGCCTTGCACCATGCGAAGCTTGCCACCTGGAGGTCTGATCCAAAGCTACGCCCTGCGTAGCTGCTGAACGCCCAGCGTACCACCGAGGCTTCACGCCTATAAAAGGCATGCGAAGTTTCCCGGATTTCACACACATTTCTCCACTCTTTCTCTCACTACTTTCTCTCTCTAGCTCCTCTAAACCCCCCTAAACCCTAGATAAAACCCCTAGCACCCTAAGGAAGCCCTGAGGCTCCCGGAGTCCCGAGAAAGAGGGTCTTTTGGTTTCGGAAACGCTACTCTGAGCAAGCTCTGTTTTCTTTAAAATCCGCTATAAGTGAGCTACGCTTACACAACTTTTAATATATCTTTCAAATAATTATAGTAATGTTATTAGGTCCTTAAAATAATTATTTGGACTATTATTATGAGTTATATTGAGTGTTATTTAACGCTTATATAATAGTAATAATAGTCAGGCTATTAATTTTTCGTGGTTATCGTTAGACTAAACCCTAGTGGTATTGATACTAGGTTTTAGAGTATCGGAGCGCTGTCCGAGTGCTGAGTCACCACCTTTCAGGTGAGTGCATAGTTACTTTCATCTTACATATAGATATGAAGTATTTTATATAAAATTACATGCTATGTGTGCATATTATCTGAGTACTTGCTATCTATGCTGGATAAACATTTTTATACATGTTTTAAATGATTTAAACTGTATATGTATTTTATATATACAAATATGTTAGGGATGACATGGGTAGATGAATGATGAGAGAGAAAAGATGATGTGAGTAAACATAAGCAGCTATAGACTTAGTGCCTAATAAATAACACTGGCAGCTATGGACTTAGTGCCTATTGGATAAACACTAGTAGCTATGGACTTAGTAAACACTAGTAGCTATGGACTTAGTATCTGTTAGGAATTGGTAGCTATGGACTTAGTACCTATTAGATAAATGTTGGTATCTATGGATTTAGTACCTGTTAGGAATTGGTAGCTATGGACTTAGTACCTATTAGATAAACGCTGGTAGCTATGGATTTAGTACCTGTTACGAATTGGTAGCTATGGACTTAATACCTATTAGATAAACACTGGTAGCTATGAATTTAGTATCCGATGAATAAACTATAGCAACTATGGAATTAGTGATTTACGAACGAGCATTGGCAGCTATGGATTTAGTGCCAATCCTATAACCCTGGAAGTAAGGGACTTCGGAATAAACGAATGCAGGATAAATGACTCTTAGGATAAATCCTTAAGAGTAAAGAAGATAATGGGGATGGGTAATTGGGTTGATTGTTTGATTGTTTAAACATAATAATTATATTATTGTGGGTTGAAAACCCTATGTACTCACCAGGTTTCCCAACCTGACCCACTCAGTTTATTTATATCACAAGTGTCGATATGAAGTGACATTACACTAGGAGATTAAAGAGATGTAGATCAGTAGTGTAAATAAATGTAAGTTCCGTTTATGCTTATGTTCCTGTATTGACGATGACATCCCAAACGTTTTAAAATAAATAAAATGCGTTTCTTCGAAAATGTTTTGATAACGTATTTATCGTATTTTTCTGGGAACAAATTCCGCAACCTTTTTATGAAAATAAGTACTCTGATTTTTATAAAGCATAAACAAAATCGGTCTTTTCTGGCCGTGAAAATGGGGATGTCACATTTGAGGTGTTTGAGGCCTTAGATCCAAATTAAGAATGGGTTTTGGATTCATGCATGTAGTCTTGGTCATAAGAACCTTATGTTTGGCCTAAGATGAAGTTAAGACATGCATTGGACATGCATGTCTATAAATCACCAACTTTTATGTTAGTTTTGATGTTAGAATCTCTTCTGGGGAAGATGGACTTGGGACTTTAAGGAATAAGTGATTAATGGTTGATTCCATGTCATGTTTTGCTTTTTTGAAACCTAAGGTTTGAGATCTTGATCTCTTGGGTGGTCTTAATGGATAGAGTTAGAAACTTTATCCATCTAGACCATTTTGTATGGACAAGATCTGAGTTTTGAAGCTCTTGGGGTTGAAGGAAATAACTTAATCCAATAAGTTGTTCGAAACCCAATTCCCACGACGCGACATTCAGTCGCCACGACGTGTCGACTAGGGATGGATCGATTGTTTTTTCTTTTTCTGCCATGGGGTAGCCAATAGGAGGCCATGATGTGGAGATCGATTAAGGCCACCTTGAATTTTCTGTTTTCGGATGTTGATCGAGTTTTAACCCATGGAACACGATGTTATCAAAGGATGGCCACGACGTGGAGGTCGATTGATCTTGACTTTTACTTTATTGTTGACTTTTTACTTGTGGAATTTTTAGTCAAATTGTTAGTTCTATGAGTGGAAAACTAACGGTTTTCCTTGTGTGGTTATTTAGATGGTGTTTAGTACCTGTGCCAAGAGTTTGAGAGCCTGTTGACTGTTGAGCTGCATTACGAGGTGAGTCTTTTTACTATATTGTAAGATGCTAGACTGTCTTTGTGACTCTTGCATGTGTACGTATGTTTTATATAGGTTGGGCCAGATTATATGGGTTGGACCCAAATGCGTGTGTTGGGCCCAAAGTATGTATGTTGGATTGGGCCCGTTCTTGTTTGGTGTATGGTATTTTGGGGGAAACTCACTAAGTTGTGTGCTTACAGTTTTTTTTAAATGTTTCAGCTACTTCCGGTTCAAAAGGGAAGAGCTCGGCATGATCTTATTGCACACCCTGAGGTTTTATTTCACACTAACTTTTGACTTATCATTGATGTTTGAGGATAGATTATCATACTCCAACTATATTTTATTTATAACGACTGAATTTTGCTTTTTGGTTATATATTTAAAAATGAAATTTTTACCCTAAAATTTGGGACGTTAAACATCAAGTGGTATTAGATCATGAATCCTCAAATCGTTTGAGGATTTTCTTTCTCATTTCATATCTTAATTCGTTCTTTCTAATTCAACTTTTTACGTATTTGAAAACGTTGTTCTTCGAGCGATATCTGACATTTATTGATTCTGCATTTGAGAATCAATCAATTGCATCTGATTTCATCCTTATTCAATCTTTTTCTTCTTTTTTTTTTTGAAGAAATTGATAGGAAACATGAGCATGAATACGATGATGGATTACACATATCTTCTTGGTTCTTCCACGAAAACCTCAATTTTACTTCCAAAGTACTATGATCAATGGGCAGGTGGAATGGAGGATTATCTCACATTAACGAAGATTTATGGCCTCCAATCAAAAGTTGACCATGTCGAGCTGATCTTGTTCAAGAAGTGGGAACAACAACCCAGAGTGAAGATATGGCAGTGGATCGATTGATGAAAGAAGCAGCAAATGATAAATGGTGTATTCGTGAATTGCGATGAGCCTTACCACCAGTGGTCTACAATTACATTAGTGGATGCAAAACAAAACATAATATCTGGAATACTCTCAAAGAAAATTTTCAAGGAAATGAACGCATAAAGAAGAGTTCAGTGAGTCAATCAAAGATTACTATGATCGTTTCAAAGAGCTGATCTATAAGTGTTCAAGGTATAATGTTGTTCAAATTGTTCTGGAGTTCAACATTACCTTTATTCTTAGTTTATGCGAAGAATGGAAGAATATCTGTTTGATGATCAAAACACATGAAAACTTCGACTCTTACTCTTTGTCGAATCTTTACAATATACTCAAAGATCATGAGACTAAGGTTAAAGAAATTGATGAGGATAAGGACAAGATGAATTTCGGCGATCCTTTGGCATTAGTCTCAAAAACAAATGTTAAAGAAGTATGTTCCGATGTAGAAGAAGATGTTGGCGAAGAAGGCTTAATAATAAGCTCAAACAATGAAGCAGTGGCATATTATCCAAACAATAGTGTCAAAACGTTTTATAAAAATCCAATGAACAGTAATTTAAAAAACAGTTCTTTCAAGAAAACATCTTTGACATCTGGTTTTGGTGTTCAACATAATGGTGATGAGAAGTTTGATGAAAAGAAGGCAGAGAAGAAGGCTGAGAAGAAACTCGCTGGAGATTCTGGCTATGATTGCAATTATTGAAATGGTAAAAAATATTTGGCAAGATATTGCATGTTAAAGAAGAAGGAGGAGAACAAAGAGAAGGTTTAGGAACATGCCTATTATGTTATGAAGATTGAATAACTGAAATCAAAGTCTAATAATCTAACTCTGATTACGAAGGATTTGAGTGAAGAGGAGCACACTTATCAAATCTGGTCGTCTGGATTGGATGATGAAGAGATGCCTCTCCCTATGGTGTTTGGAGATTCAATGGTTGATAGCGAAGGAGAGAGTGATGATGGAGAAGAGAATGTGGAAGGACATTGCTTTATGGATATCACTTCAAAGTCTCCAATGACTAAGAAGGTATGTAATCTCTTAATCTCTCTTAATATTCCTTCAAGTTCTTATAATATTGTGCTATATGATATTTTTGATGTTTTTTCTTATTTGAATGACATGTTGATTTCCATGAGTAGTGATTTGGAGAAAATGAAAGTTTTGCAATATGATGCTAAGAATAAAATGTACGAGACAAACTTTAGGGTAGAGAGTTTAGAGATAAAATTAACAAATGTTATGGTTGATAGAGATTCAATTTGTATGTATAACATTTTGTTAGTTAAATAAAGAAACATTTATTGCAATACCGCTAAAAGACTTTATGTGAAGCTTTCTTTACACTATCATTCTTCTGAAATATACAAATAACAATATAGAAAATTTCTTCCTTTCATAAATTTCAAAAGAGAACTTGTAGATGAAATTACTGTTGGATTAGTGTCTAAGCCCGTAACTATATTTGGTAAGTATTTGACCCGGTTGTGCATGGTCCTTTTGGGTTGCCTTCATCAAAGCAAGTAGATAGGATGATTTATGAAGAAAGAGGTTAATTATGGTTAATTAATATAATATATGAATAATATATTAATAGAGAAATCATAGAGTTTAATTAATATTGGACAAGAATTAATTAAGAAATTAATTCTGTGGTTAAAAGAGATTAACTAGACTTTGGGGATTAATATTGTAATTATAAGATAATTGCATTGTGGGCTATGGATTCCTAAAGGGAAGGGGGTTGGACGAAATCTATGGGAAGCTCATATGATTTTCGTCCAAGGGCCTTCTAGAAAGGTCCCATGGGTTGCTTAAGGCCTAAGCAGAGAATTAGGGTTTCTCCTGAAACCCTAACAGCCCACACAAGTATAAATAGACCCCTGGGGATCCCAAAAACGTGGCTAAGTCTTCAGGTAGAGATCTTGGATGGTTTTGGTGCTCCTCTCCTCTTTAAATATCATCCTCTTGCTTATGGTGTTTGTAAACCATTAGCGGAGTGACATTTGTGACTCTAAGCTCCAAGGATATGAGATTCAAGCCATTCTATAAGAGGTATTCATCTAAATCTGTTCTTACATGTTAATTTTGATATACATATGCTAGATCTAGGGTTTATGGCTTTGGGTGATCATTGCATGTTCATTAGACAAACTAGATCCAAAGCTTTAGGGTTTGCATGTACACCATATGAATGTTGTAGTGCTCATATCCCATCAATGGTATCAGAGCCTAGGCTGTTTATATAATGAATTGATGCAATTGTGAACTGTAAAAGATTAGGAAATCAAAAAAATTTGCTATCTGGAGCATGAACTCGTCGAGTTCTATATGAACTCGACGAGTTCAGAGCCCAACTCGACGAGTTTCCTGTTCTGTTGTCGGGATTTTTGATTTTTCTGCCACATTTTGTTAAGGATAATTGCCAAAACTCGTTTTTCTTGCCTAAATCCGATTTTTTAAGTTTGGAATGATTATCTTCATCAAAATTGATGGATTTGGTTAAATATGGATAATATAGGATTATTATAAGTCAAATATTTTATCTAGTTACATTGAAAAGCTTCAATTTACACCCTTAAGTTTTATAGTTTAAATTTGAACTTAATAGTTTTAGTTTTGAAATTAAAATAGTTAAACCTAATTGTATTGAAAGGTTTCAAAACATTCCCTCAAGTTTTGGAATTTAAATGTTGATTAAAAGTTTAGTTTTAAAATATTAAATTCTAAAACCCTAATTTTTGAAAAGTTCAAATTGCACCCTTATGGTTTTATTAAATTAATTAAGTGTATAATTAAAAGAAAGTTAATAACTCCATAGTGATATGGTTTACATTTAATTAAATTAAAAGTGTAATTTATTAAATTAGACCACATAGTATTTTAAAAGTGTAAAATACACCCTTATACTATATATAAAATTAAAAAGTCTAATATTATATATGTATAACTTAAATGCTAGTCTTACCGTTAGTAGGCCTCATTCACGAAGCCGATCTATGGTGGGGGTATAATGTTATGGACTATAAAATGGCCATTTAATGGGTGTCCACTCTCACCCACCGCTTCCTTGATTGGTGGAGGGTCGTTAGCCGAACGGGTAGGATAGGGCAAACCCTTTCCATTAAAAGTATAATGAATTATAAAGTAACTAAATGTTTTACAAAATTCCCAAATCTTAGTTACTTTAGGAAAAAATGAATTTGATGCAATTCCATGAAATTACACTTTGTACCCATCATAAGACGTTAGTGGAGCGTATGTGGTTAACCGGCACAGTAAATGGGTTCTAAGCAAAGGTAGCGATGGGTGACTCGATGTTTGTCATAGTTCGGTGGAGTGTGTGTGGTTAACCGGCACACCGAATAGGTAACTATAACATTGAGGGCACCATGTATGTTTGCATGGTTATTCACACCCTGTTTTGTGATCCTCGGCATCCCAGTCACAAATCGAGGGGCATATCGAGATTTAAACATGCCATTGAAAAGTTCAATGAATCTCAAAGGATCTAGGAGCTTTCAATACATTTAAAACTTAATCTCTTTTTTCGTTTTTCATGGTGGAAATTAGTGAATCGTCATTCACTTACCTTCAGATGTTCTGCAATTTGGACTACGGCATCCCTCTTCCAAGTAAACATGAAGAAGGAACGTCAGTGTGTGCACACGTCTTAGAGATGAAGTGTAACGACCCAAATTTCAAGTCCAAAAATTTCATTTTTAATTAATTGATTTATAGAAACATTTATAAGAAAACACCAGCTAATAATAACTTTTCATAAATCCACAACTCATGTCTGAAAACCACTCACAAAATAAAACAATGTTAGAGTACAATCCGAAGAAACTCTAATGCGGAAAACCAACATGTGTGTGTATGATGTGCCGCTACCGTGCCAACTCCTTCCCCCTCGCTGAAGAGGTACCTAAAACCCAAAACTGTAAACTGTAAGCACGAAGCTTAGTGAGTTCCCCCATCGTACCACATACCATACAATCACGTAACATACATACTGTCGGGCAATTCTAGGGTGCCCGACCTACCCGGTACAACCATTCTGGGGTGCCGACCTACCCGTGCGACCATTCTGGGGTGCCGTCCTACCCGTGTCAAGCCATTGTAGGGTGCTGACCTACCCATGTCAAGCCATTATGGGGTGCTGACCTACCCGTCGGTCCTAACAACCGAACTTGGGGACTATTCCCCTCCTACTACCGCTATCACATATAACATACCATGCCAGCATGTAAACATATAATCACATACTGTCAGACATATCTGGGGTGCCTGACCTACCCATCGGTCCTAACAACCGAACCTTACTACTATCACATATAACATATAATGTACTAGCAAACCTAGATGATATCAGAAAGACAATCATCTAACATACAACTCCTACTGGTGGGTCGGCATTGTGGCCGTAGACCCACCGCTACTGGAAGGTAACTCACCTCGATCAAGTAGTTGCTGTTAAACTGAGTGGGAAGTCTCTTCCTGCTGCCGCTCCGGAAATCCTCTGACTACAATCCCCAAAAAACACTCAGTCAGAACTGATATATACTCTTAGGTTAAAATGACTATTTTACCCCCAATCGAGTCCAAGTCAAGGTCAACTTCAAGTTGACCCGACTCGCCGAGTTGGGCCGTCAACTCGCCGAGTCCCTCATCCTTTACTCGTCCTTATCCACGTCCCGACTCGTCGAGTTTGGTTTCGCCTCGACGAGTTCCTCTCTTATATGCACATTGCATGAAACTCATCCGACTCATCGAGTTGTATGAACAACTCGTCGAGTTCACCTTCATCCAAAGAACAAGTCTGACCTCGACTCGCCGAGTTGTATGAACAACTCGTCGAGTTCATCTTCAATCTTAAGGAGATTGTCTTGGACTCGTCGAGTCTGTTCTAGCACTCGTCGAGTCCCATGAACTCCAGGTCTAAAACCAAGTCCAATGCGTTGGGTCACTCTTTATGACCTTCTATAGTCCCTCTAACACCCAGCTAAGTTCTTTAGACTCTTATCAGATATGGGACTTTATGCCTTGGACTCGCCGAGTCCAGTCTTGACCAATTCCATACAGTCGATTTAAATGAGATCTAACACACCAAACCCATAGATCTGGCCTCCTAATGTCCACTTTATACATAAAGTTCCAAACTTGATGCACATGCATGGGGTTTTTAGCTCAAAAATCCACATAAAGTGTCCTACAATGTGCATGGGGCTCTCATGGCCCTAAAGTTGGCACCTTTATGCCATGAGACCCCTCTTATGGTCCAGATCTGAAGTCAAAACCCACTCAACACTTCCAATTCTGAAACATGACTTAGCAATCCAAAGAGATCCCAAGTTAAAGATGAATAAACACATAGATGAGTCAAGACAAGGGCATTATACCTTGAAGCTGCTGAAAATGAAGTAAAATCCCTGGGTCTACTGGCCCCAACTCAAGTTCCAAGCTCCTTCCTTCATCCCAAGCTTTAAAACCACACAAGAACACCAAAAATGGCCTTAACAAAGCATAAGCGGCTAGGGTTTCAATGAGAAGTGTTTTGGGATCATAAGGGACAATATGCCCGTCATATCATTGCTTAAATAGGGTGCAAACCCTCGAATTAGGGTTTTTGTCCGAACAGTACCTACTCGCTGAGTCCGGGACCCGACTTGCCGAGTTCATCACTTAAGTCCCGCGTTCCATCCCGCTTCTACTCGGAAAGTTGGTCCTTCAACTCGCCAAGTCCAAGGCCAAAATGCGAAAAATATATAAATAGCTAATGAAGGAAATATGTACCAAGAACCAAGTGATACAAATCTCCCCGCTTATTTTAGACTTCGTCCTCGAAGTCTGCTGCTCGTTCCTGAAATAGCTCGGGGTAATGCTCCATCATCTCGTCCACCGAATGCCAAGTCCATTCCGAGCCCTTCCGGTGCAGCCATTGCACCTTCACGAGCTCCACCCTCTTGTTCCTCAAATCATTTGACTTCCGGTCGAGGATTGCCACAGGCCGCTCGATGTAATTCAAGTTGCCATCAACCTGAATGTCCTCCAAGGGCACCACTACCGAGTCGTCCACCAGACACTTTCACAGCTAAGAAACATGAAAAGTGTTGTGTATCTGACTGAGTTCGGCTGGAAAATCCATCCTATACGCCACCTTGCCCACCCGGGCTATACCCCTAAACGGTCCAATGTCCCTGGGGCCCAACTTGCCCCACTTCCTGAATCGGATAATGCCTTTCCATGGCGACACCTTCAGGAGAACCATATCCCCGACCTGAAACTCCAGGGCTGATCGGCGCTTATCAGCATAGCTTTTCTGCCGACTCTGAGCAGTCTGAAGCCTGCTCCGGACCTGCTGAATCCTCTCCGTCGTCTTGAGCACTACCTCAGTGCTCCCCATTACCCTCTGGCTAACCTCGCCCCAACATATCGGGGTCCTGCACTTCCTCCCATATAGCATCTCGAAGGGAGGACGATCAATGCTCGCATGATAACTGTTGTTGTAGGAGAACTCTGCCAATGGAAGGTAGATATCCCAACTACCTTCGAAGTCTAATACGCATGCTCGCAGCATATCCTCCAGGTTCTGGATGGTCCGCTCGCTCTGACCATCCGTCTGCGGGTGAAAGGCGGTGCTAAAATGCAGACGAGTACCCAGCTCGTCATGAAACTTCTTCCAAAACCTAGAAGTGAACCGCACATCCCTGTCTGAAATCACAGATCTGGCACACCCTGCCACACCACCACCTCCCGGATATAGATGTCGGCCAACTTCTCGGCCGAGATGCTCTCCTGAATCAAGATAAAATGGGCGCTCTTGGTCAATCGGTCAACGATGACGTAGATCGAATCCACTCCTCGCGCGGTCCTGGGAAGCTTTGTGATAAAATCCATTGTGATGTCTTCCCATTTCCATAGCGGAATATCCAACGGCTGCATCTTGTCGTGAGGTCTTTGATGCTCAGCCTTGACCTTCCGGCAGGTTAAGCACCGCTCCACGAACCATGCCACATCCTGCTTCATGTAGGGCCACCAATAGTCCAGATGAAGATCCCTATACATCCTCCTCCCCCGGGATGAATGGAGAACCGAGATTTGTGCGCCTCCTCCGTCAGAACCAGGCGCACACCCCCGTGGTGTGGCACCCACACCCTACGGTGTAGTGTCAGTAATCCTCGGCTGTCATATTAGAAGGAGGAAACTTGCCCCATGATCCGCTCGCTCTTCCGATGTTCCTCCCTCATGGCCTCCTGCTAGGCCTCCCAAATCCGCTCCAATAGTGGTGTCACCACTGTCATCCTCAGGCAGATATCACTGATCGGTGCTGCCTTGCGGCTAAGCGCGTCGGCCACCACATTGGCCTTCTCCGGGTGATAAAGGATCTCGCAATCATAATCCTTTACCACGTCCATCCACCGACGCTGCCGCATGTTTAGATTCGGCTGATCCATGAGGTACCTCAAACTCTTATGGTCCGTGTAGATGGTACAGCGAACCCTATAGAGGTAATGTCGCAAGATCTTGAGGGTGAATACAACAGCCCCCAACTCCAAATCATGCGTCGGGTAGTTCGCCTCGTGAGGCTTCAGCTGCCTCGACGCGTAGGCGATGACATGCCCTTTCTGCATCAATATTGCGCCCAAACCTGAGATGGACGCATCACAGTACACAACGAAATCCTCCATTCCCTCTGGCAGGGGTAAGATTGGTGCCTCACACAATCTCTGTCTCAGTGTCTCGAACGCGGCCTGCTGCTCAGGCCCCCAACGAAAGACCACATCCTTCCTTGTTAGCCTGGTTAGGGGTACGACTATCTTGGAGACATTATGGATGAATCTCCAATAGTAGCCAGCCAATCCTAGGAAACTCCGAATCTCAAATGGAGACTTCGGAACCTCCCATCTCATAACGGCCTCCACTTTGGCCGGGTCCACTGAAATCCCGTTCTGGTTGACAAGATGCCCAAGGAACTGCACCTCACGCAACCAGAACTCACACTTCGAGAACTTAGCATACAAGTTCTCCCTACTCAAAGTCTCTAGAACCTCTCGCAGATGCTCCTCGTGCTCCTCCTGCATCTTGGAGTAAACCAAGATGTCATCAATAAACACTATCACAGACCGGTCTAACATCAGTCTACACACGCGGTTCATGAGGTCCATGAATGCAGCAGGAGCATTGGTGAGCTTGAAGGGCGTCACCACAAACTCGTAGTGACCATAGCGCGTCCGAAATGCAGTATTCTGTACACCCTCCTCTCTGACCCTCATCTGGTGGTACCCTGAACGCAGATCAATCTTGGAGAACCAAGATGCTCCCTGCAGCTGGTCAAAGAGGTCATCCATCCTCGGGAGTCGGTAACAGTTCTTCACCGTTACCTTGTTCAGCTCTCGATAATCTATACACATCCGATGCGACCCATCCTTCTTCCTCACGAACAGAATCGGGGCTCCCCAGGGAGAACTATCCTGGTCTAACGAATCCCTTGTCTAACAGATCCTGCAGCTGTGTAGATAACTCCTGCATCTCGGGAGGAGCCAATCGATACGGTGCCTTGGCTATCGGAGCTGCCCTACAGACTAGGTCGATCTTGAACTCCACCTGCCTCTCCAGAGATATCCTAGGCAACTCCTCAGGGAATACATCCGTAAATTCTCGTACCACAGGCATATCACCCACTGTCGCCTTACCCGCCTCCCGTGTGTCCATGACATAAGCGACATACCCTGCGCAACCCTGCTAAAGGTAACGCCTAGCTCTCGCTGCTGAACATACCGCTGGTCCTTGCTGTGGCCTCTCGCCCTGAACTACCAACTCTCCCCCACTTGGGGTCCTGATCCGAACTAGCTGTTGTGTGCAATCAATCACTGCTCCATTGGGGCTCAACCAATCCATGCCTATAATCACCTTGTTCCCTCTCAACGGAATAGGAACCAAGTCCACCAGGTAACGCTCCTCGAATAATCTCAGCACACAGTCTCGGAATACCATCGATGCTCGCACCGATCAGTCATCAACAATCTCTACCTCTAAAGGGCAATCCAGCATGCCTGAAGACTTAGGAAACTTCTTGCTAAGCGCAAGAGAGACAAATGATCGGGTAGCCCCCGAATCAAATAATACCTAAACTAGGATATCACATGGAACGATCCTAAACAGAGCACACACATAACATATCAAAATCACAGCAACATATCACAAAATCAAAAAGATAAGAAATCATACCCGTCACCACATCGGGTGCAGCGCGTGCTTCGTCGGTAGTCAACTAGAATGCCCGACTCCTCACCACTAGAGCCTCCGCCTTGCCCTTCCGGTCATCGGTGATCCGCAGGGTTGCTGGAGCGGCGCCTTCACTGGCGCTGATGCCGCTGTCAACTGGGGGCAGTTGGCCTTCTTGTGGCCCCTCTGGTTGCAGTGGAAATATAGCAACTCAGACGCCTGAATAACCGGTGCAGGGGCAGTACAATCCCTGCTGAAGTGCCCTGTCTTGCCGCACTTGTAGCAGCCCGACGATCCCAATCTACATGCCCCCTCATGTGGCCTGCCGCATTTCCTGCAACGGCCTGGTCCTGACTGGCCTTTCGGCCTACCATCTGATCCCTTGGGCTTCTTCCCTGAAGCCCCAGTCGTCTGACCCTCCTCTATCTTCCTCTTCCGGACATGCTCCGGATCGATCTCCCTCTCCCTTGCCCTGGCAATCATGGAATCCAGGGTAGGGCAAGCTGAAAAACTAACATGATCCCGAATGTCGGCTTGCAGCATGTCATGATAGCGGGTCCTCCTGATATCCTCATCCCCCGCATACTGGGGCACCAGCAATGCCCTCTCCCGGAACTTGGCGATGATCTCCGCCACAGTCTCCGTATTCTGTCTCATGTCCAAAAACTCCCTGGCCAGCTGCTGAAGCTCTACAGCTGGCGCAAACTCTGCTTAGAACTGGGTCATACAATCTGACCATGTCATAGCCTCAATAGCCGAGGCTCCCAGATAGTCAGCAACCGAGTCCCACCAATCCCTAGCTCGGTCCCTCAAATACCCTGCTGCAAATCGTACCTTCGACCCCTCGGGGCAGAAGCTGGTCAGCTGCACGGACTCAATGTCCGCAATCCATCGTCTGGCAGCAATGGGGTCCTTCTCCCCATGGAAATATGGCGCACCACTGCCCCTGAAGTCCTTAAAGGATAGCGTGTGGGATCCTAACTGGCCAGATGCCATGTCACTCTGGAACGCCCTAAGGCGATCCTCCATCAGCTCAACAATCCCTTCCTTGATCGACCCAAAGATGACCGGGGTCGCATCAAGGATGCCTCTAGTGATCTCAGACGCGTTGAACTCGCATAGTCTCTCATCCACTGGTTCGGAGCCTGAACCCGAACCTGATCTCTCTCCTGAGCTGCCCACCACTGGCCTCCGTCGTAGTACCACCATTCTGCAAAACGTAATACCAACTGTTAGTGATACTGATACATCTAGAGGGATCACATCCACTACAAGTTCCCTGGTCTTGTCTCAACCTTCCTCAATTTAGGTACAGATCCTTTACTTTTAGTAGTACGGACCCATACTACCTTCCACATCTATCCGTACCTTCCTCAAGGACTGCCTTGACTCCACCAAGTCCCCTTTTATCACTGTTGATTCTCTGCCATTCCCATTCTAGGCTTACCCTAGGGAAAATCTCTGACTACACCCAAACTGGTCCTCAGCTGCTGAAGGCCTCTTTGTAATGCCAATTAGACATTACCTGACTACCATCTCATGTGATGTGGCTCAGATAATCATTTGAGTAAAAGACTCGTCCCTACAACGGTTAGACTCAAATGAGAGCTGCGTAATAGGGCCAAATCCAGCACTCTGAGATTATTCAACCCTGATCACATGTGACGTGACGTATTCACCTAATGGTTAACTCTCATCACTCAGAGTCCCACAAAGCACAAAGCAAGCGGCATTCGGACACAGGAAAACTACTCAAACTAATATGTTCTTATAATGAAGCTGAACTAGCATATAATGTTGAGCTCATACTACCAGACATAACCTAATCAGGTTATCCTATTACTGTCTACACAATACTAGCATGCAATTCTCATAAGCTGAAGCACATAAAGCAGGCACATAAGGCATCATCCCTAGATCATTAGTCCTATTCTAGCATGCTGTTCTACTGCAACTGATAAGCATAAGATAACTTATATGGGTACTATGGGGAATACTTACTTGAGCTCGGCCGGTTGCGCACATCACACACTTGTTCCTTCTCAAAATTCTTTTATCCTAGCGTTTAGAAAGTCATTTTCTTTGTAAAAATATTTTAATCCCTTGGTTTGAGTCCAGGCACCCCCGAAGGTGTGTCCGAATCCTTTAGACTAGGGCTCTGATACCAACTTGTAACGACCAAAATTTTAAGTCCAAAAATTTCATTTTTAATTAATTGATTTATAGAAACATTTATAAGAAAACACCAGCTAATAATAACTTTTCATAAATCCACAACTCATGTCTGAAAACCACTCACAACATAAAACAATGTCAGAGTACAATCCCAAGAAACTCTAATGTGGAAAACCAACATGTGTGTGTATGATGTGCCGCTACCGTGCCAACTCCTTCCCCCTCGCTGAAGAGGTACCTAAAACCCAAAACTGTAAACTGTAAGCACGAAGCTTAGTGAGTTCCCCCATCGTACCACATACCATACAATCACGTAACATACATACTGTCGGGCAATTCTGGGGTGCCCGACCTACCCGGTGCCGACCTACCCGTGCGACCATTCTGGGGTGCCGTCCTACCCGTGTCAAGCCATTCTAGGGTGCTGACCTTCCCATGTCAAGCCATTATGGGGTGCTGACCTACCCGTCGGTCTTAACAACCGAACTTGGGGACTATTCCCCTCCTACTACCGCTATCACATATAACATACCATGCCAGCATGTAAACATATAATCACATACTGTCAGACATATCTGGGGTGCCTGACCTACCCATCGGTCCTAACAACCGAACCTTACCGCTATCACATATAACATATAATGTACTAGCAAACCTAGATGATATCAGAAAGACAATCATCTAACATACAACTCCTACTGGTGGGCCGACATTGTGGCCGTAGACCCACCGCTACTGGAAGGTAACTCACCTCGATCAAGTAGCTGTTGTCAAACTGAGTGGGAAGTCTCTTCCTGCTGTCGCTCCGGAAATCCTCCGGCTACAATCCCCAAAAAACACTCAGTCAGAACTGATGTATACTCTTAGGGTAAAATGACTATTTTACCCCGAATCAAGTCCAAGTCAAAGTCAACTTCAAGTTGACCCGACTCGCCGAGTTGGGCTGTCAACTCGCCGAGTCCTTCATCCTTTACTCGTGCTTATCCACGTCCTGACTCGTCGAGTTTGGCTTCGCCTCGACGAGTTCCTCTCTTATATGCACATTGCATGAAACTCATCCGACTAACCGAGTTGTATGAACAACTCGTCGAGTTCACCTTCATCCGAAGAACAAGTCTGACCTCGACTCGCCGAGTTGTATGAACAACTCGTCGAGTTCATCTTCAATCTTAAGGAGATTGTCTTGGACTCGCCAAGTCTGTTCTAGCACTCGTCGAGTCCCATGAACTGCAGGTCTAAAACCAAGTCCAATGTGTTGGGTCACCCTTTCTGACCTTCTACAGTTCCTCTAACCCCCAGCTAAGTTCTTTAGACTATTATCAGATATGGGACTTTTTGCCTTGGACTCACCGAGTCCAGTCTTGACCAATTCCATACAGTTGATTTAAATGAGATCTAACACACCAAACCCATAGATTTGGCTTCCTAATGTCCACTTTATACGTAAAGTTCCAAACTTGAGGCACATGCATGGGGTTTTTAGCTCAAAAATCCACATAAAGTGTCCTACAATGTGCATGGGGCTCTCATGGACCTAAAGTTGGCACCTTTATGCCATGAGACCCCTCTTATGGTCCATATCTGAAGTCAAAACCCACTCAACACTTCCAATTCCGAAACATGACTTAGCAATCCAAAGAGATCCCAAGCTTTACAACCACACAAGAACACCAAAAATGGCCTCAACAAAGCACAAGCGGCTAGGGTTTCAATGAGAAGTGTTTTGGAGCATAAGGGACAATATGGCCGTCATATCATTGCTTAAATAGGGTGCAAACCCTCAGATTAGGGTTTTTGTCCGAACAGTACCTACTCGCCGAGTCCGGGACCCGACTCGTCGAGTTCATCACTTAAGTCCCACGTTCTGTCCCGCTTCTACTCGGCGAGTTGGTCCTTCAACTCGCCGAGTCCAAGGCCAAAATGCGAAAAATATATAAATAGCTAATGAAGGAAATACGTACCAAGAATCAGGTGCTACATGAAGTCACAAATTGATAGGTTAATAATGTTGGGAGTCATTGTTTGTGAGAAGCTGGCTGTTGATTGGGTTCTTCAATCGCTTCCTGACTCATATAGTGAGTTCGTAAGAGAGTACTATATGATAGAACACGTCGTGCCCCTCATCGATCTCACCTGTTTGCTTGTTGCTGCTGAATCATCAATGATTTGGCGCACTGGAGAAGCAAAGTTGATAGGTGGATCTTCCTTCCAAACCTCCATGGACATAGGCAATGGCAACAAAAGGCATGCCCTGGTCGAAAAGTTTGATCATAAGAGAAAGTCAAAGTATTAGGTAGTTCCGTGTGCTGTTCCAAAAGAGTCAATTTGCTTTTATTGCCAAGAGAAGGGACATTGGAGACAAAGCTGACCTGTCTACTTGAGAGATCTAAGAGATGGGAGAGTCAAGACGTATGGCTCTACTTTAGGTAAAATCCATTAACTAATTCTATAAGTTCCTATTTTTGATTCCTGACACATTATGCGATAATATTACATTTTTTTTATGTTTTATAGTATCGAAGAAAAGAGAGGAAGCTTAAAGGAAGAAGTGAGCTAAGTCTGATCACGAAGAAATGGATTTCAATCGCATGATTCGATGATTGGATTTTTGAGATGCTACTTTAGAGTTAGGATATATTGCTAAGAAATGGAATAGCATAGTTTTTCATTTGAGTTGTGTTGTAAGGAAAAAAATTTCCGCAATAAAATAAATTTTGAATTTGTTTTATTTATTTATCCTTGAAATAAAATGTAGGAAAATTTGATGTTTTAATATTTCTATTATTAGCAATGTTGAAATGGATGTAATTCTTAGTTATGTTACTTATGGTAGTGTTATAATTTTCTAAGTAAGGAAAGATTCCCATCACCCAAGTTTCAATTGGATAGAAACTTGGAATCATGCAACTTGTATTGTGTGATGTATGGAAATCTTGGTACTTAGGTAATTAAGACTAATTCCTTGTTCACATAAGTATGTGAGTCAAGTGAAGGACTAAAGGAACTAGTACACAATTTTGTGCACTAGTCAAGTCCACCATAAATAATAATAACATTATTCGTCATGATTTAATAAAAGTCTAGTAAATGTGGTTATACTTACAAGATTAAGTGTAATTTTGAATCATTGAAAAAGGTTTCAATGAATGGTAGAACGAATAAGTAGAATTAATGAAGACAGAAAGATAAAGAGTTCCTCCAATCTAAGAAGAAGGGAGAGTACTTTTGTATCGTGTTTATGATCGTCTTAATGATTAAGAACCATATCACAATTGATCCTCTAAGGACATCTTAGTGCACTAGTATGGCTAAGAAGAGGAATCGAGAATTATTGTAGTGGTTAAGTCAATAAGACGTATCATACTTCCTTCTAAAATCAAATCTTAGAGTCATACTCCAAGATTGTGACTTGAGTGACATAATCTTAAGTAGGAATGTTCTTACACTTGCACTTTTTGGTAAGTTGTGATGTCTTGAATAAGACAAAGACCAACTAGTACCAAATGGCATGTAGGTTTTGTCTTGATATAAACACACACTAACTCATAGAAATTTGTTTTTGTCAAGAAATGTTTCTTGATAAGAGGATCTAATATGTCAAGAGGTCAGTAGAGTCTAAAGATCTTGAAAAGTTTCAAGAACTAATCGAGAGTAAACCTATTAAACACTAGCACACGACTTAAGGATTGTAACCTATTGTGTTGACGTATTCTTGTTTATGTGCCAATCCTGTTTAGTTGATTATACATATGAGTTCTTAATAGGTTGCATAGGGGAAAGGCACCTTAATCAATGGAAAGTACATTGAAAGGTAGGGGTGAGCTGCTCAATAACTTGGAAGCAATGGTAGGACCCTTGATGGAAAGAAATTAAGAATGAACAAGTTTTGTCCATAGGAGTTTGGATAGGAACACATGAACAATAAAATCTAAGTGTCATAAGGTTTCTCTCCTTTACGAAAATTATTGTGAGGAAACGCTTTCACTAAGAGAGAGATTTTAAGGAGACAGCGATTATGAAAATTGCATTCTCAAATTCGATTATGATTACGGTATCCCTCTTCATAGTTCGAATTATGAGATTTGGCAATTAGTTTGAACATTTGGGACTTAGTAATAGAAGTTATGAATTAGTTTAGACACACATGTGAGCTGTCTAAGGAAAAGTGTGTGACTTTGAGAAGCTTAGATAAAGGCTTATCGAAGCACATTGTAATGGAAATATGAACTTTAGAAGTCAATAAGTATTGTCTTCTAGAAGTCCAACTGTTTTCTGATACGTGTCAAAGCTAGTGGGAGCATAAATGTTATGCTGGAATGGATATAATCATCGTGTTAGTGGAAGCATGATTATTATTGCAAGTTGGCAATATTAATTATAGAAAAACAAAAGTTTCACTTTGCAAAGTTGCAGGGGTTGAAAAGTTGTTTTTGCTATAATTAAGGGAGAGAATGTTATACTTCGTTTCCAATCTAAAAGCTTAGATCGAGAAATTTTAATTGAATTTAGTCAAGGATATATTTATTAATTGCATTCTCAAAGTTCGATTATGATTACGGTATCCCTCTTCATAGTTCGAATTTTGAAAACACGACAAATAGAAATATTATGGCAATATTATAGCAAGAAACTGGTAAAGTATCATGTTTTTCATTATGAATCGTATCCCATACACTTCGGGTATAGGATCGATTGCATATGCTGTAATATTTGACCGTTCTAAAATTTTCCAAATGCCTAGGGCATTTAGAGAAAAAAAGGGAATAGAACCGGTTTTAACTAAAATAATTATCCAAGGTTCACCAATGATTGGTTGCTTGTGGACAATTGGAAGTATAGTCATTGATGGACCATATTGGCATTATTATGAATAGATAAGATTCAATTTAGAATGAGTTGTCATATGGCAAATATGGAAAAGTTTCCTTATTGGGAGTTGGACATTGAGAATCTATGTCTAGATTAGAAACTTTTATGCAAGAAGGATGTTCAAAGGAAGGTACTTTGAATGTGAGACTTCATGACTATGGAATGGTCTTGTAACAATATCCAATAGAGCACTTTGTAATTTCATTGGCAAAGTCTTTGTGACTTTGGCTCTATGACATTACGAAAGGACCGTTACGTAAAATGTTAGAATCTAACATATTCTAGTAGTGGCGATAATTTTATGTTCTTACACAAATTGATTAGGATTAGGAATTATGAAATGAGCATAATTGGAAATGTGTTCATTTGATCTATTTCACAAAGTAAGGACCATAGGAAAACATAATGTGCATTCTAAGAGCATGGGACAATTGTTGTTATAATTTAAGTAATAAGTTGATTAATCGAAACAACAAATAATGAGTAATGAATATGGTGATTAAATAAAAGGTGTTTTATTTATAATCAAAAGTTTGGGGCCATATAAGATTAGTATTATTCTTTTGTTTCACTTTGCATGTTTTGACTTCCTGAATAATAAAATTATTCAAACCCTCCACAGTCGCTCATACTTTTGAAGTCGGTATGAATGAAGACTGTCATGAATCCGTCTGCAGATTGTCTAAAGTGTTTAGACATGGCACAAGTTTGCTGCAGAGTTCATGAGTGTTGCTATAAGATTAGAGTATTGGATTAAACCCACGCTCACTTGGATGGCTTCATGGATTTTATCACTAGTGATTGGTGAGACGATAATATCTTATATTCTTGAAACCGAGATGTGTAAGTAGTATCTTGCGAGTTGGTTACACATTGATAATATAAAAATGCACCAGCAACTTGGTGTTATAAAATGTATTGTTGTGTGTGATTCGGTGAGTGAGTACAAGCGAGCACTGAGTTGAAGTTTATCCGTTCCTTTTACCCAAAGTGGGATAAAAGCGATATCTGTGGGCTCCTTGATGATTTAGTGATGACACCCTAAGCGCTTGGCCAAGCGGGACTAAGTTGATGGGTTCAACTCTAGTCAGTCGTCATAAATCGGAAGTCGTGAAACAACACGTGAACAAAGAGTATGATTAAAACCATGTCTCAGTTCATACGATATTTAGAATGGAGGAATATATGATTCCTTATCTAAAGGACAGGTTACTGATAAGATCAGAGTTCGATAGCGTCTTTGAGAGCTACGATTGCTAATCAGATAATACTTGCATTTATAGTTACTATACTTATCCAAATGGGAGACTGTTGGATTAGTGTCTAAGCCCGTAACTATATTTGGTAAGACCCGGTTGTGCATGGTCCTTTTGGGTTGCCTTCATCAAAGCAACTAGATAGGATGATTTATCAAGAAAGAGGTTAATTATGGTTTATTAATATATTATATGAATAATATATTAATAGAGAAATCATAAATTTTAATTACTATTGGACAATAATTAATTAAGAAGTTAATTATGTAGCTAAAAGATATTAATTAGACTTTGGGGACTAATATTGTAATTATAAGATAATTGCATTGTGGGCTATAGATTCCTAAAGGGAAGGAGGTTGGACGAAATCTATGGGAAGCCATTATGATTTTCGTCTAACGGCCTTCTAGAAAGGTTCCATGGGTTGCTGAAGGCCTAAGCATAGAATTAGGGTTTCTCCTGAAACCCTAGCAGCCCACACAAGTATAAATAGACCCCTAGGGATCCCAAAAACGTGGCTAAGTCTTCTGGTAGAGATCTTGGACGGTATAAGAGGTATTCATCTAGATATGTTCTTACATGTTAATTTCGATATACATATGCTAGATCTAGGGTTTATGGCTTTGGGTGATTTTTGCATGTTTATTAGACAAACTAGATCCAAAGCTTTAGGGTTTGCATGTACACCATAGGAATGTTGTAGTGCTCATATCCCATCAATTACTAATGATTGTGAAAGCAAGGTTTCTAAATTTGATCAAGTACCAAATGATTTATATGCTTATGGTATAGTTAATATTGATGAATGTTTGGATGCTGATGATTTGGTGAATATTGTGGTTGATACATTGACCAAAAATGAACAAATGGAAATTTTTAACAAAATTCAATCTTCAACACAATGTTCTCAACAAAATTTTACTGATATCGAAGATGATTATGATAATATTAGTGAAATTGAAGAAGAAGAAGAAGAATGTGTTGATTGTTCAAATTTGTTGTCATTAAAATTGCCTCATTAACTAGTAGTGAAGAAAATGTTGATTCAACATCTAAGCTTAATAATGATTCATCTTCGACAACTAAAAACAATGAAACTCAAGAGTCAATCATTGTCGAAGATATGACCAACAATGAAAGTGATAGTGATGATGAAACTAGTGAAAAGGAAATTCCACGAGTTGTTGAAGCACAAGTTTTTGAGTATACAGAAGAGTATACGAAGATTTTAAAAGAAAAGGGAAAACATTATCTTGAACAAAATGTAATGCTTTATCCACAAATTCAAGATTTTCCAAGTCAAGTTTTTGTCACAAAAGGAAATGGTGATAATGTTGATACAAATTTAAATGATTTGTTGACAGAAGATAATTTGAAAGTGACTGATAAAGGTTGTTATGTAACGTCCGCAGATTCGGTCTAGTCAATATAGAGATAATAAGCGTTAAAAATAACTTTTTGATAGAAGATTATTTAGAATAAATAATATTAACCAAAGTATAGTATATGACACAATGATTACTTACATATAAAGAACGCTGAAATCCGACTTATAACAAAGAAGTTATGACCCGTCAAAGTTTTGCGACAAAACCGACACGACGCCGCGTATCGTAAAAAGTGAATTTATGATAAGCTAATTGTAACGCCCCATTCCTAAAAGTACTTATTTATGAGTCCACGGGATTTAAGAGGAAGAGTATTTTGGTCCTTTTATGGGAAAGTGGGAAAAGAAGGCCAAATATGAAAATTTGGGACACGCCGAGTACGCCCAGCGTAAGTGCGTATTTGGACGCGGGTGCAAGGTTGAGTACGCCCAACGTACTAGAGGTACGCCCAACGTACTCTCAGAGTTCTAAAACCCTAAAATTAGGGTCAGCCACTATATAAGGAACATGTTGGTTCATACCCTAGCCTCCATAAGCTCTCTCTTAACCTCAGAAACCCTTGATAGTTGTTCCACCTCCATTGTTGGGTGTGTTTGGCCTTGGAAAGCTTATTTGGCAAAGGAGAGGCTAGAAGAAGAAAGAGGAAGTTGTCAAAGAAGGAGTTGAGTGGCTGGAGCTTATAGATCTAGAAAGATATCATCCTTTGGAGCCTATATGAGGTATAAAGCTTCTTGCTTGTCATTTATATTGCATAGATCTAAGTGTTGTGAAGTTTTGACATCATTCTTGTCCCAAAAGTCCTCATCTTGATGCATGTTTTGAGTTGGTCGAGATTATCTGTCCTTTCAGACCTTTGGAGAGGTCTTGAGTGAGAAAAATGAGGTCCCTAGGGCTGTGGTTGTTCCATGTGTAAGATAAGTAGGTCTTAATGGATTAAGAGCTTTATGGACGTACCAAGTGATAAAGTTTGAGACTTTATGAATCTTAGGCATATTTGGCCTAAGGATCTGAAGTTTGGGCTTAAGAGCTTAAGCCATTAAGAAGCTATGTGGACTTAATGAGCAGCGAAGTTACGCCCCGCGTAGCGGGTCAGTGCCTCGATCCCCAATCGCAAATCAGTGTGTACGCCCAGCGTACCAAGGAGGGTACACCCAGCGTACTCCCTCTGTTGGGTTTTTCATTTTGGGCCTTAGGGATTGGGCTGTTATTGGGCTGCTGGATTTTGGGTCGTCACTGGATATTATGGATGGAGTATTGTGGACCCATTAGTTGTTATGGACCATGGTTCTAGGCCCATTTGGTGTGGTGGGCCTAATTTAGTAAATTGGGCTAATAGTGGGCTTTGCTTCGGACTTTTGGTCTTTCGGCCATCAGTGGGCTTGAGAGCTTACCTAGTGTTGGGCCGGATTGAGTTAAGGGTAAAATGGTCAATTTACCCTTGGAAGGGTATTGTGCTTAGCCTAATGATTATTTGTGCTATGTTGGCTACTTCGGGATTTTCGGTGAGTCGGTGATTTGAGAATCTGCTTCTTCAGTTCAGAGTTTCGGCAGTGGCAAGGTGAGTTATCCTCACTATATCAACAGGGTCTAAGGCACCAAGGGCGGCCCTTTATCGAATTGAGATCCGGGTATTGTTGTTATGTTATTGCTTTGATATGTTTGCATCCTGGTAGCTAGGATGGTATATGTTAGAGACCTGGTTAAGGTCGGTATCCTGTTATGTAGGATGATGATATGCTAGTGACCGGTTCGGTCGGTATCCTGGTTAGGATGATGATATCTTATGTGATCTGCTAGATCGGCTTGTTGACTGTGAATTATTATATGACTGTATGTTTATGTGCACATGGTTGTTTGGACTGGGGTTGGGTTGAGGCGGGTCCTGCTTTGTGCTGTAGGCCAAGATACCCAGGGCGGACCGGTTGTCCCGAAGGCCTAGCGAGTGGTCCGGATAGGTTGTAGGCCCCAAGAGGGCGGACCAGACGTGCCGAGGCTCGGAGAGTGGACCAGGCCGACTGAAGGCCCGATGCGGGTGGACTAGACATACTGTAGACTCATAGAGTGGACCAGGTGGATTGAAGGCCCGGTGCGGGCGGACCAATCACACTGCAGAATCGATGTATATGCCTAGAATCGGAGGGTGGACCAGGTGGACTGTTGGCCGGTGCGGCGGACCAGTCACACAGTAGACCCGAAGTGCATGGCTGTTATGTGTTCTAATATGATATGGCATGTTATGCGTGTATGGTATATGTGGTTGGTATTTTGGGGGTATCTCACTAAGCTTTCGGGCTTACAGTTGTGGTTTAATGTTTTTCAGGTTCTTCAGGAGACCGTGGCAAGGCAAAGGCGTGATCGTACCGCTCCTCATGATTATGTTTATAATGTGATTCTGGGAAGATTATGATAATAATTGTATTGAAAACCTTTTTGTAATAACATTGAGAAAATGGGTTGTTTTTTAAAAGTTAAAATTGGTTGAATTTTTATGGTCGTTACACTAATTTTTACCCTTAGCAATCTAAATGAAATTCGTAGTATATGTTAAACCGAGAACGTACATAAAAAGAACGTCCAAATCTTACATCATTTAAGGAAGTTATGATTTTTCTAATATTTAACATAATAGTACACAACCTGAAAATTGGATTTTAGATTGATCGATTTTTAGCCGACACAATCTAAATGAGAATTATATATCTCATTAATAGGAGCTCAATGATATAAAGATAGGCAAAATCGGACGTCGGATGACACAGTTATGAATTTTTAACAAACTTTAACTGTATAAGCCTATTAAAATATTACTTTAAAAATAAAATAATAATTAGCCGACGGAGTCTAAACGGAAGTTATAGATCCCATCGATACCTACACGTGGATATAAAGAACGTCAAAAACAGAGCTCGTATGCGAAAGTTACAGATTTTAGAAGATAAATGGTTTTTGGAGTAACCAACGAGTGACACATGGCGTGATCTGAGCCACTGCTTCCTCACCACGGCTTGACACCAGATGGTGACACATGGAATTGGAACAACCAGTATTCTGCAAGGGAACGCTCAACGTTTGTCCATTAGACAACCTATAAATAGAGGCGCAAATCACATCGTTTCTCCACACCTCTCTAACCTTTCTCTCCCAAACACCCCCAAACCCTCAAGTCTTTTCCCTATCACCCCTAGGTGTTAGAAGCGAGACCCGGAGCGCCAGAAATCCCTGAGAAGAAGAGCATTCAGCTTAGAATTTCTGCCCGTGTAGAGCCCGGTTCCTAGCTAAACCCCCACGTAAGTGCGTTATGCTTACCATACTTTAAGTACAACGTATGTTTAAGTTCATTATCGTTATTATTAACCTGTAAACAAGATTTATCAGTGATTCCAAGTCGTTATACTTATTGATCTACTTACGGGAATGATGTTTAGGCTATGATTTAGTGAAGTGTTTAAAGTGGGATGTCCAAACAGTATACTTCGTATACCAAACAGACCTGCTATGTGTGGAATGTATTAGTTTTAATCCTAACTAACTTAAACAAAAACAAACACATAGTAGGCAGTGTACCTATCAATTAGTAGTTTAGTGAAGGTAAGTAAGGTATTGAACACAGGGAACGGTAAAAACATTTAAAGCTATTACTAATGTTAAATAATTAAACCAATTATTAAAGAAGGGGTTTTTTCTCTAGTTTTATAAGACTAGAAACTTAAGCAATTACTTAAACACTTAGCAAAGAACAAGTAACGACTAAAAGAAGAACAAAAGACAACTAGATTCAATAATACTAATATATCATTTATTACCGGTTTCTAATGTGATTAGGTTCATGTTCACTATTACTAATCCTTTAGCCAACAAATTAATTCAAGCAGTGATCAAGTGATTAAACTAAAGAGTTTACTGGTGTTCAGTTCGAATCAAGTAAGACTTGTAATAGTAGTTGATTGAATTGGTTGGTTCAATTAACTTATATATGTTTGGTCATCATATATATCTTACACATTAATTTACTTATTCTCTATTTAACCTTAGGTTATGTTCACAACACTAGGTTTATAATCTTGTTTTCACAAAGTCATAAAAGGAAAGCATTGAAGAAGATGTTCATACAATCTCAATATACTTTAAACAACAGAAAATGATTATCATTAACACATAAGGTTCTTTTAAAAATCTTAACATGATAAATAATCAAATCAATATAATCTAAAGCCACTAATGTTGGATTAGTGTCTAAGTCCATAACTATAATTGTTATTTACTTGACCCGAGAGTAGCATGTTCCATTTGGGTTGCTTGGTACTAGAACAATCTGAAGGATGGATACTTGAGAAGAGGTTATTTGTGGTTTATTAATATATTATAAGTTCTAATATATTAATATGAAATCATATTATTTATTTAGTATTGACCAATAATTAATTTGGAATTAATTTTGTGATCAAAAGAGACTAATTAAATATATGGGGATTGATTATGTAAATCATTCATTCTTATAAATTGGGCTTATGATCCATACTTCTTTGTGTTGGGCTAAATTCATGTGGTGACCCATGGATACTCCACGGAGGTTAAAACCCATGGAGCCTAAGGAATGTGGAAAGTCATGCATATTAGGGTTTGCATGGTGTAACCCATATTAAGCCACATTGTATAAGAACCCCTCTAGCTCATGAAATTGGCACTTAAGTGATACACAAGAGGGCTAGCCGATTTTAAGAGTGCAAGTAACCTCCTCTCAAGTTCCTCCGTTGTTGGTGGTGTTGTGTGATTCCATTTGAGGTACAACACTTGGGGCACTAGGTTCTTAAAGGCTTAAGGAATCAAGCTACAAGAAAAGGTATGTCATTCTACTAGATTTTTGTATTACATATACTTCATGGTATGCTAGTTAGGATGAAACCTTGGAAAAATGAAAGTTTGCATGTATAATAGAGAAAACATAGATCCAAGGTTTTTAAGGTTGCATGCACACCTTAGGAGTGTTAGAATGCTCAAAACACTTTAGTGGTATCAAAGCCTAGGCTTGATTTCCATTATACTTGATGCTACTTGTTTTTCTAAGTTAGAAAATTTGCCATTTTTGCATCTAATTGCTCACCACGATGTGGCAGCTTTTACCACGACGTGGTGATGCACCTGTGAGCAGAATTTCGAGTTTTGGCTTGCAATTGGATTAGGATCATTACCCTAAACTGTTTTTTGAACCTAGAAACGTGTTTTTCAAGAGGGTAATGTTCATGCTTATCCAATTTAAAAGATAATTGTCAAAGTTTCATGTTTTGTTTTAGTTTATATGGTTAGGCTAATTACTTGAAATGTGTTTGATATCAATTGTCTTGTTCTTATGAGTTTAATTTAGATCATAGGCGAATTGTTTGTTTTTCTTGTTAGAATTTTTGATCTAAATGGTTTTGATGAATTCCATAACTTATCCACAAGTTATGGAAAATGAAAAGTTTTCTTTTAAAGAGATCATTAAAATCATAGCTTATGAATTTGAAGAGTCTTTTTCCCATAAATGTTTTTATGAACTCCATAACTTATCCTCAAGTTATGGAATGTCAAGAGCGTTTTCATAAAACCTATATTAAACTCATAAGTTATGGATTCCAAAAGTTTTTGAATAGTTCAAAACTTGCCCTCAAGTTTTCGAATTTATAAATGCAAAGTCTTACTTTGAAACATTTAGTTCCAACCCCTAGAATTTTAAAAGTTTAAAATTCAACCCTTATACTATTATAATATTATAGGTTTAATATTATATATATATATATATATATATATATATATATATATATATATATATATATATATATGTATAAGAGTAAAGTCAGTCTTACTGTTAGTAGGCCTCATTCACGAAGCCGGTCTATAAGGCGGGGGGTATAATGTTACTACCTATAAAATGGCAGTTTAATGGGTGTCCACTCTCACCCACCGCTTCCTTGACTGGTGGAGGGTCGTTAGCCGAACGGGTATGAAAAGCAATTTAAATTCTCATTAGAGTATAATGAAATACTAAGTAACTAAACACTTATAAATTCCCAATCTTAGTTACTTAGGAAAATGTGAATTTGGTGCTAACCCATGAAATTGCACTTTGCACCTTGTTAAGTTTTTAGTGAAGCGTGTGTGGTTAACCGGAACACTAATTTGGAACTGAAAGTGCGTGGAAAAGGTTACATTGATGTTAATCATAGGTCAATGGAGCGTGTGTGGTTAACCGGCACAATGATTAGGTGGTTGTAACATTGGGTGTACCAAGCTAATTTGCATGGTTATTCACACCTTGTTTGTGATCCTCGACATCCCAGTCACAAACTTGAAGGGCACACTCAAGATTTAAACATGCCATTGAATTGTTCAATGAATCTCAAAGGATCTAGGAGTTTCAATTCACTTAAAACCTAAAATTCTTTTTCATTTTTTGTGGTGGAAATTGGTAAATCGTCATTTACCTACCTTCAAATATTTCGCAGTTTGGATTACGACATCCCTCTTCCAAATTGTAAAATATTGTGTTGGGTCATAGCCTTAATATTTCATGTTGGGTGTTATATTAAGGACCTAAATCAACTAACTTGAATTTTTCCCATTGTAGATGTCTAGTTCAGACAACTATGGTCTTCCCGTATCTTTTGAAAAAAAACTTTCTTTATAAAAATGGTTTTCCACAAGGCAATCAAGGTGAAAGATTAATCCCTTCTTCATGTTGTAGTGGAACTTCACTTCCTCCACTTTCTCCAATAATTCTCCCTAACCCACAAGTTCTAGGTCAGTCAAATCCCTATTGCCAGGAAGGAAAGTCTGTATGTGCTCACGTCTTGGAGATGAAGTTACATATTGACAAGCTGGGAGAGTTGGGTGTTCAAGTCTCAAGGAAGGTGGCTATTGACTGGGTTCTTCAATCACTTCCCGAGTCATATAGTGAGTTTATTAAGGACTATTATGTCACAGACCACGACATGACCCTTATTGGTCTAACATATTTTCTTGTTGTTGGTGAATCAGAAATGATTTGGCGCACTGGTAAAGAAAATTTTATTGGAAGATCTACTCCTCAAACTTCCATGGACATTGACAATGGCAACATTGGAAGTCCAGAAAAGCTTTCTCTTCCCAATGGAAAGGGATCGGCCATGGTCAAGTCATTTGATCAAATGGTAAAAAGAAAGGCTAAGTCTGAGATAGTCATGTGTACCATTCCCAAAGAGTCCATATGTTTTCGTTGCCAAGGGAAGGGGCATTGGTTGCGAAGATGCCATATTTACCTGAAAGACCACAAGGATGGTAAAGTTAAAGCTCGACTCTACTTCAGGTAAGTCTACTGTCTAACTCTATTAAGTTCCTGTTTGAAGATTCTTAATACACGACGTGACTAGGTCACGTCTTGATGTTTTGTAGAATCGAAGAAAAGTGAGGAAGCTTAAGAGTAAGAGCATGTTGAATCTGATCGCGAAGAGATGGATTTCGATTGTATGATTCGATGGTCAGATTCTTCAGCGGCTGCTTAAGAGTTATGATAGATCGCTTAGAAATATTTAGAAACATAGTTTTCACTTGTAATTGCATTGTAAGGACAAAAATTTCCGCATTTTATAAATAAATAAAATTTTGTTTTATTACATCTCCTTGCAATAGCATTAATGAAAATTGATGTTTGTATGTTTCTATGTTAGCAATAAGGATTTGATTCTTTCGTTTGTGGTAGTGTGAAAATTTACCAAATAAGGAAAGATTCTCATCGCCCAAGTTTCAGTTGGATAGAAACTTGGAATCATGCAACTTGTAGTGTGTGATGGATGATAGCCTTCATCTTTGGGAAATTAAGACTAATTCCTTGTTCACATGAATATGTGAGTCAAGTGAAGGACTAGGGGATCAGGTACACTGGGTGTGTGCTGGTTAGGTACACCACAAAGAACGATAAGACTATTCGCCATGATTTACTAAAGTTTAGTAAATATGGTTATGCTTACAAGTTTAAGTGTAATTCTGAACATTGGAAAATTTTCAATGTAAGGCAGGACGAATAAGAAGAATCAAATTAGGCAGAAAGATAAAAGTTTCTCCAATATGAAAAGATGGGAGAGTAGTTGAGTATCGTGTTTTATGACCATCTTAATGATTATGGAAAACCATATCAAAATCGATTCTCTGAAGACATCTTAGTGCATTTACATGGCTAAGAAGAGGAATCGTGAATTGTTGAAATAATTTAAATCAAGAAGATGAGTCGTACTTCGTTCCTAAAACAAGTCTTAGAGTCATACTCCAAGATTGTGCCTTGAGTGACATTAAATTAAGAAGGTTTATAACACTTATCAAATGTAGAGTAAAATGTTTTCTGATCTTGTACATTTGAAATTAGTAAGTTGTGATGTCTTGGTAAGGACAAAGACCAACTAATGCCAATGGTGTGAAGTGTTAGTCTTGATTAGAATCCGCACTAACTCTTGAATATTTGTTTGTCAAGGAATGGTTCATGACAAGAGAATCTTATATGTCAAGAGGTCTGTGGGAGTCTTAAAGATCTTGACAAGTTTCAAGAACTAAGCACGAATAAACCTAATGTTAAACACTAGTACACGACTTGAGGTTTGTAACCTATCGTGTTAACATATTCTTATTTTTGTGCTCATTATAGTTAAAAGTTGACTATGCATGTGATTTATATGAGTTATCAATTGTCTGCATAACAGCTTGGAAGAAATGGTAGGCCCATATGCTGCCAGGTAGCAAGAAGTTAAGATTAAACATGTTCAGTCCATAAGAGTTTGGATTTGTCACTAACCTTGTCTTTTGATTATGGTTTGACAAATTCATATGGATAGGAACACATACACCATAAAATCTAAGTGTCATAAGGTTTTTCTCCGATTCATGGAAATGATGGTGAGGAAATGCTTTCACTAAGTAGATTTTAAGGAGATAGCAGTTGTGATATTTGCATTCTCAAATTCAATTATTATTACGACATCCCTCTTCATAATTTGAAATTGTGAGAAATGGCAAAGGGTCTAAACATTTGAGACTTATTGCCGTAAGTTATAAAATTGTCAAGACACACATGTGAGCTATCTATGGAAAGATGTATGATTTTGAGAAGCCTAGATAAAGTCTTATCGAAACATCTCGTATCAGAAATCTGAACTTTGGTAATGAAAGTCAATAAGTATTGATTTCTAGAAGTCCAGCTGATTTCTGAGTACATGTCAAAGCTAATGGGAGCATAAGTGTTATGCTGGTAAGATAATAATTCTCATACTAGATGGAGCCTTTATTATGGTAAATGTTGCAAGTTAGCAATGTTAATTATAGAAAACAAAAGTTTCAATTCGCAAAGTTGTGGGTTTGAAAAGTTGTTTTGCTATAATTAAGGAAGAGGAATTTATACTTCATTTCAAAATATAAAAGCTTAGATTGAGTTTTTAATCAAATTTAGTCATATATATATATATATATATATATATATATATATATATATATATATATATATATATATACGAATGTTATGTTGGAATGGTTCAACATAAGGAAACTCTATATATGGAAATGTTAATTGCGTTCTCAAAATTTGATTATGACTACGACATCCCTCTTCATAATCAAAATTATGAGAACATAGCAAGTAGAAATAGTATAGTAAAAGGCTTATCAAGTATCATGTCTTTATGTTAGACATTATAAATCACATCCCATATGCTTCGGGTATTGGATCGATTACATATGCTATAATATTGTTGCGTTCTAAATTTTCCAAATGCCTAGGGCATTAAGAAGGAAAAAGGAATAGAACCGGATATGACTAAAGTGGTTAACAACTATTAAGGATAATCTAAGGTTCACCAAGGATTGGTCGCTTGTAGTTGGAAGTATAAAATGGATGAACCATGCTGACATACTTTGAAAAGAGGCAACTCTTGTTCAGAAGTGATAGTCGAAATGGGAATATGGAAATGTTTCCATAATTGGAAGCTATTCTTTAAATATGTGTAAGATTAGGAAACTTAATGCAAGAAGGATGATCAAAGGAATGTACTTTGAATTTGAGAATTCACTTCCTTGGAATTGCTTTGCTACCAATCTCCAGTGGAAAGTTTGTAATATCGTTGGTCAAGTCTTTTTGACTTTTGGTACCATGAAATTACAAAGGCTGCATTACATGAAAGTTTAGCAGTGACAAGTACTTGGAATTATTACACATGCAATAAAGATTTGGAATTGTGAAATGAGCATCATTGACATGTTTTCAATTGATCTATTTCATAAAATCAAGACCACAGACAAACATAGTGTGCATGCTTGGAGCATGGCATAACTATTGTTTTAATTCAAATATTAAGTTGATAAATCGAAACATTATACAATGAATAACGAGTAACCAGTATGACACTCAAAAGTTTTGGGGCCATATAGGATAAATATTATCCTTGTGTTTCACTTTGCATGTTTTGACTTCCCGAATAACTAGGTTATTCAAACCATCCACGGTCGATCATATTTTGGAAGTAGGTATTGAGGCAAGACTGTCATGAATGGGTCTGTAGAGGCGTTTTAATCATAGCACAAGTTTGCAACAGTGTTCATGATTGCTCCTGGAATAAGATTCAAGTATTTTATTCAACCCACGCTTATTTGAATCACTTCATTGATTTTATCACGAGTGATCATGAGATGATAATATCTTATATTCTTGAAACGGAGACATGTGAGTTGTAGTTGCGAGTCGGTTGCACATTGACATATGTAAACGCACCAGTAACTTGGATGTTATAAAACATATTGTTGTGTGTAATTTGATGAGTAAGTACAAGCGAGAATTGATGGGTTTTGGCCATATGAACATTCCTATGTGCACATACAAACCCTAATGCTTGGATCTAGGTTTCTCTAATAGAACATGCATTGAATCCAAGACTTCTAATGACTATTAGAGTATAATAACATAAGAAATTAGATTTAGATGATTACCTTGAATCACTTGCTTGAATCTTCTTGTCCTTGGAGCTTTAGAGTCACAATTGTCACTCCTCTAATGGATTACAAACACCAACTAGCAAGAGGATGATTATAGAGAGAGGAAAGAGGAGCTAGAAATCGGCCAGGGTTCTTCCAAAGGCAAGAGTGCCGATTTCATCAACCCCTTGGGTCTATTTATACTTGTAAGGCTCCTAGGGTTTCACCCTTAAAACCCTAATTGGATAACTTAAGCCCTAAGCAATCCAATACCCTAATGATAAGCCTTGGATGATTTTAAGGTCTATCCAAAGCCCTCAAAACCGTCCCACTTTATCCTTAGGGATTATAGCCCAAAATACAACTATCATTCAATTGACAGTTTATGCCCCTTTATTCAATTAATCTCTTTAAGTCACCAAATTAATTCCTAATTAATTTATGACTTATATTAATCAAATAATAATATTATTATTCCTTATATTATTCTCATAATATATTAATAATATTTCTTCTCTCATTACAAATCATCCTGTCAAGTTCTATGGTGAAGGCAACCCAAAAGGACCATGCACAACCGGGTCAAGTACTTGCCTAATATAGTTACAGCCTTAGACACTATTCCAACAGTCTCCCACTTCGATAAGTCTAGTAACTATATACAAGTATAATCCGATTAGCAATCGTAGCTCTCAAAGATGTTGTCAAACTCTGATCTTATCAATCTTGTCCTTTAGATAAGGGATTGTACAATCCTCTGTTTAGATATCATGCAGACATTTACATGGAACCAATTGTCTAGCATTTGGTTTCTCGATCTTAGATTTATTTGACATAGAACTCAATCGAAAACATCAATTCAGTTCTGACCGGGCCCGGCACATAAGTCAAATCAAATCATCGAGCGGCCGAGATATCGCTTTTACCCTCTTAGGATAAAAGTAACAGATAAACTTCGACTTATATGCATTTACTTATTCATTAATCAACTATACACAACAATGTGTTTTATAACATCAAGTTACTGATGCGGTTTCGCATTATCAATGTACAACCAATCAACAAATAACAAACCATATATCTAGGTTTTAAGACCATATGATATTATCGTCTTGCGATCACCCTTTTTTATCATATTCCATAAGGTGAGTCCAGCAAGCGCGGGTTTGTTCCAATGCTCAAAACTAGTACATAAGCACTCATGAACGTTGCAGCAAACTTTTGCTATGTCTAATACCATTTAGACAATCTACACACCAATTCATGACAATCTTCATTCATACCTACTTCCAACATATGAACGATTGTGGAAAATTTGAATAATTCGATTATTCTTAATAAACTCAATTATTCTGGAAGTCAAAACATGCAAAGTGAAACAATAGTTAAACAATTAACATGAGACAGTAACATTCCTCATAAATAATACTCTTTTATTTAATCATCAAATGTTTATTACATTTATCTATTACACGTTTCTAAAACTATCTAATCTATACTAATATCATCCTTCAGCCCAATACTCCTAGTATGCTGCAAGTGCTTAACCCTGCTCAGTCCCTTCGTAAGCGGATCTACTAGGTTATCTTCTGATGATATACTCTTCACCACGAGTTGTCCTTCTTCTACACAATGTCTAATAAAGTGATATTTTATGTCGATATGTCGAGATCTACCATGATCCCTTGGTTCCTTGATCAAGGCAACCGCTCCTTCATTATCACAAAAAATCTCCATGGGCTCCTTTATGGCAGGTACAACTCCAAGATCACCGATGAAGTTCTTTAACCATATTGCCTCTTTCGACGCTTCACTCGCTGCAATGTACTCTGATTCGCACGTTGAATCAGCTACGGTTCCCTGCTTGGAACTTTTCCAAGTTACTGCTCCTCTATTTAGGGTAAAGACCCAGCCCAAATGCGAACGGTAGTTGTCCATGTCGGTCTGAAAACTAACGTCACTATACCCTCGCACCTTCAAGTCATCACTCCTTCTGAAGACTAAAAACCATTCCTTCATCCTCTGAAGGTACTTAAGGATATTCTTGACCGCAATCCAATGGGCTCTGCCAGGGTTCCCTTGATATCTGCTAACCATGCTCAAAGAAAAGACTACATCAGGGCGAGTACAAGTCATAGCATACATGATTGAGCCAACTGTGGAAGCGTATGGTACTCGGCTCATTTCTGCTATTTCAGCTTCGGTACTCGGACTTTGAGTCTTACTCAACTTGGTATTACTTTGTATCGGTAATTCTCCCTTCTTCGAGTTTTCCATACTAAAACGTTTTAGTACTTTATCTAAGTAGGTGTTCTGACTAAGTCCTATTAGTCTCTTACTTCGTTCTCTCACTATCTTTATTCCCAGAATATAGGAAGCCTCTCTGAGGTCCTTCATAGCGAAGCACTTCCCGAGCCAGGACTTAACCTCCTGCAGTGTCGGGACGTCGTTTCCTATGAGTAGTATGTCGTCGACATACAAAAAGAGGAAGCTTACTATACTCCCACTGGCTTTGACATATACACATGATTCATCTTCGCTTCGTACAAATCCAAACTCTTTGACTTTCTCATCGAAGCAAATATTCCATCTGCGAGATGCTTGCTTAAGTCCATAAATGGACTTCTCAAGCTTACACACTCTATTCGGATGCTTCGGATCAACAAAACCCTCTGGCTGAGCCATGTAAACATCCTCAGCCAACTTCCCATTAAGGAAAGCGGTCTTGACATCCATTTGCCAAATCTCATAATCATGAAATGCGGCAATTGCTAGCATCACTCTAATAGATTTTATCTTCGCAACTGGTGAGAAGGTCTCATCATAGTCAGCTCCAGGAGTTTGAGTAAAGCCCTTGGCAACCAATCGCGCCTTATATGTGTGTACATATCCATCCACGTCGGTCTTCTTCTTGAAGATCCACTTGCACCCAACGGTCTTACGTCCGGGCACATTATCAACCAAATTCCAAACTTGGTTATCATACATGGACTGGATCTCGCTGTCCATTGCCTCTTTCCATTTGGCAGACTCCGGGCCTGCCATGGCTTCCTTATAGCTATTAGGTTCATCTAGATTTATTAGTGTCCCATCACTAATATACGTGTCCCCTTCGGTAATAATATGAAAACTATAAAACTGGGGTTGAACTCTAACTCTTTCGGAACGTCTAAGAGGTAATGACTCGTCAATCGGTTCAACCGGAGTTTCCTCCTCGGGTTGAGCGCCAGCGGTAGAGGTTCCTTTATTAATCGACTCTTGAATCTTTTCAAGTTCGATTTGCCTCCCACTGTCTCCTTGGCTTATGAGTTCTCGCTCTCGAAAAACTCATCTCCTCGCAACAAAGACAACATTGTCCTTTGGTCTATAGAAGAGATATCCAAAGGATTTCTATGGGTAGCCGATGAAAATGCATCGCTCACTACGAGGTTCGAGCTTGTCGTGAGTGTCTTGTCTTACGAAAGCCTCACAACCCCAAACCTTGATATGTGGTAACGAGGGAGCTTTCCCTATCCACATCTCATGAGGTGTTTTGGCAACCTTCTTAGTAGCTAATCGGTTAAGGATATGGGCCGCAGTCTCTAAGGCATACCCCCAGAATGAGATAGGTAGTGAAGCACGACTCATCATAGAGTGGACCATATCTAACAAGGTTCGATTACGCCTTTCTGCCACACCATTCAACTGCGGTGTCCTAGGTGGCGTCAATTGTGAAACTATTCTACACTCCTTGAGATAGTCATGGAATTCAAGACTTAGGTACTCTCCTCCTCGATCGGATCAAAGCATCTTGATTTTCCTGCCCAACTGATTCTCCACTTCATTCTTGAACTCTTTGAACTTTTCAAACATTTCTGACTTTTGCTTGATTAAGTAGGTATACCCATATCTACTATAGTCATCGGTAAAAGTCACATAGAAGCGGTTTCCATCCTTCGTGGTTGATCTAAAAGGTCCACATACATCGGTATGTATGAGGTCCAATAAACCCTCACCCCTTTCACATGTACTAGTGAAGGGTGACTTGGTCATCTTTCCAAGCAAACAAGACTCACAGGTGTCATCTTCCCTAAGGTCGAATGACTCTAACACTCCATCCTTTTGGAGTTGGGCTATGCGTTTCTTGTTGACATGTCCAAGACGACAATGCCGATAGGATGATTTATCCATACCATTGGAAGAATCCATGCATAAAACATCATTTCCTAGGTAATCTACAATCATAACAGTTTCATAAATTCCATTACACGGTATTGCTTCAAAATATAAGACACCATTCAGATAAGCACAAATAGAGCCATTCTCATTATTAAAAGAAAATCTAAATCCTTGTCTAAACAAACCATGAAATGAAATGATGTTTCTTGCCATTTCTGGCGAATAGCAACAATTGTTCAAATCTAAACATAAACCATTCCTAAGCACTAGAGAATACACTCCAATCTTGGTCACAGGCGACGATCTTCTGTTCCCCATGATTAGATTTATTCTTCCCTGCTCCACATCCCTATTTCTTTTTAGTCCCTGCAATTCAGAACAAATGTGGTAACCACACCCGGTATCTAGTACCCAAGAAATAGCATGAGATGAATCATTAGATTTAATTGTGTATATACCTGCGAAAGATGGCTTGATCTTTCCTTCCCTGATGGCTTGCAGGTAGTCTGGGCAGCTTCTCTTCCAATGCCCTATTTTATGGCAGTGGTGGCATTCTGCCTCCTTTGGGTTAGGGTTAGGCTTAGCAGGATCAACTTTGGTCCCACTAGAAGAGGAACCATCTCGGGACTTTCCCTTGCGGTGGCTCTTAGACGGAGCCTTCCTCTTCTTGCCTCTTCCTTTCCCAATGGCCAAAACAGGAGCAGCGGGTGGATTGGGAGTGGGTGCAACAAACTTGTCCTTGAGGTTGCTCTCAGCAACCCTAAGGAGACCTTGGAGCTTACTTAGGGTGACCTCTTCCTTGTTCATGTGGCAGGTCATCCTAAATTGATTGTAACACGGAGGCTAGGAGTGAAGCACCATGTCGATAGCCAAGTCTTCCCCAAATTCAACATTCAACTTGCAAAGACGATCGACATACCTTTTCATCTTTTGCAGGTGCACGGTTAGAGATTCTCCATGACCCATTTTAGCGGAGATCATGTTAGTGAAAATCTCGTAACGTTCCTGCCTCGCGTTTTGGTGGTATCTCTCCAACAAGTCTTGGTGCATTTCGTACGGATACATGTCCTCATAGGACTTTTGGAATTCGGTGTTCATCGTGGCTATCATGATGCAATGAACCTTCGTTGCATCATGTTCATGAGTCTGAAAAGCAGTCATTTCAGCCGGAGTAGCGATTTCTGGGTTGATCTTCTCGAGCTTCTCATCGAGGACATACTCCTTGTCCTCGTAGCGAGCAATTGTGCAAATGTATCTTATCCATTCGCTAAAGTTCGTCCCATCGAAAGTCACCTTTTGACAAAGGCTCATCAATGTGAACGAGCTAGCAGCAACGTTGTTTGCGTTCGACATCTACAAATAGAAAGGACAAAGATAGATTAGAATTTGAATCCCTAATTATCACCCAATAAGAAAAATTAGGGCTAGGATCCAACAACAATATTTACATATTAGAAAAGGGATGCCGTAATCTAACATGCAAACAATTTGAAGGTAAATGAATGACGATTCACTAATTCTCCACCATGAAAACATAACTTTAAGTTCTAAATGTATTGAGAATTCCTAGGTTTTTGTTGAGATTCATCGAACTTTTCAATGGCATGTTTAAATCTCGATATGCCCTCTCGTTTGTGACTGGGATACCGAGGATCACAAAGTGGGTGTGAATTACCATGCAAATTCACACGCTGCCTTCATTGTAACAATCACCTATTCGATGTGTCGGTAAACCACACACGCTCCATCGAACTATGATAAACAATGAATCACACTTTACCACCTTTGCTTAGAACCAATTAGTGTGCCGGTAAACAACACACGCTCCACTAACTTCTTAGCAAGGGTGCAAAGTGTAATTTCATGGGATTACATCAATTCACTTTTCCTAAAGTAACTAGGATTGGGAATTTTTTTGAAAAACATGTAGTTATTTTGTATTTCATATTATACTTTTAATGAGGAGATAAGGTTGCCCTATCCTACCCTTTCGGATAACGACCCTTCACCGATCAAGCAAGCGGTGGGTGTGAGTGTACACCCATTAAGCGTCATTTTATAGGCAGCAACCTTATACCCACCTTATAGACCGGCTTCGTGAATGAGGCCTACTAACGTTAAGACTAGCATTTTTAATTATACATATATATGTATTAATCTTGTAATATTATATTAGTATAGGGTTGAATTTTAAACTTGTAAAATTCTAGGGTTTGAAATTTAAATTGTCTAAATTAAACTTTTAATCACAAAACATAAATTTCAAAACTTGAGGGCAAGTTTTAAACTTTTCAAAACCTAGGGGATCAAATAACAAATAATCTAAATTAACATTTAATCATATAATTATCCATATTTGATTTATTTAATTATTTCTTGCAAAACAATTTACCAGTTTAATTAAAATAATTAATTAATTATCATATAAAGAAATTAATATTTAATTAATTGATAAATATCTTCAATTAGGTCAAGAATATACTCAAATATATCATAAAATTGGATTTATATTGACCTATTAAGATTATGGTAAGTATTCAAAAGATAAACAGCAAGAAATCCCGAAATTAGCTCTTTCTGACGCTCGAACTCGCCGAGTACCACAATGGACTCGCCGAGTCCACTATGGGACTCGCCGAGTTCATCAGGCAGAAATACAAAATTCGAATTTTGCAAGCAACAAACAAGCAACCAATGCATCAATTCAATAGAAACCAATCTAGGCTCTGCTACCACTGATGGGTTTTGGCCATATGAACATTCCTATGTGCACATACAAACCCTAATGCTTGGATCTAGGTTTCTCTAATAGAACATGCATTGAATCCAAGACTTCTAATGACTATTAGAGTATAATAACATAAGAAATCAGATTTAGATGATTACCTTGAATCACTTGCTTGAATCTTCTTGTCCTTGGAGCTTTAGAGTCACAATTGTCACTCCTCTAATGGCTTACAAACACCAACTAGCAAGAGGATGATTATAGAGAGAGGAGAGAGGAGCTAGAAATCGGCCAGGGTTCTTCCAAAGGCAAGAGTGTCGATTTCATCAACCCCTTGGGTCTATTTATACTTGTAAGGCTCCTAGGGTTTCACCCTTAAAACCCTAATTGGATAACTTAAGCCCTAAGCAATCCAATACCCTAATGATAAGCCTTGGACGATTTTAAGGTCTATCCAAATCCCTCAAAACTGTCCCCCTTTATCCTTAAGGGATTATAGCCCAAAATACAACTATCATTCAATTGACAGTTTATGCCCCTTTATTTAATTAATCTCTTTAAGTCACCAAATTAATTCCTAATTAATTTATGACTTATATTAATCAAATAATAATATTATTATTCCTTATATTATTCTCATAATATATTAATAATATTTCTTCTCTCATTACAAATCATCCTGTCAAGTTGCTATGGTGAAGGCAACCCAAAAGGACCATGCACAACTGGGTCAAGTACTCTCCTAATATAGTTACAGCCTTAGACACTATTCCAACAAGAATTTGGGGTCAAAGTTTATCCGTTCCTTTTTCCCCATGTGGATAAAAGCGATATCTATGGGCCTCTCGATGATTTAGTGATGACACTAGGGATGGACTGATTTGATTTGTTCAATTAGTCGGTCGTCATAAATCAGAAATCGGGAAACAACAGATGGACAGAGAGAATGATTATAATCCATGTCTCAGTCAATATAATATCTAGAATGGAAGAATATATGATCCCTTATCTAATGGACGCTTCATTGACTGGGTCAGAGTTCGACATCGGCCTTTTAGAGCTACGATTGCTAGTCGGGTTGTGGAGTCGTACTTACAATAATAGGTATTAGACTTATCCAAGTGGGAGACCGTTTGATTAGTGTCTAATTCCATAACTATATTGGTATGTACTTGACCCGAGAGTAGCATGGTAAATTTGGGTTGCATGGCACCGAAACAATCTGAAGGATGGATAATTGAGAAGAGGTTATTTATGGTTTATTAATATATTATAACTTCTAATATATTAATATGAAATCATATTATTTATTTAGTATTGATCAAGAATTAATTTGGAATTAATTTTGTGATCAAAAGAGACTAATTAAATATATGGGGATTGATTATCTAAATCATTCATTCTTATAAAGTGGGCTTATGATCCATACTTCTTAGTGTTGGGCTAAATCCATGTGGTGACCCATGGATACTCCACGGAGGTTAAAACCCATGGAGCCTAAGGAATGTGGAGATTCATGTACATTAGGTTTTGCATGGTATAACCCTAATTAAGCTACACTATATAGGAACCCTCTAGCTCGTGAAATTGGCACTTAAGTGATATGCAAGAGGGCTAGCCGATTTTAGGAGTGCAAGTAACCTCCTATCAAGTTCCTACATTGTTGGTGGTGTTGCGTGATTCCATTTGAGGTGCAAAACTTGGGGCACTAAGTTCTTAAAGGCTTAAGGAATCAAGCTACAAGAAAAGGTATGTCATTCTATTAGATTTTTGTATTACATATACTTCATGGTATGCTTGTTAGTACGAAACCTTGGAAAAATGAAATTTTGCATGTATAATAGAGAAAACATAGATCTAGGGTTTCTAGGGTTGCATGCACACCTTAGGAGTGTTAGAATGCTCAAAAAACTGCGACTAAATCAAACCATAATCATCAGATCCTCTACTCAAAACAAAAGTAGGTGTTTAGCCCATAACTTTAGCTGGAACAATCATAAAAAGGAAATTCATCAATGCCAACCTGATGTAAACAAATAAATTAAATAATTTACTAATGATTTTTGCCTTAGATCTCTTCAATTCAAGGCTTCTAGTCGAATTCTGAAATCCACAGCTCTTAGGGATGTCTCTGGCCTCTAAAAGTCGATTAAAACTCCAAGCATTCATTAGGGTTTCGAACATAAACGATCGTTAAACAGATGCTGGAAATCGTTGCAACACGTCGTGTTTAAGGACCAAACACGTCGTGTTCTTCATTAAAAATGTGTGTATGGAAAGGCACTATTTTATAAGTATTTTCCATATCAACACGTCGTGTTTAAGAATAACACACCGCGTTCTTTTGCATTTTCATCTTCTTTCTTCAAAATCCAAGATCCAAGCTTCCAATTGCCAATTCTGCTTCTTTTTCCTTCCGAGCATGTCTTTGTTGCTGAAAAAGAAATTTTAAACTAATTAAGTACCTTTTGTTCAATATTTGAGACAAAAAGAACATAAAGTATTAAGATAATGCATGAGTTATATGACTAAATATGCCCATAACAAAATACCCCACACTTGACTTTTGCTTGCCCCCAAGCAAAACTGAATTTTAGCATACTAATACCACATAAGACAATCCAAATTGATTCTAACCATTATGTCAAGACCGCAATGCATGCATTTGTGTCTCCTTTTTCCTAGAGACCCCCTAATCCAAAATACTAACAATCTTCATAAATACTCGCCCACTTTTTCCGAACAACGCTCATTTTATGCATCCCTCTGAATCCATCCACATAAAACTTTCTTAACCTCAAGGTATTTTTGGTTAAACCCCCAAGCATACATATGGAAAAATAAGCTAGAAAATAAAATTACAAATAAAAATAATAACTTTTGTTTTGAATCTTTGATACTTTGTAGCTCTTCTTCATGTCTTCATACTTGTAGATTCTTTCAAACATTTCAACACTTTCTTTTTTTTCTTTTTTTTCAAACACACTTTTTTCAATCAAATCTAAAAACCTAGAAAAACATATGCTTACGCAAGGGGATTTAACGTCAACCTTTATTGATTAAAGGCATTAGTCTCATGTGGAATGACTACTTAATCTTTCCTAGATACATTTCAAGTACATGATGCTAAACATGTTGCGTCCCTCAAACTAAGCAAGGTTATGTTTTTGTTCCATGATTTCACTAGAATAAAGGAGGCCACAAATGCACTATAACGTATGTTGGCTCAACTAAACATTTAGGTCCTCAAAGAAACATCAAACACAGTATTAGCATGGAATCCTAATTGCTTTACCATAATTTTCTAAATTAACTTAGCAATTTTTTATGTTCAAAATTTTCAAAATTATATATGGATACTAATTTAACTAATGTAACCAACCCCTACCCCACACTTATTTTATGCAATGTCCCCATTGCATGCTATGGATAATTAAATAACAAGTAAAAAGGGATAAAAAGAACGGACTCCCCTGGGATAGAAGTGGCGAGGTTGATATTCTTCTTTATGCTCCTTCAACTAACTTTAGCATGGGAACAGCTCATCCATACCTTGGGTGTCATACGTCTCATATGGTTAGCAGCTCCTAATCTACTAGAAAAAAACTTCTTGGAATGCCTCAAAATGGACTTCGGAAATGTGGATAATGCTCGCCTTGAACAAGATCAAATCGATGACTTGAAACTGAGAAATGAACATGCCGTGTTGAGCTGATGCTCTGAAAAAAGTCACGTTTTTTCACTGGAACACATTGTGTTGGCGTATGATCACAACGTGTTTCTAGGTAATTTCTTGATTTTGCTCTTTTCTGCTTCAATGTTGATTCCTTGGCTAAAAAGGGTATTAATTCTATACACCTTTTTATGTCTTCTGTAACATGGCCACCCTTTTTGCATATAATTATCAGACTCAAAAATTTCGCTCAAAATCTTCTAATTTCTCGTCTAGACTCGACCCATCACTTGGTTCCTCTCACGCTTTAAATAATCGCTCTACTTTCAACCTAATTTTCTACAGAAATCAAAGACAAAAACTACATAATAAAAAGGAAAAAAAACATTAAATTAAAATCCTACATTACCCCTAATTACTAGAAGTTTTAAAAACAAACCAAACACACAAAATAAACAAACAGATAAAAATTGCCTTCAAACACTTCAAACACAAATTAAGGAAAAAGGCCCGACTCCATTCCCGTCGGCTACACCTTGTAAGTTGCTCTATAGCTCATCCCAACTCAGGATGTGAGGATAAGAAGTGGAGATCTATGTGCATGTTTTGATAATTAAGCCCCCTACCAATTTTGTCTTGGTATTGCCTCATTGCCCGGTTGTACAAATCCCTGGGCATTTGGTCCTCCACAGGAATGACCGGCGGCTCATCATGAACGTCCGCGGTTCGTGGCCTCACTCGTCTCCTTACGCGCTTCGGTACCACCACTTCATCATTACTGGGGATAAAAAATTACCCACTCCATTATCCTCCACAATCCTTGCCCGTTTGTAGAGAAGGGGGCTAAAAGGACGTGTGTTCGTCATAGTAAAGAAATTCCCTGCCCCTCTCTCAAACAATCCAAAAGACCTAGCCAATCTTGTCACTAACATACCACCACAAATGGGCGATCCCTTTCTATCCTTTACGCCCCTTTTCACCAAGAACTTGCTAAACAGTGCAGTATGTTGTAGAAAACACTAGGTGTGAGAATACTCCATAGGAAAAATAAATCAAGCTTAGGAACCTTATCATCATCGTTCCTCATGTTGATAGTGCTTGAAATGAATCGGTGAATGAGACGGTGAATTTGTGACCAGATGTCACCTTCTTGGGCCACCGATGGTATGTGAACACTATTGAGTTTGGTGGTCCACCAATTCGTCCCATTAACACCCTCCGGGAATTCCGTGTGAAAATATTCCAAAAATATACCAAAGGCTTCAGTCATGGCTTCCGATCGGTTGTAGATATCCAACCTCCATGCCAACTCTACTACACTGCACTCCCTTCGTTCACCACCTAAACAGAACATCAAGTTTTTCGTGTCAAACACGTCACTTTACCCTATAAACCGAACAGTAGCATAAAATTCCAAACAAAGTTCCTTGTAAAGCAGTTCTTGTAACTGAAACAACCTCCTCCAACCGGTGCACGTAATCCTTACCCCCTCATTCATGAAAATCTTAGTCAGATATGGGTTCGTCGCCTAAACCAGTCCAACTTGCTCCAGCCATTCCCAGTTCACCTTATTTGCAATGTAAAATTCTCTTTTCTTCAGCTTTTCCAATTTATTCCTCCATTCCGCTAGAACCCTCGGAGAAACAACCTCCAGAAAATTATACCATGGAAGTTCCCCTTGTTCTCTTGGAGCTTGTTGAGTTTTTTTCCTCTCCTCATCTTTTCTACATAAATAAACAACACAAGAGAAAACCAAATACCAAAAGAGGTTAAAAATAAAATTTTCAGCAAAACTAGGCTCTCTGAACATCAAACACGCCATGTTGTATGAACAACACACCGTGTTCGATGAACACATTTTGATATGAACCCATACGACTAAATCAACACAAAACAAGTTCAGGGGATTGCTTAGAACAGTAAAATATGCATTTAGACATAATAAAATCCGGTTGAAACCCCCTAATTTAAACAAAACTGGAACCCTAGAAATTAATGCAAAGTTCCTAAAATCCATTCTAAACTGCAATTTTGACACAAAACCTTGAATATCCTTACTTAAACTAGTTTGGTTGAGAAAAATGTTACCTTTTTTCGTGTAGAAATCGAAGCAAAAAATGAAGGAGTAGAGATTGAGGATGATTGAAGGAACTCGACGTGTTTGAGAGGGTTGTGGGTGAAAAGTGAAAACTGTAACATCCCGGAATATCAAGAGTAAAGTTGAAGGGATAAAAGAGTAAATTGGAAAGGGCAACTCGGCGAGTCCACGAGTGGACTCGACGAGTAGGGTCGCGATTTTGGTCGCGCGTTAAGTGGCCGACTCGGTGAGTCGGCGGCTGGACTCATCGAGTTGGCGCTGAGTGGAGAAAACCCAAATTTCGGAGGATGAGCCCTATATAAAGGACATTATACCCTCTCTCCAGCCTCCTTACCTTCCCTTAAGTCCAAAAAAACCCTAGAAACGCGATTGTGAAGGATTGGAGTGCAATTGAACCTTGGAAAAGAGATTTGGAGGAAGATCTTGGAGAGTTAGGAGGCTTGGAGCAAGGGGAGTTGATAAGATTCGGATTTCTTTGCTGTTGGGGCTTCCTTTTGAGGTATAATCTCGTTCATGGGCTGTTATTCTTCTAGATTCATTGTTCTTGGAATGTGTGGGAGGTTTGGCTTGTGGTATTTTGAGTTTAAAGGATAGATCTGAGGTTGCTACCTCAGATCTGGGATGGAGGAGGTTTAAAGTGCATTAAAGTCCCTGTTATTGAGTGATTAGTGAAGCCATCATGTCCCAAACCCTAGCCCTAAAGTGTAAAATGCTTAGATATCTTTGGATTCACGTAAAGTTTGCCACTTTACGTGATGGATGGGTTGTAGGAGGCTAAATCTACGTTTTGGATCAATTGCATGGCCTGGAAGGTTCTATTTGGGATGAGATCTAGAGGCACTCGGCGAGTCACAAAGGTGTACTCGGCGAGTTTCTTGAAGATGGTCTGGAACTCGGCGAGTTGGAAGAACAACTCGGCGAGTAGGTTGAAGACAGCCTTAGACCCGGCGAGTCTGTTCTTGGACTCGGCGAGTCTGGTTGTGAGGTCCAAGTTTCTTCTGGTTGAGCTGTGACTCGGTGAGTCAAGGGATGACTCGGTGAGTCGAGTGAGAAAGGACTCAGAGTTGTTGGACTCGACGAGTCTTGGGGTGACTCGGTGAGTTAAGTCGCGGATGGGGGAAGTTCTGTGTGTGTGGACTCGACGAGTCATTGGGATGACTCGGCGAGTAGAGTCAGTCAGGGGTTGGCTTTGGCCAAGGGTTGACCAGTTATTTTCCAGGGGCATTTTGGTAATTGTTGAACATTATTTTGAGCTCAGTGTCTTGGTGTTGGCTAGTGTTGGAGATCGTATCAGTGGTTGGAGTAGCTTGGGTTTAGCTGTTCAGTCGGCAATTTCGAGGTGAGTTATCCTCACTATATCAATAGGGTCTAAGGCACCAAGGCCGTCCCTTTATCGAATTGAGATCCGGGTATTTGTTGTTATGATATTGCTTTTATATGTTACATCCTGGTAGCTAGGATGGTATATGTTAGAGACCTGGTTGAGGTCGGTATCCTGAGATGTAGGGTGATGCTATGCTAATGACCGGTTAGGTTGGTATCCTGGTTAGGATGATGATATGTTATGTGATCTATTTGATCGGTTGTTAAATGTGAATTGTTATATGATTGTATGTTCATGTGCACATGGTTGTTTGGACTGGAGTTGGGTTGAGGCGGGTCCTGCTTTGTGCTGTAGGCCAAGATACCCAGAGCAGACCGGTTGTCCCGAAGGCCCAACGAGTGGTCCGGATAGGCTGTAGGCCCCAATAGGGCGGACCAGACGTGCCGAGGCTCGGAGAGTGGACCAGGCCGACTGAAGGCCCGGTGCGGGCGGACCAGTCATGCTATAGACTTAGAGAGTGGACCAGGTGGATTGAAGGTCAGGTGCGGGCGGACCAATTACACTGCTGACTCGATGTATATGGCTAGACTCGGAGAGTGGACCAGGTGGATTGAAGGCCCGGTGCGGGCGGACCAATCACATTGCAGACTCGATGTATATGGCTAGACTCGGAGGGTGGACCTGGTGGACTGTTGGCCGGTGCGGCGGACCATTCACACAGTAGACCCGAAGTGCATGGCTGTTCTGTGATCGGATATGATATGGCATGTCATGCGTGTATGGTATATATGGTTGGTATTTTGGGGATATCTCACCAAGCTTTCGGGCTTACAGTTATGGTTTTATGTTTTTCAGGTTCTTCAGAAGACCGTAGCAAGGTGAAGGTGTGATCGTACCGCTCCTCATGTTTATGTTGTGATATGATTCTGGGAATACTCTAAATTAATTGTGTTGTAAACCTTTTTGTAATAATTTAAAGTAATCGGGTTGTTTTTGAAAAGTTTAAATTGGATGGAAATTTTCGGCTGTTACAAGTTGGTATCAGAGCCTTGGTTTGAGTGAATTGGAGGAACACTCGTGTGACTCCAGTCTCAAATCGAGGAGGGTTTTCAAATGTGAATTTAAAACGATTTTCAAAATGAGTAAAAGGAGGACGCAGAGGTACGATCAGCCGGAGCCAGTAAGTAACCCCAAAATACCATTCATGATATTAGTTTTTGAGCTTTGATAGAACAGCAAGCTAGTGCTAGGCTAGGGATCTTCAGGATTTCATGATAATGTTGCCTGATTTATGATGCCTGTTAGCCTAGGGTTTCCTTGTGGGAGATTTCCAGTGTTCCTCTAGTAGTGAGGGTTGAGCGCTTGTTTGTATGTTTTCACTAGGCTGTTGTGGTAGTACTTCATACAAATATGGATAGGTGTGGAAGGTAGTATGGGCTCGTACTACCGAAAGCACAGGACCCATACGCGTATCAGGGAAACCATGACCTCTAGGGTTGGGTGGAGAGTTGGTTCCCGGGTTAGTGGGAAGTGTCTGAGATTTTGTGGTGTTTTTCAGTATGGAGATTCCGAGGCATGCTGGGAGTGGATTCGGGTCAGGATCGGGAGCAGGAGAGGGAGTTCCGGGCGGGTCAGTACCGCCCGAGGTTATTGGTCAGATGAGTACGTGCGAGTTGGATGCGAGGATTCGTGAGATCCTGCATGATGAGGTTGCTGCGTTGTTCCGGGCTGAGTTGCCGGAACTGTTTGGGTCGATCAAGACCGCCATGGTTGAGTATTTTGATGAGCGCTATGCAGCTCTCACAGAGACGGATGTCGCGGCGGCTACAGCGGCTGTAGCAGCGGTAGGGGGAGGAGATGGTCGGGGTTTTTAGTATCGGGACTTTGATAATACGAAGCCTCCCACCTTTGATGAAATTCAGGACCTGATTGTTGCTATGAGATGGTTATCGGACGTGGAGGGGTGTTTCTTCACGTGTTCATGCCCTGCTGATCAGAGGGTGAGGTGTGCTCTGAACCTGTTGAGGCTCGGGGCGAAGGATTGGTGGAGGTTGTCCACGGGCTCATATTCGGATGCGCAGAGGGCTACGGTTTCATGGGATCAGTTCAGAGAGATGTTCAGCACTCGTTATGTTCTGCGGGTTGAGAGAGAGAGATATTGGCTCAGGAGTTCCTTGAGTTGAAGCAGGGTTCGGATTTGGTGGCGGAGATCACCAGGATGTTCACTGAGAGGGCGACGTTTTGTCCTGAGTTTGCTTCGGAGCAAGCTCAGATGTCTCGATATCTGAGTATGCTCAAGAGGGATATCAGACAGTTTGTGTCTATGCAGAGGTGCGAGACTTTGTTGGAGTTGTAGGAGGCCGCCAGGCGGCATGAGTTAGAGATTGAGTTGCAGTTGCGTGAGCTGAGGCAGGCTCCGGTGCAGTCGCAACCGACGCCGAAACGGTCCAAGACCGTTGATTCTAGGGTGGGAGATCAGAGCAGCCACACTTATGGGAAGTATGGGAGGGGTCACACCGGAGTTTGTAGGTCCGGTGGTGCATGCCGCAAGTGCGGAAAGGAGGGGCACTATGCGAGGGATTGTCGGCAGTCAGCGCCGGTTCGGGATTTGAGGATTTGTTATCATTGTCATCAAGTTGGACACTTGAGGGTCAACTATCCACAACTTGCTGCAGGACCGGTGCAGGCTCCAACACCGGCCACTTTGAGGATCACAGGTGGAGGTCAGGGTGGAGCGGAGCCCCCAAGGACTCAGGGTCGTGCTTTTCAGCTTACAGCAGAGGAGGTCAGAGCAGTGCCGGATGCAGCTGCGGGTATGTTTCTTTCTTAATGTCTTGTTATCTTGTGTTTATTGTGGAGCATTGTTTATCTGCTAGTTTCATTTCGTGGTTTTCGATGTGGTATTCGTTGTTCTTTGAGGGTTATGGTTTGGTTATGGGTTAGTGTTTGGGAATTTCGTTGGTTATCATTCATGAGGGTTATTAGTGGAAATTTGGCGTTGGTCTGAATGCCGGTAGCATCTGCTTTCTGAGGAGTGGTTAGCTGCAGCTTGAGTTTCTTTCGAGCGGGATGATCAGTGTGGAAATGTTATTTTGTGAAGGTTTCTAGTGCTAGTGGGAATCAGTCCGCATGTAAGTGTTGGTTTTGTGAAGGGTTGTTTTGGGAGGTCGGGATAGCGACCGGTGGTTGTTAGTCAGTGCCCTAAGTGGGGGAGAATTGGAAAATTTTCTGGAAGGTCGATGGACATGAGAGGTTGTTTAGCTGCTTGGGATTCAGCAGTGGTTCTGTCAGTCAAGAGTATAGGCCGGTATGAGTAAGTGGCAGGCATGCGGTGCGAGATACAGACCTAGGACATTTGATTGTGGAGGGCCTGGGATCAGGCCGGGATTGAGTATGTATGATGGAGATAGAGTTCAGAACCCCTAGAGGGCTAGGACAGTATGCATGGGAGGATTTCCCGGAGAGATAACTCGGAATGATGAATGTTAGTTGAGCGGTCCGGATAGACTGAAGGCCGGTAGGCGTACCAGTCAGGCCGAAGGCTCGGAGAACGGTCCAGCCAGACTGAAGGCACTGGAGGGCGGTCCAGATTGGCTGAAGGTTCTGAGAGTGGTCCAGATTGACTGAAGGCCTGGTAAGGCGGTCCAGTCATGCTGAAGACTCTACAGGTATTGTTAGATTGGTTCGAGGAAATGGATTGAGTATGTTGTGATGTGTTAGCATTAGAAGGTCTGGCCCCGGGTATTGATCTTGATTAGGGGAGATAGTGCATGTAATCAAGGGTCCTTGCGAGCAGATTCAGAGCATGTGTGCTGCATGGATAGCGGTTATGCTATAAAGGAGTGGTGTAGCGTTGGGTGAGCACCGTGGCACTTGTCGTAGTGATTAGGCGGCCAAGTGGATTTCCTTGGTAAGGGAAAGAGAGATGAATGTAACTCCGAGAGGGAGTGTAAATTCACGGAAGTGAAAGCAGCAGCGCAGAGTTATGATTGGAGTGGTCCAATTGCGGTCATTGAGTAGCGTGATTGCGGCAGTGGTATGGGATCACATCCGGTTTGGGATGTCTGCTGAGGTCGCGGAAGGAATTCCGCGGGTGTAGAGCCAAGAGACTCAGAAGGGATGCAGGGAGGGAGTCTTGGGCTCCCAGTGTGATTCTGGTCAGGGAATTGTGTATGTAGTGGTGGTTCATCCTAGGGGATGTTTGGAGATGTCGTCAGTGTGACGGGTTTTCCCAACCCGAGAGTGCTAGGGCTAGTTCAGCATGTTCATGCGATTGCAAGAGGAGAACTCATGGGAGTTACTCTGAGCCTGAAGAATGTATCATTCTGTCAACAGGGTGTGGATAAAGTGGGACTCGGATCAAGAACCCGGTGGTTCAGGGTTATATCTAACTCATAAGAGTCAAGTGATTGTGGTGATCAGGATCGAGAAAAGTGCCATAGAGTGGTACTCGGTTGTTAAGTGTGGTGCCTGATGGGTGTGGTTATCAGAGGGTAAAGCCGGTGGCCGGCTTGAGATGGTGGTCAGGACACCGCCAGAAAGGAGAAAGTGAGTTTCGGGTTTCTATGGTTGTGCTTTGAGGAACCTGGTTTGGTTAATCCCAGGTGGTGCGTTGCGGGAGTATTTCTGGAGTTGAGTTGCCGCAGGCTTCGAGGACGAAGCCTAATTTAAGTGGGAGAGAATTGTAACATCCCGGAATATCAAGAGTAAAGTTGAAGGGCTAAAAGAGTAAATTGGAAAGGGTAACTCGGCGAGTCCACGAGTGGACTCGGCGAGTAGGGTCGCGATTTTGGTCGCGTGTAAAGTGGCCAACTCGGCGAGTCGGCGGCTGGACTCGGCGAGTTGGCGTTGAGTGGAGAGAACCCTAATTTCGGAGGATGAGCCCTATATAAAGGACATTATACCCTCTCTCCAGCCTCCTTACCTCCCCTTAAGTCCAGAAAACCCTAGAAACGCGATTGTGAAGGATTGGAGTGCAATTGAACCTTGGAAAAGAGATTTGGAGGAAGATCTTGGAGAGTTAGGAGGCTTGGAGCAAAGGGATTTGCTAAGATTCGGGATTCTTTGCTATTGGGGCTTCCTTTTGAGGTATAATCTCGTTCTTGGGCTGTTATTCTTCTAGATTCATTATTCTTGGAATGTGTGGGAGGTTTGGCTTGTGGTATTTTGAGTTTAAAGGATAGATCTGAGGTTGCTACCTCAGATCTGGGATGGAGGAGGTTTAAAGTGCATTAAAGTCCCTGTTCTTGAGTGATTAGTGAAGCCATCATGTCCCAAACCCTAGCCCTAAAGTGTAAAATTCCTAGATCTCTTTGGATTCACGTAAAGTTTGCCACTTTACGTGATGGATGGGTTGTAGGAGGCTAGATCTACGTTTTGGATCAATTGCATGGCCTGGAAGGTTCTGTTTGGGATGAGATCTAGAGGCACTCGGCGAGTCACAAAGGTGTACTCGGCGAGTTTCTTGAAGATGGTCTGGAACTCGGCGAGTTGGAAGAACAACTCGGCGAGTAGGTTGAAGACAGCCTTAGACCCGACGAGTCTGTTCTTGGACTCGGCGAGTCTGGTTGTGAGGTCCAAGTTTCTTCTGGTTGAGCTGTGAGTCGGTGAGTCGAGTGAGAAAGGACTCAGAGTTGCTGGACTCGGCGAGTCTTAGGGTGACTCGGTGAGTTAAGTCGCGGATGGGCGAAGTTCTGTGTGTGGACTCAGCGAGTCATTGGGATGACTCGGCGAGTAGAGTCAGTCAGGGGTTGGCTTTGGCCAAGGGTTGACCAGTTATTTTCCAGGGGCATTTTGGTAATTGTTGAATATTGTTTTGAGTTCAATGTCTTGGTGTTGGCCAGTGTTGGAGATCGTATCAGAGGTTGGAGTAGCTTGGGTTTAGCTGTTCAGTCGGCAATTTCGAGGTGAGTTATCCTCACTATATCAATAGGGTCTAAGGCACCAAGGCCGGCCCTTTATCGAATTAAGATCCGGGTATTTGTTGTTATGATATTGCTTTGATATGTTACATCCTGGTAGCTAGGATGGTATATGTTAGAGACCTGGTTGAGGTCGGTATCCTGAGATGTAGGGTGATGCTATGCTAGTGACCGGTTAGGTCGGTACCCTGCTTAGGATGATGATATGTTATGTGATCTGTTTGATCGGTTGTTGACTGTGAATTGTTATATGATTGTATGTTCATGTGCACATGGTTGTTTGGACTGGAGTTGGGTTGAGGTGGGTCCTGCTTTGTGCTGTAGGCCTAGATACCCAAGGCGGACCGGTTGTCCCAAAGGCACAACGAGCGGTCCGGATAGGCTGTAGGCCCCAATAGGGCGGACCAGACGTGCCGAGGCTCAGAGAGTGGACCAGGCCGACTGAAGGCCCAGTGCGGGCGAACCAGTCATGCTGTAGACTCAAAGAGTGGACCAGGTGGATTGAAGGCCAGGAGCGGACGGACCAATCACACTGCAGACTCGATGTATATGGCTAGACTCGAAGAGTGGACCAGGTGGATTGAAGGCCCGGTGCGGGCGGACCAATCACACTGCAGACTCGATGTATATGGCTAGACTCGGAGAGTGGACCAGGTGGATTGAAGGCCCGGTGTGGGCGGTCCAATCACACTGCAGACTCGATGTATATGGCTAGACTCGGAGGGTGGACCAGGTGGACTGTTGGCCGGTGCGGCGGACCAGTCACACATAGACCCGAAGTGCATGGCTGTTCTGTGATCGGATATGATATGGCATGTTATGCGTGTATGGTATATGTGGTTGGTATTTTGGGGATATCTCACTAAGCTTTCGGGCTTACAGTTGTGGTTTTATGTTTTTCAGGTTCTTTAGGAGACCGTGGCAAGGCGAAGGGGTTATCATACCGCTCCTCATGTTTATGTTGTGATATGATTCTGGGAATACTCTAAATTAATTGTATTGAAAACCTTTTTGTAATAATTTAATGAAATCGGGTTGTTTTTGAAAAGTTTAAATTGAATGGAAATTTTCGGCCGTTACAAAAACGGTTTTGCCTTTTAGGGTTAAAGAAACCTTTTTTACTGAGTTTAAAAATGATATATTTTCGGTAACTAAAAAGGAAACACACCGTGTTAGGGTACCAACACGTTGTGTTGAAACGAGTTTCTTGAAAAAAATTCGAAAATTTGCCCAAACACGGCGTGTGAATAGCTCATACACGTCGTGTTTGGTGTTCAGAACAAAATAAATTTACGTTTCTTCACAAAGGGTTTTACCACACCCCACACTTAAGCCTTGCTTGCCCTCAAGCAACATTTTAATTATTTGGAAGACAAAGATTAAAATCCTTAACAAAACACTATGAAATAAAGGAATTAAAAATGAAAAACTAAAGGGAAAAGAAAAGCAAATTCAAATGATGGGTTGCCTCCCGCAAGCGCTTTTTTTTAGGAGTCTTGAGCTGGACTCCTTCCCTTCTACATTGTAGCGGTTTCCTCCAAATCCATGCCTTCTTTAATTCTCTCTTCGTTTGACATCACTTCTTCATAATGCTTCACTTGGTGCCCATTCACCTTGAATTTTGACCCATCGTTGTTCCATAGCTCAATCACCCCATATGGATACAATTGCTTTATCTTGAATGGACCATGCACAATTTTCCAAGAAAAGCTTCATCCTTGAGTTGTAAAGGAGAACTTTTTGAACTGCTTCAAATTCTTTGTTACCTTTCAACCTTGCATCGTGCCACCTTTTTGTCTTATCCTTGTAGATCAACAACTTGGTGTATGACTCGTTTCTCAACTCTTCCAAGGCATTCATTTGCAAGAGCCGATTGGTGCGCAATTCACTCGGTTAGAAGTTAGATGTCTTTAAGGCCCGATATGCTTTATGCTTGAGTTCTACCGGTAGATGATAGTTCTTCCCATAAACTAATCTATAAGGCGTAGTCCCAATGGGTGTTTTGAATGCGGTACGGAATGCCCAAAGTGCATCATCGAGTTTATCCACCCAATCTTTTATATTGCTACCCACCGACCTCTCCAAGATTCTCTTCAAAGCATTATTAATGATCTCGTTTTCCCAATTTGTTTGAGGATGATATGGGGTTGCAAACCTATGATGTACACCATACTTTTGTAACACCTTTTCTAGTTGATCATTAGCAAAATGGTAGGTAACGCCTACGCTTCTGCCCACTTGGAAACATAATCAACCGCCACAAGGATGTACTTGTTCCCTCTAGATGATGGGAATGGTCCCATAAAGTCTATGCCCCATACATTGAACACCTTACAGACTTGGATATCCGTTTGTGGCATCTTGTTCCTTGCAGATATATTCCCCGACCTTTGGCATGAATCACACTCTCATACATAAATAGCAGCATCCTTGAAGATCATTGGGCAGTAGAAACCTGTCTCAAATACCTTCTTGGCCATGTATTGAGCTCCATGATGTCCTCCTGCTGGCCCATTATGACAATGCTCTAAAATATCATGAATCTCCTTTCCAAACACGCATCTTCTAATAATCCCATTTTCACAACTTCTAGAAAGATAAGGGTCATCCCAGAAATAATATTTTATTTATGGGAAGTGTTTTTTCTTGTTCTAGTGAGTTAGCCCTTTTGGAAGAAAGTTGCCTGCCAAGAAGTTTGCAATGTCTGCATACCAAGGTTCTTCCCCTAATATCATCATCAAATACTCTTCTGGAAAGTTATCCCCAATGCCCTTGTTGTTCATCTTGTCCATCTTGTCCCTCTTTGGATTTTCCAATCTAGATAAGTGGTCGGCTGCTACGTTCTCCATTTCTTTCTTGTCCTAGATCTTAATGTCAAATTCTTGAAGTAAAAGCACCCACAGGATCAGTCTTGGTTTCGCACCCTGCTTAAAAAAACAAATATTTAATAGCAGAATGGTCAGTAAAAACAGTTGTTTTGGACAAAATAAGGTTGGGACGAAACTTGTCAAAGGCATAAACCACAGCTAATAGTTCTTTTTCAGTAGTGGTGTAATTTTATTGGGTCGGGTTTAAGGTCTTGCTCGCGTAGTAGATGGGTTGAAAGTGCTTATCAACCTTTTGACCAAGCATGGATCCTAAACCATAGTCACTGGAATCGCAAATTATTTCAAAGGGTAAGATCCAATTCGGGGCGATAATGACCGGGGAATTAGTCAATTTTTCTTTTAAAATCTCAAAAGCTTCTAAGCATTCTTTAGAAAAATCGAAAGGTGCATATTTTAGGAGTAGATGAGTCAAAGGTGCTGTTATTTTAGAAAAATCTTTAATAAAATGGCAGTAAAAACCCACGTGACCTAAAAAACTCATTACGCCCTTCACATAAGTTGGTGGGGGTACCTTAGCAATAGTATCAATCTTTGCTCAATCCACCTCAATCCCCGATTTTGACACTTTATGACCTAAAATGATTCCTTCTTTCACCATGAAATGACATTGTTCCCAATTTAAGGCTAAATGGGTCTTTTCACACCTAGCAAGCATCAAATCAAGGTTAGTAAGACAATCATCAAAAGAAGATCCAAAGACAGAAAAGTCGTCCATAAAGACTTCCATAAACTTTTCCACCATGTCATGGAATATAGCCGTCATGCATCATTGAAAAGTAGCCAGTGCATTGTATAGCCCAAAAGGCATGCGTCGATATGCAAATGTTCCACTTGTACAAGTGAATGTCGTCTTCTCTTGATCTCTTGGGTCGATGAGAATTTGGAAGTAACCTAAAAATCCATCTAGAAAAAATAATGGCAATGACCACACAATCGCTCAAGCATTTGATCAATAAAAGGAAGAGGGAAGTGGTATTTGCAAGTAGCATCGTTTAGCTTTCAGTAATCGGTGCACACTCGCCAACCGATTAACGCTCGTGTAGGTATGAGCTCATTCTTCTCGTTCATCACGACTATCATCCATCCTTTCTTTGGTACTACATCAACTGGACTCACCCATTGGCTATCGAAAATGGAGTATATGATCCCGACATCTAAGAGCTTGACTACCTCCTTCTTGACCACCTCTTGCATGTTTGGGTTTAATCGTCTCTGATGTTGCACTACCGATTTCGTGCCTTCTTCTAGGTTGGTCTTGTGAGAGCAATAGGAAGGACTAATGCCCTTAATGCCGGTAATTTTACAAGCAATGGAATTCTTCCTCTTCTTTAAAACCTTAACGATATCTTCCTTTTCTGTTGGTGTAAGGCCAGAAGCAATAATCACCGGCTTTTGGTCATCCTCTTCCAGAAAATCATATTCCAAGTGTTCCGGAAAAGTTTTCAGTTCCAATTGCATCTTCTAAATGTTGAACCCGGCATGTGTATAAAAAAACACGCCATGTTGTACTCATTTAACCCATCAGATCGTCTTTTTTCGACTCGACAGGTTCTCAAAATGCCTTGTAAGTTCTTAAAATTCGCTTTCTTCAAGCACCCTTTCTAACTCATTCAGATCTTTCTCAGTATCAAAGTCACCTTCTGAAAGGGACATGAATCCACCCACCTTGTCTTCTTACCATTCCGCCAATTCTTTTTCCAATAGCTCTTCAAATGTGTCTACAGAAAAACCGTGTCATCACTGAACCTTGAATGTTTCATTGCCCGATCAACTCCAAAAGTGACTGCATCATCTCCTACCCGAAGAGTAAGTTTAGATTCTCTCACATCCACTAGAGTGCAATCGGTGCTTAGGAAAGGTCTTCCAAGAATGATAGGCACTTGGTGGTCTTCTTCCATATCCAACACTATAAAATTTGCAAGAAAGATGAATTTGTCAACTTTTACAAAAAGGTTCTACTATATTCCTCTTGGAAATGTCATTGTCTTGTTTGCTAGATGAATCACCATACGGATAGGCCTTGGTTCGGGAAAGTTCAACTTCTTAAAGAATGAATAAGGCATAAGATTTACACTAGCTCCCGAATCGGCTAATGCATAGCTTGTAGCCTAATTCCTGAATTGACATGGCAAAGTCAAACTCCCAGGGTCTCCCATTTTCTTCGGTAGTTTATTTAACATCGCGGATGAGAAATTCTCATTCATAACCACCTTAGATGCTTCCTCCATCTTCTTTCTATTTGTGAGAAGGTCTTTCAAGAACTTAGCATACTTGGGCATTTGAGCTACCGCCTCGATAAATAGAATGTTGATTTGTAGGTCCTTGATATGCTCTAGAAACTTCTTGTAGTCTTCATTTTGTTTATCTTGTCTAGCTCAGCTCAGGAATGGCAATGGAGGCTGATATGGCTTTACCGGAGGGGTTTTATTTTCTTCAGTCGGCAAACGTCTCATGAACACGTCGTCTTGAATCGTTAGTTTGTGATTCTCGATTTTTTTCCTTTTCTTCCTGCACCACTTTTGGATATTCATTCGGGATTAGGGTCAGAGGGGTGACTATTTTACCGCTTCTTGTTGTCACAACATTTATATGCACCCCTCTAGTATTTTTCTCAGTGTTGCTTGGAAGTCCGCCCGGTGACCGCTCGTTGAATTGTTTTTCAAGTTGCACAAGTTGTTTCTTGATGTTGAGGATCGAGGCTTGCTGATTTATTATTAAGTCTTGTTGATCTATCATCATAGCTTGTTGATCCTTTATTGCAGCATCTGTTTCATTATGCATTTTTTCTGACACGGCTGCAAAACGAGTGGGCATGGCTTCAAAATACGTCTTCTTTTCTTGTATCAGCTCTTCTCTTTGATAAAATTCTCTTATCTTTTGCTTGTATTTTTCCTCCTTCGCCTTCTTTTACTCGCCATAGGGTAGCCATTCCTTCTTATGTTTCCTCCAATCTTCATCAAATCTATCCCTGCTTGAACAACACACTTGCACCTTCCGATTTCCATTCTCGTCAAGGTCATAATCTTTAGCTAAATGAGGCCCGCCACAGTTGTCACACCCCACACAGATGGCATGGATGGATTGGTCCATCTTATTCAGCCTACGATCATGCTCTCCAATTTGGCCATCACCGCCGCCATATCATATGTAGCTGCACTTACCGTCCCTCGAGTTGTGTCATTTCGAGGATTATGGTATTCTCTTGAGTGTTAGAGAATTCTTCAATCGACTCCTTTATCACAGCTGGTGCTTTCTTTGTGAGTGGTCCTTGGGTGTCAAGGAGCTGACTGTTTGTCACATTCAAACCATCATATAAAATGGAGACTTCCTGTTACACATTGAGGTCATTTTGTGGACAATTTCTCAGCAAACCTTTGTATCTCTCCCATACTTCATAAAGTGACTCGCCTCCTTCTTGTTCAAAATTTACGATTGCTTTCTTTAATTTAGAGACCTTCGAGGGAGGTCAGAACTGCTGAATGAACTCTCCATGCATATTTGGCCATGTGGTTATAGATACTGGGGGAAGCGCTTTCAACCAATCATTTGTGGTACCCTTGAATGCAACTGGTAGCATCATAAGTTGCACAGTCTTGCGTGGCACATTTGGGATGATGAAGTATTCGGCTATCTCGTTGACCTCGTCAATGTGTTTATAGGTATCTTTGTGATCCTTCCCATAGAATGGGATATCCTTCAGTTGGGCGAGTATGTGACCCTTCAATTCAAAGTTTGTTGTCGCTCGAATGGCGGGGTTGAACAAGACCTGGTACATTATCCTTACGCATCCTATTCTTGTCCTCCTCCATGGATATATCTGCAATATCCGCCAGCTCTAGTTATGGTTTGGGTGACTTGGGTGTTTCGGGCTCGTGATCTGTTGTCTTTTCTTCTTGAGTTTTCTCGAAGCTTTCATAACCGTTTGATTCCCCGATTGATTGCCCTTATTTTTTCTCAAGATTGATTCCAGATCTTCCAATGGTGGTACTACTATAGAATTAGAGCTCCATGTCATAAACTACCTGAAACAAAATAGAAAATTATGCGTAAAACGAACAAAAATGAGAAAAACGAAAACTGGAAATACGACAAACACAGCATGTTCAAAATTGACCATGATGTGTTCAACGCAAAAACAGAATAAACAGAAACGAAAATTAATACAAAAAAACTTGTAACTTTATTTGAGATAAATCTCATATAAAGGATCGATAAGACTGGAAAATAAAATTAACTATTTTAGAACCGTTCCCCGGAAATGGCGCCAAAAACTTGATACGTGTGGAATGTACTAGTTTTAATCGTAACTAACTTGAAACAAAAACAAACACACAGTAGGCAGTGTACATATCGATTAGTAGTTTTGTGAAGGTATGTAAGGTATCGAATACAAGGAACGATAAAAAACAATTAAAGTTATTACTAATGTTAATTATTTCAAAGAATTATTAAAGAAGGGGTTTTTCTCTAGTTTTGCAAGACTAGAAACTTAAGTAATTACTTAAACACTTAGCAAAGAACAATTAACGACTAAAAGAAGAACAAAAGACAACTAGATTCAATAACATTAAAGAGACTTCCGTTTAGATTCAATTCACTTATTCCTTTGGTTGATTTAGTGGCAAGTGCAATGGATTAATATATCATCAATTACCAATTTCTAATGTGATTAGGTTCATGTTCACTATTACTAATCCTTTAGCAAACAAATTAATTCAAGCAGTGATCAAGTGATTAAACTAAAGAGTTTATTAGTGTTCAGTTCAAATCAAGTAAGAGTAGTAATAGTAGTTATATAAATTGGTTGGTTCAATTAACTTATATGTGTTTGGTCATCATATATAGCCTACACATCAATGTACTTATTCTCTAGTTAACCTTAGGTTATGTTCACAACACTAGGCTTATAATCTTGTTTTCACAAAGTCATAAAAGGCAAGAAATCAAGAAGATGTTCATACAATCTCAATTTACTTTAATCAACATAAAATAATTATCATTAACACATAAGGTTCTTTTAACAAGCTTAACATGAGAGATAATCAAATCAGTATAATCCAAAGCCACTAAATCAAACCATAATCATCGGATCCTCTACTCTAAACAAAAGTAAGGTTTTTAGCCCATAACTTTAGCAGGAACAATCATAAAAACGAAATTCATCAATGCAAACATGATGTAATCAAATAAATTAGGTAAGTTACTAGTGATTTTTTCCTTAGATCTCTTCAATTCGAAGCTTCTAGTCGAATTTTGAAATCCATAGCTCCTAGGGATGTCTCTGGCCTCTAAAAGTCGATTAAAACTCCAAGCATTCGTTAGGGTTTCGAACAGAAATGATCCTGAAATAGATGTTGGAAATCGGTGCAACACGCCGTGTTTAAGGACCAAACACGTCGTGTTTAAGGACCAAACGTGTGTACAACAAGGCACTATTTTATCGATATTTTCCATATCAACATGTCGTGTTCAAGAATAACACGCCGTCTTCTTCTGCATTTTCATTTTCTTTCTTCAAAATCCAAGATCTAAGCTTCCAATTTCCAATCCTATTTCCTTTTTCTTCCGAGCATGTCTTTGTTGCTGAAAATGAAATTTTAAACTAATTAAGTACCTTTTGTTCAATATTTAAGAAAAAAACAACATAAAGTAGTAATACAGTTCCTGAATTATATGACTAAATATGCCCATATCAAGACCCTACCTCTGATATGATCCTACCTGGTTGTTCCTTACTTGATAGATCTTGAAGTAGACTTTGAGTTAATGATGAAGCTAGAATAATAATTAGTCGCAATAAATAATAAACTAAAACTTAGTAATAATGATACTAGGTTTCATCAAAGGAAAATACAGTTGCTAGAAGCGAAGCGTTGCCCGAATTTCGAGTCGTCACTTTAACAAGTGAGTGTATAGTTACTTTCATCTTACACATAGATATGAAATATTTAATATTAATACGTGCTATATGTGTTTATTATCCATGTTCCTGATATCTATACTAGATGAACGATTTATACATATTTTACTTGATTTAAACTGTATATGTAATTTTATACCTATAAATATATCGAGTAAAGTTGGGTAGATGAAAGATGATATAGATGAAGAGAGATGAAAGATGGTACAATATGATGAAAGATAGGATGTCATAGTATGAAAAAAGAAGTAGGAAAAGATAGAATGTTGAAGGGCCTAGAATAATGGTTTGGTCTAGGTATAAGAGTTAGTGATAGGGGTGTGTGTATGAAAAACGTTTTTGTTTAGTTTGCGGTTGTAATAGAGTTTACGGCCGTAAACACCTTACGACTGTAAACTCTTCACGGTCTTGGGTGTCTATATATAGGGTTGTGTCAGACGTATTGGTTGTTGATGCCTTTCGTATTTTCTAGTTCCACCAAGTTGTATCAGACGTTTTAAGGCTATAAAGCGTATGCAAGCTTGGTTTGTTATTTCTCTGCTTATTATTTCGTATTGTGTAGTTGTTATTTGCTTTTGAGCATTGGTAGATCCGATTTTGGACTTTATAATTGGTATCAGAGCCAGACCAGCGTCAAAGGCATTTTACAGTTGCGTATTTGTGCTAATCGTACTTCACAGCGAAAAGGGTTTTTTGTTTCAGTCGAAATCTGAAATTTAAGAGTTTTCAATCCAAGCTTACGGCTGTAAACACCGAGTTCACGGCCGCAAGCTCTTCAAGTTCTTCCACCGTAATCAGAATTCCTTAACAGTGAATCGAGTTTTGGTATAAGGCTGCTAATCTTAAATTACTAAAGACTCAACCAAATAAGTTTAATTACCTAAAATTATTAATTAAAATAAAAAAAAAAGTTTTTTTCTTTCGACAGTGACTATTGAAGACCATATTTTAATTACCGAATTTTTTTTGAAACTTTACTGAGTTCACGACCGTAAACAAGGAGTTTACGGCCGCAATCATTTTTCGACAGTAAATCAATTTTTGCTCGACAGTAAACTAATTTTTGGAAGTTAATTATTTTTAAGCAGCAAACGTATTCTGAAAGTAAACTTAAATTAAATGGAATCACAAAATCACAACCAATATCAAGAACTCGATGCTGTAATGGGCACCACCACATGCATTCCAAGGCTTATGTCCGCTGATGGTTTCCCTGAGTGGAAATATAGAATTGAGAAATACATAAAGATGAAAGACTTCAAGATTTGGAAATGTTTCATAAAGGATCCAGTCAGAATCACCACTACAGTTGGGGGGCAGGTGGTTGACAAGAAAATTGAAAACTACACTGATGAAAATTTTGAGAGTGTAGAAGAACAGGAAAAGGCATTAGCCATTTTGACTATGGCCCTATCTCCAGACATTGCTCAAGGGTTCAGAGAGTATACTTCTGCTAAAGCATTGTGGGAAGCCCTTATTGAGGTATATGAGGGGAATGAAGACATGCGAGAGAGTCGCCAAGATTTGCTGAGGCAACGATTCAACATGTTTAACTATGTGCCTGGAGAGACTCTTGAGGCTCAACTGCAGCGGTTCACGACTCTTAATACGGAAATGACTGTGGCAGGGATCTTCTATACAAAGTCAGAAATTAATAAGAAACTACTAAATGCCCTCCCAAAATCTTGGGACATGAATGTAGCTGTCATTAAAAAGACTAAGGATCTCAATCGCCTTTCTCTAGCTGAAGTGATGGCTGTCATCAAAGCGTGTGATATTGATGACAAGCAGCGAGAGATCAATCATGTGAACTCCTACTCAGCTGCCAATCTTGGCATTTCAACTAACAATGCTCTTTCTTCTCTCTCCTATTCCTCTGCAGGTTTATCTTCCTCTGCACCAGTCACGCCCTACCCACAAAGTCAATCATTCCTGTCTACTCAAACTGCTCCATCTTCAAATGTGGCCTCTTCTTCAAAAGGAAAGGAGGGCGATGAAAACCTTGTCTTTGCAACAGGGCTAGTAAATTGCTACAATGCACTTGTAGCTGGGGAGCTTCCACCTCAATTGTCATTTGCAGATCTTGATCAAATCCATCTGGAGGATGTTGAGGAAATGGACATCACATGGCAAATTGCCATGGCAGTATTTAGGGCAAAACAGTTTACCAAAAAGACAAGGAAGAATAATTGGGGAATGAGCGCTGATACGAAGGTTGGATTCAACAAGGGAAAGCTTTGGTGCTTCAATTGCCACGAGCCAGGGCATTTTGCTCGTGATTGCCCACATCCTGATAGAAGGGCTAATAATGATAGAACGATAGTTGTAGTTGGGAACAACCGAAGCAGTGGTCAAGCAAACAATGAAAAGGCTATGGTTGCACAATCTTTCGACTGGGATGATCAAATACAAGCTCTCAATTTATCTGGACCAGAAAATGCTCATCTGGCACAGGTAAGGGATGATGCTCCAGCAGGGATTGTAGCAGCTGAAGACAGTGTGATGGAGCTACAGTTTGCTTTGATGGTATCCTCTTCTCATGAACCTAGTTCATCCAAGGTAAGTCTCCCATCATGCTTTAAGGCTTGTATCGATTATGTAAAAACTTTACATGACAAAATTGAGACATTAGGCAATGAAGTAGAAAATCTTAGGATTCTTCGTGAACTTAATGAAAAATTAATAAGAGACGTAGAAGACTTAGATATGAAGGGTACCAATTTCGAAAAGGACAAAAACCACTCAAAGCTCAATTGGAATCGAAAATTAAGGACTTTAGGAGACTCCAGGAAGACTACAGTAACAAATGTGAAAACTATGATTATGTAGTCAAACAAAATGTTGAGCTAGTGGCTGAAGTTGAATCTTTGAAAGGAAAGTGATGAGGGCGCTCCATGTTAAATACTGAGGACGAGCAGCCTTCAGATAGAATTCGATCAGCTCCCTATCCACCTCGGAGTTCGGATGAGGGACTTCAAAAATATTTGAGAAGGCGTGGAAGATAAACGCCTTTCGAGTCAACGGCATGTCGAACTGCGAATCGACAGAATTATAGCAGTCGAACGAGATCACCGGCTCAAGCCATAGGATGTTGGGAGTATCTATGGCCTCCTTAATCATTCGCTCCCGAGTCCATGCAGGGAAGAGAGTCTTCCTGCTCTCGAGGAGATCGTGGGCTTCCTTCTGCTTGCGTTCGGCTTCTTCAGCCTCTCGCGCCACACGATTAACATCATCATCAACATTGTGACTGTTTTTGCGTTTCAACATGTCAGCAATGGTTTCATCATCTTCATCTTCATCTTCTTCCTCAGCTATGTGTTTCCCTTTATCCTTCACACCCGAAACCGAAGCTTGACCAGTCGGAGGTGGTTCGGTTGTGTGAGTAGCTTTGGAGGAAGGAGGTGGTTTCGATCCGGACTTTATCTCTTCTCCCCCTTGTTTCGGAGTGGACACGAAACTAGGTAAACCTTCGATTTTGCTGAGAAGGTCCAAGGCAGGAGCAAGTTTTTCAGCAAGGGTTCGCCTCACCGAATGGTTTAGAATCGGATCGTGTGCTTCTAGGATGTTAGATAGGGCAGCATGTACATCCGAAACACATGTCTTGATAACCTCCCGTTCGGATCGAAGAGCTTCAAGCTGTTGCAGTGAGGTTGAAAGTTGAGTGCTCTTGACCTTTAAGACGGTGGTTTTGCTTGCCAGAACGTCCATCAATGAGTTTTCAGCTGCGAGATCCTCCTGAAGCTTAGCGAGGCGCTCATCGATGGAGGCACGAAGGTCCGAGTTGTCGTCGCTTATGGTTTGGCGAAGAGTACCGAACGATGTCAACTCCGTTGAGATGAACTTTGCCAATTGCTGAACAATCGGTTCCAAAGTTGTCTTGGTGGCGTCAGCGCTTTCCTGTAAGGACTTCAACAGGGTAGAAGCGTCTGAGAATAGTTTATCGACTTTTGCGGTCGCAGCCTCTCAGGCTTTTGTGGAGGCGTCTATGGCGGCTGAGGCTGAAGCTACAGAATCATGCTGAGCCCTGGAGAAGGCATCAACAATATTCTGAAGAGCGGCTTCAGAGAGAGATGACTGGTGGTTGGAAGATGAAGCGAGAAGTAAGTCAACCTTCTCGTTGAGCTCCTTAAGATGCTTCTTTGTCACTGGAGCATCATCCTCTTCGTCACTCTGAACCTGAAACGGACTAAAGTAGACCGAATCAAAGGTCATGTTGTCTCCGCCAAGAAATGGGTTATCTCCATCAGAGGCATGATCTGGAGATGATGGAGGTGGTGAAGCTGGGGGTGTGGTGGGTTGGGTAGGTTCAGGGTGAGTATGGGGTGGGGTAGTTTCGGGTGGTGGTTGAGTGTGGGTAGGTTCGGTTGGATGCTGGGTTTCGGTTTGTGGTGGTTCAGTTACGGATGGGGTTTCGGTTGCATCGGTATGAACCCCCGTATCAGATACGTTGGTTGTAACCTTTGCAGTTGTTGTTGTAGTTGTATCAGTGAAAATGGGTGGTGGTATAGGGAAAGAGGTTGGAGGAATAGTGGTAGTGGGGGTTATGGTGGGAATGGAAGTAGGGATTGTTTGAGTAGGTGAAGGAACTGGTGAGTTGTGGATTTCCATGTCTGGAGTAGGAGATCGGGGTGGGGTGTTGCCTCGTTGAGGGGTTTCGCCTCCTTGAGAGCCGTCCGAATCCGAACGCTCATCTTCTGAGTCACTCGAAGAGGAAGGGATTACAAGCTTTCGCTTCGGTTGAGTCTTCCTCCTCTTCGGCTGCGGGGACTGAGCAGGTTTCGTTTGTTTCCTCTTCTTGGGAGAAGGACCTTTAGGAGCTTTGGTCACTTGCTTCCCTTTTTCCGCCTTTTTGCCCCTGTTCACCGGTTTGTCAGCATCGTGGATGGACTTTAGCATTTCCGGTGTGAGTTCCCTTGGCCCTGACTGTTTGAACTCCTTGATCGTCCTGATGATCCTGCTGTCAGAAGGAACATCACCATACATTGTCTCCGGAATAGAGCCAATGAAGGAAAACTTGGATGCATCAGAGACGATGATCTTCGTGGTATGAAACGTACCGATCGAAGACATCGATGCACCTGCAGGAGTGGGGACGTCGAACTTATCCATTGCCCACTTTGTAATAAGAGTCCAGAACCGGGCATACGACACCTCAGAGTGTCGTGATGAAGAGGAAAGGCTCTGGATGAGCTGTTGCTAGAGGACCAACCCAAAATCTAAGTTGACTCCGTTGTAAACTGCATACATTATCGACAAGAAAAGTCGACTAGCACCGTCGGATCCTGAGCTCCGTTCCGACAAGCCCTTGAAGAGGACTGTGAACATGCCGTTCCACTGTGGCGGCAAACAGGATTTCTTAAACTTGGCGACGGAGATGAGCACCTCCGTGTACCCCATATTGTAGAACATGCTGTAAAGATGGCCCACCGGAATCGTCTCCGGATTGATTCTCGAAGAATTAGCAGCAAACCCTAGCAGAGTGCAGAATCGCTGCCTTGAAATTGAGGTCTTGTGATCAGCAACCTCAAAGAACACCTGCTCGACTGCTTTGTCGTAATAGGCAGTCGCATACACCTGCGAGAGCATCGTCATGGGCACAGACTCAACCCGTGATAGTGCAGGAGCGATTTGCGAGTACTTCAAGCACTCGATGATCGGAAACATGTAAGAATCATACGCCTGCGGTGTGAGGTCAATCACCAAGCACTGTTGAGGACGAATGGGAAGAATGTGTGAGGTGGCGTGGACGGATGATGATTCTGCCATTGTTGAAGGTAGAAGAAGAGGAACAGTAAAGCTTTTTCGAGTTTTTGCTCTCTTGTAAATTTGAAGCAGTAAAGTGGTAAATGGAAGTATTGACTGCCTTTTATAGTGGGTGAAAGGAGAGAGAAAAATCGTTTCAAATCTTCTATGGAAATACGAAAAGGTTTCCCGGAATGACAAATGCGTGACAGTTAAGGCATGCGATGATCACGTAGGAGAGAGAGTGTCAGATTCCTAGGATCACGCCGCCCAACAAGCGCCGTTTCAGAATAAGCCGTTTCAAATCCTCACGCGCCTTTAAATGCCAGAGAGAAGTCGCTTGAAATCCTCACACGCATCCACTATGTCAGTAAAAGGATGGACGTTTCAACTTCACACGCGCCCCTTTTTACTTTTACCACCGGTTGAAATTCAATTCTTTTATTTCCCGCCTGAGTCAACACCCTTTCACCTTATTTTGTAAATCGCGTCTTTTGAATAAATTGCCCACATGGATGATTTTTGACCACATCTTGATAATTAACCACCAAAGTAATAATACAGTCTGTAATAATTAGTAACGGAATTTTGGAAAATCAAAGATTTTCGTGCTAAGAGTGTAAAAAAAAATAAAAGAAATAAAGCAACTCTTTGTGGGAATAAATGTGATGTCAATAATGACACGAAACAAATGATCCCGGACACGAATCTCTTCCTTCAAGGTCAAGAGAGACCGTAAAGTGCTAATGTGGATTCCTGTTGAATTACGATCAAACACTTATTAATAAATGTTGAAAGGCTTCTTTTAATTAGGCTAATTCAGGGTGGCTTTCGCTTTGATGCAACAATTCTAATCTTGAAATAAGAAAGAAAGTGATCAAAGTACTTGTGAGACCGGTGTAATCTGTTGAACAAGTAGGTAGGAATTAATTTGAAATTGGCTTGGAAAATATAAAATCTCAAAAAAAAAAAATTAAAACCTGGATCCCAAGGGAAGAAATGTTATGGTGTTTAACAATTTCATAGGAATCACACAGAATAAAAGTTGAGATTTCATGAAGGTACATCCGTCAATTCTTTGGTGAAAACTTGAGCAAATTAATTGTTCACCGTCAATTCAGATTTGGTGTTGAATTTTGGGTTTCACTCAGCTCGTAGTGGCACGAAACTAAGATCATAAACACAGTTGTTGTGTAACCATAAACCTCAGTGGTAATTTCTAAGAGTCTCAAGGGTTACGTTGATGAAATGAATGTAATGGAGAAATGTAATGGAGATGGTGTAAGAAAATAAAGTACCTCAGCTGCAAAAAGAAGGACCAAGCAGAAGACTCTTATCTCATGTGAGAAGAGAGTGAGGTAGCTCACGATTAGAATAAATGTGGTAGCCTAATTGGGAAGACAAGGTTTGTTGATACCAAGTCATTAAGGCGATTATTCAGAATCTTATGAGGCTTGGGACACATACAGCAGCATGCATCTAGGGACACTTAAGTAATCCAACAATTATATCCCCATAAACGAACGAGCACAAGTGAAATTAAAAGACAAAAAATATTTTTGGAGTTTTTGAAGTAGATAATAAAAAAATAAAAGAAGAAAAATTAAAAGAAAAAATACAAGGTAAAAAGTAAGCAAAGAAAATAAGACTCAAAAAAAAACTTTGGAAAACTTTGAAAAACCGAACCCGAACGTTCGGTTGGTTTCGGTTGGTCGGTTGAAGAAAATTTTGAAAAACCGAACCCGAGCGTTCGGTTGGTTTCGGTTGAAGAAAATTTTGAAAAACCGAACCCGAGTGTTCGGTTGGTTTCGGTTGAAGAAAATTTTGAAAAACCAATGAATTGAAACATGCAATCAGAATATACTTTTGACAATAAAATAAACAACTTTGTACAAGAAATATACAACCAAGAAAACTACCTTTGTAGTGATGAGCGAGGCAGATTATGTAACCGAACCTGAACGTTCGGTCAAGTTCGCTTCTTATGTTTGAGGTTGAGAGGTAGTTTGAGGTACTGATTCTGATTCCATCATACCTAGCCCTTGTAAAATTTTGTTGAATGATGCTTCAGGAAGAACTTTGGTAAAGACGTCAGCCAGTTGATCAGTGGTTCTGACAAAGTGTACTTCGACGTTTCCATCTTCCACGTGATCTTTGATGAAGTGATACCTCAGTGCTATGTGTTTGGTTTTAGAGTGTTGCACTGGGTTATGACAGATCCTAATTGCACTTTCAGAGTCACAATATAGTGGGATCTTCTTCATATTGAGTCCATAGTCTCGAAGTTGACTCTGGATCCAAATCACTTGGGAGGTGCAGGATGCAGCGGCTATGTATTCCGCTTCGGCAGTAGACAACGACACGCACGTTTGTTTCTTGGATTGCCAGCTGACCAACTTCCCGTCAAGGAATTGACAGCCACCAGTGGTGCTTTTTCTGTCGAGTCCACATCCTCCAAGGTCAGCATCTGAATAGGCTTGAACGAAGAAGCCTGAGTTGGAAGGATACGATAGACCTAAGGAGGTGGTTCGCTTAAGATAGCGTAAGATGTTCTTCACTGCAAGCATGTGAGGTTCGCGTGGGTTTCCCTGAAATCGAGCACAATAACATACAGAAAACATGATGTCAGGCCTGCTAGCAGTAAGATACATTAGTGAGCCTATCATTTGACGATAGAGTGTGATATCAACAGCTGGTTTGTCTAGAGTTGGAGTTAGCTTGGTGCCAAATGCCATTGGGACTTTGATTTTGGAGTCTCCCATCATACCAAACTTTGCTAGGAGAGTCTTCGTGTAAGCTTCCTGATTGATAAAGATGCCTTTGGGTCCCTGTCTAATATTTAAACCAAGAAAAAAGTTAATAGGACCCATTGAGCTCATTTCAAATTTAGTCTCCATCAGCTTTCTGAATTCAGCTGTTAGGCTGGAATTCGTAGAGCCAAAGATGATGTCATCGACATAAATTTGAACTATCATAAGGTGGTTACCTTCCTTTTTGCGAAAGAAGGTTGGGTCAACCGAACCTTGTTTGAATTTGGACATCTTTAAGAATTTAGTGAGCGTTTCATACCAGGCTCTCGGAGCTTGTTTGAGGCCATACACAGCTTTATCCAGAATGTAGCAATGATTTTGATACTTTTCATTTACGAACCCAGGAGGTTGCTCCGCATACACGGTTTCTTCTAGTTCTCCATTTAGAAATGCACATTTGACGTCCATTTGGAAAACTTCAAAGTTTTTGTGGGCAGCGTAAGCCAGAAATATTCTAACTGATTCCAGCCTAGCTACGGGAGCGAAAGTCTCTTCATAATCAATTCCTTCCTCCTGACAATATCCCTTTACGACTAGACGAGCTTTGTTCCTTATAACATTCCCTTCCTTGTCCATTTTATTCCTAAAGACCCATTTGAGACCAACAACCGAGGCATCTGGAGGAGTTGGAATGAGGCGCCAAACTTTGTTCCTTTCAAATTCGTTCAGTTCGTCTTGCATTGCTTGAACCCAATCAGAGTGATCGAGTGCAGTGTTAACTGTCTTCGGTTCAACTTTTGATACGAATGAGTTAAACATACAAAACTCAACCTTTGAAAATAAAGAAGTCTGTTTTGCCTTCAGTTGTGATCGGGTCAGAACCTTTTCGGAGACATCACCAACCACTTGAGAGATAGGATGATCTCTGGTCCATTTGGTGAGAGGAGGGTAGTTTGGATCAAATGTGGGGTCTAGTTCAGCGTTGATCATCTCTTCTGGCTCGGATTGGCTTTCGTAGTCGAGCGTCATATCACCATGCTCCCCCTCGGTTGATGAGCTATAAGAAACTTGAGGTTCAGAGGTTTCTTGTGGTGCTAGACTTTCAGGCATTGATGCACCTTCGGTTGGAGAAGCACTTTCGGTTGCAGTTGGACTTTCGGTAGTAGAACTTGGCTTCCCCTCAACATGTGAGCTTGTCTCCCCCTCGACTGAAGCATCGTTGGATGGAGGTTCATCAGAATTCGATCCTCCTTCGTTCATTCTCCTGGCAGCTTCTTCGACAATTTGCTTTATGTGGTCTACCTTGTTGTCTGCTGCACCGGCTTCTGAGAGAGTAGCTTTCTCTGGTTCGTCAAAGAGCTCCAGAAATTTCTCGTATAGATTAGCGATCGAGACTGTGACTTGGCCAGTTTGAGGAAAGATGTCCCCAGCTGTGTCTTCTTTGGCCTGTAGCTTTTTGACATAGCTATCGTCAAAAGTCACGTAATAGGTCTCTTCGATTTTTCTCGAACGCTTGTTTAGGACTCTGTATGCTTTGGAAGTGAGAGAATAACCCAGAAAGATTCCCTCGTCAGCTTTGACATCGAACTTATTGCGGTGTTCTTTAGAGTTAAAGATAAAACACCGTGAGCCGAACACATGGAAAAATTTCACATTGGGTTTTCTGCTGTTGAGAATCTCGTATGGTGTGAGCGTGAATCGTTTGTTGAGATAAGACCTGTTCTGTGTAAAACAAGCAGCAGAAATTGCATCAGCCCAAAAATAAAGAGGTAAAGAAGCGAAACTTAGCATAGTTCGGGCAGCTTCACACAAAGATCGGTTTCGTCTTACGACAATTCCGTTCTGTTGAAGTGTGTAGGGAGCTGAGAAGTTGTGACTTATTCCCTTTTCTGCTAGAAATCCTTCAAATTCCCTGTTCTTGAATTCCAGACCATTGACGCTTCTGATGTTGCGAACGACCTTCTTGAGTTGTACTTCAATCTGCTTGATGAACACTTTCAGCTTATGAGTCGCTTCAGATTTGAGCTTTAGAAAGAACACCCATGTAAATCGTGAAAAGTCATCAACAATAACAAGAATATACTTGCTACCACCGATGCTTTCGATAGATGATGGACCACACAAATCAATATGAAGTAATTCGAGTGGTTCAACAACTTTTGTGTTAATTATAGATGGATGACTTTGACGACTCTGCTTCCCCATTTCGCATGCAGCACACAAATGATCTCTGTCGAACTTGAGCAATGGAAGGCCTCGAACAAGACCTCCAGTGACAAGTTTGTTGATATCTTTAAAGTTGAGATGAGAGAGTCTTCGGTGCCACAACCAGCTTTCGTCAGATTGAGCTTTTGATAACAAGCATATAGCTAGGTTTCCTTTGATGGGTTTAAGGTTTAGAGGAAACATTTCACCCTTACGCTCCGATTTGAGAATTACTTTCTTCGTCTTCTTCTCAATAATTTCAGAACCTTCATCGTCGAATGAGACTTTGAGACCTGTACCTCCAACAAGCTGAGATACACTGATGAGGTTGTGTTGTATTCCTTCCACATAGGCCACCTTCCTTATAGTAAAATCACCATTAGTTATCATTCCGTATCCCTTTATGGTGCCGAAAGAGTTGTTTCCGAACTTGACGTTGCCACCGTTTGAAAGAGATCTGTATTCCCTGAGCTCTTCTTTCCTTCCTGTCATATGATACGAGCAGCCACTATCGATGTACCATTCTTCGTCAAACTGCTCGTCACTTATAACCTGCAAAAATTAAGCAGATTTAGGAACCCAAAGTTTCTTGGGTCCACGTGAGCTTCTCATACGAACAGGAATAGTAAGAGAGATGTCAACAAGATATGTTCGTTTTATAAGTGTTGTTTCATCTTTCTTTTTGATGGTAAAGACTTTTATTTTATTAGGATTAGGTGCGTTCGGTTTAGACTCTGGATTGGATGCATTAACCTTCTGTTTGCCTTTTTGTTCAGCTGACGAATGAGATTTTTGAGATCGAACAGAATGAGCTTTAGAGTAAGATGGAGATGATTTGGAAGAATTAGAAGAATTAGATGAATGAGAAGGAGTGGGTTTAGATTGTGATGACTTCTTGGCTGGAGACTCTAGGTGATCCTTTTGCTTTTGATCATTGGTGGTACTGACCTTAGAGTTGTGATTTCCTTTGATTTCAGAAACGAACCTATGCTTTCGGTTAGAGTCGTTCTGTGAACCGAACTTTTGCTTTCGGTTGGAGTCATTCTGTGAACCGAACCTTTGCTTTCGGTTGGTATTCTCTTCTGAACCGAACCTTGGCTTTCGGTTGTTGTGGCTTTCATGCTTTTTGACAGGATTGTTCCCAAACTTTAGATTCTTGTCTTGATGTGAGAAATATGCATTCTGGGATTGCCAGAATTGTTTCCTTTCAGAGAGATTCTTCCTGTATCTCTGGTTCCTTTCACGTTTCTTATTTCTCATCTGCTTCGGTTGATCATGAATATTGGGTTTCATGTTTGGTTTCTCCTTGGTTGGTTCGCTTTGGACTGTGGGAGTTTCACTTTGAACTGAGGAACTAGAGGGAATGTCTTCTTTTACCGAACCTCCATTCTCTTGAGGAATATCTTTCATACCACTAGTGCTTGGCACATCGAAATTATCTGGCTTGTTCAAGGGTTCTGGTACGTATCGTCCTTTACTTTTCCATGAGGTCCTTTCAGATAACCCTATTGTTTCATCAGCATTATCGATTGGAGCTGTCCAGAAGAACTCATCACAGCCATCAGCATTGTCTTCGTTTACAATAGCCGTGAGTTCAGCAGTTTGATGTTCGGTTACTCTAGTGACCTTGTACACTTGATTTGGAGTGGTCCGGACCTTTTGATATACAACCGCTTTTTCCGCTAAGATCAGGGACTTTTGTTGGGACAATCGAGCGAACTCTACTGAATTTTCAGAAATTAGATTCTTGTGGTTTTCAGGTTCGTTTTTTACAAATTCTGAGCAGTCAACCGTGTCCTCTACAGAAATTTCACTCATATTGTCGTCCTCATTAAGCTCGGATGCATTTTCAACATCTATTTTGTTTTCTGAGCTCAAGTTGGCGTTTAAAGAGTCAAATTTTTGTATGGTTTCGGTTCTCAGTTTGAGTCTATCATTTTCATCCAAAAGGTTTTTGAGCATGTCCTTGTGGTCCTTGGATTTAATGAAAGATTCAATTTTGTCCAGTCCATACATATAGGTCGGATTGACGTCATCAGATGATATCACACTCTCACAATTATAAGCTTCGGCATCGATTTCATCCTCCTTAAACTCAAGGAAGGGCAAAATCATGCGATGGATCTTTTGGCCTATTTCACAGTCCAAGTGAAGCTGAGTAATATTAGAATAAAGACGTTTTACAATTAAACAAAAAACATTCCGCTGTTTTAACAACTTTAAATTGTCTCTTTGTAAATAAATGTTTTCGTCTTTTAATTTTAACTAATTCAGACTCCTTCAACTCGATCCACATGCGCCACTCCTCACTCTTCGAAGACACCCTGCTTAATTGATCAGTTAGGTTAGAATTGGTGACACGAGTTTGAGTTAAGCTACTATTAAGATGTGAAATTCTTGTATTAACATTTTTTAGTTCTTTCTCATATGAGGATTGTGGTACTTTAAATGAAACAAAAACCGATTGTACCTTCTTGATCAGTTCATCGAGCTCATTGAACTGTTGGCTGAGTGGTTTGGCCGTAAAACACATGTCCTGCTGCTCCATCGGTTCCTCGCTTCCACCATCAGTGTTGTATCCCCTCATCTGAGATACATCGGACACCATGAAGCACCTTCCTCCACTGCTCTCCTCCTTTGCCACATAAGCCTTTCCATGAGTAGGCTTCCTCACTTCATCGTCTTCAAAGTCGGTTGACCAAACTTCCACGCTACCGAACTCGTAATCAGCAACCGAACCCTGCACAATTAGAGCATTCATGGAAGGGTTAGCGGTAGATTTCTTCTTTCTCATATCATCAAGCCTTTTCTGCAACAAGGCTTCCTCATCCTTTTCCTCGTCCTTTTCAGCCATCTTTTTGAGGACACAATCCTTAGCATAGTGGTTTTCCCTACCACAGTAGTAATAGCTTACTCCAGAATCGCCATCTGCCTTTGGTTCCTTCTTAGGCTCTTCAACCTTCGGTTCATTGTTAACCTTTTCTGAACTATAACTCCCCTGCCAGTTTTGGTTTTTGTTGCTGGGGAATCTCTTCCTAATGAACCTCTTGGGGTTAGACACCATCATAGCATAATCCTCAGACGTGAGGTCATACTCCTCCAAGTTGAGGTCTTCATCCTCCATCACAGCTTTACTTTTTGACAGGAGGGCTAGCGAACCTAAGCTTGAAACAACGTTCTTTTCCTGCAGCACAATCTTTTCCTGGGACTTGAGAATACCCACCAGTTTCGCCAAAGAATATGATTTAAACTGCTCATGGGCTTTAACTGTAGACACCACTGCTCTCCATTATGACCTTAGACCATTTAAGAACGTAACTTTCTGCTCGATAAGCTTCCTTTCGATGTCATGTTTGATCATCCTGCTGAGAAGATGATTGAAGCGATCGAACGTCTGGGTCACAGTTTCTTCAACTCCTTGCCTGAATTCTCCAAACTCAGATAAAAGCAAAGTTTGGATAGAATGTTCAAGATCCTCGTCTGTAGAGTACAGTTCACGACGTCTATCCCAAACTTCCTTTGCCGTCGTGCATGAGCTTACCAACCTGAAAGTGTCGGATTGAAGGGCGAATCTGATCAATCTTAACGCCTTGATATTGCACTGGAATTTATCCTTTTCGTCTTGCGCAATGTCTTTAACATCCTTCAGCAGATCATTGTACTCCTTTTGAGTTTTGACAATCCTCGACGTTGCAGAGTGAGAAAACGGTCCATTAATGATTGCTTCCCATATGAGGTATCCATTATCCTCAGATCCTATAACGTAGTCTTCGAAGTGATGTGCCCAGACTTCATAATCATGGGTATATAGGATTGGAATCTTCGTGGTTGAACCGATGCTATTGGAAATATTGATGGGATTCGATTGCGACTCATCCATAATGATCGAATAACCTGTTTAAAGATCAGACTTGTAATAAATCAGATTAGGGCAAAACAATAAATATCAAGATACGTCAATAATGAGATGACGGCTCAATAAATATCATTAATTTGCGGAAAAACCCTAATTGAAACCTTTTCACAGAAAAATGTGTATCGATTACACAGCCTCCTGCTCTAATACCAATTGATGAGATTAAAAACTTAATCTTGAAGATCGATTAGATCTTAAACAGGCAAATAAATACTAAACAGCAAGAACACGAAAATAAAGAACAAGTCAAGAATGAATCAAACGAGTCGAATGATTAAAACAAAACCCTCATAAGAGCTCGATTAAGAACATCAACTGTAGAGGATTAGTAGGTTTACAAGAACGATCAAAGAAATCTATAATTCTATCGTTATACTCTAGATCGTTAACCTAATTATGCATGTAAGCATATACTTATATAATAAACATAACAAGCTCTCGGTTGGACAGGCCCAAACCGGAGTACAAAATAATTGGACTAAAAGCCGAGCCCAATGACGCAATCCTCTAGCGATTCTTCAACCCAACAGAAAGTTTGAAACCGCCAAACTTGATGTTAGAAAATATGATTTCTCAAGTGAGGTGGTTGCAAATATGATAGACCAAAGCATGCAGTTTAAAAGGAATCAATCAAAAGGTCTAGGGTATAATCATGTACCCCCTCCCTTCAATCATTCATATGTGTCCAAGCCTTTGTCCAAAGAAGAGATTGCCAATGAATCATTTATGGTTTATGGCAAGCCCTCCGGTTTTATTTCGAGAGGATTTATTAATGTTGAAAGTACTAACATTTCTACTTCTCCTGCAGATCAATCCTTGAATCAGTCAAAGCACGAAGTTGAAGGATGTGTTTCTGAAAATAAAATCGAGTCTAAACCTGAAGTTTTCATTTTAAATAAAGACAATTCTTTTTCAAATGTTTTAAGTGACAATAGTTCTTGTGGTGTTTTTGATTCTTTTGATACTGTTTTTGTTTCTCTCGATACCGTGGTTGTTACTTCTGATACTGTTTTAAATGGTTGTCAAATGTTTGATACAGTTTTGAACAATTTGGCTGACAATTTGAATGTTTGCGATAAAAAATGTTGAAATACCACTAGTCTCACAACCCTCCACATTCATAGCACCCTCACTTGCCTCACAACCTAATAATGTTGCCTGTTCTTGTGAGAGAAGCAAAGGTGTTAGTAGGGAAAACAAATCTGATCAATGCAGTACAAGTTCTAAAAATAACAAGCATATTTGTTTTAATTGTGGCACTAGTGGTCATATTGCTAAAAATTGTCTAAATCGTATGTTTGTGAGTTATAATCTTCCAAGAGGGAGAACGAGTTCAGAGGAAGGTCTTTAAATAGAAACTCCTCTAGAAGTCGTTCTCGAAATGATGATTGGGTAGATGAACGAAATAGAAAACGGGCTGTTTTTCAAAGACATAAAAAGGTTTTTAGTCACCCTGTCCCAGGCAGTCTGCCGAAAACGAGCACAGCCAAGCCAAGGTCAAGCTCGTCACGAAGCGGCAGTAGGTCTTCAACCAACTCTGGTAGAAGTCAGACATGTTTTGAGCAGACTGTCAAACACTCAATTACTAAATCAACTGGGACATTTAGAAAACCTAATTATAAATGGTTGCCCAAACCTGCTCCCAATATATCATTTGTGTCCTCAAAAAAATTTAAATGTGATAAATCTAAAAAGGCATCATGGATCACCCAGGAAGGTCATGACCTGGGTGCCCAAATCTAATTAAGCCCGTACATTTTGCAGGGACAGTTGCAAGGAAATGTCGTCAGACCCTGGTTCGTCGACAGCGGCTGTTCCCGGCATATGACAGGTGATATCGCCCAACTGCACAACATTCAATCATTTAATGGGGGATATATCTCTTTTGCGGGTGGAGATGGTGGTAAAATCACTCAAAGAGGAACCGTATCAAATGGAGTTTTAAGTTTCGAAAATGTGAATTTTGCTCCCGAGTTGAAACATAGTCTGTTAAGCATTTCTCAGATCTGTGACAAGCGCTATTCTACGCATTTCACTGACAAGGAATGCATGATTCTAAAGCCAGGCTTTGTCATCCCAGAAGAATGGGTTCTTGTAAAATCAAAAGGGGATGGGAACGCCTATATCATCGATATGAATAGCAATCTTCCAGAACAAGTTACGTGTCTTTTCTCCAAGATCTCCGAGCAAACTGCCATGCTGTGGCACCGAAGATTAGGTCATGCTAACGCCAAGAACCTAAACCTTCTTGCGAAGAATGAGATGGTACGTGGGCTTCCCATCAAGGACTTCATTACGTTTGAGAAATGTTTGTCGTGTGCTCAAGGAAAGCATCATAGAAAGCCGCACTTGCCAAAACAGGTCAATTCAATTAGCCAGGTTCTTCAATTACTTCATATGGATTTGTTTGGTCCAGTAAATGTTCTAAGCATAAACAGAAGCTCTTACTGTCTGGTTGTGATTGATGACTTCTCTCGATTTACGTGGGTCTTCTTTCTATCCAACAAAGCTGGCGTTTCTGAATTGATCAAGAAGTTCATAGTATTAGTTGAGAACCAGACCAACAATCGGGTGAAGGCGCTTCGTACTGATAACGGGATAGAGTTTAAGAATTCTGTTCTCAATCATTTCTGCGCGGAAAAGGGTATTTTGCGTCAATTTAGTTTGGCTCATACACCTCAACAAAACGGTGTTGCTGAAAGGCGGAACAGAACGCTAAAACACGCTGCAAGAACGATGTTGTGTGACTCAAAGCTGTCAGTTTTCTTCTGGGCTGAGGCAATAAACACTGTCTGTTATGTTCAGAATCGAGTACTTATCAACAAAGCTCAGATGAAAACTCCATATGAAATCTAGTATGGACACAAGCCATCAGTCAGTCATTTCCGTGTATTTCGATGTCCTTGCACCCTCCTTCACCTTGATGCCAACCCGAAGTTTAATGCCAAGGCCGATGACTGTTATTTTGTAGGGTATGCTGCTCGCACTGCCTATAGAGTCTACAATAAGAAAACCAAACAGATTGTGGAATCTTATGACGTGCGTTGGTTGGAAGAAAATGAGACAGATGCCAGAGTGGGTCCGGATTGGTTGTTTGATTACACGTCACTTTTCAAATCCTTAAACGTGTATTAAAGTGATATATTTAGAACTGGTTCGCACTGGAAGAGTATCTCTGAAGATGAAGACGAAGAAGTTGTGTACAAACATGTATCTAAATCCTCTGCTTCATCGAAAGGGAAATCTAAAGCTTCACTTGAGGGGGAGTCCTCTGGTTCGCATAAGGGAGGATCTCCTGCTACATCTGAGGGGGAGCCTTCTGCTGCATCTGAGGGGGAGCCTTCTGCTGCACCTGAGGGGGAGTCTTCTGCAACATCTTCGGGAGAGTCCTCTGCTACTCCTCAAGGGAGGCCGTTCTTGGAACATGATAGTCCTCAATCAGTCCATACTGATTCTTCTGATGCTGAAACGACACCTCACATATCTACAGAGAAAGAGTTCATTCCAAATGATGCTTCCGCTGTCTCTTCAACCTTTATGGAATTACTCTTTCCTGATCTTATTGCAGATGAGCGTGTCGTAGAACCATCTGGTGCTGCTCAACCAGCAAATGAAGGAGGTATCAACATTCACACTCTTCCTGTTTCTCTCAATGAAATCAGCCATGAAATACCTTTAAGGGTTCAACGCGATCATCCAATCGACAACGTCATTGGCCAGCTAGATGATGGTGTTAAAACTAGAAGTCAGAGTGGAGACGTGAATACATGTCTGTACTCTTGCTTTATTTCTCAAATTGAGCCCAAGAATGTAGAAATGGCTCTAAACGAACCTAGCTAGGTGGATGCAATGCACGAGGAATTGCACCAATTTGAAAAACTCGGTGTTTGGAAGTTAGTTGAGTTACCGAAGGGCAAGAAGTCTCTTGACACACAATGGGTCTATCGCAACAAGCAGGATGATTCAGGGGTCTATCGCAACAAGTAGGATGATTCAGGGTTTCGACAAGTCGAGGGTCTTGACTACACTGAAGTTTATGCTCCAGTAGCTCGCCTGGAGGCTATTCGTATCTTCCTAGTGTATGCTTCTTATATGAACTTTACCGTCTTTCAAATGGATGTCAAGACTGCCTTCTTGTATGGCAAGGTGAAGGAAGAAATCTACGTTGATCAACCCCCAGGGTTTGTTGACTCGAAGTATCCTAATCATGTCTACAAGTTGGACAAGGCGATATATGGGTTGCATCAAGCTCCTAGAGCATGGTATGCGACCCTAAAAAAACATTTGCTCGAACATGGTTACTCTCACGGCACTATCGATCAAACCTTGTTCATAAAGCACGTCGACAAGGACCAGGTACTCGTACAGATATACGTCGACGACATCATCTTTGGATCAACTAATCAACAGCTTTGCAAGGATTTCGAAGGTGTAATGAAGAAACAATTCGAAATGAGTTCTTTGGGAGAAATGACCATGTTTTTGGGGCTTCAGGTTAAACAGAATTCAACCGGAATCCTGCTACATCAAGCCAAGTATGTAGAGGATATTCTTGAGAAGTTCGCGTTTCATGATGCTAAACCTGCGTCAACACCGATGGCTGAACGACCTCTTCTGACTCCAGATCCTGAAGTCGAGTCCGTAGATCAAACTCTTTATCGATCGATGATCGGATCGCTGATGTATCTTACTGCAAGTCGACCCGACATTATGTTTGCAGTTTGTCAATGCGCACGCTATCAGGATAATCCTAAACTTTCTCATCTTATTGTTTTCAAAAGAATTTTTTGGTATATCAAAGGAAACCCGAAATTGGGTCTTTGGTATCCGAAGAATTCTGAATTTGATATTTATGCTTTTACTGACAGTAATTATGGAGGTTGTGAGCTTGACATGAAATCAACCTCAGGAGGATGTCAGTATCTAGGTAACAGGCTAGTTTCGTGGCAATGCAAGAAGCAACACACTGTGTCGACTTCCTCAGCAGAGGCGGAATACGTTGCTGCATCAGCGTGCTGCTCTCAAGTTATCTGGATCCAACATCAGCTGTTGGACTACGGTTTGAATTACTTTGAAACCCCTATCTATTGTGATAATGAAGCGGCTATTCAAATTGCTAAAAACCCAGTCCAACACTCTAAAACCAAGCACATCGACATTAAAATTCACTTTATTAGAGACTGTTATGAACGATCTTTAATCCGGCTAGAACAGGTCCACACTGATAATAATGTGGCAAATTTGTTCACAAAGCCATTTAACAAAGCTCGCTTCGATGTGCTTGTGGGATTTCTAAAAATGATACGTTTTGAGGATTAAGTTTTTTATTTTTCTTTCCGTAATTTATTTTATTTTTAATTTTTATTTATTTCCATTTTGGTTTCTTGTTTTACGATAGTTTAAATTTGCGCATTTTTTAAAATTCTTTTAATTTTTTTTTATTTCGTGTTCACAACCATGCACAAATTTAGGGGGAGAAATATAATAATCCAAAAACAACAAAAAAAAATCAGAAAATAAAAATCCAAAAATAGTGTCATTTCTGTTCAGAAAATTGAAAAATTATTGTTGACAGCTTCGGTTGTAGGTCTTGTGATGGGAAATGAAATCAGCAAGTGATAACGGGCAACCTGAATCGGCGTAACATACCTAAGTTGAATCGTCTACGCTCTGTGCTCGATGTGCTGGTAGGCACGAAAGATTTTAAATGGACTTGACTAGGAAAGTTGAACCTAATGAATTTAAGAACTTGACAAACTTTGACCTAGTTAGATCCGTTTAACCTGATGTCACGATGCTCAGATAGGTTGAGCAGGGAGATATACATGAGACTCTACCCGTCACATTAATTGAACCCGTACTTGGAACCGTGGCTTAACTTTTCCTCGATGTGCGGATTCTGTCCTTAATTCGGGTTGGATGGGGAGACTGGTAAATTTCGATAAATTAGGTATGTAGAATATCATTTTCTTTCTATCCGTCTGTTAGTCATATGTTGTCTCCTTTGCGTGACTTCCAATCCGACCTGGTACACAACATATGCAGCTCTATTTCTCTGCAGGCTATATATGTGAAATACTTCTTATCTGTTAGCCATATGCTGTCTCCTTTGCGTGACTTCTAATCCGACCTGGTACACAGCATATGCAACCTTCTTCTTCTCAACCCCTCTGAAGTAATAAGTTATAGAATTCTGAATCTATCCTTTCTCAGAATGGTTGTCTGCTCACCCGGTGTAAGGAGTACTCTGGAGGTTCTTGATGGCTGGGGCATATCAGGAAGCGGGAAACACGTTCCAGTACACTTAAAATTGAACTCATACAGATTGTCTGTAGATCTCGCTGCTCGATTTAGGTGGACAACAATATCCCTGGTTGCAGTCAGTTAAATGGTCATAAGGTAAATTTATTTAAGATTTATGATTTATCATAATAACAAAAATTTACAATTAGGTATATGCCTGAATCATGCCATTGGTAAATTGTCCAAAACTGTCACAAATTTTTCGTGTTTAAATAGACCACAATACTGACAATCGATCAGACGAAGATGTGAAGATAAGGGTACCGACAAGTGGAATAAGGTTGTCCAACAACTTTGATCCAAGCATCACAAAAGTTATAGTGGTTAAATTTTGTTTTGTCAAATTATTTTTATTTGAATTTTATTTTTACTTTTAAAATCTTAATTTTAATTTTTAATTTTTAATTTTTAATTTTTATTTTTAAATTTTATTTTTATTTTTGTTTTACTTTTATTTTTATTATTTTTAAATTTTATTCTGTTGCGATTAATCCCTACATTTGCATATATCAAAGTGTTATACATTAATTTGTCGTGTATGTATGTTTTTTGTGGATTTTTCAATTAAATGTTCATCAGCCGTAAACTCGGTGTTTACGGCCCAAGAACAATTCGTTTACTGCCTTGAAGATGGATTAAATAAATATGGAATTTAGATGTGATGAGTTTGCAAAAGGATTCTTAGGCCGTAAACTTCGAGTTTACGGCCCAAGAACAAAGTTTGCTGTCGTTTCTTTTTTAAAATTAAAAATTCGAGATTTATTGTTTATTTCGGCCGTAAACTTATTTTTCAACTCAATTTTTTTAATAAAAAATTTTGTTTTGATCATATTTTTAATTAAAATAATTTTTGGGTCAAAATAAAATTTTATTTTAAATTTTCTTACAGTTCGTGTTTGAGTGCAGAAAATGGAGAATTTGAAATTTGCAGACATGCACAACCTTGCAATCGTGCTTGCAGACCCTCCGGCAATTCACTCTGATATGTGCTCGATGATTCATCGGTTGCGGGAATGTTGTTTAGCATCCGCGATCACGATCAATCCAGTGGTGTATCAAAATTTGATTCGCGAGTTTTGGGCGACCGCTAAATCGAACATGGATGATGATGGCAACTTTACCGTGAAAGCCAAAGTTCAGGGACGGGAGATTGTGATCGATGAAGGTTTCATTCGCGAGGCGCTGGTCATTGACGATCAACCCAATTTCCCAACAGAAATCAGAATTGAAGGCGCTCAACGAATTCTACGCAGAATGAGCTATGAGGGAAATTTTCCGCCAACACTGAAGAAGTTACTGCATCCATACTGGAGGTTCTTAGCGCACGTTTTTGTTAGTTGCATTTCGGGCAGAATGTCTAGAGCCGATGAGATTTCACAGCGCACAACTGGTGCACTGGTATCCCTTTCTGCTGGCATAAGATTCAACTTTTCGAAGTTCATCTTGGATGAATTTGTCATTAACATCAGAGCCTCTACCCGAGATACTTTTCTGCTGTATCCTCGCTTTATCCAAGTGTTCATCAACATTCAGTTTCCTAATGTAAGGAAGGAGGGTGAGACTCTTGATATGACGTCCTTGGGTCCCCACACGGTGGGACTCATCAAACAAAATCGTAAAGGCAGGGTTATCTTTCAAGGACTGTATCCTCTAGAGAAGTTTGGAAAGTTTATAGAGTCGGATGAACCGACGGAGTCATACGATTTGTCTGAACAAACCTCGTCAGAGCAGGCATCTGCAGAAAAATCGACTCTGAATAACATTGTTATTGATATATCAGAGGATGAAGGAACTGAAAAGGATAACACACCAACTCCTGACGCTCAATTCTCCTCAGAACTTGAAAAGGAGTTGAGCCATGATCAAGATGGTGTGGAAATGCATGTTGGTGAAGAAAGAAACGATTCATTTAGTGATCTTGATTTAACAGGTTTTGATCGTGATGACATTGCAGCTTCCTTAGCCAGCAGTGCAAATGTTGTGTCGCATGAAAATCTTGACATGATTTTCAACAATGTCGATGACGTTGTTCTGCAAAAAACTGAGACTAGGAAGTCAAGTGAAACGTTAGAAACTCAAAAGAAATTGACTATAAGGGGTGTTTAAAGAAATTGAATGGGTATCCACTCTTACCCACCGCACTCTTGTTCTGCAAAAGCTGGTCTATAAGGGGTGTTTAAAGAAATTGACTATAAGAGTTAGTGATACGGGTGTGTGTATGAAAAACGTTTTTGTTTAGTTTGCGGTTGTAATAGAGTTTACGGCCGTAAACACCTTACGGCCGTAAACTCTTCACGGTCTTGGGTGTCTATATATATATATATATATATAGGGTTGTGTCAGACGTATTGGTTGTTGATGCCTTTCGTATTTTCCAGTTCCACCAAGTTGTATCAGACTTTTTAAGGCTATAAAGCGTATGCAAGCTTGGTTTGTTATTTCTCTGCTTATTATTTCGTATTGTGTGGTTGTTATTTGCTTTTGATCATTGGTAGATCCGATTTTGGACTTTACAAATGCCACGACTTTGGAATTGTTATTTTACCAACGATGTAGTCACTTAGCAAAGTATAGGTGACAACTACCAGTGTAATTGATGATAGTCACGTAGAACACTTGCAGCTATGGACTTATTGCCTGATAGATAAACATTGGCAGCTATGGACTTAGTGCCATATAGATGAACATTGGCAGCTACGGACTTAGTGCCCTATAGATGAACATTGGCAGCTATGGACTTAGTGTCTTGCTAATGGACGTTGGCAACTATCGATTTAGTGCCCTATAGATGAATATTGACAGCTATGGACTTAGTGCCTAATAGATAACAGCGAAAGCAATGGACTTCGTGCCTATTCCTTAGGACAATCCTTAGGAATAAATAGATGAAGAATAGATGATTCTTAGGGTAGAACCTTAATAATTATGGGGATGTGAAATCGGGTTAATCGTTTGATGATTAAACATAATAATTATGTTTTTGTGGGTTGAAAACCCTATGTACTCACTAGGTTTCCAAACCTGACCCACTCAGTTTATTTGTATCACAAGTATAAATGCGGAGATACATTACACTGAGAGATTAAAAGAGATGTTAATCATTAGTGTAAATGAATGTAATGTCTATTTATGTTTATGTTTCTGTATTGACGATGACATCCCAATGTTTTAATATAAATAAAATACATTTCTTCGGAAATTTTTTGATAATATATTTATCATATTTTTGGGGATAAATTCCGTAATAATATTATTCAAAAAGGATACTCTAATTTTAAATAAGCATAAACAAATCGGTATTTTCTGGTCGTGAAATTGGGGATGTCACATTTTACTCAAATCAAAATTTTTTAGAAAATGGTTTGAATCAAAGATCGAAAACTTTTCAACGTCAAAAGAGTCAAAAATCTTATGCCAAAGATAACAAAAATGGAAAAACTGGAGTTTGTGTTGTGAAAGTAACTCAATCTTTTGTCGAAGATAAGTCAAAATCTATTGACAAGTCTTTTCAAGATGAGTTGAAAGATCAAATTGTGAAGGTCCAGAATTCCAAACACGGTGTTGAAAAATCAGATTTGAAAAAGTTTCAATCAAATCGACAGGCTCAAAATAAATGTTATTAGAAGAAAAGGCGAGATCTTCAAAAACAAAACCATTCTTAACATAAGTCACAACAAAGTCAACAAAAGAATTTTACAAATCAATCACAAAATCATTTTTCAAATGAATTACCAAGAGTTTTTCACAAGGGTTTACCCACACATGTTCAAAACAAAAAACAAAATGAGTGTTCACAAGAGAGGAACATAATCAAAGGTTTCAAAATCATGATAAAAAAATGTGTTCAAAGATTTTCTCAACAAAATTATAAAGGTTTTCGACAAGAATCATGTTTTAGATATCAAAATCGGTATCAAACTCATTTTCAACAGGAATCATGTCAATCTTTTCAAAAGAGGGCCAAACAATACCAACAATTAATGTAACAAAGAAAAATGTGGCATTTCTGTAGTGGTGTTGATTATGATGACAAATGCGGAATATGAAAGATCTAGTGAATCATCATACAAATCATGAAGGAGTAAATAAATCTGAGTTTAAGCTCTCATTAGTTTTTAATAGAAAGAGTATAAATGAGTTTGCTATTTCTCTCTCTAAAACTAACACTCCAAAACGATCATTACATAAATGAGTGTCAGTCACTTCCTATTTATAGGAAAGGCAACTCATTACACAATACAAGAGGGTAAGCAAAAAAATACATCCAAGCGTGACTTTGTACCCTAACATTCTCCCCCTCAAAGTTAGGATTGGATGTCCTGGCTTCAATATCCAACGAGCTCGCACGATCAAGACTAACTCCCCCTCGAAATGATACTAGTCTTCAAGTCTGAAAATGAATACCCAAAACTTCGAATACCGACTCTTTATTCTCCCCCTTTTTATAATCAAAAAATGATTATAAAACCCATTAAGGGTGAGAAGTGCCCGAGGAATAATCTTCACATAACTCCCCCTTGATGTGTGCCAAAAATGAAACCTCAAAAAACTTGCATGGAAAAACAATAACGAAAAACTCATGGAAAATTTCCAAATTTGTGAAAATTTTCAACTTTTGGATGAGAGTTGCAAGAATTTCCAGAATCCTAGTAAAAACTACCACTTTTAGAATTATGTACGGACCCATTGCGCCAAAAACAATGTCATATGTGAAACTTTACCCTAATTGTGAAACCGGGCATAAAGTGACAATTCACATTATTTGCAGGGGCCTGAAATGTAAATTTCATCATTTCTCAGAATTTTTATCCCAATTTCAAAGTTGGGTAAATTTTGCCATGTGTTTGAAACATCAGGGACTAAATGCAAACTTCTTCACACTTCACAAAATGTTTACATCATTTCGAAATGGGGTGAAAATAGCCAAGTTGCTGAAAGATGAAGGATTTAAATCGATATTATAATGTTTATCTTTTCCCAATTCAACACCAGGAAATGAACGGCGAACAGATGAACATCATCGACCATGTCGATATGGTCGATACCCCGACTTCGAAATCAAACCATCCAAGTCGAGATTCCCATTTCGAAATCAAAATTAATACTGGACATCGACTCCCAAGCTCGACTCCAAACCTTCGCTTTCAATCACTCAACATCGACTATTGACTCCAACCCGTCGACTTCGAAATCGATCGACCCAAGCCTTCGAAATCAACAAATAGCTATCGAAATTGAACCATTGACCATCGACATCGAACCATCAATGGACCCTCGATTCCAATACTAGGTATTAGATTATGGCCACTTCAAAATCAATAAGCAATCCTTCGTTTTACACATCGATGACTCCAATCCTTCGAAATCAGTGAATAATCATCGACATCCTTCCCAAAATAACCCTTCGAAATCTATCTTATGACTATCGACATCAAAATCAACCATCAACATCGAAATCAATTAGAACATCAAATTTGACTTTTATTTGACTTTTAGAACACTGCTTCGAAGTTTTCTCTTCAACTATTCACCGCATCCAACAAATTGAATCACCGAATCATCTAATGTTCATTGGAATCGAACCATTAACATCAACTTCGTCAATTACTGTAACAATCGAACACCAATTCTCGACTAACAACAAAATTTCCAACTTCACTTCAATTTGATAACTTGGAACACCAATTTTGACCAAAATTTATTTTACTCACTTCTTCCCTTCGATGCTTACTTCACAGACTTCGCTTCGATAAACCAAATCCATAATCCATCTTCGATTAAACACATAATTCTTCACTTTCAAAACTTTTCTAGATCAAAAACTAATTCAAACAAACTCATTACCATCTTCATCGTGTTCTTGTGAATTTCTCAGAACATTCTTTGATTGGTATTCACGATGAGGAAGAACAGATCAACTCAAATGTAAAATTGATTTCAAGAGACAAATATGATGACAATCAATTCAAATATGAGGTAAAGAAAATTTCAATTTTGACTCTAATTTTGAAATCAAACAACTGAAATCGAACAACAATTTGAAACATTGAAAGAATCAGAAATTCAAAGAAATCGAGAATTCAATGTTGATGAAATAATCAATATTCTGAATTAATTCAATAATCGATAAAGAGATTCTAATCATCAAAGAAATACCGATAAGAAATCGATGTACAAAAGATAGTGAAATGAAAATATGGATTATCAGTTCGGAAAACATATTGCCTTTAATGACTATGAATAGTAACCGGACGAATGGGGCTCAATGATTAGGATGAACAGTAATAACTATTGGATTGGGCTCTATGAACAGTGAATTTCGACAAAAATGAGAGAATATAATTTTTATTTTTGGTATTTTGATCTAAACAAAATAATTGAATCAATAGTGGGGTAGAAACGGATTTCATCCAATGTGACAAAGCGATCAAAAATGAAAAACGCAAATCACGAATCGAAATCATGGACGTTTTAGAATCCATTTGAGAATTTGTGATACTTTTTTGACGATCCAAGTTCCATTTGCAACGAACTAATCAAATTTAGAAGATCTTGGTTCTTTTGTTGGAACGAGAAAATCTCCAATTTGAACAATGTGTCACCCATGATGTGTGTTGTACAACTCATTCTTCGTGGTCTTTAACGATCTAAAAACATCTTCATAAGAACCATCAACATTTTTGGGTTTTGACTTCAAATTCAATGCATTGTTTTTCCATTTAATCTTCTTCTTGTTTTTCTTTCTCATCATTTTGCATCTTGAAGATTTGATTTCAAGAACCACTTCATTCTTGACAACTTCAACTTTGCAAATTTGAATAAAATCTTTTGGATTTTGATACTTGTGAATTTCTTGGATTAACGGCTTTTGATAAGGAATCATTCATTCAAATTAAACACAAGAACACAAAAAAATCATCGGTTTGAACTCCAATCGAGTAAAAAACTTTTTCATCTTCATGAGAATCAACTTGAATCTTCTTGTCATGAACTTCAATGTGACATCCCCATTTTCACGGTCAGAAAAGATCGATTTTATTTATGTTTTATAAAAATCAGAGTACCTCTTTTAATAAAAATGTTGCGGAATTTGTTCCCAGAAAAACATGATAAATACGTTATCAAAGCATTTCCGAAGAAATGTACTTTTATCCATTTTAAAACATTTGGGATGTCATTGTCAATACAGAAACATAAGCGTAAATAGAACTTACATTCATTTACACTAGTGATCTACATCTCTTTTAAATCCCCCAATGTAAAGTAGCTTCATATCGACACATGTGATACAAATAAGCTTGAGTGAGTCAGGTTGGGAAACCTGGTGAGTACATAGAGTTTTCAACCAACAATAATATAATTATTATGTTAAACATCAAACAATCAACCCAATTACCCATCGTCATTATCTTCTTTACTCTTAAGGATCTACCCTAAGATTCAGCTATTTCTCGTTCATTCATTCCTAAGGATTATCCTAAGGGATAGGTACGAAGTCCGTCGTTGTCAATGACACAGCTGTCAAGCACAGCTGCTATTATTATCATTTAGGTGCAGCTGCCAGAATTATGACATTCTCTATTTAGGCGCAGCTACCAATATTGTCCTTCAGGCGCGGCTGCCAGGGTTATGATGTCCTCTATTAGGCGTAGCTGCCGATACTATCCTTAGAGCGCAACTGCTAGGATGTTTAGAATAGATCAAAAACATATACAAATTGTGGCGCAGCTACCAATGCTCATCTATAGGGTACTAGGTCCATTGCTGCCAATGTTCATCTATAGGGCACTATATCCATACTGCCAATGTTCCTTTGTATCAGTTTTCATCCCTCATCATTCATCTACCCATGTTTTACCCAACATATTTTATAGATATAAAATATATATACAGTTCAAATCATTTAAAACATATATAAAATCGTTCATCCAGCATAGATAACAAGTATACAGATAATATGCACACATAGAACGTAATTTATGTAAAATATTTCATATCAATGTGTAAGATGAAAGTAACTATGAACTCACTTGTTAAAGTGATGATTCCAAACTCGGGCAGCGCTTCGCTTTTAACGATTCTATTTCCATCGACGGAACCTAGCATTATTATCGCTAAGTTTTAGTCTAATCTTTATTGCAACTAATTATTAGTCTAGATTCATCATTAACTCAAAGTCTACTTTCATGATCTATCAAGTAAGGAACAACCAATAAGGATCATATTGGAGGTAGGGTCCGTTTGGTATACGTAGTATACTGTTTGGAAATCTCATTTTAAACACCTCACTAAATCACAGTCTAAACATCATTCCCATAAGTAGATCAATCAGTATAACGAATTTGAATCACTGATAAATCTTATTTCTAGGTTCATAATAATGATATTAAATTTAAATATAAGCTATATTTAAAGTATGGTAGGCTTATTTCACTTACAACAGGTTTTATTAAAAATCGGGCTCCGCTGGAGCAGAGCTTCTGAGCCGAAAAGCTTTTTTTCTCGGAGCCTTCATGCGCTTCGGGGCTTTCTTCTAGCGCTAGGGAAGTTTCCTAGGATTTAGGGGGGTTTAGGGATTCTAGAGAGAAGTTAGAGAGAGAAAGAAAGGCTTATGGTGTGAATAAAATATGAAGAATTGATCTCTTATTTATAGGGGTTTTATTGTAGAGTATGCCCTAAGTTTCATATGTATCTTCTGCGTACAAGTTCCGTTTTCTACGTTCTTCATATCCACGCGTTGGTATTTACGATTACTATAACTTTCATTTAGACCTCATCGGTTAATTCTCATTCTATCTCCGATTTGCAAAACGGTATCAAATTTATCGCGCTCGAAGAGTAGTGACTACGTTTCGTCCATATCTTTCGCATACAAGCTCTATTATCGACGTTCTGTATATCCACGCATTGGTATTTACAAGTACTATAACTTTTATTTAGATCCTATCGGCTAATTCTCACTCTATCTCCGATTTACAAAACTGTATCGAATTCGCCACGCTCGAGGAGTAGGGACTAAGTTTCATCCATATCTTTTGCATACGAGCTCCGTTTTCGACTGTATTTTTATCGTTGAGCTCCTATTAACGAGATCTTCAAATATCGTTTAGACTATTTTGGTTAAAAATCGACCGATCTAAAATTCAAATTTTGGGTTGTGTACTGCTATGCTAAATTTTAGAAAAATCATAACTTCCTCATACGAAGTCAGATTTGGACATTCTTTTTATGCACACTCTCGGTTTAACATATACTATGACTTTCGTTTAGATCGCTAAGTCTAGAAAGTATTTTATCACAAATTCATTTTTTACGATTCCCAATGTCGTGCCGGTTTTACCGTAAAACTTCGACAGGTCATAACTTCTTCGTTATAACTCGGATTTCGGCATTCTTTATATGTACAGAACCCTTGTGACATATACTATAACTTGGTTAGATTAATCGTTATTAATAATATTCCATCAAAAAGTCAATTTTGACATTCATTGTCTCTAAATTGACTAGCCCGAATCTGCGGGCGTTACATTCAAGGACATCAAGAACATCACATTGAACTCCATAGTCTTGAACTTCAACGAACTTAAGAGCATGAAGATCATTTGGGTCTTCAATAAGAGAAATGTATTTCTTATTAAACAAAACTCCTTTTTCTCCTTTCTTTTGATTTCTACTACATACTAATATGGACAAGGCAATTTTAGTCAACCGTTCAATCTTACAAAGTGGTTGAAATATCAAGTTCCCATGATCATCCTACATACCTCCATAAGAAACCATATTACCCCATGAAATCAACTCGCGTAACACTAACCCATAAAATTGATTTTCATTGACTTTGTATTTGACATCTTCAACGATCACAACCCAAGAATCATACGGCAAGTCCACCATCTTTGATCAATCGATAAGATCTTGAGTTTTTCTAGAGAGAGAAAGTGATTTTGAATAGGTTTCCTAGAGAGAGAAAGAAAAATTCACTTGAATTCTAGTGAAGAAAATCGAATTATGAATTGAATCAAGGATGAATTCAATTTCTAGAATCCAAAAAGTCTCTAAAACACGAAGATCAAAAATCAAATGAAGAATCACCAAATCTAGAATTTCATCATCAATCAATTCTTGATCAAATCAAGATCACCCGCTCTGATACCAATTGTAATGGTGTTGATTATGATGACAAATGCGGAATATGAAAGATTTAGTTTATCATCATACAAATGATGAACACATGGAGTAAATAAATCTGGGTTTAAGCTCTCATTAGTTTTTGATAGAAAGAGTACAAATGGGTTTGCTATTTCTCTCTCTAAAACTAACACTCCAAAAAGATCATTACATAAATGAGTGTCACTCACTTCCTATTTATAGGAAAGACAAATCATTACACAATACAAGAGGGTAAGCACAAAATACATCCAAGTGTAACTTTACACCTAACAATTTCAACCAGATAATCCATGTTTTCCTAATCCCAAATCAACATAAAATATAAAGGTTTCCTTTTGTAAAGTCGAGAAAAACAAGTACCAATCAAAGGAGTTTTCACAAAGTCGAGTAAAATAGGTTATGAGAATTACTTGTGTGAATCAATAAATGAAAGTACTTCATCACAAGAGTCATTGTCGAAGCCCTTGAAGTGGAAGAAAGTTCAACTAAAATAAAAAAAAACTGAGTTCTCAGAAAACAAAATTGAAAAAGAAGATTTCAAAGTTAATGCTTCGATAGTGAATGAGTATATTTCCTTGCCTGAAGATAATGAAGTTAATTTGATTGATATAATTAAATTCGAAGTTTAAAATCGGATTTACAATTCCACGTTTCACATGACATTTCAAGCTAATTCACATGAACCCAAAAAGCATTGGTTACCTAAATCTCTCTAGTTGATTGTGGGTACTATGTGACGAGCAATATGATGAGAATCGGCATATCAATAGTTGTTTCTCACGTCACATGAATGGAAGGAATGAATGTTTGCAAGATTTTAGGAAACTGGAAAATTTTGGAGTGGTGAAGTTTGGAAACAATCAAAGCTGCAAAATCAAAGGAATGTACTTTTAATGTGAGACTTCACATCTATGGGATTGTCGTGTAACAATCTCCAATAGAGCACTTTGTAATTTCATTGGCCGAGTCTTGGTGACTTTTGTGCCGTGACATTACGAAAGGACTGTTGCATAAAATGTTAGAATCTAACATATTTTAGTGGTGGCGAGAACTTTGTATTCTTACACTAATGATTAGAATTAGGAATTGTGAAATGAACATCATTGGAAATGCGTTCATTTGATCTATTTCACGAAGTAAGGACCATAAGTAAACATAATGTGCATGCTTGGTGCATGGGACAATTGTTGTTATAATTCAAGTACGAAGTTGATTACCCGAAATAACAAATAATGAGTAATCAATATGGTGATTAAATAAAAAAAATGTTTTATTTATACTCAAAGGTTTGGGGCCATATAGGATTAGTATTATTCTTGTGTTTCACTTTGCATGTTTTGGCTTCCCGAATAATAAGATAATTCAAATCATCCATGGTCGCTCATACTTTGGAAGTATGCATGAACGAAGACTGTCATGAATCCATTTGTAAATTGTCTAAAGTGTTTAGACATAGCACAAGCTTGCTGCAGAGTTCATGATTGTTGCTCTAAGATTAAAGTATTGGATTAAACCCACGCTCACTTGGATCGCTTCATGGATTTTATCACGAGTGATTAGTGAGACGATAATATCTTATCTTCTTGAAACCGAGATGTGTGAGTTGTATTCTGCAAGTCGGTTGCACATTGATGATATGTAAACGCACCAGTAACTTGGTGTTCAAAAACATATTGTTGTGTGTGATTTGATGAGTAGATACAAGCGAGCATTGGAGTCTAAGTTTATCTGTTCCTTTCACCCAAAGTGGATAAAAACGATATTTATGGGCCCCTCGATGATTTAGTGATGACACCTAAGCGCTTGGCCAAGCCGGGACTAAGTTGATGTGTTCAATTGTAGTCTGTTATCATTCGTCATAAATCGGAAATCAAGAAACAACACATAGACAGAGAGAATGATTAAAATCCATGTATCAGTCTATACGATATCTAGAATGGAGGAATATATTATCCCTTATCTTAAGGACACGTCACTGATAAGATCAGAGTTCGACAGCGGCTTTTAGTAGCTAAAATTTGCTAGTCAATTTTGAAGTTATACTTACAACTATAGTTATTAGACTTATCCAAGTGGGAGACTGTTGGATTAGGTGTCTAAGCTCATCACTATAATTGGTATGTACTTGAATTGATAGTAGCAATGTCCTTTTGGGTTGCCTTCAAACCTGGCAATTGAATAGGATTATTGTTGGAGAGAGAAGAATCATTTATTAATTTATTACTTGGTTAATAAATTAATTTATTAATGTATTATGGATATAATATATTAATTAGAAATCATATTTTTAATTAATATTAAATCATAAATTAATTTGGAATTAATTTTAGGATTAAAGGAATTAATGAAACTGCAGGGACTAAAGGTGACAATGTTCAAAAGTTGAGCATTGAGCATTCTACAACCTCCCTTGGAGGGATGGAACGAAATCTAGAGTGTCCCAGGGTTTCCTTGGGCTCTAAGGGTGCCTTGGAAGCCTTAGGGAGGAAGTTAAGGGATTAGGGTTGCTAAGATACACCTGCCTTATCCTAAACCTTCCTTATCACCTATATAAACCCTTATAGGGTTGGATTTCGTCTAAGGGCACTCCAAGAGAGGCTAGGGCCGAATTTTCCACTTTCCTTTTCTCTCCATAGTAATCCTTGGTTGCTAGGTTTGTTTGTGAGCCGTTAGAGGCGCGACACTTATGGCACTTGCTACCAAAGTTCAAGATCTTCAAGGATTTGATTGTTATTACAATATAACAATAAAGGTATGTATCCTAACCCTAATTATATGTTAATTTAGAAAATTACATGTGCCTCCTAGGGTTTCTAGTTTTTGTGTTCAATGCTTGTATGTCTAATAGTGAAAACATAGATCCTCAAAGTAGGGTTGCATGCACACATATTATTGTTTGTTTTGTATAAAACCCATCAGTGGTATCAGAGCATATGGTTTTTGTTTTCAATTAGGTTTGGTACAATTGATTGAACTAGAAAAAATTTGGGTTTATAGCTGTTAAACCCTAAGGCCTATAAATTTTCCCAAATTAGGGTTTTAGAACCCTGTTTTTTGAAAATCCCTAAGGGTTTTCAAACACTTTCCTTTGGCCACCTTGGAGTTGAAATCTAGGGTTTCCTAACCCTACGGTTTTTTTTTTTTGATTTTTTTTGGCAAGGTTGAAAGCCTTGCCTTCCACTCCAAGTAGAAGATTACGAAATCTAAGGAATAAGTTAGTAAGTTGTTATTTTTGGTAAATATCTTGTAAATTGTTTAATTGGATAATTAAAGATATCCCTACCTAAATTTTTAAATCCATGGATAAAGGATTAAATTAAGTTAATATGTTTAATTTAAATTGGTAATCCTTATTTGATTTAATAATTTAATTAATCGTTTAATTTTTTTGAATAATTATTAAATCAAAAGTTTTTTTTTAATTTTAAGATTTTAAGTTAAAAGGTTTTAATTTTTGAAAAATTAAAAAAAAATTAAAAACCCTAGTATTTTAAAAGTTTAAAATACACTCTTATACAATATAAAATTAAAAGTTTAATATATTATATATGTATAAGTAAAGAGTCAATCTTACCGTTAGTAGGCCTCATTCACGAAGCTGGTCTATAAGGGGTGTTTAAAGAAATTGACTATAAAATGACGATTGAATGGAAATGGGTAGCTTGATGTTTATCATAGATCAATGAAGCGTGTGTGGTTAACCGGCACATTGATTAGGTGATTTGTAACATCAAGAGTACCGAGCTAATTTGCATGGTTATCCACACCTTGTTTGTGATCTTCGGCATACCAATCACAAATGAAGGGCACAATCAAGATTTAAACATGCCATTGAAAAGTTCAATGAATCTTAAAAGATCTAGGAGTTTCAATTCATTTAAACCTTAAATTTCCTTTTCGTTTTTCATGGTGGAAATTGGTAAATTGTCATTTACCTACCTTCAACTGTTTTGCAATTTGGATTACAGCATCCCTCTTCCAAATTGTAGAGCATTGTGTTGGATTCTGGCCTTAATATCTTATTTGGGTGTTTTATTAAGGACTCAATCAACTGACTCGAATTTTCTCCCATTTTGTAGATGTCTGATTCTAACTATGGTCTTCCCAAATCCCTTGGAACAAGCTTTCCAAATGAAGATGATATTCCACGATTCGATCGAGAAACAAGAGATCATTCTTCACTTCCTCCAGATCCTCCTATTATTCTCCCTGACCCACAAGTTCGAAGGCTTGAAAAGTTCAAGCTCACTCAAGCCTTTTGGCAAGTAAACACGAAAAAGGAAAGTCATTGTGTGCACACGTCTTAAATACGAAGTCGCACATTGACAAGTTAAGGATGTTTGGAGTCGTTGTCTGTGAAAAGCTGGCTGTTGACTGGGTTCTTTAATCGCTTCTTGACTCATATAGTGAGTTCGTAAGAGAGTACTATATGATGGGCCACGACGTGACCCTCATCAATCTCACCTATTTTCTTGTTGCTGCTGAATCAGAAATGATTTGGCGCACTGGAGAAGCAAAGTTGATTGTTAGATCTGCCTTCCAAACCTCCATGGACATAGGCAATGGCAACGAAACACATGCCATGGTCAAAAAGTTTGACCACAAGAGAAAGGCAAAGTCTGAGGTAGTTCCGTGTGGTATTCCAAAAGAGTCAATTGGCTTTTATTTCCAAGACAAGTGGCATTAGAGACGAAGCTGCTCTGTCTACCTGAGAGATCTAAGATATAGGAGAGTCAGGACGTATGACTCTACTTCAGGTAAAATCCATTAACTAACTCTGCAAGTTCCTATTTTTGATTCTTAATACATTATGTGATAAGATTACATTTTTTGATTGTTTGTAGAATCGAAGAAAAGAGAGGGAGCTTAAAGAAAGAAGTGACTTGAGTCCGATCACAAAGAAATGGATTTCGATCGCATGATTCGATGATCGGATTTTTGGAGTTGCTACTTTTAGAGTTATGATAGATTACTTAGAATATGTAATGGCGTAGTTTTTCATTTAAATTGCATTGTAAGGACAAGTTTTTCCGCACTCTATGGTTTTGGGCTCTTATTACAATAAAGGTATGTATCCTAACCCTAATTATATGTTAATTTCAAAAATTACAAGTGCCTCCTAGGGTTTCTACTTTTTGTGTTCAATGCTTATATGTCTAATACATAAATCCTCAAATTAGGGTTGAATGCACACATATGATTGTTTGTTTTGTATAAAACCCATCAATTGGAAGACTATTAATGGGAATTTTATAGTTAATTGAGTTGCTTATGTCGAAGGTCTGAAGCACAACCTAATAAGGTCTCTCAATTGGTTGGTAGAATAGGGAATCAAGTTTTTTTATGAAGAAGTATCATATCAACCAAAGTATCAAATTGTAACACCTGATTCAAGGTATTTTACATTTTAACCCTTGGTATGAAAATGGTTTGAAAAATTGGTCCCTAAGGGTGTTAAATGAAAAATAGGGAAGGCATACGTACGCTGGGCGTACACTCTTGTACGTTAGGTATACATGGTTAGAGGATAAACCCTAATTTTTAGGGTTGTGAGCCTATTTAACCAACCTTATTCCTCAAGGTTCTCTCATTTTCAGTCTCTATTTCCCTTTTGAGCCTCATTTCGAAACCCTAACTCATCTAGAGAGAATTTACCCTTTGTGTGTGTGTTTTAATGGGTATTTGGTGAACCTTGAAGAAGAAGAAGCATGGAAAAGGAGCATTGATAAATTTCGAGCTTGTAGATCCAAAATCTAATCTCATTTCTTAGCTTCATTGAGGTATAAAGTCTTGACCTTCGTTCTTCTAAGCTTATATATAGACCTAGTAAAGTTTTAATCACATTTATATGAGTTCTAGTGGGGATTTGTCACTCCAGAAGTTATGAGTTGATCCTCTTGATGTTTCCGAGGTCCCTAGCCCATAAAGTTTGCATCTTGATGGTTGAAGATCAACCATACATAAGTAAATGCTCATTTGGTGAAAGTAGGATGCTAAATCTAGGGTTTGAGTCTATTTGAGCCATGCAAAGGTATCAAGTTGGTAACTTTATTGTTTAAGACATCCCCTAAGGTATGGATCTGAAAATGGATGTTTGATCTTAAAGCATTATGTGTGTAATGAAGATTTTTCCATCTGGGGCATATGTCGGGCATACTCTAGCATACATTGCACGTACGCGGCTGAAGCTGCATAAGTCCCTTGGTCACGAGCTATACGTTGGGCGTACCCAGATAGTAAGCTTAGCATACTCGTTAGGAACCATTTGGACTTTTTGGTTTTGGTCCACTTTTACACTCTAGGGTTTTGGGCTCTTATTGGGCCACAAGTCTTTCTGATTTGGGACATTATTAGGCCTTCCGCATTCATGGATTTGGTCCTATATTGGGCCTTGAGTCTCTTTTAGGATTTGGGCCATTATTGGGCTTAGAGTGCTACTGAGTTTGGGCCACGGTTAATTGGGCCAATAAAGGGGAAGGGTAAAATGTTCTTTTACCCCAGGAGTCGGGGTTAGTAAATTAAAGTTCCAGTTATGGTTTATGACCCAATTATTAATTAAGGTTGTATTTCATTGGTTAGCATGGGATTTTCTAGTCCAATAGCCCGAGCATCTATTTGACTGTTAATAGACTAAGGTGAGTTTGCTCACTATATTGTAGGACACTAGGGTTTGTTTGGTATTATAGTATTTGTGACTCTTGTTGTATGCTTTTATGAATGTGTGTCTGTTTGTTATATGTATGTGGGGTGAAATAGACCCGATACAGCCTTGTGTTGACATATGAGTTGAAATAGACTCGGTGGTGAAATAGACTTGATACAACCTAGCGCAGAGATATGAGTTGAAATAGACTTGGGGTGAATAGAACCAGTACAGCCTTATACTGACGTGTATGTATAGTATGTGGTAATTTGGGGAACTCACTAAGCTTTGTGCTTACGATTTTTAGTTTATGTTTTAGGTACTTATGTGTAACGTCCCAAACATAAGACCCAAATATTTCATTTTTAAATTAATAAAACCAATATCTCAAAAAAATCATCATAAAAATCCAGATAGAAAAAATGTATCAATCATCATATCATATCAGAGTAAATCACAAAATGCGGAACGAGGTGGTGTGTGCTCTACAATCATCCCGGACTCTTCCCTTTGGAAAAAGAAGTACCGGAAACATAAACTAAAAATCGTAAGCACAAAGCTTAGGGTGTTCACCCAACATACCACATACCATACATAAACAAGCACATAATGGGCCCCGACCAATGAGTATATCGGGCCCCGCCCACACTCGCATAACGGGCCCCGCCCGAATTCGCATAACGGTCTCCGCCCAACATACAAATCATATAAGCATATACACATACAAGAGTCACACAGACATTTAGTATCCTAGCATAACTGATCATGGCCCACCATTAGTGCCTTAGACCCGCTAAACAGGGTGAGCAAACTCACCTCACACAGTTGAATCTCACAGATAAATCTCTGGCTGTTGGCCCGCTAAAATAATCCCCGCGCTATAATCACAAATAACATCCAATTAATAATTGGATCCCGAATCACATAGGGAGTCTAATATAAGGTAGAAGACCTTATACTTATTCCTAAATTGGCCCAAGGACAAAGCACAATTCAATGTCCAAAAAGCCTAATTTCCAAAATAATCCTACAAGGCCCAAATATGGCCTAATTTTCCAAATTGGTCCCAAATTCCAAAAGGAACCCCACGGTACTTGCCAAAGGCCCAAAACAAAGGTCTAATGGTCCCACAATGCCCAACTGAAGAAATCCCCTCCATGGCCCAAACCGAGAATGCTAAGTCCATTTAGCCTATCTATTAACTACGCGGAGCGTAGTCAGCTGGTACGCTTAACATACCCTCTCTTGGGTCACTACGTACATCGTACTAGCTCGGTACGCCCAGTGTACTCCCCAGGTTCCTTAAAAATTCTATTAACCACTTAATTTGTTTAGCCACTACTTTATATTCCAGATCTGACTTCTTTAAGGTGCCTTATCACGTAAAGTTGGCAACTTACGTGCATGCATGTCTTAATTGGACTCTAAAGCTCAAAATAACTTAACAAGGGGTCTTAACACATGCATGAGTCCATAAACACCTTCAAGCTTGCGTTTTTATGGACAATGGGACCCTAAAATGCACAGATATACAAGGTTAAGCTTCCATAATGACCCTAACTCAAAAGGACCAAGAAAAAGGGGCCAAATGGCCATAAACAAGTCAAAAAGAAGATCCATATAAGGAGCTATCAAGATAAGATTTTTATACCTCAAATGACTTGCAAACGGAATGATGATTATGGATCTCTAAACTTCACACCAAGCAATGAACCTTCAATCTTCTTCTATCCCTTCAAAATGAGTAATAAACACCAACTTTTATTCTCAAGGGCTCCAAAACACAAAATTATGGGTAAGGATCGAAATTTAGGGTTTAGGAGATATAGAGGCTGGTAAGCGGCCAAGCTTATGGGACTTAATGAGCTTATATAGGAGTTAAACCCTAAAAATTAGGGTTTCAACTTGGCCATATTACACCCAACGTAACCCCACGTACGCCCATCATAAATGGGTAATGCCCGCAACCATCACCAGTTAGTACGCTAAGCGTACACTATGGTACGCCCCACGTACTAGCCTCAATGACCAAAATGTGATTGTTTTAAATTACGAAGGGTTAAAAGGAAACATACCCATTTCAAGTTTCACATTTGGGTTCGAAGGGGAAGAGATCGAGATGATCTCATTGTACACACCATGATTTACCACTTTATCGACTCTTATCTACTCTTGGATGATTATTAATATACTCTGATTTTCTTATGATTTTGATAAACATGTTTGGTTGATGGTTTATTTAATATGAAAAAAAATTGGTTATGAGTTTTTGGGACATTACACAAAGGAAGTTTTGATAAAGTCAAAGAGAAAGGGAGATATGTTCACTTTGTACATGAAACCAATTTTGGGTTTACCTTTCATTTGCTTACTATCGAATGCTTCTTCAGATTTATGTTGGCTCTGGCATCAAATACTTTCTCCTCTCAACTTTAAAAATCTCAATAAACTTGTTTTAAATGATTTAGTTCGAGGTTTACCTGTTCTCAAATTTGACAATGACTCCTTATATGCACCTTGTGAAGAAGGAAAACAACATCGACAAGGGCATTCGATTATCATCGACTCAAAGATAGTTGAACCTTTGGAAGTATATATTGGTCATAGCATACATTTTTAACATTTCACATGGGTTCGTTTTCTTCGAAAAAAGTTTGAGACTGTTCTAATGATGTCCAAATTTATCAAAATTATCGAAGTGAGTTTGAAGAAGAAAGTTTGTCGAATCAAAAGTGATAATGGAATAGAAATCAAGAATTATGCTCTTGACTCCTTCTTGACAAATCTTGGCATTTCTCATAATTTTTCAGGACCATATACACCTTAACATAATGGTGTTGCAAAAAGGAGAAATTGATCCTTGTGTGAGGCAGTTAGAACAATGCTTACATGTGCGAATCTACCTCAATACTTTTGGGTTGAGGCCATTTATACTACTTGTTTCACTAAGTTCGTTCTTTCATTCATTGAAGATTCAATATCACCCCTTATGAAATCATTAACAAAAGGAAACCTAATGTTAAATCTTTCCATGTTTTTGGTTGCAGATTTATTATTATGAATTTGAAAGATCTTTCAAAATTTCAAGTCAAATATAATGAAGGAATATTTCTTGGATATTCACGGAATTAGTTACATATCGAGTATTTAATAAACGAACAAGGAAGATTGAAGAAACATTTAATTTGACCTTCGATGATTATTATGTTAAAAGAGTCGAACATGATTTTCCTCAAAAATAAATTCTTTCTAATTCTAATGAGGATTGTGAACAAATGCTTACTTTTGATGTCGAATTTGATCTAATCTTTGGTATTAATGATAAAGAAATCATTGTTGAAGTGAATATCGAAGATAAGCAAGTTCCTGAAGCGTCAGAACATTCTGATGATTCTATAGTTACTGATGGACAATCAGATGAAAGTGTAACTTCGACACCAAATGCACATATCTAAGAAGGTCAATCTTCGATGCTAATTCCAATTGAGGGGGAGCAACTAAAAACACAATCGCGAGTTGAAGGTAAGAAATTAATATTGAATGATATTTTTGAGGGGGGCAATATAGAGCTAATTCATGTGTTTAGGGGGAGCAAGGTCAAACACATGTCGAAGATGACAATCCAGTGCACGTCAACGATGATCAAGATGCTCAAGGTAATGCAAATATCAATGATATTAATGATACTTTTTCTATTGCAGAGGAGTTTTTTTATGCAAAATAAATCTTTGAGGATGTTGAGCTTGATTTTGACCCATTCTATCCTCCACTGGAGAAATGGGCTCATGATCATCCAAAGAACAAATTCTTTGTAATCCTAATTATGGTGTATTAACAAGAGGATAGGTTAGAGCATGAAATGAAGTTCTTAATGTTCACCAAGAGTTTTTATGTTTAATGTTTTAATTTCTAAGATTTAACCTAATACAGTTAAGTTTGAATTAGAACATTTTGATTGGGTTGTTGTGATGCAAAATTAAATTGGTTGAGTTCAATAGAAATAAATTTTGGAGGTTAATTCCTAAACTAGAAGATGTTTTTGTGGTTGTTCTTAAATGGGTTTTTAAAAATAAAGTTGATAAAGAAGGGAATATTATTCACAATAGGGTAGGACTTGTTGTTAAAGGTTACAGTCAACAAGAAGTGCTTGATTATGATGAATCCTTCACTATTGTCACATGACTCAAATTTGTTAGAATTTTTCTTGCATATGAAGCAAGATATGTTCTTTGTTGTATTTAACAGCAAGTCAACTTGATATTATGTTTTATATGTGTAATTGTGCCAGATATAAAGCAAATCCAAGGGAGCCACATATTACAGTTGTGAAGAATATTTTTTGATATTTGCACCGAACTCCTACACTTAGGATTTGGTATGCAACAATTACATGGGTTTTCATTCAAGCATATTCATATGTTGACTTAGGAGGTTGTCAAATTGATCAAAAGAGTACAACTGGAGGTTGTCAATTTCTTGATGGGAAGTTAGTAAGTTGGCAATCAAAGAAGCAAGCAAGTGTATCTATTTCGACAACTGAGGCTGAATATGTTGTTATTGTTGCTTGTACATCACAAGCGATCTGGATTCAAAGTCAACTATGTATTTATGCAATCAACATGAAGAAAATTCCTTTATTTTGTGATTCTCAGAGTGTCATTCGTATATGTCATAACCACTTTCAACAATAAAAAACAAAACATAGTGCTCTTTGATACTATTTCATCAAATATCATGTTGAAGATGGCAATATCGAAGTTCATTTTCTTAACACCACAAATCAACTTGCAGATATTTTCATATAACCTCTTGATGAAAAATCTTTCTTGAGAATTTAAATGGATTGGGAATGATGGATGCATGGTATGTTCCAAAGTTTAACTCAGATTTTTTATCTGACTATCGAAAGTTTTTTTTTCAGACTTTGATACTTCAACAGTGGCACTGGATCATTCAGAGATTATTATTCATAGACAGGGCTTCGATTTTCTTCGATATGGCATTTGCTCTGAATCATTCAACAAACATGGTTTACTTTCGAAGGTTTGATATACTTTTCAACTTTTTTTCTTCAAAATCAAAAATCACAAAATGATTTTCTTTATTTTTGTTGAAAAATTTAAAAATTCCAAAAATATTTTCTTTATCTTCTATCTTTTCATTAAAAAAAATGTAAAAATTTCAAAAAGAATTTTCTTTTATTTTATAATTCTTATAACTTTTGGGCATATTATTTTTTAACACTTGTTGCTTATGCATGTAATAACCAACTTCATAGGGATCGTGTATTTTCTGATACAAATTGACTAGTTAAGTGCCCCTAGAAGCATGTTGTCCTAAGCCTCATATACTCTCTATTTGCAAAGCCTTACTGAAATTTCTTCTTTTAAGAGTTTATTCCCAATATGCTATATTAATAGAAGTCATCAAGCTACCTTTCTAAACTCATTTTAGAGTTTAGAGATACCTACTTGGTCATTATTTCATAGCAGAGGTACTATGCTTCTCTTAACCAATCTTGGAAACCGATGACATCGTGGGTATATACAAAAACTAAACCTACGGGTCCTTTACTAAACTAAAATGAATTGACAGATTATTCAACCATGATTTTTGTTTAACCCTTGACATTTCGGGTCTGAACCAACTAGGAGTTATGATTAATCCAAAATTATCTAAATGATCATCCTTATTGTCACCATAAGTTTGTGAAAGACTCGTTGTCCATCTTTTTATATCATATTTCTATCACTTAGCACACACAATGACGCATATCCTAAGACATCAACGGTGAGATACAACTAGGATGTAAGTGTGTCAAAACTCCATGTTTATGATCTTGAAATCATTTTAACCATGATGATAGTGAGACCCACAAAACAACATATTTTAAGGAATTGATGGTGAAAAATTAATTGTTCTAGATTTTTATAAAGGAATTGATGGATGAAACTTTTGTCTTTCAATGTTCTATTTGTAATGTTTAAAATCTCATTTTCATTCTTGAAAGACCAATATCTATAAGCTACAATTAAGAGGTATTTTTCTAACTTACTTTTAAGATTCATATGTCAAATTGTATGCTAGTTGTAGGCTTCATGCTTTGGAAATTTTTGTTGCATGTATAACTAGACAAAACTTTGATCCAAAAGCTATTAGGGTTGTATGTGCACCATAGGAGTGTTATAGTACATAAATCCCAACACATTTCAGCATATATCATTTCTAAAATCCAACAACCAAGCCAATGTGACCATTCAGACACCTCTCTCGTAAGTAGATTAATGTAACATCCCAAAATTCAAGCCCAAAATTTTCATTTTTGATTAATTAATTCATAAAACATTCATTAGAAAATATTGTATAAACACGTTGTCTAAAAACCAAGTGTCATATTTGAAACCCACAACATAAACAAATGTCATATCAGAGTACGATCCCAGAAAACACCGTGTGGAAAATCATATGTGTGTGTGATGCCATGCTACGCCGTCGGCTCCTTCCTCTTAGATGAAGAGGTACCTGAAACCAAAAACTAAAACCGTAATCACAAAGCTTAGTAAGTTCCCCCATCATACCACATAGCATACAGTGTCATCGGTATCTTTCAACCAGTAATCATCATCGGTATATTTCAACCGATAATCATGATCGGTATCTTTCAATTGGTAATTATCATCGGTATCTTTCAACCGGTAATCGTCATCGGTATCTTTCAACCGGTAATCATCATCAGTATTTTTCAACCAGTAACTGGGGACTATTCCACCCCTACCACTAACATACAATAACAAGATATAATCATACAGTCAGGCATATCCGGGTACTGACCTACCCCTTGGTCCTAAGGACCACTATCAGGGAAACTATCCCTATCATGCACGTAACATATCATACAGATGTAACTCATAACCAAACACTTAACCAGACCAAGATAATTATCACAAAGACAATCATCTTCTAAATACTCCTCATTGGTGGGCCGGCATTGTGGCCTTAGACCCACCCCTACGGGAAGGTAACTCACCTCATACAAGTAGCTGTTGATAATCAGTGCGGGAATCCTCCGTCCGCTGCTGCTCCGGAAATCCTCCGGCTACAAACCCGACAAACACTCAGTTAGAAACTGATCTCAATACTTAGGGTAAAATGACCATTTTACCCCCAACCAAGTCAAGTCAAAGTCAAAGTCAACTTCCAGTTGACCCGACTCGCCGAGTTGGGCTATCAACTCGTCGAGTCCCTCACTCTCTACTCGTCCTCATCCGTGACCCTACTCGTCGAGTTGGGTCGTCAACTCGACGAGTTCTTCTCTCATTCGAACGCCCCATGAAAACTCATCCGACTCACCGAGTTGATGAACAACTCGTCGAGTTGGCCTTCATCTGATGAACAAGATTTGTCCTCGACTCGCCGAGTTGATGAACAACTCGTCGAGTTCTTTGAAGATTGCCTTGGACTCGCCGAGTCCGTTCATGCACTCGCCGAGTCCCATGAACTTCCAGCACAATGGCTTAGTCCAGAACGTCGGGTCAGTCCCCGGGGACCCCCTTAAAACCTTTCCACACACAACTGGGTTCTTTTGACCCTCAACAGAAAAGGGCAAAACCCTTAGACTCGCTGAGTCCAAGAATGGACTCGCCGAGTCGGTCACATCCCCTCATTAAAACTTCGATTTCAGAAGAACGACACTTGACCAAATGATAGATCCCAACCCCTGAACTCGATCTAGCACGTAAAGTTACAAACTTTACGTGCATGCGTGGGACATTAGAGCTTAAAAGGCTCTAAAATGGTTCTTTTGTTGCATGGGGCCTTCCTTGGGTGCAAAAGCAACCAAGATCTGTCTTAGGACTCTTATAATGACATGATACAGAAGCCCAAACCCCCAACCATGTTTGCAAACATGGTTGGCCACCAAAAATGGCTTATAAAAGCCCTAAATCACCTCAAAGAGGGATCTAACAAATGAATGAGCAAGGTTCAGACTTTATACCTTCCAAAGACTGCAAATGATGAACCAAACTCGAATTCTTCAGTCCCCTCTTGATCCTTCTATGCTCTTCCTTCTTCCTTGAGGTCAAAACTCACAAGAATCACTCAAAAAGCCTTAGATCTTCCCAAAAACGGCTAGGGTTTGGTATGAGGGGTTTCTGGAAGCATAAAGGGGCGATGGGGGCTGCATAAGGTTGCTTAAATAGGGTGCAAACCCTCATATTAGGGATTTTGTCCAGACAGAGGCTACTCGGCGAGTCCGCGACTTAAACCCCGTGCCCCTTCCCGCTCCTACTCGGTGAGTCGAGCCTTTGACTCGCCGTATCCAATGCCAAAATGCAAGATACTCAAAGGTTTAAATAAAAGAATACGTACCAAGAACCAGGTGCTACAATTAATCAGTATCATGACTTGGAATCACTGATAGATCTTATTTATAGGCTCATAATAATGACTTATGATTATAAATATAAGTTACACTGAAAACAGAAGAATGTAGCTTAACTTACATAGGTTTTAGCGAAAATCGTGAAAAACACACAGAATGGACTCCAAAATTGCAAGCTTTTATTTTCCTATCTCCTTGGTACCTTAGAACCTTACTAAAATATCCTAAGAAGTATTAAAAAAAATCGGACCTAAGAAAGCAGAGAGTTTTGGAGGTTTTTTAGGTGGAAATGAAAGAAAACGAAAGGGTATATATATATAGGGATAGGCGTGTGCGTCATGCAGGGACAAGGGGCACGTCGCACATGGGGTGTGCTACTCCTTTTTTCCGTCTGCCACATGTTGCCACCTCCGTGGTCCACCTAACTCTTTCTAGACAGTTGTCGAGTGGCTTTCTTTTGGGGTGATACATGTCACATCCATGTTACATCATGTCATCGTGTCTCACGAAGAGTTCGGCCGCCAATCATTCCCACGTGGCGTTATCTCGTGTTGCCATGTCATTGTGTGCGTCGTGCACTTCGCGCTTGGGATTTTCCAGATTTTCAAAGTGGCATAACTTCTTCATACATGCTCCATTTTTTACGTTATTTATATCCTCGGAAATTTGTCGACTATATCTACAAGTTTCATTTAGAACTAAATAGCTAATTCCCACTCTATCAAAAATTTATATTTTTGATAGGCTTAGGTTGTTAGAGATTGTTGCAGAAAGCATAACTTCTATATATGGACTCCGTTCTCGATGTTATTTATATCGATGGACTCTTGTTCACGAGATATTCAACTCTCATTTATATTGTTTTGGATAACAATCAACCAATTAGAGTTTCTATTTCTATGCCCTTACTGTTGCGTTGAAACTTCGAAAGATCATTACTTCCTCCTACGAAGTCAGATTTAAATGTTCTCTGTATGCACGCTCTCAGTTTAACGACTACTACATATTTCATTTAGATCACTTAGGCTAAAAAGTAATTTATCAAAAATTCACTTTTTACGATACGTACTGCCATGTCGATTTAATCACGAAACTTCGAAGAAACATAACTTCTTCATAGGAAGTCGGATTTTAGCGTTATTTATATGTATGGAATCCATGCGACATATACTATGACCTTGGGTAAGATTATTTATCCTAAGAAATCTTCTATTAAAAATTCATTTTAACGCTTATTATCTCTAAATTGGCTAGCTCGAATCTACGGGTGTTACAATAGCGATGATGTCACTTCAGTTACCTACTTTACACGTGGTGAGTTCTAGTTGGCTATCAATTCAAATTCAAATTTGGCACCATTTATAAAAGGGTTCTGTGACGGTCCCAATTCAATTTTTTTTGCACTCCTGAATTTTCCCAAGAACCCTAACCATAAAATCATCTTTGTATAATTCTCATTGTATGTTGATTATCATGTCTACATTTTACACTCCTATTGATCATTTCAATACAACTGACAAAGTTGTTTCGATTCAACAAATGAAGATTCAATCCAACAACGTTTGGTTCAATCCAAACTTGTCTGCTTATCCTGAAGAACTGAAGATGCTTGTTTAAGGCTTGAATGATTATGTTCCTGCTCCTACTCTATCTACATATTTTGTTATTCCAATGCAATGGTTGTCCTTAGCCCATTCTATGATAATATACAATAAGACTGCTGGTGTGGTTACGTTTCATATGAAAACGAAAGGGACGAAGAAATGGTGAAGAAGCAGTTTACTCAAATTCTTCAGTTGGGGATTGAAAGTCCATATGAAGTACCATCTTTTGATCAAGTTCTGCAGATTTTGAATGAAATGGAGTATAATCCTCATATTTCTCTCATTAGTGATTTCAGAAAGTCTAAATTACCTGTTATATGGATTTTCTTCTTAGGTGTTATCATTCGTTGTTTAATGGGAAGGAACTTTGGGCTCAACAAAGCAAAGCTTCAATTGTATTTTGTTATGGATGGTTTATACTATGGATTAAAGGTAGATTATGCTTCTTTGCTTTGGGATGAATTTACTACGTATATCAAGCATTCAAAGAAGATTGCAGAGACAACTAATGATAGATTTTGAGTTTGATTCTACGTGAAGCATATCAACAAACATGAATTCAAGTTCCCGAAGGGGTTGAAGTTACTCTATTTTCTTATCTCCCAATCATATAGAACGTTATTGATGATCCTACTGAGTTTCCATTAGTTAGAAGGATTCCCAATGCCATGCTTCGATTGGTGGCTAAGTCAAATCTAGTCTTGGTTCAGTACAGGAATTCATTGGGTGTTGATCCTCATATCTCTACTCCTAAGAAGGTGAAATTTTAGTCAAAATGAGTAACAATCCAAGAACCGTCTGGTGTTGAACAACCGAAGAAAAGAAAGTCAATTGGTGTATTGAAAACTAAAGTTGAGAAGAAGCATGCATCGAAGCCTAAGCCTACAAATCTTAAGAAGAAAGTTGTTGATGAGGGTGAGGTGCTAGTTTAGACAGAAGATGAAGAAACTGATATTGGGGTTCAAGAACCTTTTTCAATCTTCGAAATACCATTGTTACTTGATTGAATTTCTCGACTCATCAATAATTCTCGAGTCCGAGACATCAAATAAACGATGTGACATGTTAATCTTTGAGCCAATAAAAATGACCAATTGTTTCTTAGATGAGTTCCAAATGAATTAACAATTTTAACTTGCTTAAAGATTAACATGTCATAATGTTTATTAGATGTCACAGACTGAAGACTTACACCATGTATTTTTCTTTCTTTTTAAAGATTAACATGTCACGGTTTTGACTCTTGCATTTGTCAATTCTTTTTTTTTTTTCATTTGAAATTATTACATTTTAAAATATTCATTCGTAACTGGCCAATGGCTAAACTGAAAAAATTTCTAAAAAATAATAGCAAACGGGGAACAAAAAAATATTGGGCTAACTCATACATAAATGTTGAAGCTAAATACGTATAAAAAAATACCAAACCAGCACATCATCATGAAATGTGGGTAACCAGCCAATAGCATGAAAATAAAACATTTTCAAAAATATAATAACAAATGAAAAACATGAAATAAAATTATGGCTAAATCATAACAATATTATATATAATAACTTTTATAGCATAAATCCTTATGAATACAACTATTTTTAACTTATTATTATTATTTAATAATAATAATAATAATAATAATAATAATAATAATAATAATAATAATAATAAAAAATAAAATACAAAAAGTTAAATATATAATTTAAAGTACAAATAATTGTTGAATGGGTACCACAAAACATGGGCCTCTAGTTTTTAAGGCAAAATTATTAGTGGGGTTTGTGACTAGTTTGTTGATCATTGAATACGACCAAAAAAGGGTTGTGGGGTCGACGTTTTTTATGGCAAAGGCCTTTATGTAGTGCCACGTGGTGGATAAAAGTGGGGCCCAAAGAATCGTACGGATGTGAATAGCAAGATACATGGTAAGAGCCGTGGACCCATTTCCAATTTTTTTTATTTTTGGCAAGGAGAATGCCGACATATGCTTTTCAATTTTCCAACTCTAAAGTATTTTGATTTTTTATTTCTGACAAATCTTAATTTTTATTAAATTGAATCGTATAAAAGTTATTATGTTTTTATAAAAATATGATTTTAATATTATGTTGTTTTTTTTTTTACAATTTAGTTATTAAGTTTCTTATTTTTTATAATATTGACCATTTAACGTGTAAACTACTAAAATGAAATGTTGACGTATAAATATTTTATGATATTTAGCTTTGATCCAAAAAGGTATTTTTATCATCTTAGTATGCAACATATGTTTGCATATATTGTACATGTCATCATTAATTAAAATTTATTATTTTAAAAATATAAAATTTAACTTCAATAAAATGTAAGAAACTGAATGAAAAAAGTTTCACACTATATATGGAACTAATAATAGAGAAAGTAATTTAAAATTTGTGACAATATATATGGAGAGTTCTACTTTGAGATTATGAAAATTGGGTCTAAAGGTATAAAATTTGTGAAGTAAATGCTTTAGTAGAAAGATACTATAATAGAGAAAGTGATTTAAAAATATTCAAGTCATTTCGAATTACAAATAAAAGAGTTATGCCATTTTAAAAATGATATTTTGTAGATTTTTGAAGATTTTATATCCACTGCCCATGTATGAAGCAACGAGACTCATGTCGGAAGGAAGCTTCCCTCACTTTTTGTGGGTCATATCTCATTTCCTTCACTTTTGTTTCTCTCACTTAAAGCCCAAGGATTTGGTGGGGGGGCCTTCCCTCATTTTTTTTTTATTAAATAAAATTAATTTTTTTTATGATTTATAATTTTTAAATTAATACTAAACATAAAATTTAATTAAAAATAAAAAGCAATTCATTAATTAAAATAAAAATTACATTAAACCTAATATTTAAATAAGTAGAAAAATAAAAATAAAAACACAAAAAAATATATCAAATAGAAAACATAAATAATATCCTAATTTTATTTAAACCAAAATACGTCACTCGGAATGATCGTCTTCATCATTCTCCTCAGCGTCACTCTTGTCGTCGGAATCTTCACTCTCAACAAACATATCAGAATCCTCGTCTGATTCGTCAAACAAATCATCGTGAGAAAACTCTAACGGGGGCTGAATATGAGCTCTATAAATGTGCTCCACCAAAACAGCACGAAGGGCGTGATGAATGTCGCGATTGTGTACTTCTCTTCTATTCACCCCATACTCCTGTGTACCAATGACTACTCCTTCGACATTTGGCAAAACTTCATTTTCGTTGTACCGACATATTGCTCTTCTTTCGTCTTCAATAATCATATTATGCAATATGATACATGCATACATTACGTGTTGTAACCTTTTCATCTCACATGACATTGCCCCAACCGTTAGTACTTGCCAACGTCTCTTAAGTACACCAAATGTTCGCTCCATATCCTTCCTAGCTGACTCTTGCGACTCTTTAAAATTTTTCCTTTTCGGGTCGTTAGGACATGTAAACGATTTCACAAAAATAAACAAGGGAGGATATATACCGTCAGTAAGATAGTATCCACGCTTATATGCTACCCCATTTGCTTGAAAAGGTACATCGTGCGACTTTCCAAGGTAGATATCGTTGAATACCGTCGACTGGTCTAGCACATTGATGTCATTATTTGCACCAGCTGGACCAAAGAATGCACGCAATATCCAAAGATCATGTGATGCGATAGCCTCTAGAATGATCGTCAGATCTTTGTGGTCGCCTCTCATGTACTGACCACGCCATGCGTTGGGGCATAATGACCAACTCCAATGCATGCAATCGATACTACCTAGCAATCCAGGGAATCCATGCTTTCCTTCATGCACTGTGTACAATTGGTGGATATCGTTGATAGTTGGTTTGCACAAATATCATTGTCCATAAACCAAACAGATCATTTTGCAGAACTTGTACACACACTCCTGCACGGTACGCTCTGACATCCTAAAATAATCGTCCCATTTGTCTGCGCCCATGTCGTATGCTAGCTGACGAATTGCAGTCGTGCATTTTTGAATGGGAGAGAAACATTTTATCCGCCTTGCATCCATTTTCCATTGGAAATATGGAAAGCGGCCTTCCAAATCGCCAACAATACGTAAGAATAGTTCATTCCTCATCCGGAACCGACATCGAAATTTTACAACGTAGATGGCGTCATCTGCAAAATAATCTTCTATAAGGCGATCATGTCCGGCTTCGTGATTTCTACGCAACCGCGGCTTTCTTGGTTTACATCGTGCACGTGATGTTTCGCCTAGTCGGTTTTGATAGTATGCATCCGTTTTCGCCATGACATAACCGATAAACTTAGCCTCCTCTACACCCGTCGAATCGGATGATGAAGATGATAACATTTTGAATAATATTTTTTGGAGAGAAATATAGGTTATAGGTTAAAAAAAGATTGGATGTTGTAGTATTTATAGTTTAAGAAAAGGGAAAGAAAAAAAATTGTATATAACGGCTATATAGCCGTTTGGAATCAAAAAAAAGAAAAAAAACTTAAACACCCAATCAAGTGAAGAGAGAGAGTGTGGGACTCCTTCCCCCCACCTCTTTCCCGGTTTCCTTTCCCACATCCCCGGTGCAGTGTTTCTCCATGCGGGACGTTTCCTGCGGCTTCCCCGCTCACCATACCGTCCGGCCTTGGAAAGAACAACTTGAGTTATTTTATGATCTAGTTTTTGTTTGGATATGTTATAATGTTGGTTATGAGTAAATTGGGTAAAAGTTCATTATCTTGACATAAATTTAAAGGAATAGCAAATATTTTCTTTTAGTTTGAAAAAAGAGACAAAAGTATATTGCTATAGTGTGCACGCATCGGATAAATAAAAATACAGTTGAAATATACTCATAAATGAATAATAAGGCTTTTTTTTTTTTATGAAAATAGTGTTAATATTATAAATAAATATTAATTTATAATGACAAAATTATAAACAATGTTAATATTATAACGAATACTAACATTTTTTTAAGAAAAATGATATTATAAAGACTATTAACATTATAAAAAATATGAATATTTTTTTCTTTTTTACTGGATATATATATATATATATATATATATATATATATATATATATATATATATATATATATACACATATTAAGATGGATGTGACTTGAGATCCGGAGTACCCAAATGAACATTCATTATTGTTGTTGTTGTGAGTAAATTGCTAGATAATCCTCACATATACGAGTAGAGGCTCACTACCCCTCTTGTGGCCTAGGTTGGATGACCCCTAGTGGCTTTTTTTTTATGTAAGGGCAAATTTAACATTTTTTTTGTCATATGTTCCTATCATTCGACCATCAAACTTTGTGAGTTGGACTTTGAAATTGACATGGGGTTGGGAATTGATGTGTGTATGGCATTGCATTAGCATGAATTTTTTTTATATCTTTTAATCTTGTTTCAACAAAAGAAGATATCTTTTTGCATCTTTCAAAATATAAATTATAAATTTTTGAAGGATCAATTCGAATATTGGAGTTGTTATTCCTTACTAAAAATGAGTTGATCATCGGGTAGCTCAATAGACATTTCATTGTCTAATTTATTTTAGATGTATGTTCAGATTGAGAGGCTGATGCATAGGAGTTAGCATGGATTTTAGAAGATCCAACTTCTGGAGAACTTAAAGCTTTGTTAATGAACAACCCCACTCCTTAAAACTTTTATTAATATTTTTATTGATTAGTAATTAATATTTTTATTGAAAATGATTTTACAAATGGGCCCTAACGAGGGGTGTTACAGATGAGGGTACAAATCGTCAACATGGTAAAGGAAGGGAGCAAGTCCTCAACAACGGTGTCTCCTGCTAGGGGTAAAGATGTTCCCTATAAGATCAGTAGTGATAATGGTTGTTCAATTGAGCAATGAAAAGTTTATGAAGGAGGCAGATCAGGAAAAGAGATTTAGGTGAGCACGTGAGGCTTAATGGATGGTCGTTTACCTTCTTGAAGGTTGTATTGAAGACATACGACGTAACAAACGGCCACCAAAGACTCAAGAGAGAATGGAAAGAGACATAGGAAATGTAGTTTAACGATGACTGATGGTGAATAGAGGAGATTAGGGTTTTCAAGGTAAAACCGTAAGTTACATATAGACATAATAAAGATTGATGGGGAAAAACTGCTTTTAACCAAAACTTTGGCCAAGGGTGATGTGGTTTAACGGTGGATGATGTCAGCAAAAGGAGCCCATATTTCTTCATTTTAGAATTTAAGTTTCTCTTTTAAGAAATATTAGAAATAATCAAGGGCTCAAAGGGATGCAAACATAACCTTGGTACATCTACTTCGATTCTTCTACATAAATGAGGTCCAACAAAGTTTAATAGCGTGCTTAGAAAGAATTGCATCCTCGATAATTGGAACGAAATGGTGTCCCACCACCACTTAGGTTAACTTCAATTAAATGTAATCCAGTTAAAATCAATTAAATCGGATAAAATCAAAATTGTTTCAACAAAACCAGTTTTGGATTGAAAGCTGATCCAAATGACCAAATCTCATACCTAGTTTTGTTGAGCATATATACAACTTTCCTTTGCAAAATAAGATTATTTTGGAACTTTTACTTAAATTCATTTAAGTTTCTAAAAAAATTACAATTTACATTCTTATCTCTAGAACTTTATTCTATCATGTTCGTATGTATTTTATTATATAATAATACACAAAAAATTATTATTATAAGAAGTTACTCTATTAAGAAAACCTCATGTATCCAATATTATTTTAATTTTAAATTCTTTATAAGAATGCAAAAAGTATTTTGTATTTTCATATACAAGATAATGAATACTATTATGCCACATTTTCAATTACGAAAAAAAGTAATTGTAGTGTAATGTAGCTCTTCATATTTCTATTTAATTTGAGAGAAGTAATGTAAATATAAATTGAAGAAAGGTGAGGGAAAAATAAAAACCAAAAAAATAGTGAGGGCAAAGCAATTCGACAGAAAAATAATTTATTACAAATGTTTTTGGTGGGAGGGGAGGTAAGTGTATAATGAAAGAAAGATAGAGGAAGTGGTTGCGTCATGTACAATGATAACTTAACTCAGGGTGGGTTGGTCTAGTTTGAATCTCAACTCAAGGCAGTTTCTTTGGTTGGTTGAACCATGAATCCCACATGATTAAAAAACCACACACCCCTTGCCGCCTGCCCACATCTCTCCTCTAATAATATCTATATTCTATTTCTAGTTTTCTACTTGTATCAAGTATATCAAGAAATTACTAGCTTCCACCCTAGTTGCTATATACGTTAACCACATGCCTACTACCTACTAGTTTCCAAGTTTCTAGCTCGGTCAACCAATGATCACTCCTTTTTAAACATTCGACTCAACAAAGGTACCTTCATCATTAACAAAGATACTACATCTCTATATATGCATATTTATATGAAATTGTTTTGTAACGTTAGCTTATGTTTTACACAAGATATGACATGATTGGACAGGACCACCCCTGTGTCAATCGGCCAAAAAAGTGTCATCCAAAAAGGTGGGACAATGATACACTCTCGATATCTCATGTGTGCAAAATACATAAATGGCCATCCATATATTTTAAAAGAGTCCTAGAAAGCTTATCCAGTCAGTCTGTTTATTTCCTATGTTAAAAACATATCTCAAGGCTTCGTTTATTAGACGAGAATAGATGTGATTGTATTGGACGGGACTAGACAAGCTTTTCTATGGTTATTTTCAAATAAAGATGAAGAATGCATTCCATCTTTTGCACACATGAAAGATTAAGTGTGTGACCTTGTTCCAATATTTTCGAATGTAAAAAAATATTGCAATTTTATCTCATTCACATTGCTTCCAATCTAAGTTCAGTGCATCCAGCCACAGGGCAGCCTTTTTTTTTTACATATATATGTAACAAATGAAGCCTTATATCATATCCTCCTACTGCAACATTGGTACACCTCATAATTTGCCCAATTTTTGCCAGAAAAAAAATTATAGGAATAAATGTTGAAAATGAGGGGAAAATCGGTTCCAGGGAAGATCATTTTGACGTTATGCATCGCCAGTTTTCTTGCTGGAACACTTTTCACTAGACACACATGGCCTTACGCACCCATACTTAACGAAGTTCATTTCAAGAATCATGAACAGAAGATGAGTTTATTATCATCTAAAGAATGTGACCGAAAGCGTGTAAGTACTCAAAACTTGAATCTTCATTTGTATCAAATCCAAATTTATTTCTAATCAACAACGAATAGTTTCTTTCTACCAGAAATTGGTCGAAGATAATTCAGGAGATATCATGGGAGAAGTCGCCAAGACTCATCAAGCCATCCAGTAAGTCCATGGCTAGATTTGTTTCTTATAAACGACATGACATGTCCTAGGGCAATTTTTGAGAGACAAAAAAACAAATCTCTATTCCACATCTTTGGATGGTGCCAAAGAAATGCATTTTTTGTCTTGTCCAATTCAACATCAAACAAAGTTTTATACAAGACTGTCTTGTTTTGTTTTGTCTTGACCTGCATTAGCACTAGTATTTAAATGTGTAGAATATTACTCAAAGATCCACTATCTTTTTGTGTATTTATCTAGATCATTGGACAAAACAATATCCACATTAGAGATGGAACTAGAAGTAGCACGTGTAAGTCTACTCGGGCCCAAATTTATGTCAGAAAGAATGGAAGCATCTAACAAGACATCTCTACAAAAAGCATTTGTTGTCATTGGTATTAATACAGCTTTTAGCAGCAAGAAACGTCGAGACTCCCTTCGAGAAACATGGATGCCTACTGGTTCACATTTTTTTCTTATTACCTTACATAAATTTGTTTTTTACTATTCAGTATACCATTCCAAATGCTTGCCCCAACTGTAAGTAAATGAGAACCATAAGTTGTGGGACCTATTGGTAGGGACCTACCCCATGTTGGTTGTGGGACCCATTATAGGGTATACCCATTTTACTATTTAGCAAGATGGAAAATAGCTAAAATTACATATTGACACTATGCAGGAGCAAAACTAAATAAATTGGAAAAAGAAAAAGGGATCATAATAAGGTTTGTGATAGGACACAGTGCCACACCTGGAGGTGTTCTTGATCAAGCCATTGACATGGAGGAGGAAAAATATCAGGATTTTTTAAGGTTGAATCATGTGGAGGGGTACCATGAGCTCTCCACAAAGACACAATTGTATTTTTCGACAGCTGTCTCCATTTGGGATGCGGAATTTTATGTGAAGGTGGATGATGATGTACATGTCAATTTGGGTATGCTTGTGACTGAACTTGCACGCTATAGATCTAAACCAAGAACTTATATTGGATGCATGAAGTCAGGACCCGTGCTCTTTCAAAAGTCGGTATCCTTTCTCTCATCATTTCTATAGTTTGATTCTTTTTGTTTGTGCTGGAATGGAAATTATGCATATTGTATCATACATTGGATTTAATCATTTCATAGCTAAACAATGAGCACCAAGGCTTTGTTTCTTCATTTCACGACTTGTAGGGAAAATAGTACCCCTTTGTTTAGATATAGTGTTTTCCATATAAATGATTTTCAAAACTTATTAGGGGAAATGACAGTAGTCATCGGGAAATGGAAAGGAAAATATGGGGGGAAATTTGTAAATATGACTTAACGAGAAAAAGTCTCATATTCATGACTTCCTTTGTTAAGTGGTTCTTTAAGTACTAAGTAAAAAAAACTCATTATATAGCTCAGCATGTTCAGTTCTCTCTGTATTAAATCTATTAAACTAAAAAGAAACAACACCTAAATGTTTATTTTGAAAACTAAATTGAGCAGAGGGGTAAGATACCACGAACCAGAATATTGGAAATTCGGGGAAGAAGGGAACAAGTACTTCAGACATGCAACTGGACAGATATATGCCATCTCCAAGGATTTAGCAACATATATTTCCATCAACTCGTAAGTAATAACAAATAACAAGTTTCATCTCTTACCTTCGTTAAAGACATATTCATTTAGTGTTCTTGTTCTTTTACAGGGGTATTTTGCATAGGTATGCCAATGAAGATGTCTCTTTAGGCTCATGGTTAATTGGATTGGATGTTCAACACATAGATGATCGTTCCATGTGTTGTGGAACTCCTCCAGGTCACTAAAAATATTTCATTTTTCTCCCATTAACAACATTTGTCCCGATATTTATTAGTATTGCTATGTGATGCCATATCCTATGTAAAAAACCGGGCATGTATGTATGCATGTCAAATTATTGACTATTGGTCATTGTATGTGAACTGCAGATTGTGAATGGAAAAAACAAGTAGGGAATGTATGTGTAGCTTCATTTGATTGGTCATGCAGTGGAATATGCAAGTCGGTTGAGAGGATGAAATTTGTTCATAACTCTTGTGGAGAGGGAGATGGTGTTGTTTGGAATGTTGATCTTTAAAGGGTAATTAATGTCAACAGTGACAAATAATAAGCAACTATTTGGAAAAGATGCGGGAAATTGGATCAATACATAAGCTCTTTTTCATTCCGTCTCTTGGATGTTTTCACTAGGTTCTCGATTTTTATTTTACCATAATATTTTTATGACTTGTGATTAATAGAATACATATAGTGTTTGGTATGATGCAATTGAGAACACAGTGGAATGGTTAATACCATTGGAATAAAGAAATATTATTTGTTTTGTGTGATAGAATGGAATAGATCATTCTTGAAAATGTGGTTCTTGCCCGTTTGTTAACTTTTATCCTTTGTTTTATTTACTCAATTATGAAATGGAGAAAAATTCCAATACAACATTTCTTTTACATTTATAATGACACATTTCTTTTATAACTTCACATTTTAATTAAATTATAATTTTGTATTCTAAAATTAGGTAGATAATATATATCTTATTATGATTTTATTTGGTTTTAATGAGCTTTTTATTTTTGTTTTATATGTTTATAAATAGAAAATGCATCAATTATAATAATATAATCTATTAAGTAGAATTAAGAATATACTTGTATTTACATATAACAAATTATAAAACTCATAAAAGTTCATTTTATCCATACAAGTAACCAAATATGTCGTTTAAAAAAAGTAACCAAAGATGATCATGTAAGAGACTGATTCCATTACTTCAATTCTTTCATTAATCTATCCATTCCATTCCTTCCTCATATTGAGAAATCAAATTATATGTGCTTTTCTTCAAACAAAAATCATGGGTGATGGGAAAATGTATGACTTGAGTTGTATGATCTTGGAGGAGAGGCTACTATTCGTATTAATTTCATCTAGAAGTTATCTAAAACAATTCTTTTTCGTTATTGATTTGACTTAATGAATCTTGATATCCAATCTTTAAGGATGATTTTAGTATGAAGTAATCCATTAGGGATGAAATGAAGCATTACTAAGAAATGGAAAAATCATGTTTGTTTGATACAAAATGAAATGAAATGCGATTCTTTCTCATTAACTAATTTTCATTCCATAAGGGAGAGCCTTTTTGTTCACTCAATTAATGAAATTTTATATTATAATTATAAATTAATTTCAATTATTTAATCTTCAATTATACTAACATTTCTAAAAGAAATTCAAAACTTCAATTAAATCTTTTTTTTTAATTTCCAAAAAATTAACTAAAGTTGTCTTTTATAACAATTTTATGTCAAGTTTTCATGGTATTTTTATTTTTATTTGCTAGCAATTCTATTGGATGCTAAATAATTCTTTTGTAACTATATGAAATACATATATCATATATTTTTTATGAAATGAAACATGCTTATAAGTAATCAAATAAATTTTCTTTCTTATTTATCAGTTTAATTAATTTTAGTTCTTTATTTATATATAACAAACAACTTATTTAAATGACTCATTTCATTCATTCGAACCAACCAACCAAACATAATAATAGCATGTTAATAATACATTCCATTATCTTGCTCATTTGATCTTGTTGTTTATTCCATTTTTTTGTGAATTCATTGCATCATACAAAAGAGACACTAATTGGTTTGGAGATCCAAAAATATAGTTTTTGATTGAATTAATTAGCAGATTTCCATTTCGAAAAGATGAGAATGGTTGGAACAAGTCAACACATTCAACACTTAACCCTAAACCATATAATAGATAAATTTATAACATTATTACCATGTTTACAAAACATCAATTTCACTATAGGTAATCCTCTCTAATAAATGAAGGTTTTTTTTTTGTTATTTGTCAGACTCTCATTCAATTTGCCAAATGTCATTTTATTATTATTCTGAATTATTTTTTTTCCACATGTCATTTTATGAGTTTCTCTATTTTATTAAATTCCACATAATATTTTAATGTAATAATTACAATAAATATAGTAATAAATAGATATCAATTTCATTAATAAACTTACCTTTTAATTTCAAAATTTCTAAAATTAAAGCTGATTAGTTTCTTTTTTTTTATTTAAATTATTTGTTTAAATTTAAAAGACAAAAAAACATTTGTATTATAATAATTCATTATTTTTCTTATAAATTCAATGTTCTCAAATATTTTAACCTTTATATTTAACTCTTTTTTTTTAAATAAAACTTATGTGATACATGGGTCTCACAACTAGTTATCTATAACATTAACAATTTAAGATTGAAAAAAAAAATATCAAGTTTCACAACCTAAAAGAAAAAAAAGAGATGTATGTATTCAATCTAAATAAACACATCAGAGAGATCTCAACTTCAACATCCATCTTTATTAAAAAAAAAGTATGTGAATTAAAAGATAAAGTCTTATAACACAATATAATTTTCATTACCTTGTAGTGATGCAAGAAACACATGGTGATTTTGATGTCGTTCATAATGGTGATAGTTGTGATATCAATCAATGTCTGCTTCATGGCAAACAATTGGAGAAAATGTACTCAATATTGCAGAAGAGAATCCAATAGCCACCTACAATGCAAGAAATGTGATTTGACTTTTAAGTAATGTAGTTTAGGTCACATTGTCCCCTAGTTTTGGACTTTGCCTAATGCTACTATTCTACTTTTTATAACCCAAAAAAGTGTAGAAAAAGTAGTAATTTGAGTGCTTCTAAAATATTTTAAATGTATCTTAATATTTGACAAAATGAAGGAATCTTGTGAAATAGGTGTACAAAATTAAGAGATTATGTTACATATAGATCCTTATGCTTCGTATCAATTCTTCTAGAAGTATACAAGGTAAATGAAATATCACAAAAGATCTAGCCTTCAAATCCTCCTTCAGTTTGCAATTTAATTCATTATAGTGTGAACTAACAACCCTTATCCTCAATCCCTTAGATATTTACATCCTCCTTGGGTTTTCAAGAGACTATTTAACCTTTTTAACAAATCATGTCCCACACTTAAAGGCAAGAAATTTAAACATCCCAGTTTTTGTTTAATCGGGAATTCACAAAAGAAAAGATTCATATGCCAACCAAATTCATTGTCTAGTCTAGCATTTAGAACTCCTTAAAGCACTAGAAATGCCTACACCATCTTTATTTCACAATGAACGCTTAACTCTTCAAACAATTATTGATATACATAGTTTTGGGAGAAGATGAATATGATTATAACAAGTCAAGACATTCAAATAAAAACCCTAAACCAGTGAATTGATAGATTTAGAACTCATTGCCATGTTTTGAATGCAAGTTGTCATGTTTTAGAGGCATCAACTACACTACCGATAATTACCTATAACCATTTACAATCTTTAGCTGAAAGCAAACCAAATTCTAAAGTTTCACAAAAAAAAGATCCATATAAAAAACACATAACATTAATGTTATATGAAATGAGTTTTCGCATGGAATGATAATTATACCGACATTCCTGAATTGGAAACGTATTACCAAACAATTTATGCAATCAACATATAGGTTTAGAAATGAGTTTGCTCTCGCCCAGACATGCTTAACAACAGAGTTCTTATAGGATATGTTGCCCTAACGACTTTAAAATGTGTTGTGATAGAGAAGGTATCCACACCACTTATAAGGAATGTTTAGTTCTCCTTCTAAGTCGATGTGGGCTCAAGTGCAAGTAGCCACCCACCTTCCCCCTCATTATAGGGTTCAACATCCATGTCAAACACATCGACATATGCCCTAACTCTGATACCATTTGTAACGTCCTCCTCCGGCATGTATCACAATATTGTCTGTTTTCGGCTCCCGACATGAAAACTTCCCAGGGGGTCACCCATCCATGAATTGCTCTCGTCCAGGCACGCTTAACTGTAGAGTTCTTATGGGATTTGCTTCCCTCACGGTTTTAAAACGCGTTGTGATAGAGAAGGTATACACACCCCTTATAAAGAATGTTTAGTTCTCCTTCCCAACCGATGTGGGATCAGGTGCAGGTAGCCACCCACCTTCACAAGGTGCCCGATCCCACATCGGCTGCGAAGGAGAACTAAACATTCCTTATGAGGGGTGTAGATACATTCTCTATCACAACGCGTTTTAAAGCTGTGAGGGCAGTAGATCCCACAAGAATTGTGCAATTAAGCGTGCTCGGGCGAGAGCAATTCAGATTTGGGTGACCTCGTGGGAAGTTTTCTTGCAGGGATGCCAAAACGAGCAATGTTTTGATACATTCCAGAGGGGGATGTTACAATAACGCAAGACGGTATTTTGTTAAAGGTTGGTGGCAAGTACAAGAATTGGATCCATGACGAGCTTTTTAGTACCATGCTAAATACGCTAGTTAAAATCAATGTTGTCAAGATCGAAAACATACCTAATATCATTTTACGTGTTGCAAGATCGTGATCATAAGATCGGAATGAGATCAGAAGATCCTACCATAATGAACTTATATTCAAATTTGCTCATAAGGTATTGAGTGTGCAGTATACATTATTACTTGATATCGATTAAGATGTTGATATGAAGTCAAATTTATCACTTTAAGCATGAAGCATAATTTTTTTGCTGCAAACCGTAAAAATTAGGAATCAAACATCTTATTACAAAAAGAAATAAGATCAACTTAAGATCCCAAATGAAATATCAAGAGTGTAACCTGCCTAATTCGTGAAGAATTGATGAAGTGATGATACTCTATAAGGCTTTTGACAACATGTGATGCTCGATTTCAAGTGGAACAGGCGAATTTTTCAGGTTCGGCCGTATAATAAAACTAGGAAGATAGGATCGGATCGTGTTGAGATCTTAAGATCCTAGTCAGGATCCTAATTTCTCACAAGAGATCTTGCTTCATATAGATCCTAGTACGTTTAGGATCACTTTTGGCTTATAGGATCGTAAAATTGTAAGATCTTAAGATCAATATCAAGATCTTAACAACCATGGTTAAAAACCACTAATAGTTTAATCAAAACCGTTAAAAGGAGTTGCTAAATAGAGATTCCATGGACATCCTATATTAAAACACAACTTATGGTTAACTAATTATAACTAGTTTTTTCATAAAACAATGCAATTCCAACCGATAAAAATAATTAAACAACTAAGCAATATGTCTATTTTCTAAAATGAAATTTCTTTTTAGCCAACCCCACCACTAAGATCATCTACATCCATGCAATGCCAATTAGTCATTCAAACATGTCATATCAGTTTTGCAATTACGTCTACATCACTACAATATCATCCATTGTTCAAATGTGGTTGTTATATACCTAAGCTTAGATATAAAACCTTTTAAATCACACAGTTTTAAACAAAACAAATCCAATTTGATTTTTCTTTTAATTTTGATTTAATAGAATATCATTGAATTAAGTTAAATTATGGAATGACAAAGATCAATTATATATATATATATATATATATATATATATATATATATATATATATATATATATATATATATTCCAGCTTGTTGACACGCATAGAAAAAAAAGTATTCAACTATTGAAAATAAATTAGAAATGTTGATTTATTGTGTGAGATGGCATGCATCAAGAATTTTATAAAATGAAAATATAATTAGAAATACAGATGCAATAACATTGGCCTCCGGGTAGGTATGGGTCGAATTAACATAAATATGAACTATGAAAAATTATCATGTGGTAATCTTAACTCTATTCCATATTATATTTTATATGTAGATATAAAACTTGTTATCCACAAAAAGGAAACAATTAAACATAATAAAAGGTCGTTAAACCTAAATGAGATTATAATAGAAACATTCGGTTAATTTTACTTTTACCACAAGAAAGTTACGTTTTAATTAAAATCATGGATTTCTTACTATTAAAATTTTTATAGCTATATTACAATTTACATTCCATTAAAATAAGATAGAATTACATAAATGGTCCTTATGGCTTACTAAAGAACACAAACTCAGACCTTGCTAATATTTTTAACGAACATGGTCCCTCTGATTCCAGAACCTGCATGAATGATACTTTTTGCTAACACCATTAGTTTTAATTTGTTAGTGTGAGGATATTTTGGCCTTGATAAAATTGCAAAGATGGTCTCTGTGGTTGTCAAAATTAGACAAAATTGCAAGAATGGTCCTTATGGTATGTCCAAAAATGCTACTTTGGGCCAAACAGGTTTTGACTAGCATCCATAGTCCAAAAGTTTTCATTTTGCTGCAGCTTTGGTCAAAAACAGTTTAAAAAATCTTAAAAATGATGAATTTGCCATTTTCCATTTTCCATTTGTTTTTTGTTTTTTGTTTTTGTTATTAAATTATTTTCTACCTAAAAAAATATAAAAAGTAATATATATATATATATATATATATATATATATATATATATATATATATATATATATCTTCTCTCTCACACAACAAAAGTTAGATCATGTTCTTCAAAGTTATCTTCAATCAAAATCAGTCATAGAAAATCCATGTATTCGATCAAGTCCATTTTGATCGAATCATTAACAAAACTATGCATTCATCTCATCCATCTGAATCGAATCATCAATCAAACCATTTCGACCAGCCTTCACTCCTTTGATGAACACATCCAGTTCAACCAAATCGAAATCTCATTCAAGCAAATTCGAAACTCGTCAAATCGAATCAGTATCTCCGATGAAGATCCAATGCAAACAATTACCTCCGAAATTAACCAAACCTTCATGATTCTTGTAGAGAACATTTATCGGAGTCGGCTTGTTTAGTGTCTTCCAAGAAAGGATTATTTTCCGTTTTGATACAACAACATTCTCATTCAAGTTTCTTCCCTTGAAGGTTCTATATCCTATGCCTTTTAAAATCCTCGGAGACGAAGTAAAAGGTTGGTTAGACACGAAATACTTGTCTGAATCTGGAAACCCTTCAAATCTTAAGAAGAAATACGGAAACCTTCGTATTTCACTCAAGTTCCTCGTAGATGAAACTTTCCTTCACTTCTTCTCTGATTTGCCCATTTTAGATGAATATTAAGAAATTAGGTTAGATTTTCCAGATGAAGGTGAAGAAATCTAGATCAAAATAGATATTTGGGTTTGAATGTTTGATTGGGGACGAGAGATAGGGATGACAGAAAGAGATAGGGGAGGTGGTCAGGTGGCGATAGGGTGGTTTACAGTGACGTGAAAGAGGGTGATCAACAAGAAATCAAGAACAGAAGGGAGGAATTATGGATGGTTTATAGTAACGCGACCTCACTGGTGGTTCTAGGTGGTAATTTGGTGGTTGTGGGCAACGACCGATAACGACAAAATTGTCTTCTTAGGAACATATTGTGCTTCATCAAGATGGTTACTGGAGTAATAAAGCTTCATCGGTATGTGTGTATGTGTGTTTTAGGGAAGAACACAATCACGTAAGAGAGAGAGAGATTTTTTTTTTATATTTTTTAGTTAGAAAATAATTTAATACCAAAAAGAAAAAGCAAAAAACAAATCGAAAAGGGCAAATTCGTCATTTTTAGATTTTTTAAAACTGTTTTGGACCAAAAACGCAGCAAAATGAAAAATTTTGGACTATTGATGCCAGTCCAAACCCGTTTGGCACAAAGTAGCATTTTTGGACATACCACAGGGACCATTCTTGCAATTTTATCTCAAAGTTAAGTGGTTTTGGTTAAAAAGTGTTTTATGGTGCATCTATGGTTCAATTTTGGATACATTGTACATTTTTGGTCCAAAATTGTTAACTTTAACAGCTTGACTGTTAACTTTTTTAAAATGATAATTTTACGACTATTTCTGCAACCAAACTAAGACCATTTTTGTATCTCTTCTTTTTAATTTTATTTAATTAATATACAATAATTCTTTGAATTAATTCCTTTTTTAATTTCTTTTTATTTGATTAATCATTTTTTGTTGTATTACTATATATTATTAAATATTTTTTTAAATATATAATATTTATATATTAATAAATATTATTTTATTGGATTATTAGTTTTATTTAATTAACTATTTTTTTAATTCTTTGTAAGATCCCATGGAAATGACATTGCAGAATTAAGAACAATCAAACATGAATCAAACGATAATAGAAAGAACACAAGATGTAAATAATTTTGTTTAGCTCAATTGATGTCTGGAAGGTAATCTTAAGTGTAGAAGTTTGGAAATGTATGAACTCTATCTCCTAACACTTAAGACTACAACACTATTTATAGTAGTGCCCTTAACGTACTCATAATACATAGTGTGACTAAGGCGTAAAGTATAACCTCAATGTTCACACTAAAATAGATAGATATGTCAAAGGTTCTTCACCTTCAATTTAAACAACACAACTTCTCTATCTATTTTTCAACACATTCTCAATTAGAAACATCACATCATCAGATTCAATATTTCTTGATTTAACATTCTCCCCTTAAATGTTGGATTTGATAAGGAACATGCTTTTCTTCTGTGGAATTCTCCCCCTAAATGTAGAGTCTATCTATGTTGCGATATGTTGAAACTTAGGTAGTTATCTTGATTACGAATGTTTGTAAACGACGAAGGTCCACAAGACTTCGTTATGTATGTATTTACTAGGCATAGTTAGAGGTTCACTATTTAGTGTCAAAGTCCTAGTATTTTTTGTATCTGTGAGTATCCTATAAATAGGGTAGGTACATAAGTGGGTTGTAACTTTTACACTCTTACACACTGAGCTTTCATTGCAACTTCACTCTTACTAATTCCTGATAATAGAACTAAATCAGAATCATATTTAGATCTTGGTGTTTATATGTAATCTGATTCACATTTACGATTGTTAAAAAATTCTTTCAATTGGTATTAGAGCAGGAATCTCCACCTCATTTGAAGAATCTTTTTCACGTTTTCATCTTAATTGAATCATTTGATTCAATTCAATTATTCCTTAAGTTGAAACATAATTCTTCATTCGATCCTTATGATCAAAAGATTATGTGTTTGTTTTGTCAATCGTTTTGTATCTGATTTCCTTTTTTTCTCAAGATTTTCCTATTTTTTATTTGATCAAATGGAGAATCTGAATGTCAACACTGTGTTGAACTATGCAAACTTTCTTGGATCTGCAACAAAAACTCTGATGCTACTTTAAAAGTATTACGGTCAATAGGCGGATCATATTAAAGACCATCTCAATGGTATTGAAGAAGATCTTTGGCGATCGATCGAAAAAGGACCTTATTGTGCTGATCTTGTTCAAGCAATTGGAATTGCTAGTGCCGCAGATTTGAATAGGAATCTCTTTAACAATATCGCTTCTAAAACACGAATCTATCACATATTTGAATGAATTTTCGAATAAGAAACAAGATTTGAAAAAATTTCAAGAGAGAGAAAATCAAATCTGAATGGAACAAAGAGTAGAATTTGATTTCTAGAACAAGAATTCCATCCAAAAACAGAATACTTACATCACTTAAGAACGATGTAAGACTAACGATATGAAATTGTCATTTAGGATCGTTGTTACTGGAATAGATGCTTAAACCTCCAAGATTAAGCTTTGGTACCACATGTAAGATCCCACAGAAATAACATTGCGAAATTAAGAACAATCAAGCATGATACAAACTATTATAGAAAGAACACAAGATGTAAATAATTATGTTTTACTCAATTGATGTCTGGAATGTAATCTTAAGTGTACAAGTTTGGCAATGTATGAACTCCCTCCCTTAACACTTAAGACTAAAACACTATTTATAGTAGTACCCTCAACATACTCGAAATATATAATGTGACTAAGGCCTAACGTACAACCTTAATGTTCACACTAAAATAAATAGATATATTAAAGGTTTTTTACATTCGATATTGACAACACAACTTCTCTATCTATTTTTCAACACCTCAATCAGAAATGTCACACCATCAGATTTAATATTTCTTGACTCAACACTCTTTTTAATGGATTATTATGTATTAATAAATATCAGTTTTAGTATATAATATTTATATATTCATAAATATTACTAACTTCCTTTTTATTTAGATTAATTCTTTTTATTGGATTATTAATTTTATAATTTATTTTACTTGTTTTCTTTGTTATTTTAAATAATAAAAAAAACAAAGAAAAAAATTTCACCCATCCCACCTCTCCTAATTTATTTTAAATATTTAGAAGATAACATAATTTGTAACACCGCCACTACCATCACTAGGGGTGTTGATCGGGTAAAACTTTCGAGTTTTGAGTACTTCAAGTGAGGTAGTTTGAGGTTTTTAAAAAATTAATACTAACCGATACTTGACCTATATTTCACTTCACATAATTGAGTTTGAGTAGATTGTGTTTTATTTCGGGTCGGGTATATTCGGATTTACCCAAGAATTACCGATAATTTTTTTGGATACATTTAGGCCCGTCAAAGTTTTCTTCATTATGTACAAAATGATAATCAGGTAAGTATGAATATGTTTGCCATTATTAAAAATCTAAAAAACCCAAAACCTAGTTATAATGATAGGTTAAACTTTTTTATGGAGTAATTTTTTTCCATCGAAAAAAAAAGTAATCACATTGAGTTTTGATAAAACCATATATACTATAATTTAAGGTTTCTCTTAATTAATATAGGGAAATGTAATATTCTGTTTATTTTCTTGTAAAAAGACATATCCTAAAGATTTTAAATTAACTTAATTAATATAATTAATAACAAGTATAAAAGCAAAAAGGAAAAAAAAATTACTTTGTTCTTGAGTTGTGAATTGGCAAGATTGATGTGAGATCAGATTTTGTCATTATAACTAAGTTTTGGGTGTTTTAGATTTCTCACAGGGAAAACATGTCCATAGAGACCCGATTATCATTTTGTACGTAATGAAGAAAACTTTGTGAAGCCTAAATGTATCAAAAAATTTATGGGCAATTTTTGGGTATACCCGAATATACCCGACCCGAAATAAAACGCGATCTATTCGAACCCAAATATCCAAAGTGCAATATAGGTCTGGTATTAGTTATTACTAGTTTTTAAAAACCCTCAAACTATCCGATCCAAACTACCCCATACCCGAAAGTTATATCCGATCAACACCCTAGTGATGATGGTGGTGTTGTAAAGAATATTTTAACTTCTAAATATTTAAAATAAATTAAAAGAGGTGGGGTGGTTGAGATTATTTTTCGGCTTTTTTATTTAAAATAACAAAGAAAACAACTGAAAGCAATTAAAAATTAATATTCCAATAAAATAAATTAATATATTAAAATAAATTAATAATATAATAGTAATACTTATTACATATAAATATTATATATATAAATATTATATATTCTAACTGATATTTATTGATGTATAATAATCCACTAAAAAAAGTTAATAAAATAAAATAAAATTCAATAAAATAATATTTATTAATATACAAATATTATATATTAAAAAAGTATTTATTAATATATAATATTCCAATAAAAAAATTAATTTAATAAAAAGAAATTAATTAAAAGAATTAATGTATATTAATTATATAAAATTAAAAAGAAAAGATGCATTAATGATCATTGTAGTTTGGTTGCAAAAATAGTTCATTAAAGTAAAATTGTCATTTTAAAAAAATTAAAGTTAATATTTTTGAACAAAAATCACATAAGATGTCCAAAATTGAACCACTCATATACCACATAACATTTTTAGACCAAAATCATATAATTTTACCACAATCACATGCACCATTTTTAAAATTTTGTATTTAGTCTTTTTAGATAGTAGAGACTTAGTTTGTAACAATAGGTAAACCAAAGATATCATTTTACTTATTTTTTTCAATATTTTAAGATTAATAGTTTATGGTTTTTCCAGGTTTTACTTTTTAAACCTTTATTTTCACCCTTCACTTTAAACTTGGTAAAATGTAATTTTCATTCCTTCATTTTTTAAACTTTCTTCTTTATCCCCCCATATTATATATAATTTGATTTTTTAAAATAACTTTCATCCATTAACCTAAAAGAACTATTAGTTTATGTTTTTATTTTTGTATAATTGTTGATATAAATTTAAGGTGGATAACGTTTCAACGTGAATTTAAAACTTCCGCTTGTTAATTATTTAAAAAAAAACTTACTTATTTTTTATGCACATATTGATATAAATTCGAGTTTTTTTTTACGTTTCGACGTATTTTTGTTTACGTTTTCGTGCTTAATTATATTTATGTTTCCTACATATGAATCGGATCACATAACAATTTTTGCTTGTTAACTAAAAAAACGTTGTTCATGTTTCGATATATATATATATATATATATATATATATATATATATATATATATATATATATATATATATATATATTATGCTTAATTATATATATTTTTTCTATATAAAAGTTACGTCATATATAATAACCTTCATTTGTCAACTTAAAGAAAACTAATTTTTTACGTATTTAATTTTATGTATTTTTCGGTATAAATTGAAGATGGCAAATGTTTCGATGTAAATTTTAACTTATGTTCGGAACTTTTTTTTTTAATTCTTTTAAAACTTACTTGTTTTTTTAGTTATAAAAAAAACTTATTTTTTATTTTATATGTAGGTGTTGGTTCAAATTCGAGTATGTTTACATTTCTACATATTTTTTGCACATTATTATGTTTTTTATGTATGTTTCTTATATATGACTCGTGTCACATATAATAATAAATCCTGTTCACTAACAAAATGGACTTTCTCTATATTTTGACATATATATATATATATATATATATATATATATATATATATATATATATATATATATATATATATATATATATAATGTTTTTATGCTTAATTCTATATACATTTCTTATGTATAAGTCGCGTCACATATAATAAATTTCGTTCGATAACATAAATATAAACTAAATTTTTACATGCTTACTTTTATGTGTGTGTCGGTATCATTGAATGTGGTAACGTTTCAACGTATTCGACGTAAATTTAGAAGTTTCGTTCATTAACTCAAAAAAACTTTTTGCTTTTTATATGTATGTGTCAGTATAAGTTTGAGTTCCTCTATGGTTCGATTCGGAAAACATAAAAAAATTACATCAAAAAAAAATACACCGTGATGCAGACAAACAAATTAAATCGAAATGTAGGCAAACTCGAATTTAAACTAACATGTGTATAAAAAAACAAACAAGTTTTTTTTTAAGTAATCAACGAAAGTTCTAATATACGTAGAATATGTCAAAATGTTTCCCACATTGAATTTATACACACATATATAAAAATAAATACGTAAAAATTAGTTTTCTTTAAGGTAACGAACGAAATGTATTATATATGACGTAACTTATCCGTAGAAAACATATACAAAATTAAGAACAAAAACGTTAAATTAAAATTACGTCAATACATAGACAAACTCGAATATAATACATTTTTTAAGATAACGAACGGAATTGTTATATGTGGTCCGACTCATACATTGAAAACATAAATAAAATTAAGCAAGGAAACGTAAAAAAATACATCGAAATATAGAAAAACTCGAATTTATACTGACATGTGCATAAAAAACAACTAATATCTTTTTAAAATGAATTAACGAAAAGAAGTTCTTATATCAGGTCAAAACGTTGATCATCTTGAACTTATACCGACACATATATAAAAAATAAGAACATAAAAAATAGTTTTTATTGAATTAACCGACAAAAGTTATTTTGAAAAATTAAATTATATATAATAGGAGGGTAAAAATGAATTGTGAAAATAAAATTTTAAAAAAGTTCAAAGGGAATTGTGAAAAAGAAATTTTAAAAAGTGAATAGAGGGAAAAGTCATAAAAGTTAGAAAAAATTACATAAATGATCCCTATTTTTACTTATTGTCACAAATTCCGTCTCATCTATTTAAAATGATCAAATTACTCTCACATTAACAGACTAAAAGTATCTGTGTTAACAAAAATGATTATTCATGCAAGTTTTGGCAACCACATAGACCATGTTTGTCAAAAAATATTAGCAAGAATTGAGTTTGTGACTTTTGATAAACCACAATGATCATTTATATAATTTTGTCTTAAAATAACAAAACGGTTATAATTAACAATGACATAATGATAGTTAATTCAAAAAAGTTTTTTTTATATTAATAAGCAATAAGGGTAAATTAAACATTTGTTTAAAAACAAATTAGGAAATTTCCGACATTAAGAGATGTAAACCAAAATTTTAGAAAAAAATTCAAATTAAAATTTAAAAATATTAATTAACAATTTTGAAAATTAACTTTGCAGGTGGAATTATTGGAGATTGTTTTGAATTTTTTTGTTCAGTGATATAATTCAAAGTTTATTTTTATCGTTCTTATTTTTTTATTTAAGAATAATATATGAATTACAAGGTCTTAATTAATATTCTTTAAGAATAACATTAAGATTTTTAAAAAGAAACCATATTAAAGAATAAAAAATTAATTACGAGTGCGTAATTAATATTCTTGAAAAATAATTTACCTTGAGATAACAAAAGACATTCGTAAAGATTAAGACACGGAATAAAGAGGAGGTAAAAATCTACTGAATTTTATTAATTCTTAAAACAATATACAATTCATTCTTCAGAAGAAAAAAAAAACCGTCGTTTATGTTCTTTATTATTTTTTTTTTTTACAATTTTTTGGCATTCTTGATAGAATACATATTCCTGTTTCTCTTCTTAATCGAACCAACCGCCTGATCCTTTTCACTTGCAATCAACATACAAAGGTTGTATAAAAAACGATGAACAAAGGTGGACTTTATATATAAATGAGTTTGTATTAGCATGCTTCCAGAATACCTTAATCTTAGATATTATCAATTATTTCTAACTTTTCATATGAACAAATATATAGTTTTGAAAAAAAAAATAGCAATTAAATTGTAACATCCCAAGATTTGTCATTTATGGTCCCTGGGTATGGAAGGGTAAAGTTATGAAAAGCCTAAGGGTTAAATTGTAATTTTGGGATCAGGAGGAGTACGATGCGTGTACATAAGGGTACGTCGAGCGAATTAGGTGCGCCCTAGTACTCCACTGCTTAGAGTCGTTTTCCCCAAACCCTAGCCTTTTCCTTGAGTGTTTGAGCTTTTGAGTGTTTCTTAAGTGTTTTAAGAAGAAGGTGTGGCATCAAGGAGTTGGAGAAGAAGATCAAGCTTGTAGATCTGAAGTTGGTTTGTGCCCTAGAAGCTCCAGAAGGTAAAAAGCTTGGAACTTTATACTTGTATGAGATAGATCTAGTCATTTTTAGCTTTATGGAAGCATTCTTGTCCCAAAAGTCCCAAAATGGTGAATGTTATGATTTGGATGAAATGAGTTGTCCTTCCAGACCTTAGAAGAGGTCCCAAGTGATAAAAATGGTGTCCCAATAGCTAGATTTGTCTCATGCATGAAGTACTGTTGGATTAGTGTCTAAGTCCATAACTATAATTGGTAAGACTTGACCCGACTCGACATGGTCCATTTGGGTTGCATGGCATCGAGACATTTGGATAGACCGTTTGTGAGAAGATGACATTTGTGACATATTAATATATTATAAGTTCTAATATATTATTATAAAACTATGTTATTTAATTAGTATTGATCAAGAATAAATTTGGACTTAATTTATTGATCAAAAGAGACTAATTAAATATATATAGGGATTGATTGTGTAAATCATTCATTCTTATATATGTGGGCTTATGATCCAAGATTCCTTATGTTGGGTTTAACCCATGTGGTGGTCCATGGATACTCCATGGAGGTTGAAACCCATGGAGCATAAGGAATGGGTAAAGTCATGGGTTACATGGTGTAACCCTAATATGCACACTATAAGGACCCCTTTAGCTTAAGAAATTGACACAAGTAATACACATATGAGGGCTAGTCAATTTAAGCTTGGAGTGTCTTCTTCTCATGGTTATTACAAGTGTTCATGATGTTGTGTGAACCATTTGAGGTGTCACACTTGGGGCACTAGGCTCTCAAGCTTCATGGAGTAAAGCAACAACAACAAGGTATGTATTCTATTTATTTTATTACCCAAGTATATGATATTTGTATGCTAGTATAGGGTAATATCTTGGAAACTTCATATTTGCCTGTATAATAGAGAAAACATAGATGCAAGGTATTTAGGGTTGTATGTACACCATAGGATGTTGTAGTATGCTCAAAACCCAACAGTGGTATCAAAGTCATGGGTTGTTTTCTGTTATATTCATGCAAATGATTGATTTTCAAAGTTGAAAAAAAAAAGAAAAAAAACATGAAGTTTGTCAAATTTTAAGATAATTACGTGTTTTGTGAAAAACTAATTATTTGTAAAATTTGAATCATTTGCTATATGAGTTGAATTAGGTCAAATTTAGTAAAAGATAAAATGATATGATTATTTTATTAGTTTTAAAAGTTTGATCTAAATGTTATAAGGAGTTACAAATTTTTTCATAAAATTTTGGAGCTCAAAAAGTTTTTTTTAAAGTTGTGATCTTATTTGTTTTGAAACCTCCATAAGTTATGGATATGAAAAGGTCTTAAAACAAATTGATTCAAAGTTTTTATGGAGTTAGTGTTAATGTTTTAAAAGAATTCCATAACTTATTCTTAAGTTATGGAACATGAAAAGTTTCATCATAAAACAAGCATTTAACTCCATAAGTTATGAATTACCAAAAGTTTTATGTTTCCTTGATTTATGAGTTAGTTTAGATTAATGGAAAAAAAATTGTGTTTTAGTTGTTTTCAATCCTAATTAATCTAAAGGTAGTTCATAAAATGTGTTTTTGTAACTTTTCCTCAAGTTACATAAAAGGTCACATTTATGAATATTAAAACTCATAAAAGTAACATAGGTTATATAAAAAAAATGAAGAGTCTTTTTCATTAAATAGTATTATGACCCATAACTTGTCCTCAAGTTATGGATGTTTAAGAGTCACTTCTTTAAAAGTGTTCTTAAAGAATAATAGGTTACATAAAAAATGAAGAGTCTTTATTTTAATGAACTATTAAACTCATAAGTTATGAAATGAAAAGTTTTTAATAGTTTCAAAAACTTGCCCTCAAATTTTGGAATTTATAAAGTTTTCCCATGAATACTTTAATTCCAAGTTAAGCCCTTAGAATTTTAAAAGTTAAAATTCAACCCTTATACTTCATAATATTATATGTTAATAATATATATATATATATATATATATATATATATATATATATATATATATATATATATATATATATATAAGAGTAAGTCGTCTTACCATTAGTAGGCCTCATTCACAAAGCCGATCTATAAGGAGGGTATAAGGTTGTTGCCTATAAAATGGCAACTTAATGAGTGTCCACTCTCACCCGCCGCTTCCTTGACTGGTGGAGGGTCGTTAGCCGAACGGGTAGGACAAGGACTATAATTCTCCCTTCATTAAGAGTATAATGATAAATACTAAGTAACTAAACACATATAAATTCCCAATCTTAGTTACTTAGGAAAATGTGAAATGGTGCTAACCCATGAAATTACACTTTGCACCTTTGTTAAGTCGTTAGTGGAGCGTGTGTGGTTAACTGGCACACTAACATGGGACTGACAATGTGTGGCAAAGGGTGACTTAAGTTTTATCATAGATCAGTGGAGCGTGTGTGGTTAACCGGCACATCGATTAGGTGATAAAATTAATGGTACCAAGTCAATTTTCATGGTTATTCATACCTTGTTTGTGATCATCGGCATCCCAGTCACAAACTTGAGAGAGCACACTCGAGATTCAAACATACCATTGAAAGTTCAATGTATCTCAAAAGATCTAGGAGTTTCAAATCCAATTAAAACTTAATTATATTTCGTTTTTCATGGTGGAAATTGGTAAATCGTCATTTACCTACCTTCAACTATTTTATAACTTGGATTACGGCATCCCTCTTCCAGGTATAAATAGGTTGTTGGGTCCTAGCCTTAATATTTCATATTGAGTGTTATATTAAGGACTCTAAATTAACTAAACTTGAATATCTCCCAAAAGATGTCTAGTTCAGACATCTATGATCTTCTCAAATCTCTTGGAACTTCACTTCCTCCACCTCCTCCAATTATTCTCCCTAACCCACAAGTTCAAGGTCACTCAAGCCCTATTGGCAAGGCAAGGTCTAGGTGTGATCACATCTTGGAGATGAAGTCACATATTGACAAGCCGGGAGAGTTGGATGTCAAAGTCTTGAGAAAGTTGGTGGTTCAATCACTTTCTAAGTCACATAGTGAGTTCCTTTGGGACTCCTATGAAATAGACTATGACAAGACCCTTAATGATCTTATCTATTTGCTTGATACTGCTGAATCAGCAATGATTTGGAAGGCTAGTAAAGCAAATTTGATTAGAAGATCGACTTCCCAAAACTTTATGGACATTGACAATGATGACACTGGAAATCCAGAAAAAGCATTCTCTTCCCAATGGAAAGGGATCGGCCATAGTCAACTCGGTTGACCAAATGGTAAAGAGAAAAGCTAAGTCTGTGATAGTCCCATGTACCATTACCAAAGGGTCCATTTGTTAAAATTGCCAAAGGAAGGGGCACTGTTTGCGAAGCTGCCAAATTTACCTAAGGATGTTAAAGTCAATAAGTTTGACTCTACTTCAGGTAAAGTTCATTGTCTAACTCTGTTAAGCTCCTATTTGGAGATTCTTATTACATAATGTGACTGAGTCACATGGTGATGTTATAAGAATAAAAGAAAAGAGTTAAAGCTTAAAGGAAGTATATGATGCTTGTGATCGCGAAGATGGACTTCAATCGCATCAGAATTTTGAAGCTGTTACTTAGGAGTTATGACACATTTCTTAGGAATATATAACAACAAGGTTTTCATATGGATTGTAAGGATAAGTTTTTCCGCAAAGTTGTAAAATAAAATGAAAATTTTGATTTATTTATTTTAAGTATCTTTACAATGGCATTTGTGGAAAAAATTGTTGTTTATATGATTCTATTGCTAGTAATATAGGAAAATGGTTTTGATTCTTTCATTTGTGGTAGTGTCTAAATTTACCAAATAAAGAAAGTTTCTCATCACCCAAGTTTCAATTGGACCGAAACTTGGAATCATGCAAGTTGTATAGTATGATGAATGAGAACTTTCAAGTATTAGAAAATTAAGACTAATTACTTGTTCACATGGGTGTGTGAGTCAAGTAAAGGACTAAGGGATCGAGTACACATTCTTGTGCACTGATCAAGCCCACCACAAATGTAACTTGAGTGACACATCTTAAAGAAGGTTTATTAACACTAGTGAAATGTAAGAGTAAAAGGTTTTCTACTCTTGTACATTTGAATTTGGTAAGTTGTGATGTTTTGGATAAAACAGAGACCAACTTAGGCCAATTGTGCTAAGTGTTTGTCTTGATTAGAATCCACACTATCTCTTGAATATTTGGCAAGAAAGTCTTATAGATCAAGGAGACAGTGGGAGTCTAAAAGATCCTGAAAGGATTTCAAGAAGTAATCAAGAATAAAACCTGTATTTCATCACTAGCACACAACTAGAGCTTTATAACCTATCGTGTTGACATTTCTATGCCCATTCTAGTTAAGTTGGCTATACATTTGAGTTCTACATGTTCTCAATTGTTTGCATAGCTACTTGGAAGCAATGGCAGGCCCTTGAGCTACCAGGTGGCAAGAAGTTAAGATTGCACAAGTTCAATCCATATGAGTTAAGATTTGTCACTAACCTAGTCTTGTGATTATGGCTTGACAAATTCACATGGATAAGAACACATACACCATAAAATCTAAGTGTCATAAGGTTTCTCTCCGATTCATGAAAATGATGGTGAAGAAATTCTTTCACTAAGTAGATTTTAAGTAGATAGCAATTGTGATATTTACAGTTCTCAAAGTCGTTAGTGGAGCGTGCGTGGTTAACTGGCACACTAACATTGACTTATGAGAAATGGCAAAAGGTCTAAACAATTGAGACTATGATTATGTCATCCATTTTCATAGTTCTGAAATTGTTTAGACACACCTGTGATCTATCTAAGATAAGGTGTATGATTTTGACAAAGTCTTATCAAAGCAATCTAGTATCAGAAATCCGAACTTTGGTAAGAATGTCAATAAAGTATTAACTTCTAGAGGTCCAACTATTTTCTGGATACGTATCAAAGCTAGTGGGAGAATAAGTGTTATGCTAATAATCATCATGTTAGTGGGAGCATGATAATTATGATAAGTATTGCAAGTTAGCAATGTTAATTATAGAAAACAAAAGTTTCAATTCGTGAGGTTGCATGGGTTGAAAAGGTTGTTTTGCTATAATTAAGGGAGAGGAAATTATACTTCATTTCAATTCTAAAAAGCTTAGATTGAGTTTATAATCATTCTAAAGAGATTATATTGAGATTTTAATCACCTTTAGTCAAGAATTTATATATGAATTTCATGTTGGATTGGTTCAACTTAAGAAAATTCTATATATTGTGTTCTCAAAATTCGATTATGATTACGACATCCCTTTTCAGAGTCAAATTTTGAGAATATGGCAAACAAAAAATTATTATGGCAAAAGACTGGTCTAGAACCACATCTTTATGTGAAACATCATGAATCGTGTCCCATTTACTTTGGGTACAGGATCGATTACATGTGCTATAATATTTATTCTTTCTTAATTTTCCAAATGCCTTGGGGCATTAAGGAGGAAATTGTCTAGAATTGGATATGACTAAAGTGATTAAGCAATTGTCGAGGACAATCTAAGGTTTACCAAATATTGGTTGCTCAAGGAAAGTGGGAAGTATACTGTTAATATTGGAAGGACCATATTGACATAGTCTGAAAAGAGGCAACTCTTGTTCAGAAGTGGTAGTCAAAATGGGAATATAAAGTTGTCTTCATAGGTGGAAGCAATCTGTGTAAGGTTAAAGAAACTTAATGCAAGAAGCATGTTCAAAGCAATGCGCTTTGAATTTGAGACATGGTTTCCATGGAATTGCTCTCCATTGGAATACAATGTAATGATTGTTGCCAAGTCTTTATGGCTTTGTGCATAATCATTACAAGAGGAACAATGCATATAAGTTTAAAATCTAAACAGATTTCGATAAATGTTAGGAATTCTTACATTTACGACAAGGATTTGAAAGTGTGAAAAGAGAATCATTGAAATTATGTTCAATCGATCTAGTTCACAAAGTAAGGATCATAGATAAACATAGAGTGCATACTTGATGTATAGCAAAGCCATTGTTTAGAAAAACATAGTGTACATGCTTGGAGCATGGGACAACTAGTGTTTTTAATTCAGGTATAAAGTTGATAAAACCGAAACAATGAATAATGAGTAATCACTATGGTGATAAATAAAAGTAGTCTATTTATATTCATAGGGTTTGATACCATATTTGATTCATTTATTCTTGTGTTTCACTTTGCATGTTTTGACTTCCATAATAACTAGGTTATTCTTTCGGAATGACTAAGTTATTCAAACCATCCACAGTCGGTCATATGTTGGAAGTAGATATGAATCAAGACTGTCATGGGTTGGCTTGTAGAGGTCCAAGTTGGTGGACAAAGTTGTGCTACAACACTCATGAGTGCTCATAAGTTCTGAGTACTGGATTCAACCCGCGCACATTTGAATCACTTCATGGATTTTATCACGAGTGATCATGAGACGATAATATCTTATATTCTTCAAACCTAGAGATATGAGTTGTTACTATGAGTTGGTTGTACGTTGATTGCACGAAAACGTATTCGGTAACTCGATGTTATAAAACATGCCTTTGTGTATGATTCAACAAATAGTAGAACAAGCCTTATGAGTCGAAGTTTATCCATTCCTTTTACCTTCGGGATAAAATTGATATCTGTGGGGCCCTCGATGATTTAGTGATGACACATGTGAGTGATTGGCCAAGCCTGGACTGATTTGATTTGTTCAATCAGTCAGTCATCATAAATCGGAAATCGGGAAACAACAAATGGACAGAGAGAATGATTGATAATCCATGTCTCAGTTCATATGATATCTAGAATGGAGGAATATATGATCCCTTATCTAATGGACAAGTCATTGACAAAGGTCAGAGTTCATCAACAAGGTCAGAGTTCGACAACAGCTTTTGAGAGCTACGATTGCCAGTTAGGTTTGAAGTCATACACAATAATAGTTTTAGACTTATCCAAGTGGGAGACTTTTGGATTAGTGTCTAAGTCCATAACTATAATTGGTAAGACTTGACCCGACTCGGCATGGTCCATTTAGGTTGCATGGCATCGGGACATTTGGATAGACCGTTTGTGAGAAGAGGACATTTGTGACATATTAATATATTATAAGTTCTAATATATTATTATAAAATTATGTTATTTAACTAGTATTGATCAAGAATAAATTTGGACTTAATTTATTGATAAAAAGAGACTAATTAAATATATAGGGATTGATTGTGTAAATCATTCATTCTTATATACGTGGGCTTATGATCCAAGATTCCTTATGTTGGGTTTAACACATGTGGTGGTCCATGGATACTCCATGGAGGTTGAAACCCATGGAGCATAAGGAATGGGTAAAGTCATGGGTTACATGGTGTAACCCTAATGTGCACACTATATAAGGACCCCTTTAGCTAAAGAAATTGACACAAGTAATACACATATGAGGGCTAGTTAATTTGATCTTGGAGTGTCTTCTTCTCATGGTTATTCCAAGTGTTCATGATGTTGTGTGAACCATTTGAGGTGTCACACTTGGGGAACTAGGCTCTCAAGCTTCATGGAGTCAAGCAACAACAACAAGGTATATATTCTATTTATTTTATTACCCAAGTATATGATATTTGTATGCTAGTATAGGGTAATATCTTGGAAACTTCATATTTGCATGTATAATAGAGAAAACATAGATCCAGGGTATTTAGGGTTGTATGTACACCATAGGATGTTGTAGTATGCTCAAAACCCAACAATAGGAAGGTCTTAATGGATTAAGACCATGTGTTAAGAACTTTGTGGACGTCCAAAGTGATAAAGTTCGAGACTTTATAGTCCTATGGCACATTTGGTCGATGGATCTGAAGTTTGGGCTTAAGTGCTTAAGCCCTTAAGCACTTATTAGGGTTTTGGTGAAACCTCGCATACATCCAACGTAAATCCAGTACGACCAGCGTACTGGGTTAACCACCCCGATGGTGGTCAACATCAAGACGAGTACGCCCCGCATACCAGAGGAGTACGCCCCGCATACATCCTCTATTGGGCCTTTGGCAATTGGGCTTCGGGTTTTGGGCCGTTTATGGACTAGTGGATTTAGTCCTTTGCTGGACTTTATGAATATTATGTTTTGGGCCAAGTTTTGATAATGGATCTTGGAATTAGGCCTAATTAGGGAGTTGGGCCTAATTTGGTAAATTGGGCCAATAATGGGTTTTACATAAGGACTTTCAAGGTTAGGGAATTGGCATTGGGCCTTGAACCAATAAAGAGAATGGTCATGATGGATTGTGTGGACCCCTTAGTAAAGATTGTTATGTTGTGTAATGACTTGGTATTTATTATGTGATAGTTCAGGATTTTCGGTGAGATAGCGATCATAGGTTTTCGGTACTTTGACACTACTTGCGAGGTGAGTTATCCTCACTGTACTTAAGGGTCTAAGGCACCAAGTCTGGCCTTTTGATTTGTTATTTGGGATTATTACTGTTGTGATATGTTAGCGTGGTATCCTGGTAGATAGGATGGTTATATGCTAGTATGATCTGTTAGATCGGTATCCTGGTAGATCAGATGTGGTTATGCTTAGTGACCTATAGTTTGGTGTGACTGTTGGAATAGTGTCCAAGGTCATCAACTATTGGTAATATTTCTAATAACATTAGGGTCCTTTTGGGTTTCCCTCAAGACCCAAATTGAGTAGAATAAATAAAGGAGAAATTAGTTTATTAATTATTATGGTTAATAATTAATTAGAAACTAATTGGAAATATATTTTCGGAATTAATTAACAGTTTAATTAATTAAAGGGTTGAATGTTCATTAATCGATAGTTGGTTAATCAGGAATGTTCCAGACCCTTATGGAATTAGGGTTGGATGAAAATCACTCCATCCCACATAGGAAAGGATTGAAATTTCATGGTTAGGCCTCCATCCCACATGGGAAGGGGTACTAAACCCTAGGAGGCATCCAAGGCTATAAATAGGGCCTTAGAGATTTCATTCCTCCTTGCATCTTGGCTTGAAGTATTCACCAACCCTTCTTCCTCCCCCTCTTAAGGACGATTTCTAACCCCTTTGGGTTTGTGAAATTGACCCTTCTCCTAGTTATTTTTATTCTACTCTTTGGTGTCATTGGGTGTGATACCATTAAAGGGATTCTGGTTTGGATCCTTTTGTCCAAGCAACTTCATGGAGGTTCAAGATCTCAAGCATGGAGATCAAGGGCTACATAAGAGTTATGTTTTCTTACTTATGTTTTAGTTTTCTAGGGTTGATGTAATTAGAATGAAGCCATAGATCCATAGGATGCATGTACACTTAGGTATATCGTTGTTTCGATTTTTCTGCTGCCTAGTTTTAGAGTGTATTTGATGCGTAGAAAACCCAAAAATGGTATCATAGCCATTGGTTCATGGTTACCTTCACCCTAGATCCATGTCTTCTGAAAATACTTGTTTGAAATTGAATAGTAGAAGGATTATTGAAAAATTCGTAATTGATAATACCTTAGTTGCAGCTCACGACGTGAGAGCTAGGAGCGCACGACGTGAGCTTAGCAGAATTAGGGTTTCAGATTTTTTGTCATTTTTCGAATATGAAGCTTTATCAAACATGGATAAAAACCTAATTTAAATTGTTTTTGAATCTGGAAAAATTGATAAATATTATTTAAATGTGTTTATTTGAATTTGAATATTTATTTGATAATTGATATATATTATTTAAATGTGTTTATTTGAATTTGAATATTTACCTTTTATTTGAATAGTAAATTTAAATATTTAATATTATTTATATTAGAGATTTATAAATTTGAATATTACACCCTTATGATTTATTAATTGTTACATTGCGTCATCGCAATTAATTAGAATCAATAATAGACAACTAAATTTAAAGAGTTTTCAATTTACCTCTTGTATTTAAATATATTAGAACTAGTCAAATCCGCGCGCGTTGCACGTGAATATATTTATTTAATTAAAATGAAAACATTTAACAAATTGTTATTTAATATTTATACATGTAAAACCAATGTCAATAACAAAACAAACTTTATAGTTTACATATTAGTGTTATTAATTGTAATAAATTTATATCATTAGTTACTTCCACTATTAATTCATGATTTTATAGACCGTTTTATATTCTGTAAATTATATATAAAACATATATTGATTTTTATCTATAAAAAACAAAGTTGTATGAAAAAAAATAAATACTACAACTTTTAATGATTTTATAGAACGTTTTAAGTAGTGGATATTATATATAAAATGTATGCCGATTTGTATATAAAACAAATAACAAATAGTATGAAAAACATTATAGCTATTAATAAAATAAAAACACTACAACGTTACAACATTTAGATAAAAAAAATTATTAAACACTTATAAATAATTCAAAATGAATACTCATAAATCAACATACATTTGATATATACAAACATTGTTATAAAAAATTTGTGTTGAAATAACCACTAATGCGACAAAACTTTTTTTTTTCGACTCCTTCATTTTGAATCACTAATCTTTTCAAACATATAATTTTTTAATAAAAACTTATTTATATACTAATAATATAGCTACAATATGTATAATAAATAAATGGAAAATAAAAAAACATTGAACATTAATAACTATAAGTTTAAAAAACTTTTGAATGTAGTGGAAAACATAAAGACAAATTACATTAAATTTAAATAAAAAACTATTGAGTTGTAGTGGGAGTTTTAAACTCTTGATTTGTGCCCAATAATGTAATATAAATATTAACAATTATATGTTATAAAAGCAATATTATAAGTATTTGTCATTGAAATAATAATTTTTATACTAAGTTGTAACTAATATTATAGTAATTTTAAGTATACAATAAGAAATATATAAAAAGTTGTGTTTAAATCAAACTGAATTAAGTTTTTGATTTAAAATTATTTTAAACTATAGGTATTTTGAGCTAATTTATAGATAATTTATTTTAATATTAGTTATTTCCTATATTATTATTATTATTATTATTATTATTATTATTATTATTATTATTTCAAATAATAATAACTTTTTTAATATAATACAATCTATTATTTAGTTTTACGTTATTTAAAACAATTATTACATTTTACGAATTAAAAACTACTTATTTGAAAATTTTCATTACTTCCTATATTATTATTATTATTTCAAATAATAATAACTTTTTAATAAAATATAATCTATTATATAGTTTTACGTTATTTAAAACAATTATTACATTTTACTAATTAAAAACTACTTATTTGAAAATTTTCATTATTATATTCTAAAAATACTATCATACTTTTTTATTGTATTTTCATTTTTTTTTCCTTAAAGCTATGAAATATTTGAAGAGAATGAACGGTCCAAATAAATTGATTATTTGAATTTCAAAATTATAGTAATTGTTATGTACTACGACCAATCTTAAAAAAAATGTTAAGAGTGAGTTAGGGGGGAGGAATTTTACACTACAGATATATTTTTATTACTTATATTTTCTTATGAAAATATTAATATTTTATTTATTACTTTTCATTTACGATAAAAAACAAATAGGGAAAAAAAGAAATTGACAAATGTAATAAGATAATTTATTTTTATTACTATAAAAAAATTTAAAATTGGGTACATCCATATAAGTTTTGATAGAACATAAAAAATTAATTTTTATAACACACATAATTATTGGTTTTCAATAACAAAGTCATATCATATTAAAACCATTGGTTCTAATTCGTCACTATCACCAACAATTTGAAATAATAATTATAAACTCCTTTCATCAAAATCAATTATTAAAACTTCATCGATGTTATTTACAATAAAATAAAGCGATAGAAACTAACATAATATAACACATACTTAAATTTGAACCTATGATCATAGAAAGATGCATAACACATAAACTTAAAAAATGATCTCAAGTAAACCTTTACAAACATACCCAAATTTGAACCTTGGTTAATATCTAAAACTTACATGCACCCAATTTGAGTTTACATGAATTTATATTTGGAAAAGTTGGAATTGCTTTCTTACATCCATGAAACCACTCACATAACTTTTCAAACCCTACAAATATAATCTATCATTGTATGTTGACATACATGCAATATGTAATCTACAAATTCTTATATATGCTAAATATTTCATTTAAATAATCAATTTAGTTAGCATGATTTGAAGAGTTTTAAGAGTTACAAATCATAATCTTTCAATTAATCACAAATTAATTTGTATAAGTTGAATAGTCTTGGGAGTTTCAAATGCATGAGGTTCAAGGAAAATGGTATTGGGAATTTTAAATGCATGAGGTTCAAGAAACAATGTTAGCTTTATAAGTATACTAGTCGAATCCCCGTGTGTTGCGCGTAAATATAAATATTTAATTAAAATAATAACATTTATCAAAATGTGATTTAATATGTATACATGTAAAACCAATGTCAATAGCAAAACAAACTTTATAGTTAAAATATTAGTTTTATTAATTTTAATAAATTTATATCATTAGTTATTTCCACTATTAATTTATGATTTTATATACCGTTTTATGTTGTGTAAATTATATATCAAACATATATTTATTTCTATGTATAAAACAAACAATGTAGCATGAAATAATATTTACTACAACTTTTGATGATTTTATAAAACGTTTTAAGTTGTGGAAATTATATAAAAAATGTATGCTGCTTTGTATATAAAAAAAAATAACAAATAATATGAAAAACACTATAGCTTTTAACAAAATAAAAACATTACAACATTATAACATTTACATCAAACAAAACTTATTAAACACTTATAAATCATTCAAAATGAATATTTAGAAATCAATATACATTTGATATATAGAAACATTGTTATAAAAAATTTGTGTTGAAATAGCCATTGATACGACAAAACTTTTTTTTTTTCAACTCTTTCATTTTGAATCAAAAATCTTTTCATACATACGTTTTTTAATTAGAACTTACTTATATACTACTAATAAAGCTACAATGTGTATAATAAATAAATGAAAAATAAAAAAAAACATTGCACACTAATACTCATAAGTTTAAAAAACTTTTGAATGTAGTGGAAAATATAAAGGCAAATTACATTAAATTTGAAAGCATAATCACATTTTTATAAAAAACTATTGAGTTGTAGTGAGAGTTTTAAACTCTTGATTTGTGTCCAATAATGTAATATAAATATTAACAGTTATATGTTATAAAAACAATATTATAAGTATTTATCATTGAAATAATAATTTTTATACTAAGTTGTAGCTAATATTATAATAATTTTAAGTATACGATAAGAAAGATATAAAAAGCTGTGTTTGAATGAAATTGAATTAAAATTTTGATTTAAAATTATTTTAAACTATAGTTATTTTTAACTAATTTATAAATAATTTATTTGAATATTTTTTATTTCCTATATTATTATTATTATTATTATTATTATTATTATTATTATTATTATTTCAAATAACAATAATTTTTAATATAATATAGTCTATTATTTAGTTTTACGTTATTTTAAACAATTATTACTTTTTACTAATTAAAACTACTTACTTGGAAATTTTCATTATTATATTTAAAAAAAACTCATACTTTTTTATTGTATCTTTATTTTTTCCTTTAAGCTATGAAATGCTGGAAGAGAATGAACGGTCCAAATAAAATGGTGATTTGAATTTCAAAACTATAGTAATTGTTATGTACTGCGACCAATCTTTAAAAAAATATATTAAGAGTGGGTTAGGGGAGGAGTAATGTTACACTTGAGGTACATTTTGTTCACTTATATTTTCTTATAAAAATATTAATATTTTATTTATTTTATTTTTCCTTTACGAAAAAAAAAATGAATAGGAAAAAAGGAAATTGACAAATGTAATAAAATAATTTATTTTTATTACTATAAAAACATTTAAAATTGGGCACATCCATATAACTTTGGTAGAACATAAATATTTCATTTTTATAACACATATAGTTATTGGTTTTCAACAATAAAGTCATATCATATTAAAAATCATTCGTTCTAATTCGTCATTAACACCAACAATTTAGAATAATAATTGTAAACTCTTTTCAACAAAATCAATTATAAAAAACTTCATTGATGTTATTTACAAAAAAATAAGCGATAGGAACTAACGTAGTATATACATAATATAAAATATATGTTAAATAATGTTCTCTTGTACATACAATTTATTTTCTTAACATAAAAAAGAGAGACAATATAAATATACATACATGTTAACAATCTTAATTGATCTAACTTGTAAATAGTTTGATGGTTGATTTACCAAAAGCGCATGAGAAGTAATTATCAATCCCACTTCATCATCATGTGATTATAGAAGGATGCATAACACATAAACTTAAAAAATGATTTCAAATACACCTTTACAAACATACCTAAATTTTAACCTTGGTTAATATATAAAATTTTACATGCACCCAATTTGAGTTTATATGAATTTATATTTGGAAGAGTGGCAATTGCTTTCTTACATCCATGGAACCACTCATATAACTCTTCAAACCCTACAAAGATAATCTATCATTTTGTGTTGACATACATGCAATATGTAATCTATAAATTTCTTATATAGACTAAATATTTCATTTAACTCATCAATTAAATAACATGATTTGAAGAGTTTTAAGAATTACAAATCATAATATTTCAATTAATCATAAATTAATTTATATAAGTTGAATAGTCTTGGGAGTTTCAAATGCATGAGGTTCAAGGAAAATGGTATTGGAAGTTTCAAATGCATGAGGTTCAATGAAAAATGCTAGATTTATAAGTTATATAGATAATGATTATGTCTATTATATGTATAAGAAAGTTACAAACTGCGCCCTTGCGTGCTTAAATATTGACATTGTCAGTCTTACCTCGACTAGGCTCACCCGTTCTAATGTAAGGGTTTAAGGAGGTCTCTATGATTCCTAATGAGGTCGGTTTTTAATATGCTTCGCGCTTACCACCTTCACCGCCCTATTGCATTTTGAGAATGGAGTTACCAAAAGGGTTTGACAGTGATAATGGTCAATCTAAAAGTATTCTAAATACAAGTATAAAACAAAATCCTGTTTTATTAATAGAATGTGAGTTTATATTATCCATAAAAATTGCACACTCTCTTTATATTTTGTTGGTGGAGTCGTGTGGTTAACCGGCACATCAATCTAGAATATAGTCGAGAATGATATGGAACTCACGAATCTCAAGCGTAACTTGATCCGGGGACCATGTGATTTTGTATGGTTAATTCTCAATCTATTTAATGTGAATCTTATATTATCCATAAAAGTTGCACATTCTCTTTATAACTTGTTGATGGAGCTTGTGTGGTTAACCGACACATCAATTTGAGAGTATAGGTAGAGAATGATGTGGAACTCGCGAATCTCAAGCGTAACTTGATCCGGGGACCATGCGATTTTGTATGGTCGATTCACCATCTGTTCAGTGATCCACGATGACCCCGTCATTGAATTTGAGATGAACATAATCCGAGATTAACCTTCCATTGATAGTCAATGAATCTCAAAGATATAGGAGTTTCGTAGTGATCGAAATTGGCAAAGGGCTTTGCCTACCTAAATAACTTTGTGGTGTGTTTACAACATCCCTTTACACATCATGGAGCCAAATATAGATCCTAGTCTTCTAAAATAATTTAAGGTGATTATTTTCTAAGGATAAGTAAAACAAACTATAATGAAATTTTATTGAATGATGTCGAAAACCTTATCCACTAAAATCTACTGCTATAAAACCTTTGAAAGGATTAGCTATGAGGATGATCAATCTTGTCAAAATTCGTAGTTTGGGAATAGTTCTCATAAATGAAAGGAAAGATCACGCCTTTGTTAAAGCTCTTCCTAGGTTACTTCAAACATTGCATTCTAAATTGCTAGAAAGAGCAATTATCAAATGTACGTTGTAAATTGACATATTGAAGTAAAATGGAATTTCCTTGAGTTAGGAGTTGACTATGGTTAGTCGACTAGCTAACATGTACATATGATCAGTTCATTCTGATTTTGATATGAACAACTTGGAATATCCATTAAGGAGTTGTGTAGCATGTTAAGGTTTCCTTTTGGAACTAGCATGACCAATCATAGAAACTCATACTTCAAAACACTCCCATATTTTACTATCATGAATAGAAGTGTCAAGAAGAATAAAGCCAATTGCCCACGGTTTAAAAGACGATTAGTGTGGGTATAACTAATCTAGGACCTAATACCTAGGAAAAAGGAAGGCTTATTCTAAGACATGTTCTGATAGCTGCTTGTTTCCATAACAAGAAAAGGACTAAGAAATCAGAATTGCCCAAATGTATATTTGAGGTGAAAGGACTGGAACATGAAGAAGTTAAATTTGATCATGGATCACGAGCCCGTGCTACTTTCCATTGGATCAAAAGATAACTAGTTCTTCCATGTTTGTTATTCAATCAAATATATGGATTTATAATGCCGTCAAAACATTACTTCTAAACCTTGAGTGCGTTGCTAAGGATTAGTGCTGACATTTGCAAGAATGTGCAGTCACTAAAATGAAGTAAGAAGACTAAAACATGGAGAAGATAATTTGATCATGAATGCCAAGCCCTTGCTACATTCATAGAATCAAAAGACAACTATTTTCAAAATGTTTAGTCTATGGTATTATAATTGAAATTGTTTATACTATGATTCATGAGATAGTTCTGACTTATTTAAATGTGGAGCATTCTAACATGTTAAAAGAAAGTCATGATATATATGAAGCTAGTATAGTAGCAATAGTTCAAAAATGATTCGAACATTTGAATAAGGTGTATTATTGTGAATATCTGTTGATGTTAGTTCAACTAAAGGATCGTTCAGATTAACCATAATAAGTACTTATTCAAATACATCCAAATGCTTGGGAGAAATGTATTTGTGGAATCATAGTATTGGATACATAAATGAGAAATGCATTACCAAGTATCCAGTTGGATCATATTTTGGATATCATTTGACCTCGAGTCTTATGATAAATGTAAATCTTGTTTATCAAGATAGATGATGAATGCGTTACTATGTGATGTGAGTATCTGTTGGAATTAGTTCACACTAATGGACCGTTCAGATTAACCATGATACGCAGTGAGACCAACTTTGTATGAATGGGAGTCTGGAACCTCTCAGGTGTTCAAAGCTCTCATATAGAGAAGTTAAGAATCAATTGGGCAATAGGATGAGACACTCATAGTGAGAATCTCAATCCAAACTTTATCGATCATCTAAGTAATCGTGAAAGAGTTCCATGATCTATCTCCGCCCAAAACACTACCACTGGGAAGTGTTAGTTGGATAGAGAAACAAATTGTTCATTGAGTTTGTACTAGATGAGTCACACTATGTGGATTGTACCATGAATAGTTTTACAGGAAGTCCTTTGGTCTTGTGCCAACTAAGTAGGTTCCTGAAACACTATATGATATGTGAAGTGGGATTCTATCCTCACTGCCGTATATGTAAGTCTACGATTATGAGGCTTACGCTTGTCGTGAAGCGCTTGACAATCTAGGACTTTGATTAAAGATGTGTTATCTCGTGGGAGAGCCCATCAAGCATTTTGGATAATTGTTTAACAACCTTCTGAGAACAAAGTGTATGTTGCTCAAATGGCAGTCTTCCAAGAGAGAGAGTGAGAGAGTTGATTTCCAAAAGGGTAGTGGGAGCCACATTGATCTTGATAAGATTCAAGAGTCTGTTGGATAAGGTGTCTAAGTCCATAACTTATTTGGTACATACTTGAACCGACCCGGCATGGTCCATTTGGGTTGCATTTCATCCAAACTATTTATGGATAATTTTATGAGAGTTATACACATATGTTTATTAATATATTATAAGTTATAATATATTAATATGAAGTCATGTTATTTAATTAGTCTTAGTCTTAAATTAATTATGAATTAATTTAGAGATTAAAAGGAAGACTAATTAGATTGTGGGCTATTGGTTTTATATAGTGTGGGCTAACACTCATTTGTTAATGGGCTAGGCTTATATGGAAGTCCATGGATGATCCATGGAGCTTTTAACTCATGGATCCTTGGAAAGGAAATGACATGGGTTATTAGGGTTTCACCCTAATCATGTACACTATATAAGCATGCTTATGTTGCATGAAATAGCCACTAGTGGCACTAGTTGTGTGAGACTTAGGTGTGGCCGATTTTCTATGTGTGTATACATTCTCTCAAAGTTTTCCAAGTGTTTGTGGTGATTTGTGATTCCATTTGAGGCATTCACACTATTGGTGCTTGGCCCTCAAACTCCTTAAGAATCAAGCTCATCAAAAAGGTATGTAATCTCATCTAATTCTTTTATGTTTAAAAGTACCCCATGCCATGTTAGATAGGTTATGAACCTTGGAAAATTATTATTTTGCATGTATTTAGACAAACATAGATCCAAGGTTAATTAGGGTTGCATGCACACTTAGGAAGTGTTAGATTGCTCAAAACCCAACAGTGGTATCAGAGCCTAGGCTTGCTTGTTTGATACTTGATGCAAAATAGTGAAAAAGGTTGAAATTGTTGCTGTCTGGCTGATGGACTCGTCGAGTCCATGGGGGGACTCGCCGAGTTCAAGGCAAAAATCATCCTACTCGGCGAGTAGGTTCGTGCACTCGGCGAGTAGAATGATCAGAATGCATAATTTCGACTTTTGCTGCTGGAAATGGACTAGAAACATTACCCTAAACTTTTTTGGTGTTTTAAAACTTGTTTTACTTGGTGTAATGGTTGTTCTAATCCATTTACAATAGCATATATCAAAATTCCATGATTTTTATGTGTTCATATAATTCTTGAAATTTTGATGATCATGTTCATGTTCTTATGAATTTAGAAGATGATAGGAATTATTTGCTGAATTGTTTAGAATTAATTCTTGATCATTTATGTGTTTTAATGGAGTCCATAATTTGTCCTCAAGTTATGGATATCCAAATGTCACTTTTCTTTAACACACACATTTAAACACATAAGTTACATGAAAATGAAGAGTCTTCATTTTTTTATGAACCTTTAATTCATAAGTTATGAAATGAAAAGTTTATGAATTGTTCAAAACTTGCCCTCAAGTTTTGGAATTTGTAAAGTCTCACACAAACTTTAATTCCATACCCTAGAAGTTTTAAAAGTTAAAATTCTACCCTTATACTATTATAAGATTAATGGTTAATTATTATATATATGTATAAGAACAAGTCGTTTTACCGTTAGTAGGCCTCATTCACGAAGCCGGTCTATAAGGTGGGTATAAGGTTGTTGCCTATAAAATGGCAACTTAATGGGTGTCCACTCTCACCCACCACTTGCTTGATCGGTGGAGGGTCGTTAGCCGAACGGGTAGGACAATGACTTTAAATTCTCATTAAAAGTATAATGATTATTATAAAGTAACTAAATATTTTTTTATTTAATTCCCAATCTTAGTTACTTTAGGAAAAATGTGAATTTGGTGCTAGCCCATGGAATTCACACTTTGTACCTTACCAAGTCGTTTGTGGAGCGTGTGTGGTTAACCGACACACTAACTTGGACTAGTAAGGATCACGAAGGGTGACTTAATGTTTGTCAAAGATTAATGGAGCGTGTGTGGTTAACCGGCACATTGATTAGGTGATAATATTAAGGGTACCAAGTGAATTGGTATGGTTATTCACACCTTGTTTTGTGATCCTCGGCATCCCAGTCACAAAATTTGAGTGGGCACACTCGAGATTGAAACATGCCATTGAAAAGTTCAATGAATCTCAAAAGATCTAGGAATTTCAAATCCAATTAAAACCTAATAAATTATTTCGTTTTTCATGGTGGAAATTGGTGAATCGTCATTCGCCTACCTTCAAATATTTTATAGCTTGGATTACGGCATCCCTCTTCCAGATTATAAAATATTGTGTTGGGTCCTAGCCTTAATATTTCATATTGGGTGTTATATTAAGGACTTTGAATCAACTAACTTGATTTTCTCCCATTATAGATGTCTGGTTCAGACAACTATGATCTTCCCAAATCTCTTGAAGATGGTGTCCCTCAACATCATGCTTCACTTCCTCCAATTATTCTCCCTCACCCACAAGTTCTTGAAAAGTTTAAAGTCACTCAATCCTTATTGGCAAGCATAGTCTATGTGTACTCACATTTTGGAGATAAAGTCACATATTGACAAGCCGGGAGAGTTGGGTGTCAAAGTCCCGTGAAAGTTGGATGTTCAATCACTTTCTTAGTAACATAGCGAGTCTCTTTGGGACTACTATGAGACGGACTATGACATGACCCTTAATGATGTTATCTATTTGCTTGGTGTTGTGGAATCAACAATGATTTGGAACACCAGTAAAGCAAATTTGATTAAAAGAACAACTTCCCAAGTCTTAAATGGACATTGACAATGGTAGCACTGGATATCTAGAAAAAGATTTCTCTTCCCAATGGAAAGGGATCGGCTATAGTCAACTCGGTTGACCAAATAGTAAAGAGAAAGGCAAATTCTGAGATAGTCTCATGTGCTATTACCAAAGGGTCCATGTGTTTTGTTGCCAGAGGAAGGGGCATTGGTTGCGAAGCTGCCCTATTCACCTGAAAGGTCATAAGGCTGATCAAGTCAAGAGGTTTGACTCTACTTCGGGTAAAGTCCACTGTCTAACTCTATTAAGTTCCTATTTGGAGATTCTTATTACATAATGTGAATGGGTCACATGCTGATGTTTTTAAGAATCAAAGAAAAGATAGGAAGCTTAAAGTAAGTATATGTTGATTCTGATTGCGAAGGTGGGTTTCGATCGCATGGTTCGGTAATCAGAATTTTGAGCTGTTGCTTAAGAGTTATAATATATTGCTTATGAATAGATAACAACAAGGTTTTCATGCGGATTGTAAGGATAAGTTTTTCCGCAAAGTTTTAAAATAAAAGAAAAAGGGGGTTTTTAATCTTATTTATTTTTTAAAAAAAAAATCCTTACAATGGCATCTGTGGAAAATTGTTGCTTATATGTTTCCAGTAATAGCAATATTGGAAAGTGGATTTGATTCCTTCATTTGTGGTAGTGTCTGAATTTACCGAATGAAGAAAGTTTTTCATCACCCAAGTTTCAATTCGACAGAAACTTGGAATCATACAAGTTGTATTGTATGATGAATGAGAATTTTCATCTTTGAAAATTAAGACTAATTCTTTGATCACATGTATATGTGAGTCAATTGAAGGACTAAGGAATTAGGTACACTGGGTGTGCGCTGGTCAAGGTCCACCACAAAGATTGATTTGTCATGATTTACTAAAGATTAGTAAATATGATTATACTTATAAGGTTAAGTATAATTATGTAACATTGGAAAGGTTACAATGTATGACAAAACAAATGAGAAGAATCAAATTAGGCAGAAAGATAAAAGTTTCTCAAATCTGAAAGGATGGGAGAGTACTTTAGTATCATATTTCATGATCATCTTAATGATTATGAAACCATATCACAAACTCATACTCTAAGGACGTCTTAGTGCATTGTTATGGCTAAGAAGAGAGGTCATGAATTGTTGGATTGGTTAAGATCGAGAAGATGAGTCATACTTCGTTCCAAAACAATTCTTAGAGTCATACTCCAAGATTGTAACATTGAGTGACATAAAGTAAGGTTTAAAACACTTATCAAATGTAGTGTAGAATGTTTCTACCCTTGTACATCTGAGATTGGTAAGTTGTGATGTCTTGGATGAGACAAAGACCAACTAAGACCAATTGTGTGAAGTGCTAGTCTTGATAAGAATCCGCACTATCCCTTGAATATTTGTTTTGTCAAGGAATGGTTCTTGACTGGGGAAACTTATATGTCAAGGGGACAGTGGGAGCCTTAAAGATCCTGAAAGAGTTTAAAGATTTAATCAAGAGTAAAACCTGTAATTTATCACTAGCACACAACTTAAGGTTTGCAACCTATCGTGTTGACATAATTCTTGTTTCTGTACCTACTTCAAATAAGTTGAATTTGCATGTGAGTTATCAGAGTTCAACTTGGAAGCATTGGTGGGCCTTGTGCTACCAAGGTGACAAGAAACTAAGATTGAACAAGTTTAATCCATATAAGGCTGAATTTGTCACTTATCTTGTGATTATGGTTTTGACAAATTCACATGGATAGGAACTCATACACTATAAAATCTAAGTGTCATAAGGTTTCTCTCCGATTCATGAAAATGATGGTGAGGAAACGCTTTCACTAAGTAGATTTTACGTAGATATCAATTGTGTTATTTGCATTTTCAAAAGTCGTTAGTGGAGCGCGTGTGGTTAACCGGCACACTAACATGGACTTGTGAGAAATGGCAAATGCCTAAGCAATTGAGACTATGATTACGGCATCCCTTTTCATAGTCCTGAAAATTGTTTAGACACACATGTGAGCTATCTAAAAAAGGGTGTATGAATCTAAATTTCAGAAGTCCAGCAGATTTCTGGAAATATGTCAGAGCTAGTGGGAGCATAAGTGTTATGCTAACAATCATCATGTTAGTGGGAGTATGACAATTTTGATTACTATTATTGCAAGCTAGCAATGTTAATTATAGAAAAACAAAAGTTTCAATTCGTGAAGTTGCAGGGGTTGAAAAGTTGTTTTGCTATAATTAAGGGAGAGGAAATTACACTTCGTTTCAATTCTAAAGCTTAGATTGAGATTTTAATCATCTTTAGTCAAGAATATATATATGAATTTTATGTTGGAATGGTTCAACTTAAGGAAATTCTATATATATTGCGTTTTCAAATTTTGATTATGATTACGGCATCCCTCTTCATAGTTAAATTTTGAAAACATGGCAAATAAAAAAAAATATTGTAGCAAAAGACTGGTCTAGTATCATGTCTTTATGTGAGACATCATGAATCATGTCCCATATGCTTCGAATATAGGATCGATTTCATGTACTATAATATTCATCCTTTCTAAATTTTCAAATGCTCAGGGCATTTAGAAGGGAAAAGTCTAGAACTAGATATGACTAAAGTGATTAAGCAATTGTCGAGGACAAATCTGAGGTTCGCCAAAGATTGGTTGCTCAGGGAAAGTTGGAAGTATGATGTAAGTTGTCGAAAAGGACTATATTGACATATTCTGAAAAGAAGTAACTCTTGTTCGGAAGTGATAGTCAAAATGGGACTATGGAAATGTCTCCATAGGTGGAAGTTATTCAATCTATGTAAGATTAGAAAACCTTAATGCAAGAAGGATGTTCAAAGCAATGTACTTTGAATATGAGACTTCCGTTCCATAGAAGTTGACCTTCTTTGGAATACTCTGTAATGACTGGTGACAAGGTTTTGGTGACTTTGTGCATAATCATTACAAGAGGAACATTGCATAAAAGTTTAAAATCTAACAAACTTTTTGGTAAATGATAGGAATCGGGGATTCTCACATTTACAATAAGGATTTGGGATTGTGAAATGAGTATCAATGGAATCATGTTCAATTGATCTACATCACAATGTAAGGATCATAGACAAACATAGTGTGCATACTTGGAGTATGGCATAACTATTGTTTAGAAAACAAAGTGTACATGCTAGGAGCATGGGACGACTGTTGTTTTTATTCAAGTCTTAAGTTGATTGTTTGAAACATTATACAATGAATAATGTGTAATCAATATGGTGATAAATAAAAGGTGGTTCTATTTATATTCAAAAGGGTTCTGAGACCATATTGGATTCGATTATTATTGTGTTTCACTTTGCATGTTTTGACTTCCAAAATAGCTAGGTTATTCTTTCCGAATGACTAAGTTATTTAAACACTCCACAGTCGTTCATATGTTGGAAGTAGGTATGAATCAAGACTGTCATGAATCGAGTTTGTAGATGGCTAAATGGGTTTAGTCATAGCAATGGTTGCTACAACATTCATGAGTGCTCATAAGTTATAAGTATTGGATTAAACCCACGCTCACTTGTATCACTTCATGGAATTTATCTCGAGTGATCGTGAGACGGTAATATCATATAAATCTTCAAACCTAGAGATATGAGTTGTTACCTATGAGTTGGTTGTGCATTGATTGCACGTAAACGCATCGGTAACTTGATGTTATAAAACGTGCCTTTGTGTACAATTCAACAAGTAGTAGAACAAGCATATGAGTCGAAGTTTATCTGTTCCTTCTAGAAATAGAAGCGATATCTGGGTCCCTCGATGATTTTGTTGTGACCTATGTACCGGCCGGTCAGAACTAAAATTGATGTGTTCGATTAAGTTCTTTGTCAAACAAATCGAAAATCGGGAAACAAACTGCTGGACAATAAGTACGACGTTGTTCCATGTATTTGTCCGGCTGATATCATGAGAACAGAGGAGTATATGATCACTTATCTAAAATGGCGCTTCATAGTTCAACAGAGTTTTCGAGAGCTACGATTGCTGGTTGGTTCCTGAAGTAACATACACAAATATAGTTATTAGACTTATCCAAGTGGGAGTCTGTTGGATAAGGTGTCTAAGTCCATAACTTATTTGGTACATACTTGACCCGACCCGACATGGTCCATTTGGGTTGCATTTCATCCAAACTATTTATGGATAATTTTATGAGAGTTATACACATATGTTTAGTAATATATTATAAGTTATAATATATTAATATGAAGTCATGTTATTTAATTAGTCTTAGTCTTAAATTAATTATGAATTAATTTAGAGATTAAAAGGAAGACTAATTAGATTGTGGGCTATTGGTTTTATATAGTGTGGGCTAACACTCATTTGTTAATGGGCTAGGCTTATATGGAAGTCCATGGATGATCCATGGAGCTTTTAACCCATGGATCCTTGGAAAGGAAAAGACATGGGTTATTAGGGTTTCACCCTAATCATGTACACTATATAAGCATGCTTATGTTGCATGAAATAGCCACTAGTGGCACTAGTTGTGTGAGACTTAGGTGTGGCCGATTTTCTATGTGTGTATACATTCTCTCAAAGTTTTCCAAGTGTTTGTGGTGATTTGTGATTCCATTTGAGGCATTCACACTATTGGTGCTTGGCCCTCAAACTCCTTAAGAATCAAGCTCATCAAAAAGGTATGTAATCTCATCTAATTCTTTTATGTTTAAAAGTATCCCATGCCATGTTAGATAGGTTATGAACCTTGAAAAATTATTATTTTGCATGTATTTAGACAAACATAGATCCAAGGTTAATTAGGGTTGCATGCACACTTAGGAAGTGTTAGATTGCTCAAAACCCAACAGAGTCAACCAACGAAGAGCCTAAAGTTGGACATAGCATTCAATTTGTAATTGAAAGAGCTATTAAGGAAACTGACATATTTCCATTTTTCCTTATAGATCTTATAGATAATATCATATACTAGTTATATAATAGTTTATATTACTAAGGTATGCGAGTCACTGGTAGATAGCAACCAGAGTGTACCAGCTATCGGAAGCTATGGTAGGCCCTAAAGGCAACAACATAGAAAGAGGAATTGGAAAGCAAGATTCAATCCATGTATGTTGTTATTTGGTAGACCTAGCACTTGAATTTAACCCTTAGGTGCAAGTGGATCTTCAAGTAGAGACAATCATGGCTAGGAACACACACACAATTAAACCAAGAAAGGTTTTGAAGGATGTATAAGCTTACTAAGTTCATTTATGGACCAACATAAGCATCTTGCAAGTGGGATCATTATTTCAATGAGAAAGTTCAAGGAGTTTGAATTTCGAGAAATAAAGATAAGCCATATATATGTCAAAGCTAGTGGGAGTACTTGGATTCCTTGTTTCAATGAGAATGTTCAAGGAGTTTGAATTTCGAGAAACATAGATAAGCCATATATATGTCAGTGCTAGTGGGAGAACTGTAGTCATCCTTGTATTGTACATAGATAATGTATGATTCATAGGAAATTATATTCTAACTTAGCAAGAGTGTAAAAGCTTGGCTTGGTATGATAATTGTTTCGCTATGATATACATGGGAGATACAGAACACGTACATATATCAAAGTGATTCATTGGATTAAACCAACGTACATGGAATGTTGTGGAAACTCACATGCAAAACTTGGAAAGGTTCATGCATAATATGGCATAACATTGAGCGATGCTAATGTCCTAAGTTCTACTAGAGGTTATGAGTCATGTCCCACATGCTTTTGTTATGGGACCGATCATATATGCATGACATGTACCAGATCTGATGACTCGTATGCCTTGAGCATGACAAGTTAGATTAGATCAATTTGGCAAGAATCAATGAATCAAGATCAAGAACATTCTTACGTGTCCTAGGAGGACAGAGGAAATAATCTTGACAGTATGGAAAATATCATTGTAAAAGTTATATTGATACTAAATTCTATACTAATAAAGACAATTCCGTTTGCAGTCGAATTTTGTGCTTCTCTGAATGATGAAGTTTTTGTTGGATTAGTGTCTAAGTCAGTAACCATATTTGGTATATACTTGACCCGAGTGTGCATGGTCCTTTTGGGTTGCCTTCACCAAAGCAACTTGACAAGGTAATTTGATATGAGAGAGGAGATATTATGATTTATTAATATATTATAAGAATAATATATTAAAGGAGAAATCATATTTATTTAATTAGTATTAGTCATAAATTAATTAGGAATTAATTTGGTGACTAAAAGAGATTAATTAAATAAAAGGGTATAAACTGTCAAATGTGTGATAGTTGAGTTTTGGGCTAGGAAACCTAATGGACTAAGGGGGAACGAAATTATGATGAAGGATCATCATATTTTCGTCCAAAGGCCTCATTCCATAAGGCTCCTTGGGCTGCTTGGTGGCTAAGCTGTCCATTAGGGTTTTGACTGAAACCCTAGCACCCTATAGCATAAATACATGCCCTATGCTTCAATTTGAGGCCACTTGATTCCAAGGAAACCCTAGGGCCGAAATTAGCATCATTCCCTTCTCTCTCTTTGTTGCCTTCTTGCTTCAAGGTGTTTGTGAGCCATTAGAGGCACTACAATTGTGGTGCTTGCTTTCAAGAGTTCAAGAGAATTCAAGAGATCAAGGAAACTAGTTGTTATTGCTATATAACAACAAAGGTATGTTTACTACACTTCTATGTAATTTTCGAAAATTATAGAAGCATGCCAGGGTTTTATTTTGTGTTCATAAAGTTGTCTTATAGTTAAAACATAGATCCAACTAGGGTTGCATGCACACATAGGATTGTTTGTATAAAACCTAACAGTGGTATCAGAGCCATTGGTTTTTTGTTTTCAATTGGATTTGATGCATATTATGAATTTGACAAATTAGGGTTTATGGCAAGTAAACCCTAAGGCTTGGTGATTTTCGCAAATTAGGGTTGCAAAACCCTAGTTGGCGATTTTTTGATAGGGTTCTTAAACTCTTTTTGCCTAGCCTCAAAATTTCGAAATTAGGGTTAAGAAACCCTAGGGATTTCGAAATTCCCTTGCCCCCCAAGATAAGATCCCAAGATTTTAGGGATTTGGATATTGCTATCTTTATGATTATCCATTTAATTGTTTAAACTAGATAATTGAAGATCTTGTATTATCCTTTCCATATATTTAAAAATCTAGGGGATAAAAGGATTAACTAAATTAATAATAATTTAATTTTATGATAAACCTTAAAGATTTAATAGTTCAAATTAATTGTTTAATTTTGATAATTATTAAATCAAAGTTTTCTTGGTGTTTAAATTTTTTTAAATTAAATAGCCTTAATATTCGAAAATTTTAAATACACATTAAGATACTAGTATTTTGAAATGCTTTAAAATACACCCTTATACAATTATGATATTATAAGATTAATTATTATATATGTATAAGAATAAGCTAGTCTTATCGCTAGTAGGCCTCATTCACGAAGTCGGTCTATAAGGTGGGTATAAGGTTGCTGCCTATAAAATGGCGCTTAATGGATGTACACTCACATCTACCGCTTGCTTGAATGGTGGAGGGTCGTTAGCCGAACGGATAAGATAGGGCACTTAATTCCTCATTAAAAGTATAATGGAAATATTAAAGTAACTACATTGTTTTACAAATTCCCACTCTTAGTTACTTTAGGGTAAAATGTGAAAATGATGCTAATCCATGGAATTACACTTCGTACCCTTGTCAAACGTTGATGGAGCGCGTGTGGTTAACCGGCACATCAATTTGGGGATGACATAGGTAGCGAAGGGTGACTCGATGTTTGTCATGGATCAATGGAGCGTGTGTGGTTTACCGGCACATTGATTAGGTGATAGTGACGTTGAGTGCACCACGTTAATTCGCATGGTTATTCACAAATTTGTTTGCGATCCTCGGCATCCCAGTCGCAAATGTGAAATGCATATCGAGATTTAAACATGCCATTGAAAAGTTCAATGAATCTCAAAGATCTAGGAGTTTTCAATACATTTAAAACCTAAATTGCTTTTTCGTTTTTCATGGTGAGAATTAGTGAATCGTCATTCACTTACCTTCAAGTTATTTACTTTTAGAGTACGGCATCCCTTTCTAAGTTGTAAATAATGTTGTTGGATCCTAGCCCTAATTTCTCATTTGGGTGTTTAATTAGGGATTCATTTCTAATCAAGCTTTGTCCCTTTCTTTTTCAGATGTCTGCTAACAACAACAACAACAACGCTTCTGGGTCATTCTCATTGATGAACTTGTGTCAGAAAGTGACATTTGATGGTTCAAACTTCAACGAGTGGATGAGATACATTCGCATGATCACACGCTACAAGGACAAAGAATATGTCCTCGATGAAAAGCTTGAGAAGATCATCCCAGATGTTGCTACTCCTGAGGAACTGGCCGCCTTTGAGGCCCACGAGCGTGATGCCACGAAAGTTCACTGCATCATGCTGGCCACCATGAACCTCGAACTCCAAAAGTCCTATGAGGACATGTATCCATATGAAATGCATCAGGATTTGCTGGACAGGTATCACCAGAGCGCGAGGCAAGAGCGCTATGAGATCATTACTAGCATGATCACCGCTAAGATGGGGAGTGGAGAATCCCTAACCTCTCATTTGCAGAAAATGCAGAGGTATGTTGATCGTCTTCTCAAACTTAATGTTAAGTTTGATGAGGATTTGGCTATTGACATAATCCTCCACTCCTTGCCCTCCTGCTACAATCAGTTTAGGATGACCTACCATATGAACAAAGAGGAGGTCTCCTTGAGCAAGCTCCAAGGACTCTTGAGGACTGCTGAGAGCAACCTCAAAGACAAATCCGTTGCACCGTCGCCTGCTGTGGCCGCTCCCGTGATGGCGATAGGTCAAGGAAAGGGTAAAAAGAGGAAGGCTCCATGTAAGAGCCACCATAAGGGGAAACCCCGTGATGGTTCGTCATCAAGTGGGACCAAAGCAGGCCCCATTAAACCCTCTTCCGATCCTAAAGAAGCAGAGTGCTTCTATTGCCACCAAAAGGGCCACTGGAAGCGAAGCTGCCCACAATATCTGCAGGACATAAGAGATGGGAAGATCAAGCCCACATTTGCAGGTATGTATTCTATTAAATCTAATAACTCATCATTTGCTACTTCATGGGTTCTTGATACAGGATGTGGTTACCACATTTGTTCTGATTTGCAGGGCCTATAAAGAAGTAGGGAGATGGAGCATGGGAAGATGAACCTGATTATGGGAAACAGAAGATCGTCGCCTGTGACCAAAGTCGGTGTTTATTCTTTAGTGTTAAGTAATGGGTTAGGAATAGATTTAGAGAATTGCTGTTATTCGCCAGATATGGCAAGAAACATTATTTCTTTTCATGGGTTGTTTAGACAAGGTTTCAGATATTCTTTTGATAATAGTAATGGTTCTATTAATGTTTATTTGAATGGTGTCTTTTATTTCAATGCATTACCTTGTAATGGGATTTATGAATCAGTGATGATTGTTGATAATTTTGGAAATAATGTTTTGAATATTGATTCGTCTACTAGTCTAGACAAAGCATGCTTGTGGCATTGTCGTCTTGGCCATGTCAACAAGAAACGCATAGCCCAACTCCAAAAGGATGGAGTGTTGGAGTCATTCGACCTTAGGGACGATGACACGTGTGAGTCTTGTTTACTTGGGAAGATGACCAAGTCACCTTTTACTGGCACTTGTGAAAGGGGTGAGGGTTTATTGGATCTCATACACACCGATGTGTGTGGGCCCTTTAGATCCACCACAAGGGATGCTTGCCGCTTCTACGTGACTTTTACAGATGATTATAGCAAATATGGATATATCTACTTGATCAAGCAAAAGTCGGAAACCTTTGAAAAGTTCAAAGAGTTTAAGAATGAAGTGGAAAATCAGCTGGGCAGGAAAATCAAGATGCTTCGGTCAGACCGAGGAGGAGAGTACCTAAGTCTTGAGTTTCACGACTATCTAAAAGAATGTGGAATCGTTTCGCAATTGACGCCTCCGAGAACGCCACAATTGAATGGTGTGGCTGAGAGACGTAATCGGACCTTGTTGGACATGGTTCGTTCTATGATGAGTCGGACTTCGCTACCAATAGCTTTCTGGGGGTATGCCTTAGAGACTGCCGCCCATATACTTAACTTAGTTCCCACTAAGAAGGTTTCCAAGACTCCTCACGAGATGTGGACAGGGAAGGCTCCCTCGTTGGCACATATCAAGGTTTGGGGTTGTGAGGCTTTCGTAAGACGAGAGACTCACGACAAACTAGAACCTCGCAGTGAGAAGTGTTATTTCATCGGCTATCCGCAGAAGTCTTTTGGCTACCTTTTCTATAGACCGAGTGACAATGTTGTCTTCGTTGCTAGAAGAGGGGTTTTCCGAGAAAGGGAATTAATAAGCCAAGAAGACAGTGGGAGGCAAATTGAACTTGAAGAAATTCAAGATCAAAGCGATGAAGGAACCTCGGACACTGGCACTCAACTTGAGGAGGAAACTCCTGTTGAACCTATTGACGAGTCCCTACCTCTTCGACGTTCCACTAGGGCTAGCGTTCCACCCCAGTTTTATGGTTTTCATATTACTACTGAAGGGGATACATTTATTAGTGATAGTACACTAGTAAATTTGCATGAACCTAGCAGCTATAAAGAAGCCATGGCAGGCCCGGAGTCTGCAAAATGGAAAGAGGCTATGGACAGCGAGATTCAGTCCATGTACGACAACCAAGTTTGGAATTTGGTTGATAATGTACCGGGTCGCAAGACAGTCGGATGCAAGTGGATCTTCAAGAAGAAGACGGACATGGATGGGAAAGTGCATACTTATAAAGCGCGATTGGTTGCGAAGGGCTTTACTCAAACTCCCGGAGTTGACTATGATGAGACCTTCTCACCAGTTGCGAAGATAAAGTCTATTAGGGTGATGCTTGCCATAGCTACGTTTCATGATTATGAAATATGGCAGATGGACGTGAAAACCGCTTTCCTTAATGGAAAGTTGGCTGAGGATGTCTATATGAATCAGCCAGAAGGTTTTGTCGATGTGAAGCATCCGAATAGAGTATGCAAGCTTGAGAAATCTATTTATGGATTGAAACAAGCATCTCGCAGATGGAATCTTTGTTTTGACGAGAAGGTTAAAGAGTTTGGCTTTCTGCGAAGCGAAGATGAATCTTGTGTGTATGTCAAAGCCAGTGGGAGTATAGTAAGCTTCCTCGTATTGTATGTCGACGACATACTACTCATAGGAAACGATGTCCCAACCTTGCAGGAAGTCAAGTCCTGGCTTGGGAAATGCTTCGCTATGAAGGACCTCGGAGAAGCCACTTATATTCTGGGAATAAGAATAGTAAGAAACAGGGAAAAGAGACTGATAGGACTCAGTCAGGATACATACTTGGAAAAGGTACTAAAGCGTTTTAGTATGGAAAATTCCAAGAAAGGGGAGTTGCCAATCCAAAGCAATACCAAGCTGAGTAAGACTCAGAGCCCGAGTACAGAGACAGAGATAGCTGATATGAGCCGAGTACCTTACGCTTCCGCAGTAGGCTCTATCATGTACGCTATGACTTGTACTCGCCCTGATGTGGCTTTCGCTTTAAGCATGGTCAGCAGATATCAAGGGAATCCTGGTAGGGCACATTGGATTGCGGTTAAGAATATTCTTAAGTACCTTCGGAGGACCAAGGGATGGTTTCTAGTCCTCGGTGGGAGTGATGACTTAAGGGTACGAGGGTACAGTGATGCTAGTTTTCAGACGGATCGGGATAACTTCCGATCGCAGTCAGGCTGGGTCTTTACCCTAAATGGAGGAGCAGTGACTTGGAAAAGTTCCAAGCAAGAGACCGTAGCTGATTCAACGTGCGAATCAGAGTATATTGCGGCGAGCGAAGCGTCAAAAGAGGCTATATGGTTGAAGAACTTCATTGGAGACCTTGAAGTTGTGCCATCCATAAAAGAGCCCGTGGAAATTTTCTGTGATAATGAAGGAGCGGTTGCCTTAACCAAGGAACCAAGGGATCATGACAGATCTCGACATATCGACAGGAAATACCACTTTATTAGACATCGGGTAGAAGAGGGACTCCTCGTTGTGAAGAGGGTATCGTCAGAAGATAACCCAGCAGATCCCCTTACAAAGGGACTGAGTAGGGTCAAGCATTTGCAGCACGCTAGGAGCGTAGGGCTGAAGGACGATATTAGTTTAGATTAGATAGGTAGAAAACTTGTAATAGATAATGTCATATTCAACAAATGATGATTAAATAAAGGTGTGTTATTTATAAGAAAGTTTCTATCTTGTGTTGATTATTTATCTATTGTGTCGATTTTGCATGTTTTGACTTCCTGAATAATAAGATTATTCGAACAGTTCACAATCGCTCATATGTTGGAAGTAGATATGAAGGAAGATTGTCATAAATTTGTTTGTAGATTGTCTGAAAAGTTTTAGACATAGCAAAGGTTTGCTGCAAAGTTTATGAGTGCTTATGAAATTTGTATTGAGCATTGAAATAGACCCACACTTGCTGGTATTACTTCATGAATGTTATCACAAGTGATCGCAAGATGATAATATCATATAATCTTTAAACCTAGAGATATGGTTATTGTTTTCTAGTTGATTATACATTGATAATGCGAAAACGCATCAGTAACTTGATGTTATAAAACGTATTATTGTGTGTGGTTTAACTAGTAAATGATAAAGGCATATTAGTCAACGTTTTCTGTTCCTTTTATTCTATGAGGATAAAAGCGATATCTCGGCCACTTGATGATTTGGTTTGACTTATGTGCCGGGCCCGGTCAGGATAAAGTTGATGTGTTCAACTGAGTTCTATGTCGAACAAATCAGAAATCAAGAAATAGAATGCTAGACAATAAGTATTGTTAGCATGATATCTAGAACAGAGGATTATACGATCCCTTATCTGAAGGACAGATTATTGGTCAGAGTTGACAGCGGCTATTGAAAGCTACGATTGCTATCGGGTACGGAAGTTATACGTGAGATATAGTTACTAGACTTATCCAACTGGGAGACTGTTGGATTAGTGTCTAAGTCAGTAACCATATTTGGTATATACTTGACCCGAGTGTGCATGGTCCTTTTGGGTTGCCTTCACCAAAGCAACTTGACAAGGTAATTTGATATGAGAGAGGAGATATTATGATTTATTAATATATTATAAGAATAATATATTAAAGGAGAAATCATATTTATTTAATTAGTATTAGTCATAAATTAATTAGGAATTAATTTGGTGACTAAAAGAGATTAATTAAATAAAAGGGTATAAACTGTCAAATGTGTGATAGTTGAGTTTTGGGCTAGGAAACCTAATGGACTAAGGGGGAACGAAATTATGATGAAGGATCATCATATTTTCGTCCAAAGGCCTCATTCCATAAGGCTCCTTGGGCTGCTTGGTGGCTAAGCTGTCCATTAGGGTTTTGACTGAAACCCTAGCACCCTATAGTATAAATACATGCCCTATGCTTCAATTTGAGGCCACTTGATTCCAAGGAAACCCTAGGGCCGAAATGAGCATCATTCCCTTCTCTCTCTTTGTTGCCTTCTTGCTTCAAGGTGTTTGTGAGCCATTAGAGGCACTACAATTGTGGTGCTTGCTTTCAAGAGTTCAAGAGAATTCAAGAGATCAAGGAAACTAGTTGTTATTGCTATATAACAACAAAGGTATGTTTACTACACTTCTATGTAATTTTCGAAAATTATAGAAGCATGCCAGGGTTTTATTTTGTGTTCATAAAGTTGTATGTCTTATAGTGAAAACATAGATCCAACTAGGGTTGCATGCACACATAGGATTGTTTGTATAAAACCTAACAGTTTTAACTTGATAGATTACCAAGTAATACACCATAGTGGATTTAACATACTTAGAGTATATTGGAGTTGGTTAAATTGCATAGTGGAGAATGTGACTGAAAGAGATTCATTAGTGACATCTTTGTTGAAATTCAATCATTGGTGGTCCTTATGAAGTTTCTTGTGACTTTGGGTGAACTTACCTCGAGTATGCATCCCAAGTCACACAAACTCACATGAAACATACTCAGTAAGTACTAATACATTTTGATAGTGAGAAAATGTAAAGACATCGTAGTCAATATCTCATATCGAAAGATAATCTTGTCGATCCATTCCATAAGCCTGTGTCATTGACCAAGTTTGATAGTCAGACAAAGTCCAAAGGTATTCGATTTGCATATGAATTGGCTTAAACACTCTTAGTTTGGTTTGTTTTAAAACCCGAGAACTTTAAGTAGTATAAGTTTTAATTTGATTTGGCGATTATTAAGTGGTGATCTTAATATATGATGCATTTTGGTCATTTCAATTAGCCTATCACCGCGTTCTCACTTTTGCATGTTTGGAACCCACTTCCCGAGTATTAATTTATTCAAACGTACACAGTCGGTCATACTCTTGGAAGTAAGTAGTGATTAAAGACTGTCATGAGTATTAGTGGATTGTCCATATTGATTGGACATAGCAAAGTGATTGTGCTAACACTCATGAGTGCTTAATAGAGATTTAAGTATTGGACCAACCCACACTTAGAGATTACTTCATGGATTCAGTCACGAGTAATTCTAAGACAATAATATCTTATATTCTTCAAACCTAGATACATGTGAGGTTTTGCTCTATGATTCTGTTATGCATTGGACTACTCCAACGCTAACCGTAACTGGTAGTTATAAAGGGTATGTCCATGTGTGACATGATGAAATAGACAGAAACTATGTAGTCGAAGTTTATTCGTTCCTTCTGCCTTAATAGGAGAAGTAATATCTAAGGGCCCCTTGATGATTTGGTGCTGACATCTAAAGAGCTTGGCCAAGCCCTGACTGGAATTGATGTGTTCAATTTAGTAGTCAGATGCAGTCGTCACAAATATATATTGGGAAACATAATCTTGAATTCTTGAGATTGATCATTATCCATGTCTCGAATTCATACAGATATCATAGAACGAAGGGATAGTTGATCACTTATCTAAGGGTTGAATCTTGATTAGATCAAGAGTTTGGTAGTTGCATTGGATGGCTAGCTCTCTGTTGATTATTGGAGAAATATTATTCCTCATATAGTTTATGACTTGTCCAAGTGGGAGACTATTGGAATAGTGTCCAAGGTCATTATCTATTGGTAATATTTCTAATAATAGCAGGGTCCTTTTGGGTTGCCCTCAAGACCCAAATTGAGTAGAATAAATAAAGGAGAAATTAGTTTATTTATTATTACGGTTAATAATTAATTAGAAACTGATTGGAAATATATTTTGGGAATTAATTAACAGTTTAATTAATTAAAAGGTTGAATGTTCATTAATCGATAGTTGGTTAATCAGGAATGTTCCAGACCCTTATGGAATTAGGGTTGGATGAAAATCACTCCATCCCACATGGGAAATGAGTGAAATTTCGTGGTTAGGCCTCCATCCCACATGGGAAGGAGTACTAAACCCTAGGAGGCATCCAAGGCTATAAATAGGTCCTTAGGGATTTCATTCCTTCTTGCATATTGGCTTGAAGTATTCACCAACCCTTCTTCCTCCCCCTCTTAGGGACGATTTCTAACCCCTTTGGGTTTGTGAAATTGACCCTTCTCCTAGTTATTTTTATTCTACTCTTTGGTGTCATTGGGTGTGATACCATTAAAGGGATTCTGGTTTGGATCCTTTCGTCCAAGCAACTTCATGGAGATTCAAGATCTCAAGCATGGAGATCAAGGGCTACATAAGAGGTATGTTTTCTTACTTATGTTTTAGTTTTATAGGGTTGATGTAATTAGAATGAAGCCATAGATCCATAGGATGCATGTACACTTAGGTATATCGTTGTTTCGATTTTTCTGCTGCCTAGTTTTAGAGTGTATTTGATGCGTAGAAAACCCAACACTGACTGCCTGTATGCTGGTAGGAGATTACCTGTTATATGTACACATGATTGATTGGTAGTTAAGGGTATTCCATCCTGAGGATGATAGGACAGTAGTATGATGTCTTTATAGACTGTTATATGATTATCTGATATAGGTGCACATGTATGATTGGTTATGGGGGCATTCCAACCTGATGGTTGTGAGCCGAGAGTATTCTATCCCGAGGATGATTGGACTCATAGTATGTGGGCATTCCAACCCGATGGTTGAGGGACCGGGGTATTCCAACCCGATGGTTGATTGGACCCAAAGTATGTTGGCATTCCAACCCGGTGGTTGAGGGGCATGGGGTATTCCATCCCGATGGATGATTGGACCCATATTATTTGTTATATATATGTTGTGTGTGGGCATTCCAACCCGATGGTTGTGGGCCGAGAGTATTCCATCTCGTGGATGATTGGACTCGTAGTATGTGGTTATTCCAACTCGATGGTTGAGGGCCTGGGGTATTCCATCTCAATGGATGATTGGACCCATAGTATGTTGTTTGTTATTGTATGTGTATTGTTGTGTGTATGAGTATTTTGGGGGTAACTCACTAAGCCTTCGAGGTTACATTTATTGATTATTGTTTCAGGTTCAGCAGATGGTCGCAGGAAGGCGAAGGTGTGACTGTACACTTCCTCGATTTATGATTATGATTTCTGGGAACTCTGATGTTTAAACTATTTTGGAAACAAATCGTAATAACTGAATGGTTTTAAATGATTTAAAAAGTTTTAAATTGGCTCGAATTTTATGGATGTTACATAAATTATGTTTAAAAAACAAATTATCATATGGGTAACCTGAATGATTTTTAGTAGTTCATTCTAATTCTACAAATCATCCAATAAATTTACATACTTCATCCCTCTCTAGTATGATTTCCAAGAATTACATGTAATAAAACCGATGAATGAGATTGGATCAAGAAAATTAATTGATGAACACAAGCTTCTGGGGTTGTGAGAGGTTGTCCTAATTTCTCATAGTTGTTTTAACTAAATTATAAAAAAATTTATAGACTTTGTATAAAACAATAAACATGATATAAGAATAGATGAAAGTCAAACCTGAAAGCATTGACACTTTTGGATCAAGAGAATTGATGAACACAAGCTTCTGGGGTTGTGAGAGGTCCTCCTAATTTAACATAGTTGTTTTAACTAAATCATAAACAATTTATAGCCTCTATATAAAACAATAAACATGATACCAGAATAGATGAAAATCAAACCTAAAAGCATTGAAACCATTTATTGTTGGGTTATTAGTTGGGTTTTGGTATAATACAACATCCTATGGTGCACATACAACCCTAAATACCTTGGATCTATGTTTTCACTAATTATACATGCAAATGGTTTCCAAGGCATTAAACCTACAACTAGCATGCATTTGACATAAACCATATAATATACTAGTTAGGCAAACATACCTTTTATGTGGCTTGAAGTCTTGATGTATTTAGCCTTAAGAGCTTAGCACCAATAGTATGAAATGCCTCAAATGGAATCACAACACACCTAGGACAAAGGTGGCTCTTGAGAGAGAATTCCATGCACCAAAACACCTCCATATTTCTCTAAGAAAAAAATGGTGATTTTGGCTATGGAGTAACCTATTTATATGCAGGATTCCAAGGGTCATGGGTATAACCCATAATCCATACCCATGGGTTTTATGATCCATGGTTCATGTGGCCCAACTCTTTATGTATCCATACATAAACCTGGTCCAACATGGGTCATAAGCCCAACACATATAAATATAACTAATTATCATAATTAGTTCCCATAGATTTAATTAGTCTCTTTTGATTACTAAATTAATTCCAAATTAATTCTTGATCGATACTAATTTAAACATATGATTTCATATTAATATATTATAACTTATAATACATTAATAAACCATAAATAACCTTCTCTCAAAAGTCCATCCTAACAAATTGTCCTGATGATATGCAACCCAAATGGACCATGCTACTCTCGGGTCAAGTACATACCAATAATAGTTATGGGCTTAGACATCTAATCCAACATTATTATCATACAAAGCCACAAAGGCTTACAATGGAAGCATACATAAAAATGATTTTATGAACCCAATAGCAGATCCATGTTCAAACAATCCAATGCAACAAAAGATACAAACATAAAATGATTAGTATATGTACATTCATAGCCTTAGATTTCTTTGTTTTAGCCCATTAATAAGATATATAGAACCCAATGTAAGATCCATATTGTTAGTCGAAACCAAATATCATATTAACAACCTTTAACAACTTTGGATCAGTCAAACACCGAACCCTTAATGATTAGGGTTTGTGTTTTTTGGACGCGATGCGAAAGCAAGAAGGAAACAACACGTCAATCGAGTCATATCAATATTTTGAGAAGGGTTAGAGGCAACCGAATTTTCTAGGGTTTTATTTCATGGAGTTTCAGTACTAAGCTCCTCTATTTATAGGGGAGTATTTAGAATCCTTTTGGGATCTTGGTCACTAGGTAATTATCCATAAGATTTTGATTTTTAAATCTTTACATTTAAACCCCTTAAGTCTACAAGTTTCTATTAATTAATTAAACATTGAATTAGTTAACAAACTACCTCCCTACTGTTCTCTCATGTCACTAATTTCTCTAATATGCTCTTGCATGTAACCCAAAATGATACTACCAACTGTCGTGACTGTTAGCAATATTTCCAACAATCTCCTACTTGCACAATTGTAACGCCTGTGTTTCCGGGCTTGCCATTTTTAGCAATGTAATAGTCTAGGTTAACCTTTGTAACCCGTTTTGAAATAATAAGAGTGTATTATTTGAGTATTATGTATTTTGTGCTTAATTGCTTAATTATGTGGTTTGATTAATTAAGAATAAAAATAAGCGTCAAAATTTAAGTGTAAAATAAACTTGATATCTTTGGATAACGTTGTAGTAGTTGAAACGAGGTTTCCGAATATATATAGAACGCCCAAATTTGACTTCGTATGAGGAAGTTATGATTTATCGAAGTTTCGGCTTAGCGGTAGGCAGCCTGAAATACTCGATTTGAGATCAAGCGGTTTTTAGCCGAAGCAATCTAAACGAGGATCGAAGGTCTCATTGTTGGTATCGAAGCGATGAAAAGTTAGGCGAGAACAGACGTCAAACGAAGAAGTTATGAATTTATAACGAAGTTTTTCTGTCCCGACCTATTAAAAATAAATAATAAAAATAAAGTTAAAATTAGCCGATGAAGTCTAAACGAAAGTTGTAGAGCGTAGTCTCACCTACGCGTGGATATAAAGAATGTCGAAAACAGAGTTCGTATGAAGAAGATATGAATTTCCGAAGTTTATTAAATAATTTGTATTTAAATTTAATTGGAAAATCCGGCATTATCCGAAGAGGAGTCATCGGACTCATCCGAAGTACGCCCCGCGTACTCGTGTACGCCCCGCGTACACCGAGGAATGTCGACACTCGCACTCGAGCACTTTGGATACGTAAGCAGTGACGATTTCGGAGCAGTACGCCCCACGTACTGCAGTACGCCCCGCATACTCCGAGGCTCCAGCCTCCTATAAATAGGATCCGAAGGCAGCCGACTCAATTGCTATTTTTCTCTCTTCTCTCTCCCGTTTTGCATCGATTTGCATGCCAGAAGTACCCCGAAGCCCCGGTATTATTCTTGAGCCCCGAAGCAAGTCCCGAGATCCCGAAGATCCCGAGAAGTGCGATTCCCGAGCCGAAGCTTTGCCCGCGAGAAGTTCGATTTTTGTAGAGATCTTCCAGATCTGCTGAGGATTACCACTTCTGCAAGTCGTAGTGTTGTCCGATCATCTTCTGATCAAGTGAGTGTATACTACCTTTCATAAGCACGATAATAATACAAGTATGGTTTGATTGTATTAAGTATATTGTTGTTTATGTGTATAATTTTGTTGTTATATGTTTGAATGTATATTCATTCTCTTCTATCTCATAGATCTGATTTATTTCCAATGAAATACGTGTTATGTGGGTGTGCCTCATCTGTTATGTGGAATATGTATTGAATGAAAATGATATACAGGTTTTAAACTATGTATGAGAATGTATATTTTTATCTACTAATATGTTGGGTAGAACATGGGTAGATAGTTGGTTTGTAATAAACAGATGAGAGGCCTCGATGTTGTTGTTGTTGTTGATCTAGTTATTTAGCGGAGTATGGATAACGACCACGGACTCTTTCTAGACAGTCCAGTGGAACGCTAGCAGGTTCATAACCTGTAGGTGTTGTGAACGATGTGTTCACCGGTGTACTCTATCCCCCTCATGGTTGCCTTTAGGATATCTATTGTTGAGGAAGCCCCTTAGCAGTAATGTTCGTCCCGATTAGATTAGGTCCCTTGAAATAGATGTTGTTTTAGGGACGTAAAGTGAGGATAACGGGAATGGGTAATCGGGATAGTGATTGGTTGGTGAAATTAAATATAATTTATTTATTGTGGGTTGAAAACCCTATATGCTCACCAGGCTCCCAAGCTTGACCCACTCAGTTTTATTTGTATTACAGGAAGTGGCGCAAGGGCGTAAGATGGATGAATCATTGAGTTGTTTTGTTTACAAGTCTGTATATGTATATATTTGTTGAATGACTTGTAATGTTATCGTTTATGCTTTATGGTCTGTATCGGAACATGACGTCCCGAGTTTTGATTGTATAATGAAAATGCATCTCTTGATGAAATGCTTTGATAAATATTATTTTATCATGTTTGTTTTGGGAACAAATTGCGCAACACTTTTAAATCAAAAGGATTTACTCTGAAATTATTTTAAAAAGCATAAATGAAATCGGTCTTTTCTGGCCGTGATTTTGGGGATGTCACAATAATTCACCAAATTGTACTTACGATAAACTAGAAATAGAGAGAGAGAGAGAGAGAGAGAGTGTGTGTCATCTAATTCCACTATTGTACTTACTATAAACTGGAAATAAAACAACTGTTAGATATGCGATCAAATATTCTTTTGATCTTCAAGATATCTATATGAACCTGAGTAATGGATTACATGTCAATACCAGTGTTCAAGATTATGTTTTTCCAATAAAGATTTATGATGGCCTCATTAGACTGAACTTTTGATTTTAACAATTCATTCTCATCTTGGCCAAGCATTTGATTGTCAACACCAAAGCATTGAGGATCCAAGAGTATCAACTTCCTCTATTAAGGAAGAAGGACCAAATAAACTTTGACTAAATGGACTTCACCTACTCGTAATGTCATATCTAGGTATTCCCGTTATGGATTCCTGTTATAGACAATGTTGGTGAAAAAATAGACACACCAGACGGCATATCAAAAGTCTCATGTAACATCCTAATTTTTGGGCTAGAAATTTTGGGGCTTTCGGTAAGAGTAAAATCTAAAAAATAAATAAATTAATTAAATAAATAAAATATATTCAATTAAGAAAATAATAATGGAAACCTTAACATTAATTACTAATTATAAATTAATAAGCTTTTAGCTTCTAACAAATTAAGTTTTGTTAGAAGGACCAATGGTGTCAATAGGGCGAAACTTAGCTTTGAGTAGAGGATTAACCAAATTAATGACTTGGACTTAATTTCTAAGGATTAGGATGGAGAGAGATTAGTTTGGAAGATATTAGCTGTTCCCTAGTTAGTTTTGAGTAATTTTGAAAAGGCTTTTGAAAGGAAGGATAGTAGTTGCCTTAGTGACCGAAGTCGAATCTATTTGAGTAATCATTTTCCATCACTCTCTCCTTCATGTAAAATCAGCCCCCCTTCTCATTTGAAATCAATTTTCCCACCCAATCTCTATGATGATTTTATGTTTGAAGATTTGTCAAATTCCTTCTCAAACTAGCAACTAGAGGTAGTTTCCTCCCCCTTTTATATTTCAATTTCGTATTAATGATATGACGACCTTGAAGTCCAATTTCCTCCTCCACATATGATTTTTTTTCATAAAATTTATAGTGTAATTTCACTCCATGATCCATCTCCAAGCTCCAACTAGCTAATAATTGTGAGTTTTGGATGATTTAGGTTATTTTGATGGGTTTTCAAAACCCTAATTTGTGAAATTCGATATAATGTTCCTTGTCTAGATTTGAGCTCGATTTTATAATTAATGAATGTATTTTACTTTAGATATATGATCTATTTGTATAATTATGACTTGTGGTGATATTTCTTTGATGCTTGGTTCAAATCTAATATCTATGGAGATGATTTGAGTTTTTCACTTCTAGGAATTATAGATCCAATTTTGATGAATCAAATGATGATATAAAGTTGTTTTCATTCTTATATTATTTCTTTTATGCCAAAAACAAACTCACTTTATTGGTTCATACTTGAAATGGTGTTTATTAAGTTTTTAACAGAAGTTGAGCTTCTTTGAAAACTGCCACTAGTTCCTTGAGATATCAACTCTTTCTCGGAAGACTGCCCTTCAAGCAATAAATACTTTATTCTCAGAGGTTTTGTAAAACAAATATCCAAAGTACTTGTTAGGAAATCCAATGATGTAACACTTATCTAATATGGGGTCTAAATTGTCGAGCGCTTGGCGAAGAAAGAAAGTCTCACAACCCCAAACTTTAGTACATGCTAGTGAGGGATGAACCCTAATACACATCTCAGAGGCTGTCTATGAAACTTTTTTAGTTGGTACAAGGTTAAGGATATATGCAACGGTCTCTAAGTCATAACCTTAGAAACTGATCGAAAGTGTATCACGACTCATAATAGATCAAACAATATCAAGTAATGTTCAATTTCTCCTCTCAGATGCACCATTATGTTGTGGTGCTTCAAGTGCAGCCAACTATAAAACAACTCCACAGTTTATAAGATGATTGTAAAGCTTATGACTAATATACTCTCCACCTCTATCATATTGGAGAATCTTTATCCTTTTTCCCGGTTGATTCTCTACTTCTCTTTGGAACATCTTGAACACCTCAAAGGTTTCAGAATTAGGCTTATTAGATAAAAAGATCTATATATACTATAATAATCAGTACATGTGAGGAAATATCTCTCACTATGTCGTGTGATAGATCTGAACGGTCCTTATACATCTATATGAATAAGGTCCAACAGATTACAAATCTTTACCTCTTCCACATCTACCTTTGAATGGCATAGTTTTCATCTTGCCAGTTAAACAAGATTCACATACATCATGTGACTCTAAGTCAAATAATTCCAAGATCTCACCCATTTGTAGCCTGGAGATGTGCTTCTTGTTTATATTACCAAGTAAAAAATGCCACGTACATTATTTATCCATACTATCTTCGAAAGAATCAACACTTAATATTAAGCTAACATTCTTTCTTATTCATATGATGGTCTCATAAATGTCATTGCACGGATTATATTTAAAGTAAAGATTATCATTTTTGAAAACAATAATACTTCCACTATCAAATCCAAATTGAAATCCACCACGGTACAATTCATGAAATGAAATAATGTTTCTTAGGATATAAAGTGAATAACAATAATGATGAGATTAAAACTTAATTTGGAAGATCGATTAGATCTTAAATAGGTACATAAATATTTAGACAGCAAGAATGAACGCAAAATAAAGAACAACTCAAGGATGAATCAAACGTGTCGAATGATTATAAAATAAACCCTCAGAAGAGCTCGATCAAGAACATCAACTGTAGAGGGTTGGAGATTTACAAGAACGATAAAGAAATCTACACTTCTATCGTAATGATCGTTACTTCTCTAAAATCGTTAACCTAATATGCATGCAAGCATATCTTTATATAGTAAACCTAATAAACTCACGGTTGGACAGGCCCAAAACCGAAGTACAAAATAAATGGACTAACAGCCGAGCCCAATGACGCAATCTTCAAACGAGTCTTCAACTCAACAATCTCCCCCTTTGCGTCAATTGGAGCGAGATCTTCACTTGTTACTTGGTCCAGCAGCAGCAGCAGGTACCTTCTTCTTCACAGTCTGAAACAGACGAGAGACAAGAGCAAGTATCATATGTCTGAATCTGATGTACCACTGGATCATATTGTTGAAGTATTTGACATCATCTGCTGCATTCTCTTTACACCGCCGGATGATGAACATCACATGCTCAAGACAAGCAGTGGTATAAAGATGTTTATCCGCTAAAGCAAAGAGGCATTTCTGTCCTTCTGCTCTAGTGAACATGACCGTATTGCGCTTTGGGTCGATCTTGCCCATCTTCATTTGATTAAGATCACTGGCCGATCCCACAGGAGCTATCTTCGGTTTCTTCTTGAAGACTGTGGCTATCTCCTGATCCATTAGGGCGACCTCCATGATGTAACAAACAATCATCCTCTTGAGATGGTCTATAATTGGACCATATTCAGCTTCATTCGTCAAAAGGATGTTGTGCAAAACGATCCAATCATGAGGGTTTAGGTTCGGTAGATCTGCCAATGATATAAGATGTTCGGTTCTAGCAGACCCTCTTATCACCCTGAACCAAACGTTGATGAATCTTCCTTCGGTATAAGGCTTTAAGACCCGAACGTTCACGATCCTCTGAGCGCTCCATGTTTGGTATTGTGGTTGAGCGGCCTTCAGATAGAAATCAATAAGCTCCTTATCGACCTCAGAATTGGGATGAGGGACTTCAAAAATATTGGAGAAGGCGTGGAAGATAAACGCCTTTCGAGTCAACGGCATATCGAACTGCGAATCGACAGAATTAATGCAGTCGAAGGAGATCACCGGTTCGAGCCATAGGATGCTAGGAGTATCTATGGCCTCCTTAATCATTCTCTCTCGAGTCCAAGCAGGGAAAAGAGTTTTCCTGCTCTCGAGGAGATCGTGGGCTTCTTTCTTCTTTCGTTCAGCTTCTTCAGCTTCACGCACCGCACGATTGATATCATCTTTCTCATTGCGACTGTTTTTGCGTTTAAGCAAGTCAGCAATGGTTTCTTTATCATCTTCTTCTTCTTCCTTAGCTATGTTCATTCCTTTGTCCTTCACACCCGAACCCGAAGTTTGACCAGTCAGAGGTGGTTCGGTTGTGTCAGCAGCTTTTGAGGAAGGAGGTGGTTTCGATCCGGACTTCGCTTCTCCCCCTTGTTTCGGATTGGACACAAAACTAGGTAAGCCTTCAAGTTTGCTGAGAAGGTCCAGGGCAGGAGCAAGTTTTTCAGCAAGGGTTCGCCTCACCGAATGATTGAGAATCGGATCGTGTGCTTCCAGGATGTTGGATAGGGCAGCGTGTACATCCGAAACACAAGTTTTTATAACCTCCCGTTCGGATCGAAGAGCTTCAATCTGTTGCTAAGAGTTTGAAAGCTGAGTGCTCTTGACCTTAAGGGCGGTGGTTTTACTTACCAAAACGTCCATTAATGAGTTTTCGGCAGCAAGATCCTCTTGAAGCTTAACGAGGCGCTCATTAATGGAGGCACGAAGGGCCGAGTTGTCGTCGCTTATGGATTGGCGAAGTGTAGCGAACGACTGTAACTCCGTTGAGACGAACTTGGCCAATTGTTGAAGGATTGGTTCCAACGTTGTCTTTGTGGCGTCAGCACTCTCCTGTAAGGACTTCAACAGGGAAGAGGCGTTTGAGAATAGTTTATCGACTTTTGCGGTCGCAGCCTCACAGGCTTTTGTGGAGGCATCAATGGCGGCTGTGGCTGAAGCAACAAAATCATGCTGAGCCCTGGAGAAGGCGTCAACAATCTTCTGAAGAGCGGCTTCAGAGAGAGAGGACTGAGTGTTAGAGGATGACGCAAGAAGTAAGTCAACCTTCTCCTTTAGCTCCTTTAGATGCTTCTTTGTAACTGGAGCATCGTCCTCATCGTCACTTTGAACCTGAAACGGACTAAAGTAGACCGAATCGAAGGTCATATTTTCACCGCCAAGGAAGGGGTTGTCTCCATTAGAGGCATGATCTGGAGATGGAGGAGGTGGGGAAGCTGGAGGTGTTGTGGTGTGGGTAGGTTCAGGTTGAGTGTTGGTTGGGGTAGTTTCGGGTGGTGGTTGAGTGTGGGTAGGTTCGGTTGTATGCTGGGTTTCGGTTTGAGGTGGTTCGGTTACAGGTGGTGTTTCGGTTGCACTGGTATGAACCCCCGTATCAGATACGTTGGTTGTTACCTTTGCAGTTGTTGTAGTGGTATCTATGAAAATGGGTGGTGGTATAGGGAAAGAGGTTTTAGGGATGGTGGTAGTGGGGTTTATGGTCGGAATGGAAGTAGGGATTGTTTGAGGAGGTGAGGGAATTGGTGAGACAGGAATTTCCATGTCTGGGGTAGGTGATCGGGGTGGGGTGTTGCCTCTAGGAGGGGTTTCGCCTCTTTGAGAGTCGTCCGAACCCGAACTCTCGCCTTCTGAGTCACTCGAAGAGGAAGCGATAATAAGCTTTCGCTTCAGTTGAGTCTTCCTTCTCTTCGGCTACGGGGACTTGGCAGGTTTGGTTGGTTTCCTCTTCCTGGGAGAAGGACCTTTAGGAGCTTTGGTCACTTGCTTCCCTTTTTCTGCCTTTTTGCCCCTATGAACAGGCTTGTCAGCGTCATGGATTGACTTGAGCATTTCCTGTGTAAGTACCCTAGGACCAGACGCCTTGAACTCCTTAATGGTCCTGATGATCCTGCTGTCAGAGGGAACATCGCCATACATTGTCTCCGGAATAGAGCCAACGAAAGAAAATTTGGATGCATTAGAGACGATGATCTTCGTGGTATGAAAAGTACCGATCGAAGACATCGATGCACCAGCAGCAGGTGGAATATCGAATTTGTTCATCGCCCATTTGGTGATGATTGTCCAGAACCGGGCATACGACACCTCAGAGTGTCGTGAAGAGGAAGAAAGGCTCTGGATGAGTTGCTGCCAGAGAACCAACCCATAGTCAAGATTTACGCCGTTGTAGACACCGTACAAAATTGACAAGAACAGTCGACTTGAACCATCGGATCCTGAGCTCCGTTCAGATAAGCCCTTGAAGAGGACTGTAAACATGCCGTTCCATTGTGGCGGCAAGCAGGATTTCTTGAACTTCGCGATGTAGGTGAGGACCTCCGTGTACCCCATATTATAAAACATGTTGTAAAGCATCCCAACCGGAATTGTCTCCGGATTAATTCTCGAAGGGTCAACAGCCAACCCTAGCAGTGTACCAAATCGTTGTCGAGAAATGGAGGTCTTGTGATCAGCAACCTCGAAAAACACCCTTTCGACGGCTTTGTCATAGTGTGCAGTCGAATACACCTGCGATAGAATCTCCATGGGCACAGACTCAACTCTGGAAAGTGCTGGAGCGGTCTGGGAGTACTTCAGGCACTCGATGATCGGAGCCATATAGGAATCATACAACTCAGGAGTGAGGTCAATCACCAAGAATTGTTGAGAACGAATGGGAAGGATGTGTGAGGTAGCATGGACTGAGGATGATTCTGCCATTGTTGAAGGTAGAAGAAGAAGATGAACAGTGAAGCTTTTGGTAATTTTTGCTCTCTTGGAAATTCCGGATGCAGTAAAGAGGTAAATGGGAGTATAGACTGCCTTTTATAGTGGGTGAAAGGAGAGAGAAAAATCGTTTCAAACCTTCTATGGAAATACGAAAAGGTTTCCGGAATGATAGATGTGTGACAGTTAAGGCATGCGACGATCACGTAGGAGAGAGAGTGTTAGATTCCTAGGATCACGCCGCCCAACAAGCACCGTTTCAGAACATACCGTTTCAAATCCTCACGCGCCTTTAAGTGCCAGAGAGGTGTCGCTTGAAATTCGCACATGCGTCCATGATGTCAGTAAAAGTATGGGCGTTCCCATTTTACCGTCGTTTGAAATTCAATCCTTTTAACTCCCTCCTGAGTCAGCAACCCTTCGTCTTATCTTTTAAATGACATCTTTTGAATGAACTTCCCACGTGGATGATTTTTGACCACAACTTTATAATTAATCACCAAAGCAATAAAACAACCTGTAATTATCAGTAACGGAATTTTGGAAAATCAAAGATTTTCGTGCGAAGAGTGTAAAAAGAAAAGAAACAAAGCAACTCTTTTTAGGAATGACTGTGATGTCAATAATGACACGAAACAAATGATCCCGAGCACGAATCTCTTCCTTCAAGATCAAGAGAGACCTCAAAGTGTTAGTGTGGTTTCCCGTTGAATGACGATCAAACATTTATTAATAAATGTTGAAAGGTTTCTTTTAACAAGGCTACTTAAGGGTGGCTTTCGCTTTGATTCAACAATTCTTATCTTGAAATAAGAAAGAAAGTGAACAAAGTACTTGTGAGACCGGTGTAGTCTGTTGAACAAGTAGGTAGGAATTAATTTTAAATTGGCTTGGAAAATATAAAATCTCAGAAAAAATTAAAAACTGGATCCCAAGGGAAGAAATGTTATGGTGTTTAACAATTTCATAGGAATCACACAAAAATAAAATTTGAGATTTCAGTAGGATACATCCGTCAATTCGTTGGTGAAAACTTGAGCAAATTTATTGTTCACCGTCAATTCAGATTTGGTGTTGAATTTTGGGTTTCACTCAGCTCGTAGTTGCACGAAACTGAGATCATAAACACAGTTGTTGTGTAACCATAAACCTCAGTGGTAATTTCTGAGAGTCTCAAGGGTTACGTTGATGAAATAAATGTAATGGAGAAATGTAATGGAGATGGTGTAAGAAACGAAAGTACCTCCGCTGCAAAAATAAGGACCAAGCAGAAAAGTCTTATCTCATGTGAGAAAAGAGTGAGGTAGCTCACGATTAGAATAAATGGGATAGCCTAATTGGGAAGACAAGGTTTGTTTATACCAAGTCATTAAGGCTATTATTCAGAATCTTATGAGGCTTGGGACACATACAGCAGCATGCTTCTAGGGACACTTAAGTAATCCAACAATTTTATCCTCATAAACCAACGAACACATAAATTAAATAAGAAAATATTTTTGGAGGTTTTGATAGATATTAAAAAATAAAACATAATAAAAAATAAGTAAGAGAAAAAAAATTTGGAAAGAGTAAGTAAAAAAAAAACTTTGGAAAAATTTGAAAAACCGAACCCGAACGTTCGGTTGGTTTTGGTTTTGGAAAATTTTGAAAAACCGAACCCGAGCGTTCGGTTGGTTTCGGTTTTGGAAAATTTTGAAAAACCGAACCCGAGCGTTCGGTTGGTTTCGGTTTTGGAAAATTTTGAAAAACCGAACCCGAGCGTGCGGTTGGTTTCGGTTTTGGAAAATTTTGAAAAACCAATGAATTGAGACATGCAATCAAAATATACTTTTGACAATAATACAAACAACTTTGTACAAGAAATATACAACCAAGAAAACTACCTTTGTGGTGATGAGCGAGTTAGATAATTTAACCGAACCTGAACGTTCGGTCAATTTAGCTTCTTACTTTTGAGGTTGAGAGGTAGTTTGAGGTACTGACTCTGATTCCATCATACCTAGCCCTTGTAAAATTCTGTTGAATGATGCTTCAGGAAGAGCTTTGGTAAAGACGTAAGCCAGTTGATCAGTGGTTCGAAGAAAGTGTACTTCAACGTTTCCATCTTCCATATGATCTTTGATGAAGTGATACCTCAGTGTTATGTGTTTGGTTTTAGAGTGCTGCACTGGGTTATGACAGATCCTAATTGCACTTTCAGAGTCACAATATAGTGGGATCTTCTTCATATTGAGTCCATAGTCTCGAAGTTGACTCTGGATCCAAATCACTTGGGAGGTGCAGGATGCAGCGGCTATGTATTCAGCTTCGGCAGTAAACAACGACACGCACGTTTGTTTCTTTGATTGCCAGCTCACCAACTTCCCATCAAGGACTTGACAGCCGCCAGTGGTGCTTTTTCTGTCGAGTCCACATCCTCCAAGGTCTGCATCTGAATAGGCTTGAACGAAGAAGCCTGAGTTGGAAGGATACCATAGACCTAAGGAGGCAGTTCGCTTGAGATAACGTAAAATGTTCTTTACTGCAAGCATGTGAGGTTCGCGTGGGTTTGCCTGAAATCTAGCACGGTAACACACAGAAAACATGATGTCAGGCCTGCTAGCAGTAAGATACATCAGTGAGCCTATCATTTGTCGATAGAGCGTGATATCAACATCCGGTTTGTCTAGGGATGGAGTTAGCTTGGTGCCGAATGCCATTGGGACTTTGACTTTGGAGTCTCCCATCATACCAAACTTTGCAAGGAGAGTCTTCGTGTAAGCTTCCTGATTGATAAAGATGCCTTCGGGTCCCTGTCTAATATTTAAACCAAGGAAAAAGTTAATAGGACCCATTGAGCTCATTTCAAATTTAGTCTCCATCAGCTTTCTGAATTCAACTGTTAGGCTGGGATTTGTTGAGCCAAAGATGATGTCATCGACATAAATTTGAACTATCATAAGGTGGTTACCTTCCTTTTTGCGAAAGAAGGTTGGGTCAACCGAACCTTGTTTGAATTTGGACATCTTTAAGAATTTAGTTAGTGTTTCATACCAGGCTCTCGGAGCTTGTTTGAGTTCATACACAGCTTTATCCAGAATGTAGCAATGATTTGGATACTTTTCGTTCACGAACCCAGGAGGTTGCTCCACGTACATAGTTTCTTCTAGTTCTCCATTAAGAAATGCACACTTGACGTCCATTTGGAAAACTTCGAAGTTTTTGTGGGCAGCATAAGCAAGAAATATTTGTACAGATTCCAGCCTGGCTACAGGAGCGAAAGTCTCTTCATAATCAATCCCTTCCTCCTGACAATATCCTTTTACCACCAGACGAGCTTTGTTCCTTATCACGTTCCCTTCCTTGTCCATTTTATTCCTAGACCCATTTGAGACCAACAACCGAGGCATCTGGAAGAGTTGGAATGAGGCGCCAGACTTTGTTCCTTTCAAATTCATTCAGTTCGTCTTGCATCGCTTGAACCCAATCGGAGTGATCGAGAGAAGTGTTAACTGTCTTCGGTTCAACTTTTGATACGACAGAGTTAAACATACAAAACTCAACTTTGGAAAATAAGGATGTCTGTTTTGCCTTCAGTTGTGATCGGGTCAGAACCTTTTCAGAGACATCACCAACCACTTGAGAGATTGGATGATCTCTGGTCCATTTGGTGAGAGGAGGATAGTTTGGATCAAAGGTTGGGTCTTGTTCAGCATTGATCATTTCTTCTAGCTCGGATTGGCTTTCGTAGTCGAGTGACATATCACCATGCTCCCCCTCGATTGATGAGCTATGAGAAACTTGAGGTTCAGAGGTTTCTTGTGGTGCTGGACTTTCAGGCGTTGATGCACCTTCGGTTGGTGAAGCACTTTCGGTTGGAGTTGGACTTTCGGTAGCAGTTTTAGAGCTTGGCTCCCCCTCAACATGTGAGCTTGGCTCCCCCTCAACTGAAGCATCGTTGGATGGAGGTTCATCAGAATTCAATCCTCCTTCGTTCATTCTCCTGGCAGCGTCTTCGACAATTTGTTTCATATGGGCTACCTTGTTGTCTGCTACACCTGCTTCTGAGAGAGTGGCTTTCTTTGGTTCGTCAAATAGCTCCATAAATTTCTCGTATAGATTAGCGATCGAGACTGTGACTTGGCCAGTTTGAGGAAAGATTTCCCCAGCTGTGTCTTCTTTGGCCTATAGCTTTTTGACATAGCTATCATCGAAAGTCACGTAATAGGTCTCTTCGATTTTCCTCGAACGCTTGTTTAGGACTCTGTATGCTTTGGAAGTGAGAGAGTAGCCCAGAAAGATTCCCTCGTCGGCTTTAACATCGAACTTGTTGCGGTGTTCTTTAGAGTTAAAGATGAAACACTGTGAGCCGAACACGTGGAAAAATTTCACATTAGGATTCCTGTTGTTGAGAATCTCATATGGTGTGAGCGTGAATCGTTTGTTGAGATATGACCTGTTCTGTGTAAAACAAGCAGCAGAAATAGCATCAGCCCAAAAATAAAGAGGTAAGGAAGCGAAACTTAGCATTGTTCGGGCAGCTTCACACAAAGATCGGTTTCGTCTTTCGACAATTCCGTTCTGTTGAGGTGTGTAGGGAGCTGAGAAGTTGTGACTTATTCCCTTTTCTGCCAGAAATTCTTCAAATTCCTGGTTCTTGAATTCCAAACCATTTTCGCTCCTGATGTTGCGAACGACCTTCTTGAGCTGTACCTCAATCTGCTTGATGAACGCTTTCAGCTTATGAGTGGCTTCGGATTTGAGCTTTAGAAAGAACACCCATGTAAATCGCGAAAAGTCATCAACAACAACAAGAATATACTTGCTACCACCGATGCTTTCGTTAGATGATGGACCACACAAATCAATATGAAGTCATTCGAGTGGTTCAACAACTTTCGTGTTAATTATAGATGGATGACTTTGACGACTCTGCTTCCCCATTTCACATGCAGCAAAAAAATGATCTCTGTCGAACTTGAGCAATGGAAGACCTCGAACATGGCCTCCAGTGACAAGTTTGTTTATGTCTTTAAAATTGAGATGAGAGAGTCTTCGGTGCCACAACCAGCTTTCGTCAGATTGTGCTTTTGATAACAAGCATATAGCTGGGTTTCCTTTGATGGGTTTGAGGTTTAGAGGAAACATTTAACCCTTACGCTCTGATTTGAGAATTACTTTCTTCGTCTTCTTCTCAATAATTTCAGAGCCTTCATCGTCGAATGAGACTTTAAGACCTGTACCTCCAACAAGCTGAGATACACTTATGAGGATGTGTTGCAGTCCTTCCACATATGCCACCTTCCTTATAGTAAAATCACCATTGGTAATCATTCCGTATCCCTTTATGGTGCCGAAAGAGTTGTTTCCAAACTTGACGTTGCCACCATTTGAAAGAGACCTGTATTCCCTGAGCTCTTGTTTCCTTCCTGTCATGTGACGCGAGCAGCCACTATCGATGTACCATTCTTCGTCAAACTGCTCGTCACTTATAACCTGCAAAAATTAAGCAGATTTAGGAACCCAAAGTTTCTTGGGTCCTCGTGAGCCTTTCACAGGAACAGGAATAGTAAGAGAGATGTCAACTAGATACGTTCGTTTTATTAGTGTTGTTTCATCTTTCTTTTTGATGGTAAAAACTTTGATTTTATTAGTATTAGGTGCGTTCGGTTTAGATTCTGGTTTGGATGCAGAAACCTTCTGTTTGCCCTTTTGTTCAGCTGACGAATGAGATTTTTGAGAACGAGCTGAGTGAACTTTTGAGTGAGATCGAGATGAAATTGAAGAAGTAGAAGAATTAGATGAGTGAGAAGGGGATGACTTCTTGGCTGGAGACTCTAGGTGATCCTTTTGCTTTTGATTATTGGTGGGACTGACCTTAGAGTTTTGATCTCTTTTGATTTGAGAACTGAACCTTTGCTTTCGGTTGGAGTCGTTCTCTGAACCGAACATTTGCTTTCGGTTGGAGTCATCTTCAGAACTGAACCTTTGCTTTCGGTTGGTATTCTTTTCCGAACCGAACCTTGGCTTTTGGTTGTTGTGGCTCTCACGCTTTTTAATAGGATTATTCTCAAACTTCAGATTCTTGTCATGATGAGAGAAATATGCATTCTGGGATTGCCAGAATTGTTTCCTTTCAGAGAGATTCTTCCTGTATCTCTGGTTCCTTTCACGTTTCTGATTCCTCATCTGCTTCGGTTGATGATGGATATTGGCTTTCATGTTCGGTTTACCTTTCGCTGGTTCACTTTGAACTGTAGAAGTTTCACTTTGAACTGAGGAACTAGAGGGAATGTCTTCTTTTGCCGAACTTCCATTTTCTAGAGGAATGTCTTTCGTACCACTGGTACTTGGCACATCGAAATTATCTGGCTTGTTCAAGGGTTCTGGTATGTATCTACCTTTACTTATCCATGAGGTCCTTTCTGATAAGCCTACCGTTTCATGTGCATTATCAATTGGAGCTGACCAGAAGAACTCATCGCAGCCATCAGCATTGTCTTCGTTTACAATTGCTGTGAGTTCAGCAGTCTGATGTTCGGTTACTCCTGTGACCTTGTAAACTTGATTTGGACTGGTCCTAACCTTTTGATATACAACGACTTTTTCTGCTAAGATCGGGGACTTTTGTTGGGACACTTGAGCAAACTCCACTGAATTTTCTGAAATTAGATTCTTGTGGTTTTTAGGTTCGCTTTTCACAAATTCTGAGCAGTCAACCGTGTTCTCTACAGAAATTTCACTCATATTGTCATCCTCATTAAGCTCATATGCATTTTCAACATCAATTTTGTTTTCTGAGCTCAAGTTGGCATTTAAAGAGTCAAATTTTTGTATGGTTTCGGTTCTCAGTTTGAGTCTATCATTTTCATCCAAAAGGTTTTTGAGCATGTCCTTGTGGTCCTTGGATTTAATGAAAGATTCAATTTTGTCCAGTCCATACATATAGGTCGGATTGACGTCATCAGATGATATTACACTCTCACAATTATAGGCTTCAGCGTCAATTTCATCCTCCTTAAACTCAAGGAAGGGCAGAATCATACGATGGATCTTTTGTCCTATCTCACAATCCAAGTCAAAGCTGAGTAATATTAGTATAAAGACGTTTTGCAATCAAACAAAAAACATTTCGTTGTTTTAACAACTTTAAATTGTCTCTCTGTAAATAAATGTTTTCGTCTTTTATTTTAACTAATTCAGACTCCTTCAACTCGATCCACATGCGCCGCTCCTCACTCTTCGAAGACGCCCTGCTTAATTGATCAGTCAGGTTAGAATTGGTGACTCGAGTTTGAGTTAAACTACTATCTAGATGAGAGATTCGAGAGTTAACACTTTTTAGTTCTTTTTCATATGAGCTTTGTGGTACTTTAAATGAAACAAAAACCGATTGTACCTTCTTGATCAGTTCATCGAGCTCGTTGAACTGCACGCTGAGCGGTTTGGCCGTAAAGCACATATCCTGCTGCTCCTTCGGTTCATTGCTTCCACCATCAGTGTTGTATCCCCTCATCTGAGATACTTCAGACACCATCAAGCACCTGCCTCCACTGCTCTCCTCTTTAGCCACACATGCCTTTCCATGCGAAGGCATCCTCACTTCATCGTCTTCGGAGTTAGTTGACCAGACTTCCATGCCACCGAACTCGTCATCAGCAACCGAACCCTGCACAATTAGAGCATTCATGGAAGGGTTAGCGGTAGATTTCTTCTTCCTTATCTCATCAAGCTTTTTCTGCAGCAAAGCTTCCTCATCCTTTTCCTCATCCTTTTCAGCCATCTTTTTGAGGACACAATCCTTAGCATAGTGATTTTTCCGACCACAGTAGTAACAGCTTACTCCAGAATCACCATCTGCCTTCGGTTCCTTCTTGGGCTCTTCAATCTTCGGTTCATTGTTAACCTTTTCTGAACTATAACTCCCCTGCCAGTTTTGATTTTTGTTGCTGGGGAATCTCTTCTTAATGAACCTCTTGGGGTTAGACACCATCATAGCATAATCCTCCGACGTGAGGTCATACTCCTCCAGGTTGAGGTCTTCGTCCTCCATCACAACTTTACTTTTTGACAAGAGGGCCAGCGAACCTAGACTTGAAACAACGTTCTTTTCCTGGAGCACAATCTTCTCCTGGGACTTGAGAATACCCACCAGTTTCGCCAAAGAATATGATTTAAACTGCTCATGGGCTTTAACTATAGACACCACTGCTCTCCACTCTGACCTTAGACCATTTAGAAACGTAACCTTCTGCTCGATAAGCTTCCTTTCAATGTCATGTTTGATCATCTTGCTGAGAAGATGATTCAAGCGATCGAACGTTTGGGTCACAGTTTCTTCGGCTCCTTGCCTAAATTCTCCAAACTCAGATAAGAGCAAGGTTTGGATAGAGTGTTCAAGATCCTCGTCTGTAGAGTACAGTTCACGAAGTCTATCCCAAACTTCCTTTGCCGTCGTGCATGAGCTTACCAACCTGAAGATGTCGGACTGAAGGGCGAATCTGATCAATCGTAACGCCTTGATATTACACTGGAATTTATCCTTTTCATCTTGCACAATATCTTTGACATCCTTCAGTAGATCATTACACTCCTTTTGAGTTTTAATAATCCTCGACGTTGCAGAATGAGAGAAAGGTCCATTAATGATTGCTTCCCATATGAGGTATCCATTATCCTTAGATCCTATAACGTAGTCTTCGAAGTGATGCGCCCAGACTTCATAATCATGGGTATATAGGATGGGAATCTTCGTGGTTGAACCGATGCTGTTGGAAATATTGATGGGATTCGATTGCGACTCGTCCATTATGATCGAATAACCTGTTCAAAGATCAGACTTGTAATAAATCAGATTAGGGCAAAACAATAAATATCAAGATACGTCAATAATGAGATGACGGCTCAATAAATATCAGTTATTGCGGAAAAACCCTAATTGAAACCTTTTCACAGAAAAGAAGTGTATTGATTACACAGCCTCCTGCTCTGATACCAATTGATGAGATTAAAACTTAATCTGGAAGATCGATTAGATCTTAAACAGGTAAATAAATATTTAGACAGCAAGAATGAACGCAAAATAAAGAACAACTCAAGGATGAATCAAACGTGTCGAATGATTATAAAATAAACCCTCAGAAGAGCTCGATCAAGAACATCAACTGTAGAGGGTTGGAGATTTACAAGAACGATAAAGAAATCTACACTTCTATCGTAATGATCGTTACTTCTCTAAAATCGTTAACCTAATATGCATGCAAGCATATCTTTATATAGTAAACCTAATAAACTCACGGTTGGACAGGCCCAAAACCGGAGTACAAAATAAATGGACTAACAGCCGAGCCCAATGACGCAATCTTCAAACGAGTCTTCAACTCAACAAATAATCTTATAAAGTAACTAAAAACCGCTATAAATCACGATCTCGTACACAATCCTAGTAATGACTACTTTGTTCTTGTTTCCCATGATCAAGTCGACTTCCCTCATGCCTTAGGTTCTTACTTTGCTTTAGTCCCTGCACATTAGAGAAAATATGAGTACCACATCCTATGTAAAGGATCCAAGAATTAGAAGTTGAAGCATTATGGAGTTCAATCATAAAAGTACCTAAGGTGCCAATCTTAGTGGTTTTGTTCTTCTTAAGTTTCTCTAGGAACTTTGGAAAACTACATTTCTAATGTCTCTTCTGCTGGCAGTAGAAGCAGACGACCTAATTAAGGTCAATAATGGGTGTCATTTTAGATTAAAACTTCTTAGGGGACGAATTGGATTGTCCAGCCTTACCCTTTCCCTTACCTTTGGGATGAGAAATCTTATTCCTCTTGACACCACACTCCCTAATTTCCAGAATAGGAGTTGTAAAGGTGATGCTATGAGGCTTTCCCATGCTTTCCTTGACAGTTTTCAACATGTCATGTAGCCCCATCAAGGTCTTTTCCAAGTTGTTCATATTAGAGTTCATGATGAACTTATGATATGAACTGGTCAACAAGTTGCATGCTATGTAAATAGAAAACTCCTAAGGCAATGGAACACCTAGGTGCTATAGTCTATCAATTTACAACTTCATTTTTAGAACCATGTGTATTGATAGAAGCCCCCTCTTAAAGCTTGCATCGTAAAAGAGATTTGATAATGTCAAATCGCTCTTGCCTTACTTGTTCTTGGAATATTTCCTTGAGCTGAACATTCATGTCGAATGTCCTAAGATTCTCAAATTTCTTTAGAAGCTCCGGAACCATGTTCACCAACATGAGGCAAGTGCATTTAGTCGGATGATTATAACATTTCTCATAATCATCCTTCTCTTCCATAGTAGCATTATCCTCATGTTCCTTAGGGACTTCCTCATCCGAAACAAACTCTCTCTTTATCATACCTAATAATAATTTTGAAAGTACGAATCCAATCAAGATAGTTTTGTCTGGTGAGTTTGTCCCATGAAAGGATTTGGATTAGTGAAAAGTTTGATGTAGGTGTGGGTATGGGAGGGAAACAAAGTTTTGTTAGTTAGTTTGATCAATCCATCAATTTTTTAAATAAAGCTACGACCTATATTTCACCCCAATATGTGAAGGGTTACCGTAATCACACCAAGGAGCTAGTTAGGTAGCCAAACTATTTTCCATTTAATTCTTTATGAAACTGCAAAAACCTCGTGATCCTCGGCTCAAGTAGCACTTGACAATCTCAACTATCACATCACCTAGACTATAAACTAGCTAATGCATTGGATCCAATCAGTACCCCACACCAATAGATAACAAGGAAGTGTGTTTTTCATGGGTAACATGAGATTTACGTTTTTGTAAAACAAGTTTTTGTTTTATTTGTTAAAACTGTTTAACTTTTGAAATCATCCAATTTTAAGCTTTTATCATAACTTTTACAAAAGCTTTTGTTAACATTTAACAATTTCAGTTTCAGATTTTAAACAACTATTAAAATAATAAAAATATATTCACATTTAACGTATATAAGTAATGATACCACCAGCCTCAATCATACGTGTCTCCCCTATGATCCATCAACAGAGAGACAAATCATACTAAGAACAAAGGGACACTTCAAAGCTCCCACTTGATCAACTACCAACAATTGATGCTAGCTCGTACTCCACGGAACTCCATACTCCTGATGGGTTTTTATTCAAAATATTAGTTTCTAAAACACAAGATTAGCAACGGAAGGATTTAAAATTTGAATAACATAAACTAATTTTATTCCCACCAAAGGATTTACTTGCAAAGTTTTGAAATAAAACAACAACCATAGAGGGAAACATATTAATAAAATTTGTAGTCATTTGAGTCCTCAAGGGGAGTATAGAAAGTGATGAAGACGACAAAGCTACAAAGTAGAATCTCATTATGTGTATCCACCAACAAGTCACCAAACCACTTTAAGATGCTAGTCTTCACTTGTATTTTGTTGTTCTTAAGCCTTAAATAACTTATATTAAATAATTCTAAAAGGAAAATCAACTAGAACACCCAAAATCTCATAATAATTTTCAAGAGATATATATATATATAGAGAGAGATAGAGAGTGAGAGAGAGAGAGAGAGGAGAGGGGAGCATAATTTTCTCTTGGCTTTCACCATAAAAGAATAACTAAACTAGCTTTGGTCCTCTCTCTCTCTCTCTCTCTCTCATTTTTATACTTACACATATATAGAAAGCTCATACTCCCATTAAATGAGCTCATGATGTGACATCCTCATTTTCACGGTCAAAAAATACCTTTTTATTTATGGTTATTTCAAAACAGAGTTTATTTATAATTACAAAATTTTTCCCATAAAAATTATTTCCGAAGAAATGTTTTCCATTAATTTATTAAACTTAGGATGTTATAATTGATATAAGAAACATAAGCATAACATAATCATTACCGGCCTTACAAAATCTATGGCCTATATTTCCTCAAATCTCTCATTGGATCTGAACATCATTATTTTTGTACTCCTACCTGTGATACAAGGAAACTGAGTGGGTCAGGTTAGAAAATCTGGTGAGTACATAGGATTTTCACCCCACATTATTATAATCTTTAATTATATATTTTTCAGAAAAAAAAAATAACCCAATTACCCATTGCCGTTATCGTCGCTTCCTAATCCTTAAATAATGATCTCGAGGGATCTTTCCTAAAGGATCTTTATCAGCATCAGTTGTCATTTATTCTTCCTTTAACATCTACGCATAGCAGTACAATAGTACTTTGGGCACAACACAACAATACAATAGTACTTTGGGTAAACACAACAGTATGATAGTACTTTGATTACAACACAAAAGGTCACAACTTATTATTTCACACAACCCTTTCACTAACTAATATTTTCCTAGATTACTAGGCACATCAACACAATAGTACTTTGGGTATGCACATCAGTGCGATAGTACTTTGGGTACAATACAACAGGTCACAACTCGTTATTTCGCACAACCCTTTACTAACTTACCTCAGCCTCTCATTTATTATTTTACTCAACCCTTTACTAACCTATCATAACCTGTCATCTATTATTGCACACAACCCTTCACTACCCAATCATTTTTTTAGTAATATATATATATATATATATATATATATATATATATATATATATATATATATATATATATATATAGTATAATCAAGTAATAGTTATATCAAGTTACATAGATATATCAAACACAACTAAACAACACATATATCATTTACACATTTAGAATAATGGTATTTGTGTGTAAGTAGAAAGTAACTATGCACTCACTATTTACATGTGGATGAATGGTGATTTCTGCAGTACTTCACCTAACATAATGGTTTTTTTTACAAGACCTAAGTATGATTAATAGTGAGTCTTAGTCTAATGTTCCCGATGACTAATGATAGTCTAGATTCCTCACTAATCCCAGTGTCTACATCAAGATTTATCAAGTAAGGAACAACTAGGTATGATCATATCGGAGGTAGGGTCCATTTGATATACAGATTATACTGTTTGGAAATCCCACTTCAAACACCTCACTAAATCCTGCCTAGACATCACCCCCATAAGTAGATCAATAAGTACAATGACTTGGAATCACTGATAAATATTATTTATAGGTTCATAATAACGATTATGAACATAAATATAAGTTAAACTTGAAATAAAATAATCGTATCTTAACACACAAGATTTTAAGAGAAAACCAAGAAATTGCACGGGCAGAATTCCGACTCAAAAGCTTCTCTTCATCGAGGTTCTAAATATCTCAAAGCCCAGTTAAAATGATCAAAGTTCTAAAAACTTTGGACTTGAGAAAGAAAGGATGTTCGAGAGAGAGGGGAATAATTTATGTGGGAAGAATGATGAAAATCGAAGGTATTTATAGGAATTTCTAGGGGACGTGCTGCATTTGGTGACGTGGCCGCTTCCTCCGCCCTCCCTTCTGGCACGTGTCGCTTTGTGTGTCGTCAGTGTTCTTTGCTTCTAGAACATTCCATGTGGCCATTTCTCGTGGATTCACGTGTCACGTCCGCATCATGCCATGTCGCCTTGTCTCTCGGAGGAGGGGGACGTCAATCATACCACATGGCGCCTGCTGGTGGTTCCACATCATCTTAACGGGTAAAGTTTTACAAATCTTCGGATGACCATAACTTTTGAATTCGAGCTCCATTTTCAACGTTATTTATATCTCCCGAATCCTCTACACGAGCTTTACAACTTTCATTAAGGTCTCAAAATCTAATTCTCACTCTAACTAAAATCATATGTAGACCGATTTAGACTGCTAAAGTTTGTGATAAATTCATAACTTCTTATTACGAAATCCATTCTCATCTTTCTTTATATTGACGGGTTCATATTCACGATATCTTCAATTATAGTTTAGATAGTTTAGGCTAACAATAACCAATTTGAATTTCGATTTCTGTGTCACACTACTGCGCTGAAACTTCGGAAAATCATAACTACCTCATTTGAAGTCAAATTTGGATGTCCTCTATATGCACACTCTCGGTTTTATGATTACAACATATTTCATCTAGATTACTTAGGCTAATAAGGAAACTATCTAAAATTCACTTTTTACATTGCACATTGTATTGTATGTTTAATTGTGAAACTTCGAAGAATCATAACTTATTCATACGAAGTCGGATTTCAGAGTTCTTTATATGTACGAAATCCTTGGTACAGATACAATAACTTTGGTTAAGTTTATTTATCCTAAATAAACTTATATCAAAACTTCTTTTTTATCACTTATTTTATTTTAATTCCCTAGCCCAGAGTTGCAGGAGTTACACATGACGTGCACGTAATGTATGATATATATATATATATATATATATATATATATATATATATATATATATAAGAGTGTTGGGTCTCGTAGAATATATAGTGTTGTGTTTGAGTTCTTATGTGAAAGGGGTTTCATAATTTATATTTTTTAGTCTTCCCTTATATATGCGAGATGCTAAGTTCGGTCTCGTAGTTTTTGTGTTCGTAGTCTAGGCTTCATAACTTTAGTCAATTTGTCTTAACAACCTATCTTACCTTAGGTGTTATGAACTGATTGGTCATATCCAAACCGACTTCCATGTATGACCTATATAAGGGCAGATAGTTAGTTAGTTAGAGAGAGAGAGAGAGTATCTTTTGAAAGCGTTCTTACATCATTGTAATTGAGTGCATTTACTCTCTAATGAAATTTAGGTCTTATTTACTTCTTGTGTTCATTCAATGTCATATTTAAGCCATGATTTCGTTCTTATAGAATCTAACGATCATACAAGTGGTATCAGAGCGGGAATTTCTCTGAGCTCATTTTCAAATCTCTAAATATGTTGATGTTGATTAAGTGTTCATCGAGTTTTCTATTTTCAACTTTAAATTTCTTAGATCTATTCCACATTTTGCAATTCAAATGAAATTTGTTTTGAAATTCTTTGTTCATATTACTTGTTACAATTTGAAATATGTTTTTGCTCACTAATTTGATTCTTACTCATTTTTTCTGAAATCATGTCTAAAGACGATTCTCACTCATTTTCATTCAATCTACCTAGTAGTATCAAATCTATTACTAAAATTTTGATTCTATTTCCAAAAGATTATGAGGTTTGGGTTCTACAATTTGAAGATTACATTACTAGAATTGAAACTCATGGATCTAGCATCTGCCAAGCTATCATCAAATGAACTTATCACTGTTCAAGGACAAAACAAAATATTACAAGCTAAATTAGATGATCTTATTGCTGATAATACCGATATAACCAAAGATGGAAAATAAAGACTTCAAATTAATTTGAAAGCAAAAAGAGATCTATGTTTTGCACTTACAACATATACGTTTAGACTCGTAAGCTCCTTACCAACTCTCATGCCATTTAGGAAAGACTGAAGGAGCTTTACTTTGAAGATGCTGATTAAACTCATTCTGTCCAAACAACCGTTCTTTTTGAATTTGGATCATTCAAATAAAAGTCAGATGAAACAATTGATCAAGTTGCTAAAAAATTCAATTATTTATTGATTAAAATGTTAAAATACAAGTTGGATATATTAATGATCGGGTAGAAAGTGACTTTCATGAATTCATTACGATCGGAGTGGTGATTGATTGTATCTACTATAAAGGCACATGAACAATTCAAAAATTATACTCCTGATCATGTGATTGGTATCTTGAAGTTGCATGAAGCTGAAATCATGGAAGATGCAAAGTAAATTCCCAATGCATTTCCTCTTGCATTTGTTGCGAAATAAAAGAGTATGAAAGGAAAGAAATCCAAGGTGATTGTTGATGATTTTGATTCAGACACTACATACAACGAGTTTACAAGCAAGAAGAAAGCATTAATGGTTAGTAATCCAAGAAGTTTAATAAGAAAATTTTCTCAAGATTCAGAAGCAACATGAATTCAAGCGAGGAGAAAGCCTTAATAGTGGAGGAAATGGATTTAAAGGAGGCAATTCAAATTCGGAGAAAAAAGTGATGGATTCAAGGGATATCAACATGAAGATGAGAAAAAGGAAAATAAACTAGTTGGAGATTATGGTTATGATTGCAATTATTGTAACGAGAAAAATCACTTTGCAAAAGTGTGCACGTTGAGAAAACAGAATGAAAAGAAAGATAAAGAAAAGGGTGAGGCATATTACGTTCAAAATATTAAAGATCCATGCAAAGTGAAACTGCATGTGAAGGCGTTTATCATAGGAGAAGATGATAGTGACAGTAGGAACATCAAAGTTTGGATTACTGATTCGGAAGATGAAGATGTACGCAAGCCAACTCATGGTTCTTGATTTGTTGCAAACAAATATGAAGAAGCAAAAGGTGGAAAATGATTCATGGTTCCAAGCACTAGTTCTAGAAGCCAAGGATACTATTTTGATGAATGAGGCATTTTGGATGTTTGCTTATTAACAAATTCAGTTAGAAAGCATGTAGCAGCTAGTGAGAAGGTGATTAGTAAGGTACATTCTATTCTTAAATCGATATACCTATTTCTTGCTATGATTTTGAACTAACTGGTTTAAATGATACAACTTATATATTTAGTGAAATTCTGAAATGGAATCTTATAAGATTTTTCTAATCTTGATGATGATCTCAGCAAGAGTACTTTTAAGTGTGAGGAAAAGTGGATTAAAATTGACTCTTTGTGTCAAAAGTTGAAATAATAAGAAAATCATAATTTTGTGATTAATTCTTATTTCGATGAAAGCAAAATGAGTGAAATATTAGTTGAAGATGATGTTGCTTGTTCTTCTTTTGAGATATCTGATTATAAACGAAAAGGAATTTGATTTTTGAAGATTCAGTTGAATTAAACAATTTGTTGAAAATGGAGGTATTAAAAATATGAAAGAAAAGGTTGTTATTTTTCCTAAGATATAAAGTACACCAAATAAAGTGTTTGTTACAAAAGGACTGGACAAATTGGACATTGATGACTTGACTTCTATAGTGCTAACTAATAATTGATGTTTCTTGCATGAATCATTTTTTTTTGTCTTAACCTATATATAATAGTGAGGAAACAATAACACTTTCTTAGAAAACATCATGGAGAGTGAATGGTAGATATATTTTGAAACCTTTGAGTGTAATCTCTTCTAAACACATTGTTACAGAAATTTCTGATACTCAATATACGAATTCCATTCCAAAGAAACATTATGCACAAATGATGTGAAAGGAAAGTGAACGATACATACTAAATCTGATCACAATAACAATGAAAGGAAATGAAAGCTCAAAGAGAGGAAATCGAGATCCAATTTTTTTTAAAGAAAGAATGAAAGTTTGGAAACAAAAGAATAAAACAACAAGTATTGTTAAATCTCATGATGTTACTTTTTCTTATTCTTGTTCATCATCTCATGGTAAAAATCAAAAGTCTAACAATCCATATATTGTCTACTGACCCCGCATAACCCAACCATCCATGAAACTTCCAACAACCCTACAGCACTAGTGTATGCTAACCATACATAACGCTGGACCCTATAGACATTTGAATACTCGGTCCTACTCTAAGCCCACAACCGGACAAGGAGCAGGAAATAAAGCTAAACCAAACATTCTCAGGCTATAAGATCTTAATTATGTACAACCTATGATGCATACATTGAGCAACTACAGTAATGATGTAAATTTTATATAAGGAAAACCCTAGGCTATCAGACATCATATAATTAGACAATTCTATAATACAATTCCTGAAGATCCCTAGCATAGTACTAGCATGTTGTTCTAACATATCTAAATATCAAATACTGCATGGTATTTTGGGGTCTACTTACTGGCTCCGACTGATCGTACACTTGCATCATCCTTTATTATTTTGAAAACCATTTGAAAGTCATTTTGAAAATCTTCTCCTTGATTTGAGACTGGATTCACACGAGTGTTCCTCCAATTCACTCAAACCAAGGCTCTGATACGAACTTGTAACATCAATAAAATTCAAACCAATTTAAAACCTTTTTAACCAATTAAAAACCATTAGTTATTACAAAGTGTTTTCAAAATAGTTTCATGTCAGATGTTGAGAGAAAAACTTAGAGACACACTTGAACAAACGTTAGAACAAGTTAATTGCGGAATAATTAATATCTAAGGATCTAAAAGCTCAACAATAATAAAGTTAGATAGTTAGATAGTTAGATAGTTAGTTGCGGAAAGTAAAGAAAGATAAATGACAAAAGTTATATCAAGAATACACTTAAACTGATTCATAACAAGGAATGCAGTCGCTCCAAGTTAGTAAGCGAGATCAAGTTTAGTGATTAAGTCTAGAAGACTTGCTTCGAAGAGAGGTTATGTTCGAGTAGCAGTTTGAGTGTGATAAAGATAAGAGAGATAACTGATGAAGATAAGAAAGATGAGAAATCTTGTGTATTAAGAAGTTAAGAGTTTTTCACACTCACATATATCACAAGTACACAAGTATCACACGTACATAATACATAAGAAAGAGTCTCTATTTATAGAGTTTAGAAAAAGAACAACTCTATGAGCAGTCGTGCAAGACATGTTGGACAATAGAGTGAATTACATAGTAAAATAAATAACTAAGACTGCGGATAAGTAAGACTTGAATACTCCGGATGTTGCTGATCAGAATGGTTGCGGTCTCAGTTGTAGAAATTGACTCCGGTGCTGAATTGGCTGCGGGTATTGAACTGTTGCGGTAGATAAGTTCAAAAGGGTCACTTTCATGCTTCAACAATTTCCCCCTAAGTGACCTTTTTAACTTTGGTTCAGTTATCAAGTTTGAGAAACTTGATCAAAATCCACCAAAATTTTCTAACATTTTCCAGCCACGAGATTCTTCTGGAGATCTCAAACTTGACTTCAGCAGTAGTGTGTTTTGATCTTTCCACTATGGTCTTGCATATGTCAAGTTGCTTCTTGGGCAGGCGATGCATGGCATTCATCGGAATGAAATATTTTACATTGTCTGTTTTGCGTTTGAATATGATGCCAAGATCTGGGAAGTTGGTTGCGCCTAGAGATCTTTCTTCAAAACCTTCTGTAAGCATTGGCACTTGTTCAAGTGGTGGAAGGTCAAATTTCTTGACAATGGTGGGGTAGATGCCCGCATCAATCTTCGCAAAGTCACAGACGGTTTCCTTGAGGAAGGATTTGGCTTTGTCGGGAGCTATCTGCATCTTAGGATGTTTCTCAGCCTTGTTCTGAAAAACTCTGGCAATGAGAAATATTTCTTCTGGATTCATGCAGGGGAAGTCTGCCTGGCTGCCGATGTAATCATACTCTCTTCTGGTCAGAGTGAATTGAGCAAAGTCTACTTTCATAAACTTCCGCATCTTGTAGTTCTTCACTGCAGATGGTCTATCGTTAGACCAAATGTTTTCCACTGAAGAGTCATGCTTCACATAGAATCGAGTCAGTCTTTCGAATTCCATTGACAGACGCTTGTGATCAGGAAGACTGCGGTCGAAGGAGTCAAAGACGGCAAAGTACTTGGCATTGGGAGAAATTGGAATGTCCCAATAACCATCTGATGATGGTTCAACATATGTAAGGTGGGGAGTGTAGTCTTCATCAAGTAGCCTGTGGAGAGGATTGACCCATGAGTTGATCAGCGATTCATTAATCATAGTGTCAAAACCACATTCTCTCCATATAATTTCGGCTAGCTTGGCTGCTTTCCAGTCATGTTTCATCTGGGCAGTGGCAGGAGAATCTGTAGAGCTTTCTAAGGACATATATTCCTCAAGATTCTTTAGATGAGGAGGCGTCAGAGGACGGTTTATGTTGTTTTTGGGTGATGAGTGGGGAGATGGAATATTTTGAGATGGTGGAGGGGAAGGCTGCGGAGTGGGAATTTTATTTGTGGTGATTGGAGGGCTCTATCGGATGGATGTGTTTGAGCGCTCACCGCAATCGTCTTCTCTATCACTTCCCCCTCTTGAGGAATGCAACCCTGGTGCTTCCTCAAGCCATTGTTTCAGTCCATCAACTTTGGCACAAACCTCAGCAAAGTGTGCTTTCATTGATTCAGCCAGTTAGGAGTTGTTTGGAACGGCAGAGTTGATGAGCAGCTTGTGAATATCCTTTGTGAGCTGCAGTATCTCTAGGCCATGAAAGTTGGATGTGAGAGATTTCTGCATGCGGGCAATTGTTGCATGAAGAACAGAAATCATGGACTCATAGGCAGTATGAGTCTCCTCTATTGCCTTTTGGGACTGGGCAGCTTGATCCGCAATGGCTGTTTGTAAACCTTGTTTGATTGCGGTGACCTCAGTGATGAGGTGTTCTGCTGCGGCCATGAAATCTTGATGGTCGGCCCTGCGGTTGGTGTCGAGAGATCGTATTCCCATCTCGACTTTGAGAGAGATGCGCTCAGCGGCCATATGCTCTCTCGTTTCTAGTCGTTCGATGCGCTCAATTAGTGATTGCGGTCCTGGGAGATCTTCTGGTGGAGGTTGGGTAGGCTTAACCGCAGCCAAAATTTGATCAACTTTGGCTTGGAGGTTGAGGAATTCTTTACGAGTGACCGCATCTTTCTTCTTTTTCTTCTTCTTTTCTTTAGGCTTAGAAGTGGAGTGCTGTGAACCGTTGGATTCTTCTTCTTCCTCGAACATCATGAGGTCATCATCTGATGGATTCGGTTTGTTGACCTCTTGGATGTCTCCATCGTCAAAGCCGAAGGTTGAGGCCGAGCTGAGTTCAATAGCTGGCTCTTCATCTTGAGATGGGTTGACTACGGTAGGTGGAACAGAAGGTGAAAAAGGAGGAACATTTGATGTACCTGCGGCTGCGGTTGAGGCTTGGGCTTTCAGCACAGTTTCAGCCATTTGGTCCATGCAAGTCTGAACCTTAAGAATTGTTGCAGCAGTGTGGGCGTTGCTGATGGCATTTGCCCAGTATCTGGCTACGAACAGAATTTCTTGCTCCTTCTGCTTTTGTTGTTTGACCTGCTGCTCCTTGCAGGCTTGGAACGCCCTTTTGAAAGCAGCATACTTCTTGATTTCAGCATCAGTGGTTGGTTGATACCGACTCTAAGAATCATTCGAGTCTTCATCGTCAATTCCTTGTTGTTGCACCAAGGTGTCCCTTGGGTTCACGGATCCTTGCACATTAGTGCTCACGGTGCCTAAACCACCTGATACAGATGTAAGCAGAGTAGGATTTCCTAGGCTTCCTTGGTCTCCTTGACCCGTGGTTAAGTTTGGCCTCGGCCCAGTTCTAGCATTGGCGAAAGAAATTCCCTGCGGGTGGAGTGGTGTTTGTAGTGTTTGGGATACTTGCAAGAGGATGGAGTCTAACTCCTCAGAAGAAAAGATGTGCAGCCTAGAAGCCCTGGAGACCTTAGGGCGATTACCAATTTTATCAACTTGAGATCCAACTGGGGGGCTGTCTCCACATTCAGAAGAAGATGAGGATGAAACAATCTCACAAGATTAGTTTGAGTGGTATTCGATGGTGGCATCGAATGGATGTGTGGCCATCCCAAGGACTATCGGAGCCTTTTGAGAGGCTTCAGTATCAGTCCGGTCATGCATATGGCTAGTAGTTTCAGTTGACTTCCTTTCCTTGAGGATAGATATGGGTTGTCTATCTGCCTCAGAGTCATTGCTCGATACAGTGGTGGTTATGGTTTTGTGTTTCTTGGTGGGTGCGGTTTGTTTTGGAGCTTTCTTTTTGGGTGTTGTAGCTTTCGTTTTAGAAGCTACTGATTTTCTCTGTTGAGAAAGGTTAGAGAGTGTAGTGGCAGAGGGGGTTGCAGTACCCTCAGGAAGAATAGTTGAAGAAGGAAGAGGTGGGGTAGAAGGGTATGGGATAATATCCTCCGTGGCCTCAATATGATCTGATACATCAGCAGTCTCAACACCAAGCAGTGAAAGAATGTGTGTGGGGAGCCTGCGGATAGGTCCAAAAGTAGTTGATCAGAGGAAGGAGTATACCTTTTGAGATCCTTAGTGACAAAGAAATTGATGTCACTTCCCATGTCGAGACCAACATCCGCATGCAGATCAGAAATACACAGAGACCAAAAGCGAGCAAAAGTGAGCTCGGTTGGGTTTTCCTTTGGTTTTCCTTTGGGAATGTACTAGAGGAAATCATCCCAAAGAATTTGACCGTAGTTGACATCACGGCCGGTGAAGATTCTCCATACAAGTTCAAGGAGCTTGAGTCCCATGTTGTCGATGCCTCCGGTTCTGCCAGATAGACATCGGATGACGAAGTGGCATACAAACTGCCAAACCGCAGGCAGCTGATTTTTCTTAAACTCGCCAACCCATCGGATTGGTTTCTGGTAACCCATTTGGTACAGTGCGGTAGTGATATCGGATAAGGATGGAGTAAAGATTTTGATGGAGGGATGGATTAACAGGTTAATGGAGGTTAAGAATTTTACTTTGGTCAAGATGACTAAGGAATCGTTGACAAGGTTCAGATGCACTTCTTGAGGATTTTCAATTGGTCTGTATGCAGATAGAGCACATTTGAAAAGTGTAGAAACGGGAACAACATCGGTGAACGCGTCGAACGGGCCAAAAAGGATGTGGTTCTTGAGATGCTTGATCATTAGTTTTGTTGGAGCATTGTAAGAAGAATGATCGTCAAACACAGCCCTGAAGTTGCTTGAAGCGATTGTTGGTGATGTGGAACTGGTTTGATTCATCGAACTTGAAGCCTTGGATTGCTTCTTAGATGCACCAGATTTCGCCATTGAGAGTTATGAGATGGAAGTTCTTGAGAGCTTTTGTGAGTTCTTGAAGAGTTGAGAGAGTAATCGATTATCAGAGAGCGTAAACGATTATAGAGAAGAAGAAGGGTTTATAAAAGGGGGTAAAAGGATTTTAACCCTAGGTAAAGGATAAAAGGGGGTAAGAAGTTGAATGGGGTTTTGGGGGAATCAACGATTCTGGAATTGAATCTCAACCACACGAATATGGAACGGGTTTTGAAGAGATTTGAGAAATCTTAAAAGGAGGTTTTGCATTAATGGTGGAGTGGACGCATGGTAATACGTCAGGTAATCGTGGGTTGATGAGAGAGAATGTTGAAACTGATTCGACGTGTTTTGGGAGAGGAAAGGACAAGTTGAAAAAGGATCGATTTGGGAATCATTTTTTTGGCATCATCCCTAAAATAGGTCTGATACGGGGTTTATTAAGAAAGGTAAAGTGACAGTTTCTAAAGGGAATGTTTGTATTTTATTTAATGAAGGATCATTAAATAGCACACAAGAATTCAAGAGTTAATGAATCGGTTGGAATTTATTTGAGATGGTTGCGGATGAATTCATCAAAGTCGTTGAGAAACTCCATTGCGGATGAGAAAGAAAGAGTTCGGAGAATCTGTGAGACAAACACTTGTACAAAATTTAGAAATAAAGGAACATTAAGACCCATGAGAGATACGTATGACATATGGTTGTGGTACCTAGATTGCGGTATCAAAACCATCTATCATATGTAATTCTCAGTTAGAACCGTAATGGGGACCAAAGACGTTCTGCGGTAGCTAACACTTCAAAAAGAACTGCTGGTCCGGATTCATCATTCCCAACATTTGTAAGAATGTATTGAGTTTGGAAGAGTCAAGAGCTTTTGTAAAAACATCAACAATCACTTCATGAGTAGGAACAAAGATGAGTTCAATATTACCTTCCAAAATATGATCTTTGATGAAATGGTACCTTAACTAAATGTGTTTCATTTTGGAGTGCTGAATAGCATTATGAGAGATAGCTATAGCACTTTCTAAGTCACAGTAGATTGGTATCCGCAACATTCTGTACCCGTAGTCTAGTAATTGTGTCTTCATCCAGAGAACTTGGGAACAGCAGCTGGCTGCGGCTACATATTCTGCTTCTGCGGTAGATAGAGATACACATGTTTGTTTTCTTGAAGACCAGCTTACAAGTCTTCCGCCTAGAAATTGACATCCACCTGAAGTACTTTTTCTATCAAGCTTACAACCTACATGATCCGCATCGGTGAAGTCTTGAAGACTGAAGTCGTTGCCTGCAGGATACCACAAACCCATAGATTTGCTTCCTTTAAGATATCGGAGAATTTGTTTGGTTGCGGTCATGTGAGACACTTTTGGATCTGCCTGGTATCTTGCACATACACCAGTTGCAAAGACAATGTCAGGTCTGCTTGCGGTGAGGTACATTAGCGAACCAATGATGCCTCTATAAGTCTTGTGATCCACAGGTTCACCAGAGGGATCAGTAGAGATCTCATATCCGAAGGCCATAGGGACCTTAGCAGAAGAGCAGTTATCCATTGAGTATTTATTCAGAAGTTCTGTGGTGTATTTTTCTTGATGAATGAAAATTCATTGCTGAATTTGTTTGACTTGAAGACCTAGAAAGAAGTTGATTTCTCTATTCATGCTCATTTTGAATTTGTTGGTCATGAGCTTTGCAAATTCATCTACCATATCTTGATCAGTAGACCCAAAAATGATATCATCCACATATATTTGTACCATCATAAGGTGGTCACCATTTGCTTTTCTGAATAATGTGGGATCAATCACTCCTCTTTTGTAACCAGATGAGACAAGAAATTCAGAGTGTCTCATACCTCTTGGAGCTTGTTTCAGGCCATAGACTGCTTTTTCGAGCTTATAGCAGTAGTCTGGAAATTCATCATTTTCAAAACCTGGAGGTTGCTGAAGGTAAACTTCTTTTAGTTCACCATTGAGGAAGGCACTCTTAACGTCCATTTGGTGTACCTTGACATTTTTGTGGGCTGCGTATGATAGAAAGATCCGGATGGCTTCCATTCATGCTACCGGAGCATACGTTTCATCGTAGTCAATGCCTTCTAGTTGACTATAGCCCTTGGCAACCAGTCTTGCCTTGTTTCGGATGACTGGGCCAGATTCGTCTAGCTTGTTCATGAAAATCCATCTTATACCGACAATAGTATGACCTTGTGGAAGAGGAACAAGTTGCCATACTTTGTTTCTTTCAAATTCTTCTAATTCTTCTTGCATTGCAGCTATCCAGTCTGGTTCAAGCAGAGCTTCTTTGATAGTTCGAGGTTCAACTGAAGACATAAATGCTGCATAATGACAATGATCAGATAAATCTTTGGAAGACCGAGTCTAGATACCTGCTGATGGATTGCCGATAATTTGACCTGGTGGATGGTCTTTTGTCCATACATGAAAACGTGGCATTAGATGATCAGCAGCTGCGGTAGAAGGAATGTCTTGGATATCAGAGGAATCTGCGGTTGGGGAAGGCAGTTCCCCTTGGACTTAAGAACATCCTGCTGAATCATCTTGAATTATTGAAGCAGAGTTTTCTTGAGGAGTTGGCAGAGATTGAGGTTCCCCCTGGATTGCGGATGGGAGTTCCTCTGGAACCTAATAAGGTTCCCCCTGGAATGCAGATGAAAGAGTGACAATTCTAGGATTGGATCAAGTGTCAATATTCTCTATGAGTTCGTCATCTGAGTCGTCCGAAGGTTTGATTGATGGTCAGACTTCACTTCGGGTAGGAATGTAAGCAGCATCAGGTACTGGAACCTCAACGGTTGTAGCAATATCTAGAGTAGAGCTTTCCCCCTCAACCGAAGAGGTGGAAGTATTGAGAGATACTACTTCAGATAGAGAAGGTCCAGATACGTCGACATGTTGTTGTTGAGCTGCGGATGACACTAGGACTTCGGATAGTTTCGTCGTTTCAATGGGATCAAATAGGTCATCATAGTTGATTTCAACTAGATTTAGAGGTCGAGAATCGGTTGGAATGTCACTTTCCATGATTGCAGTTGTTTCGGTGGATAGAGGTGCACTGCGGATGTGAGAGTCATCAAATTTCACATCAAAGCTTTCAACGATCAACCTTGTTCTTTTGATGAGCACTCGATATGCAACCTTGTTAGTGGAATAACCAAGGAAGATACCTTCGTCAGACTTCGGTGCAAACTTATTGAGTTGATCTCTGTTGTTGATCACGAAGCATCTACATCCAAAGATATGAAAGAAACGAACATTGGGTTTGCAATTGTTGAGCCCTTCATATGGCGTTTTATTGAGGCGCTTTCACACAATACTTCGATTTTGAACAAAGCATGCGGTTGCTACTGCTTCGGCCCAGAAATAGAGAGGAAGTTGGGCGAAGTTAAGCATGGATCTGGCTGCTTCAACGAGTGTGCGATTTCTTCTCTCTACTACGCCATTTTGTTGCGGTGTATAGGGTGCTGAGAAATTGTGAGAGATGCCTTTGGAAACTAGGAAACTGGTTAGAAGATGATTAGTGAATTCAGTTCCATTATCACTACGGATGCGTCTGACTGGAAGCTTGATTTGAAGTTTGATTTCTTTGATGAAGTTAATGAAATATCTGTGATGTCTCTGATTTGAGTCTAAGAAACAAGACCCATGTGAAGCGTGTATAGTCATCAACAATAACCAGTATATATTTTTTGTGATGCAGACTGGCTACGGTTGAGGGACCGCAGAGATCTATGTGTAGTAGCTCCAGTGGTTCAGAGATAGAAGAATCCATTATCAGAGGGTGACTTGCTTTGGATTGCTTACCGCATTCGCACGCTGGGAAAAGAGTTTCGTTGCTGAATTTGAGAATAGGGAGACCACGGACGAGTTCTCCTGTGACAAGATTGTTGATGTAGCGAAAATTGAGATGAGCGAGCTTGCGGTGCCATAGCCAGCAAACTTCGGATACAGCTTTGGACAGAAAACACAGCTGCGGTTTGCCAATGATAAGAGAAACATCAAGAGGGTACATCGTGCCTTCGCAGCATGACTTGATTAAGCAGGTGTTGCGATCATTCGTCATTATGTAACAGAATTGATTGTCAAATTCAACACGATGTCCTGCCTTACACAGTTGTCCAACACTGATAAGATTGTGTTTAAGACCTTCTACATAAGCAACTTTCTGAATAGAAAAGTTCCCCGTAGTGAGAACACCGTAACCTCGGATGATACCGTTTGCATTGTTGCCAAACGTGACATTTCCACCATTGCATATAGGCCTGAAATCCCGAAGGTACTCTAACCTTCTGGTCATGTGCAAGGAGCAGGCACTGTCAATTAACCATTCTTCTTCTTGTTCCTCCTTGCACAAAGCATGAGATTTAAACGGTTAGTTTAGGCATCCAAACAAGTTTGCAGCCAGGGACGATTGATGTATTCTTGAATGATGCATGGTCCGAGGTTGCATGGACAGGTCTTTTGTCTTTATTCAAACCGAGTCTTTGGTGTTTGTTCAGATTTGGATTGTTACGAGTTTTCTGAAAAGTGTGAGATTTCTGTCTTTGATTTGACTTGACATGAGATAAAAACCTTTGACAGCTGCACTGACATTTGCAAAAAAGGGGTTTGTCATTGAATTTGACATTGTGCTTGGTCAACGGTTTATGGGGTTTGTTGGACTTGAAATTAGTCCGAGGTGGGTAACTTTTGAGAGATTTGACGTTTGAGTTCTGAAAAGTTTGTTTTGAATGAGGTTTCGTGCGTGTAAATCTTTAGTTTGCTCTAGGTGGATTTGATAAAATTCCTTTCCATTTGTTTTGATTTGATCTTAAAGGTGTTGGAGTGGGTAAAAATCCTTTCCATTTTGGGTCAGTTGAAGAGTAGATCTGAAAAACATAGTTTCTGAAAGGTTTGACACCTTTTTGGGTCGTGTCAGAAGTAGCAGAGGTGACTTTTGAAACTGAGGTTTTCTTTTTGTTTGTTTTCATGAAAGAAGAATTTTTTGACATGTAATTTGTGAGAACAAATTTTTCTGGACTCCTGGATTTAGGAATTCTTACATGTTTTCTATTTTTTGAAAAATTTTGTCTGCCTTTGTTTTGAAATCTGATTTCCTCTTTGAAAGCTCTTTTTGCCAAGAATTTTGGTGAACCGCAGTCATTGTTATTCAACTGCGGTTTCTTGGATCCTTTTGGAATATTTTGAAAACGTGGCTAGAATCATCAGAACTTGAAGATTCTGGAATTTGAGAACATTGGCCTACCTCAAAATGTTTTATAGGCAATTCGTGAAAAATCGATTGAAGAGTTGTAGTTCCTTGAACTAAAGAGTTGCAGTCGATGTTTTTCAACTGTGGTGAAGATGACTTGACTATTGCAGAGTAGGTTTTAGATGAGACTACGGTGGGACATTTCTGGGACAGTTGATTGTAGTTTGAGGACAAGGATGGAAAGTCCTATGAGACTTCGGGGCCTTCAATGACAATTTCTTCATCGACTTCGGATAAAGGTTGAGAAATGGAGTGAGTTGTACCACTGATGGGAATTTGATCACGTATGTGACTAGAATCCTCAGGCACAATTTCCTCAATGACACAATTATTGCTCAAATTGTGTAATCTACCGAAGTGAGTTTTGATATCCTCGGGAAAAGTCTTGTCATTGACAGGGAAATGAAATTCTCTATCAGGAGGGACATACACTCTGTCTTTGTTGAACCAGGGTGAGGAATCTGTTGCAGTAGGATATCCATTAGACCAACCCCAATTATATGTGTTGTCTACGGTTCCATTATTTACCAAATTTTCAATAGCCTCACTTTCATTAAACAGTTTTCAATTAATTAAAAGATTCAAGCGTACAATTTCTTTCTGAGCTAAATCTTTTTGATTCAAGGCTATTTCTAATTGAGTTTCACTTAACATTCTAGCATCTTTCTCTAACTCTAGATCTCTTTCTAGCATTGCCATCTTAATTCTCTTGTTATCCAATCTTCCTCTCACGTGGAACATCTCTTGGGACGCTATGTTCTTCTCATCTAAGGCTTTGTTATAGTCTGAAAGGATGGCAACACAAGTGTCATTAAGATCATCTATGTAGGGTTGACAATCATGCATGCTATAATTTAAAGTTTGGATCATGAGTTTTACCTGTTCAACGATGCTTAGGGTCCCATCTTTCGCCATATAGCAGTAGTTTTTGTTCAACATTGCTGACCCATCATCATCCGTAGTAGCCAGCATGCAGATTTTTCCTTTCCTTGTAACACTGCTGATGGTCTCTTCTTCATCTCCTGATGACCAAACTTGATGGTCTCGTTTAACTTGAGCCACATATGCCCTTGCTTTTTCTTTTTCTTCTAACTCTTGAGCCATTCTGAGATAGAATGCTCTGTCCTTGACTACGTTGGCCTTACAGTCTTTTGCGAAGTGATTTTCTTTGTTGCATTTGTGACAAATTACAACATCAGTCTTGTCTTCTGATTGAGTACCGAAGTCATTGTTCTGAGCAGATTGCGGTACCTCCTTGGGTTGATTGTTCTGAGAGACTTTAGAATACCGAGAGTTGTTGTTCTGAGGACCGAAGTTACGGTTGAATGGTGGTTTGTTGAATTGTTGATTCTTGCGAAAAGAGGAAGGTGGTATGTGGTTGAACTGTTGGCTAACTAGAGCAATAGCCTTCTGAAACTCTTCTTCATCATCATACTCAGAATCTGCTTCGTATGACTGTGGTGGGGTGTCATACGATGAAGAGTAAGGTGACTGCGGTGGAGCTTGTGCTATGAGAGCAAGTGGTCCCCCAAACTCAGCACAATCTTTGAGTATAGTGGATTCTTGTGCTTGAAGTTCTCCATAAAGTTTGTAGAGTGATAAAGAGTGAATCTTTCTGTCACCTTGGACTATCATTTTGGCCGTAGTCCAATGTCTTCCTAGACCATTAAGGAACTGGAGATTGGTTTCATGGTTGTTGCGGATGGTACCAGCATTTGATAACTTTGTGACTATTAGGTTGAATCTTTTGAAGGAGTCTTCCAAACTTTCACCAGCATGAGCTTTGAAGTTGTTAAAGTTGTTGAGTGCGGTCGTGAGCTTCTTATCTTGTGCTTGTTCTGAGCCTTCGTACAAGTTTTTGAGTACATCCCAGATCTCTTTGGCTGACTTGCAGTTTATGATAATATCAAAGTTGTCAGGAGCAACACCACATGAAATTTCATAAAAAGCAACAGCATCATTTTCCATTTTATCGAGATCATCTTTGGTAGGACGGCTCATAGTTGGTTGACCTCCTCCTAGTCTGGTTGCAGCACCGTCAGTTTGGATTGGTGTAGGAACTGGAACATGTGGTCCTTCTTCCACGGATCTCCATACATCTCTTCCTAATCTTCTTAAGTACCTCTCCATTCTTTGTGACCAGTGATGATATTCATTTGCTACCAGTATTGGGGATCGGTTAGAACCACCAACACTATTGGAGACATTCAGAGATAACGATTGTGCCATTTTTTTTTTGAGAAATGAGCTTTAGTGGTATAGAAAGTTTAATGAGAAAATCAGAGTTCTGATATCCAAAAAGCAATCACTTTGGCTCTGATACCAATTGTTGAGAGATAAACTTGGAGACACACTTGAACAAACGTTAGAACAAGTTAATTGCGGAATAGTTAATCTCTAAGGATCTAAAAGCTCAACAATAATAAAGTTAGATAGTTAGATAGTTAGATAGTTAGTTGCGGAAAGTAAAGAAAGATAAATGACAAAAGTTATATCAAGAATACACTTAAACTGATTCATAACAAGGAATGCAGTCACTCCAAGTTAGTAAGCGAGATCAAGTTTAGTGATTAAGTCTAGAAGATTTGCTCCGAAGAGAGGTTATGTTCCAGTAGCAGTTTGAGTGTGATAAAGAGAAGAGAGATAACTGATGAAGATAAGAAAGATGAGAAATCTTATGTATTAAGAAGTTAAGAGTTTTTCACACTCACATATATCACAAGTACACAAGTATCACACATACATAATACATAAGAAAGAGTCTCTATTTATAGAGTTTAGAAAAGAACAACTCTATGAGCAGTCATGCAAGACATGCTGGACAATACAGTGAATTACATAGTAAAAGAAATAACTAAGACTGCGGATAAGTAAGACTTGAATACTCCGGATGTTGCTGATCAGAATCGTTGCGGTCTCAGTTGTAGAAATTGACTCCGGTGCTGAATTGGCTGCGGGTACTGAACCGTTGCGGTAGATAAGTTCAAAAGGGTCACTTTCATGTTTCAACATCAGAGTATCCTCGGGATGGAATACTCACGGCCCATAACCATCGGGTTGGAATGTCTAGATCTGTTGGCTCTGCACAAATAATATAAGCCTCAACCACCAATCAAACATGTGCACATATAGCAGATAATCACATAACAGTCTATAGACATACAAACCGATCTAACAGATCATAACAACATAATAACATCCTATCTACCATGATACCGGTCTAACAGATCATACTTGCATAAAATATCACGATAACAATCCAAAAGGGTTGACATTAGTGCCTTAGACCCTTGTATATAGTGAGGAAAACTCACCTCACAAGTAGTGCTGAACTGGACTAATAGTCTCCGATCACCGCCTCACCAAAAATCCCGAACTATCCAAAATAACAAATACTAAGTTAATCAATGGGATCTTAATATTGCCCAAGGGTCCTGCATAGAGCAATTGTCCATTATTGCCTTTTCCCTAATTTGGGCCAAGGCCCAATGCCAAATCCTTGATCTTAAAAGTCCATATATCCAAAGCCTATTAATGGCCCAATATTCCCAATTGAGCCTAACTCCATAATTAGACCTTATTCTAGGATTCATTATTAAAACTGGCCCAAAACCCAATTATTCAGAACGTCCAGCAAGGCCCAAGTCCAACTAATCCAAAGGCGGCCCAATCCCGAAGCCCAATTCGTCAAAAGCCCAATAGAGGGCGTACTCGGGGCGTACTTCCGTTTTGCGTTGACCACCATCGCGGTGGTTGACTCAGTACGTTGGGCGTACGTGAGTTTTATCAAAACTCTAATAAGTGCTTAATGGTTTAAGCACTTAAGCCCAAATTCTAGATCCATCAACAAATGTGTCTTTGAACCATAAAGTCTTGAGCTTTAAGACTTTGGACGCCCAGAAAGTTCTTAACACATGGTCTTAACCCATTAAGACCTTCCTGCTATGTGCATGCGACACTTTCAGCCATTAGGACATCATTTTTATCACTTAGGACCCTTTCTAGGTTCTGAAAGGACAGTTTATTTCGTTCAAATCATAACATGCATCAACTTGGGACTTTTGGGACAAGAAATGGTTCCATAAAGCTAGCATGGCAAGATCTACATCATACAAGCATAAAGTTTGGAGCTTTTTACCTCCTTGAGCTTCTAGAGCACAAAGGAACCTCATATCTACAAGCTTGTCTTTATTCTCTAAATTCTTGATGCAACACCTTCTTCTCCAACTACTCAAAATACCCACTTTTAACTCATACACTTATAACATTACATAAGAAAAACAAAGTATAGAAAAATCAAACAATAAACTTCAAAATGGCTCATATCAAGCCAAAAACGAAGATAAAAACAGTATAAATTAAAAACGAAAGTTTACTTGTTTCCTTAACTTGAAATCGAACCAAAATGAGGCTTAAACACGAAGAATGAAAATGATTACGAGATCAGATGGGGGATTTCCTGAATGATTTAGAGTATCAAACAATATTCTCCATTAAATTAGAAGCAAAGAGGTAAACTTACGGTTCATTGGTCATCCAGGAATTTAGAATAGAGCATTGCAAATTATGCCTTTAAACTTTTTGCCCTTCAGAGGAAAGCCACAAATACTTTAGGTTGTTCCAAAAAATGTCACTGCCCCTACTTAAAAAAGAGAAAATCTAAAAAAAAAAAAAAAAAAAAAAAAACAGTCACTCATTTTTTTCTAGATGAAATGTTCAGATTTGTTATCACGGTTCTCATCGAAATTGGGGTCCTCATCCGATATATATATATACATATATATATATATATATATATATATATATATATATATATATATATATATATATATATATATATATATATATATATATATATAGCTAGGTTAATGTGTTTCTTACATTTATTATGTGCTACATGCACCAATAGAAATTTAGTAAAATTAAATAATTATTTAATTAAATAAAGACAGATATTGAATAATTTCCATAATTGTATGTATATTAAATGATATCCATAATTACAATTCTCTTTTTATGAAAACTAATTAAATTCGTCATTAATGTCAACAATAATATTCTTTTAGAATGAATTCGTATCTAGGTTTTTATGTATGAGTTTGTTTTTTGTTTCACTACTCACCCACTTAAAATACAATAAAGTTGCATAGAATATGAAAAACAAAAGTGTATTCTACTAGAATACACTCTTATTCTTCTAGATACGAATTTATTTTGAAAGAATATCATTGTTGACATTATTGACAAATTTAATTAGTTTCTATAAAAAGGAATTATAAGTATGGATATCATTTAATATACATATAATTTTTACTAAATTCTTATTGGTGCATTCTAGCACACAATAGATGTGAGAACCATTTGAACTTACCTCTCTCTCTCTCTCTCTGTGTACATATATATATATATATATATATATATATATATATATATACACACACACACACAGTAGATTATAGTCCGCGTTAAACGCATAAAAAACATATAATTGTTTACAGATATTGCATAATGATTATAAAAAGAATATATGGTTATTGGTATTATTGAAATGTGTAGAAAATACATTGAAAACAATAAATATCTATAATCATCGAAGGACCTCTTTGTAGACAACATTTTTTTGTTTTATTAGTTGAACGACCTTCCTCGTCTCATATAGTTATGATATTGTTATATAATTATAAGCATTTTAATTAGACGTTCCTTCCATAATAATATTACCTAATTTAAACATACATTAACAACCAATATACCATTTTTTCACAGCATTAAATATTGACAACTAATTCATTTATTCAAATAAAGTCATATAATATAATTTATAGAATGTTAAATGTTATATGAATTTAATTTTAGTATATCATCAATGAAGATTCTTCTCTAAATCATGATTGGTTTATTTTAAATTGATTATGAATATAAGTGCTAACTTTTATGTTTGTTCTTATTTATTTGGTGTTCGCAAGAAATTTTCATTAGTTTTGGTGCAACTTTAAATAATTTTAGTATATCATCAATGTAATTTGGTATATCTTTCAATTATATGAAATATCAAATAATGACATTTCATTACTAATGTGATAATTTAGTTTGTATATTGTATTTTTGCTAATCTTAACTGTCTTATTTTTTTTTCTAATAACCGTAACGCTTTTACTAATTGTATTTTTTACAAATCTCCTAATATCTTATAATTTTTATCTTACTTTATTATTTTTATAACTATGTTATTTTCAAGATTGGCTGTCTTAATAGTTTTTTTTTCAGTCTATTCAATTTTATATTTCATTGTACAACATCACCGTTTGTATGTATTTTGAAATTTCACTTTAAAAATGTTTAATGTTTACACATTGATATTAATTTCTTTTAATAAACCTGTGTAGTAATTATGAAATATATATCTCATTTAGTTAACATTACTTCCTTCATTAAATCAAATTCCTCATTAAAACAGATATATTTTTGGAAAGTAATAATTATAATGGGGCAACATTATCTAAAACGTAAATGTTTAATATATTTTTGGATGAAAAAAATCAGGATCATTAAAAAAATTTATATAAAGAAAATACAAATTTAAATTTGGTGAAATTATTGATGAAATTACTAACGAAAATTATTTTTTAGGGAGTTGTATTTTGTAAGGTATAATAATATTACAAAATTCGAAATATGTATATCTGTTGTGTAAATTTATAAATTTTATTGTTACTATATAAAGATAAAAGGTAAGTTGATATGATATATAAAAACATAATAATTTCAATGATATTTTAAAATCATGTCAAAATTAGTCGGATCCTTATGACATAAAAATAAAAAAAATCACAATCACCTCTAATATATAAAAGTAATATTTTCATAATTAATGTCAGCTCCTAATATAGTTAATTTTTGTTTTGTTAAAGGTATGTAATATATTTTCCTTTTGCAAACCTTCTCCTGTCAATATAGGTTTAAATTAAGTAATTTTATTATGCAAGGAACGTCTAATTAGAATGTTTATGCTTATATAACAATATAATTAAGTAACATTTTTTAAGTAACTAAAAAACATAGAATAACGGCAAGTGAAAAATAATTAATTCAAAAATACCAAAAATTGTCATGTGACAAAATGAATGAGAGAATAATATGTGGCAAAAAAATTCTTATTTATTAGGATATTTTTTTTTATTTTGCTTTATCTTATTTTTTTTATTGTGTTGACTATTTATAATTTTATATGTATTTTTTTTATATATTTCCTCGCATTTAAAATTTTATATTTTGACGACTTAGATTGAAATACAATCAAGGGTCTAGATTATTTAAGATGATGTCATAAGGTTTCTATTTTAATAATATACTAGATTATAACCCGCGTTAAACGTGGGGAACATATAAAAAAAGACATACAAATGTTTACAAATATTGCACAATAATTATTAAAAAAATTATGGTTATTGGTATTATTGAAATATGCAGAATATACATTAAAATCTATAAATATCTATAATCGTTGAAAGACCTCTTTGTACACAATATTTTTTGTTTTATTAGTTGAACAACATTCTTCACACATATGAGTACCTTCAAAATCATATAATTACATTAGTATAATTTGACAAAAGATTGATAGGTAAAATGTTAGGAACAAGACATTTAGTTTTTTTTTTCCTTTTCTTGAAGAAGATGAATCATCAATTGAATCCATCTTTTTCTTTTAATGTTAATGTTGTTTATAAAAGTTAAATATAAATATATAGGCATATTGATAAGTTTTATTATTTTATATGAGGAAAATAATCATTATAATGGGACAACATTATCTAAAAAATAAATGTTTGAAATATTTTTGGAGGGAAAAAATTGGGACCATTAAAAAAATTTATATAAGGAAAATACAAATTTAGATTTGGTGAAATTATGTATTAAATTATTGACGAATATTATTTTGGAGAGAATTGTATTTTGTAAGGTATAATAATATGACAAAATTTGAAATATGTATATTTGTTGTGTAAATTTATAAATTTTATTATTACTATATAAAGAAAAAACAAAGGTTTGCAAAAAAAAGAAACAATTAAAAATAAATGTGAGCCACAGATTCAATGATGAATCGTATATGTATCTGATAATTTGATTATGATTTTTTGGTTTAATGATTTCCTAATAAAAATAGATTTTATATTAATGGTTTACTAATATAAACATATTTATATTAATGGTTGATATTAATGTCTTGATTGAAATGATTTTATTATTAATATGTTTTTAAAATTGACCATATTAATATCTTCATAACCGAAAATTCAAGATTTAAAATATAGAAATTTTTTATTGGAATTAAATACATTTCATTTCAATGAATGTAAGTTATTGTTTGACGATTAGAAAACATTTATTGAGATCAAATACATTTCATATGGAAAAAATCATGTCAGCAACTTGATCTAAGGGTGAAAAAAATAAGATTGAAATACAATCAAGGGTCTATTTATTTAAGATGATGTCATAAGGTTTCTATTTTAATTATATATATATATATATATATATATATATATATATATATATTTATAGGGTAAAGTGAATATACCTAACAACCTTATATAAGCTTAGGTACCTAACTCCATAATACTACATTGATTTGTATCATATTTACATTTTATTGCCTAAGGTTCTTAAACTTCAACCAAATAACTTGATTACTTCCATAATCTTTGGACTTTCACCAATATCTTTCTTTTACATCACGTCTTTCTATCGAATACCACCTGATGGGCTTCATATCCTACCGCTACAAACGAAAGGATGTAGGAGAAATAAAATGATGAATTCCTAAAAATTTTTTTGAAGTAAATCAAGTTTAGGGATGAAGTTTAAGAACCTTGGATGATTGCAATTAAAATTTAATGCAAAATAACGTAGTTTGATGAGGTTAGGTACCTAAGCTTATATAAGGTTGTTAGGTATATTCACTTTACCCATATATATATATATATATATATATATATATATATATATATATATATATATATATATATATATATATATATATATATATATATATATATATATATATATATATATATATATGGGAAAAGTGAATATACCCTTAAGGGTATATAAGCTTAGGTACCCGAACACACCATAATACGTCGTTTGGTTTGATATATTCATTATAATGTTCATAAACTTCAATCTTAAGTTGATTTACTTTCAAGATATTCGAAATTTCCGTATAATCTTTCTCTTACATCATATATTTTTGCCGAACACTTATTAGGCTATATATTGTAGATGAAAATGAAAATTATGTAAGAGAAAGATAAATGTGTAATTTATAAAAATCTTGGAAGTAAATCAAGTTAGAAGTTAAATTATAAGAACATTAGACAATTAGAATGTATTATATGATACAAAACAACGTATTATGATGAGTTTGGATACCTAAGCTTATATACCCTTAAGAGTATATTCACTTTTTCATATATATATATATATATATATATATATATATATATATATATATATATATATATATATATATATATATATATATATATATATATATATTATTTAAATGATGGCGGCTTTGTGTAATTTTACTAATCCTAGTGGCCGTAATGATTTAGACATACCATTTCGTATTTGAGCTCTTTATTTACACCGACACAGATTTCATATTAAAACTAATTTTTTATTTATAAGTTAAGATTTTTTTAATAAGAAAATTGTAGACAAATCCTAATATTTTCGAAAAAGTTCCATTTTAATGCCATTTTTTTTAAATAAAAGTCTTGATTATTTATTTTGGTTCAAATTAATAAAAAAATTAAATTTTTTTCTTTTAACAGGAAATGACATATTATCATCTAAAATCAATAATCGGAATTTTTCTGTTCAGAAAATAAAATTTAAGAATAAAATGAAAATTTCCCGAAAATATTGAGATTTTTATGACAATTTTTTCTAAATGACATATTATCATCTAAAATCAATAATCGGAATTTTTCTGTTCAAAAAATAAAATTTTGGAATAAAATGAAAATTTTCCGAAAATATTGAGATTTTTATGACAATTTTTCTTTTAATTATTCATAATAAGTGATTTTCAAATAAAATAATCAAAAAATTTGTAGTATGTAGACCATCACTAACTCATACTTAAAAATCATGCGAGGGTAAATTGGCAATTAAGAAAATTTTTAAAGGGAAAACTACAATAAAACCCCTACATATTGGCCTCATAATCGATTTAGTCCCTATATATTTTTTTTATTCAATTAAGTTTCAAATACCGGTAATCGTATTCAATTTAACCCTTTGACCCGGTCAACAGGTCATCCAACTTTCAAAAATTACATTTTTGGCTCAGATTTCAAAATTTATTACAAATTTGGTCCAAAATTTACACTTTTCACCCAGATTTTAAATTTTTTTTACAAATTTGGTCCAAACTTTACCTTTTTTGCCCAAATTTTAGAATTTTATTATGAATTCATCCTAATTTTAGTTTTTTTTACAACTTTTTTTCAAAAAATTGTTTCTAATATGTTTTTTCTTTATAAAATCATATTTATACAAAAAAAATGTATTTTCACATAAAAATCTTATATTTTCTATATAAAAACTTTTTTGTATATGAAATATCTAGTTATAAAAATATGTATTTATTTAGTATATAAATATATATAAATTCGTTTTTATAAAAAAATGTATACAAACACCTATCACCTATATATATATATATATATATATATATATATATATATATATTCACACAAATAGGTGTGTATCTATATTTTTTTTATAAAATCGTGTTTGTTTATATTTTTTTATAAAAACGTGTTTGAATATTTTTTTATATAATACGTGTTCGTATACATTTTATAAAAACGTGTTTGAATAAATTTTTATATAGTACGTGTTTGTATATATTTTATAAAATCGTGTTTTTATACATTTTATAAAATGTATACAAACACGTATTATATAAAAAAAATATTCAAACACGTTTTTATAAAAAATATAAACAAACACGATTTTATAAAAAAAAAAGATAGATAAAACAGGTGTTTGTATACATTTTTTTTTGTAAAATACGTTTTTGTATACATTTTTTTTATAAAAACGGATTTCTATATATTTATATGCTTAATAAATACTTATTTTTATAACTAAATATTTCATATACAAAAAACTTTTTGAAGAAAGTTTTTATATATAAAATATAAGATTTTTATGTGAAAATACGTTTTTTTGTATAAATATGATGTTATAAGAAAAAACATATTTCAAACAATTCTTTGAGAAAAAAAGTTGTAAAAAAACTAAAGTTATGATGAATTCATAACAAAATTCTAAAATTTGGGCAAAAAGGGTAAAGTGTGGACCAAATTTGTAACAAAATTTAAAATTTAGGCCAAAAGTGTAAATTTTGGATCAAATTTGTAATAAATTTTGAAATCTGGGCCAAAAATGTAATTTTTGAAAGTTAGATGACCTGTTGACCGGGTCAAAGGGTTAAATTGAATACGATTACCGGTATTTGGGACTTAATTGAATAAAAAAATATATAGGGACTAAATCGATTATAAGGCCAATATGTAGGGACTTTATTGCAGTTTTCCTAATTTTAAACTAAGCATATTCAACTGGTTTATGTGAGAGAATTATTTTGGATTAAATTTTTAGATAAAAATTACATATATATAAACTTTGGGGAAATCTGCGAAAAAGTCCCAATATTTTAGGCCAGTTTACGATTTAGTCCCAAATTAAATTTTGTTTACAAAAAAGGACAGATTACCGGCTAAAATTTCGGATTAACCATTTGTTGCCAATTTCACAGATTTAGCCGGTATCTTGTGTTTTTTCGTTAATTAATCCAAAATTTGGGGCTTTTTCATTAATTAATCAAAATTTTAGGGCTTTTTCATTATTTATTACCAATAAACCAAAATATTTGGACTTTTCTGAAGATTACCTTTAAATTAATATATATTATATGATCTAATTTAATATGTACTATTCCATATCTTCTTTCTTATGCTCTTCTAGGCTCACCGTGTGTTTTTATCGATGTCGTCAAACCCAACAAAAAAAATCACACCCACAAGCCTCGTTAACTCCATCAATTTTCCAAAATTATCCATTCACAACTCTATGATCATCTTTCAATCTCCAAATAAAGAACGGAGAAAATCCTTGTTGATTACGTGGATGTCTCTATTACCTAACCATGACTTAAACCATGGTTCCAACACTTGGATGTTCCTATTACCTAACGATGATTTGAATCCTATTACCTAACCATGGCATAAATGTGAGCCAAGTATCCATATTCTCTAAAGAGGGCAATAACCGATTTCATAAGTGTGAGCCAAGTATCCATATTCTCTAAAGTCTTCCAATATGGATACTTGGCTCACATTTATGTCATGGTTAGGTAATAGGATTTAAGTCATGGTTAGGTAATAGGAACATCCAAGTGTTGGAACCACGGTGTAAGTCATGGTTAGGTAATAGGGACATCCACGTAATCAACAAGGATTTTCTTCGTTCTTTATTTGGAGATTGAAAGATGATCATAGAGTTGTGAATGGATAATTTTGGAAAATTGATGGAGTTAACGAGGCTTGTGAGTGAGATTTTTGTTGTTGGGTTTGACGATACCGATAAAAACACACGGTCAGCCTAGAAGATCATAAGAAAGACGACATTGAATAGTACATATTAAATTAGATCATATAATATATATTAGTTTAAAGGTAATCTTCAGAAAAGTCCAAATATTTTGGTTTATTGGTAATAAATAATGAAAAAGCCCTAAAATTTTGATTAATTAATGAAAAAACCCCAAAATTTGGATTAATTAACGAAAAAAGACAAGATACCGGCTAAATCTGTGAAACCAACCACGAAGGGTTAATCCAAAGTTTTAGCCGGTAATCTGTCCTTTTTTGTAAACAAAATTTAATTTGGGACTAAATCGTAAACTGACTTAAAATATTAGGACTTTTTCGCAGATTTCCCTATAAACTTTGTGTATTACAACTAGTTTATGTGACAGAATGTAGACCATCACTAACTCGTACTTAAAAATCATGCGACGGAAAATTGGTGTTTAAGAAATATTTTAAATTAAATATATTCAACTGGTTTATGTGAGAGAATTATTTTGGATTATATTATTAAATAAAAATAAAAATTACATAAATAAACTTTGTGTATTACAACTGGTTTATGTGAAAGGATTATTTTTTATTATATTTTTATACAAAATTACATAAATGAACTTCGTGCATTACAAAAAATAATAGGTCTAAGTCGTTAATTTTTTCTTTCTAGATTAAGATTGTGTCTTGTTTTATTTATCCTGTGATTGGTTTTTGGCTCGTATAAAATATATGCATATCATTGTTTTAATTTGTTTTAGACTTTAACTATATTTTTTTGAAGTAATTTTAATTAAAGAAAAATAGATAGACCTCAAGCACTTATACCAACACTCAATTTTCTTCACACACCCATTGCATCCCTTCTCTATCTTTATCGCTCGTCATGTAGCTATAGAAGAAAGTCATCAAGGTCAATATTACTGTTGCTACATAGCCTCACGAATATCTCGTAGTAATTGGGTCGAGTATTCTCCAAATGCAGAAACATGAAGACACCAATATTGCTTGCTCTGTGACACCAGTCGTCTATTCTCTTAATGCACTAACAGGAAGACACACTGCAAAAATAGACAAATGATAGGTCAGAAAACGATACCGACGGATGGACCCCAATATTGTTCTATGATGCCCAAGTTATATGTCAATTGCAAATGTTGCAAAATTGCTTGTTGAGAGAAAAATTCTACCCCTTCTCTTTGGTGATGCTTCTTTAATTGGCTTTCAAAGGTGTATTAGTTAATGCTTTTACCTAGTTTTTTGCATAGTCTGGGTAAGGACATCTATTTGCTTTGTACTACTTTTTCTTTGTTTATTGTAAGTATATGTACGTTGCACGTTGCGCTTTTCCTGGGATATGTTTTCCCCAAGACTTTACACAATGTGTATTGCCATTGACTTGTGGTCTATTGATGCATAACATTGGATACTTCTGGTTGTTTGAGTTAAGAAGTTCTCAGGTCAGTATTTGCTTGTTTGGTCGACTCGGGTGCACCATTAAGTCCGCTAGTTTAAAGGTCAAAAATAGTACTAAAATTATGCGGTGTAGACTATAACTGCTCTTGGTAATCAAAACGTTGCACGTGGGCTGGTCCTAGTCTTCATTAAATATAGCTAGCCATCAGTTAGTCACATCGACATGGTTGATTAGATTGTTTAATTAATGCTTAATCGGTTCTTATATTATACTGAACAATGAAATTTAGGAACATTGTTTATCATACACTCTTTTCTTTTTCATCGACTTATTCTACCATGGCTTTTGACATGTCATACATTATTTCTGACATTGAGAGTTTTACTTTAGACCGATACATTCATCAATACCACCTATCTGTTATGCATGGTGTCCTACTACTTTTTTTTTCTTCCTCGAATTTTCATCCTCCATCAGGTAAGGTGAGACTCTACATGCAACATTTTGTGTTCGTATGGCAACCATCTGATAGAGTTGCATCCGAATGTTGTTTTGAAGGTTATTGCCTTTGAAGTATTTGAAGTCTTTGGCCGTATTCCTTTGAGTGTGTTGTTGTTTCGATACTTCCATCACTTGAAAAAAAAATATGGTGATTGGTTTGCTTTTAGCAGCTGCCATTTTCCTTTAGTGAGTTCAAGCAGTGTATGTCTTCCCAATGTTCTTGGGTCTTTATCAAATATAGATGATGAAGCTCTTTTACCGTCTGGTTTATATAAGTTTCTTTCCTCCTTTTCCAGTCATTGTATTAAAATATACTTCTTTTTAGGGGTTGTGCTTGCATTGTTTGGAATGAGTCCCACTTTGCAAGCTCGTGACGAAATTCATGTCCTATTAGTCAATCCTCTAGGTATATAATTATTCCTTTTTTTTATTTCTTGATTTGGTAATGTATCTTAGTATTGCTTTTATAACTAGTGAATGACTGCCTTTAATGCTACTTTGAATTTACTCTTTGATTGCATTTATTGCTTGTAGGGAAAAATAAGTGTTCCTTTAACTTGTCTGTGTACATATCTGGTAGGCTTGCTCATTGGGATCTTGTTGTGGAGAAATCCATATCCACTAAAGTTCCCTATGTATCTTCTATTGATCCCATCGGGTCATATTGTAACATCCTGATTTCCAAGGTATATTATTTTATTTAATTATTTTGGAGTTTGAGGAGGAACTCGGCGAGTTGGAGCCAAGACGCGCCGAGTAGGGTCGCGGATGTTCATCCGGGTTCACGTCCGGACTCGGCGAGTCCATTAGTGGACTCGGCGAGTCCACGCTGTATAATGAAACCCTAATTTCCAGGGTTTGAGACCTATTTAAAGGGGCTTATGGCCGTCATTTGCGGCCACCAACCCCAGAGAGAAACCCTAAAGAGATTTTGAGCGTTTTGGGAGGGAGAAGAGGCCATTATTGACCCTTGAAGCTTTGTTTGGCAAGGCAAAGGAGATTCTAGCTAAGAGGAGGCAAGGGAGGTGGACATCCTTCGATTTTGGAGCTCAGAGCATCATTTTGGAGGTATATTTTGGCTTCCTTTTCTGTTGTCATGATAAACATAGGGGTTAGGGTTTCTTGACCCCTTTGTTGGTTAGATTTGATGTCCATTTCGTCCCTATTTGTGATGAGGCTTGAGATGAGATCCATAGAGGTCCAGAGAAGCTTTATTCCTTAAGCTTTATGAGGATTCATGGGAGTTTTGGCCTAGAGTTATGAGATATGGGGATAAAACATCATTTAGGAGCTAATAGTTGTTGTTTGAGCACCAAGGTTTGGACTTTACGTGATTATCATGCCTGGGGAGGCCAGATCTATGAGTGTATGGAACAGATCTGACCTCAGAAGTGAGTTTGAGTTATGCATGGCATGGACTTGTCGAGTCTGAAGAACAGACTCGGCGAGTAGCATGAAATTTTCCCGAAACCACTCAGCGAGTGGTCTTGTCGAGTTGAGGGGTCGACTCAGTGAGTCAGGGAGAGTCAGGGGGGACTGAGTCAAGCCGGAACTCGCCGAGTTGTTCTTGAGACTCGGCGAGTTGAGTCGTGGTGGCCCCGCGATTTATGCTCGGTGAAACTCGTCGAGTCAGAGAAATGCTCGACGTGTCAAGAGAGAATCCAAGGGAGTCAGAGGACATGTATAGACTCGCCGAGTTGCCCTAGTGCACTCGCCGAGTCCGGTCGAAGTTGACCGTTGACTTTTGTTGACTTTTAGGGTTTGGTCAGCGATGTGACCTTTGGGCCAAGAGAGGGGTAAAATGGTCTTTTACCTATGTATGTTATGTGTTGTACTGCATTATTTCTATGTGATTTATGTTGTGCATGTTTACAGAGTTAGAACCGGAAGGTCCCCAGAGTTAGAACCGGAGGGTTCACAGAGTAGGGTCCACGGACCCACAGAGTTATAGCCTCGAGTGGCTAATATGTGTTATGTGTGGTATTTTGGGGAACTCACTAAGCTTCGTGCTTACAGTGTTTTGTGTTATGTGTTTCAGGTTTCTCTCAGGATCATAGGACGACACCGGCTCGATTGTACACACCAGAGAAAGAGTCATGTTTTGAGGATCCTGGTTTATTATGCAAGTGAAAATGGAGTTATGTTTTTGTAATTCGATTATGAATGAGATTTTAAGAAAAGTGTTTTTAAGAATTAAACGGTTATTTTTAAATGAAAAATTGTTTTGAAATTTACGGTGTTACAAGTTGGTATCAGAGCCTTGGTTTGAGGGATTCGGATGCACCTTCGGGTAAATCTGGACTCAAACCGAGGAAGTAAGAAAGGTTTTCAAAGAAATAATTTTCTAAAGCGAATAAGAGTTCAAAGAGAAAGTGAGAAAGAGTAGTGTGTACAATCAGCCAGAGCCCGAACGGTGATTTCCCAAAATACCCTTACTTTTGTGTCATGAGATATTTATGATGCACTTTATGAGGTATTATTGCGTGCTAGAGACAGGCTAGGTATTTCATATCTTAGGCCTAGAGTGGCCTGATTTGTGATGCCTTAGCCTAGGGATTGTTGTTATATGTGATGTACTTTTGAGTATGTGATGAGTGAGAATATTTAGTTGGAATCCTTTGGGGGATTTGAGTAGAGGAGTAATCTAGGGGAGATACCTAGATGAATACTGTGGTACTTAGCGAAAGAATAGTTAGAACCCGCGAGGGGAAGAGTTGCAGAGTTCGGTGGTACTTTCGAGGATGAGCAGAGCAAGCGGAGTTATCACCCAGAGTGATTCCTATGTATTCTTCGATGCTCGAATGCTGCTTGCTTCGTGCTTTGTGGAACTCTCGATGATGGGAGTCAGCTACCAAGCGAATATGACGATATACAGGAGGTAGATGGCTGGCATCATTAGGAGCTCTTCAGCAGCTGATGGCAGAGAAGTGTGGGAATCTAGGAAGAGCCTAAGGAGTAACTTTAGCCAGATGAGTGCGCTGGCAGAGTAGAGAATTTCACTGGGGAGCGAGAACGTGCGACGGAATTGGTAAACGAGAAGGTCGAGCAGCTACTTAGGAGCTCCAGGATAGTCCGTGTGGAAAGTATGGGTAGATGTGGCAGGTAGTATGGGCTCGTACTACTGAAAGCAGAGGACCCATACTTGATACAGGGAGTATTCTGAAGGTTCTAATGAGCGGATTGAGGAGTGATGTTATGGTTCGAGTACCATACATCGGAGTAGATGGAGGAGTGATGTTATGGTTCGAGTACCATACATCGGAGCAGATTGAGGAGTGATGTTATGGTTCGAGTACCATACATCGGAGCAGCTGGAGGAGTGATGTTATGGTTCGAGTACCATACATCGGAGCGGATTGAGGAGTGATGTTATGGTTCGAGTACCATACATCGAAGCGGATTGAGGAGTGATGTTATGGTTCGAGTACCATACATCGGAGTGGATTGAGGAGTGATGTTATGGTTCGAGTACCATACATCGGAGCAGATTGAGGAGTGATGTTATGGTTTGAGTACCATACATCGGAGCGGATTGAGGAAGTGATGTTATGGTTCGAGTACCATACATCGGAGCGGATTGAGGAGTGATGTTATGGTTTGAGTACCATACATCGGAGCGGATCGAGGAGTGAAGTTATGGTTTGAGTACCATACATCGGAGCGGATGGAGGAGTGATGCTATGGTTCGGGTACCATACATCGGAGCATATTGAGAAGAGATGTCATGGGATGAGTACCATGGTTCGTAGTGAATGATGCTTGTAGTTCTCCGGTTATCCAGTCAGGATTGATGAGGCAGAGATTGGACGCTATGGGTTTTAGGCCAGTGGGCCATGATTGAGTTCGAAGAGGCGTCCCTTGAGAGGGAGGTCGAGAGCCTTTCAGAGTATTTTGGTAAGGAGGGGAGAATTTCGGTATGAGTTGAGCAATCAGTCGATAGAGGAGATGTCACCTTCTATGACCTGGGTGGTGCCATTTATGTTCGTGTGCGAAACATGAGAGGCATGATGTTTGAGTTTTGGGTTTGGGGGTAAACCCTACAGGTTGTCATTGATGATGATTTTCCATCAGAGTATCAGGTAGCATGTGTGCCACAAGGCAGTGATTTACCATGAGCAGATACTCAGTTGGGACTGAGATAGTCGAGGACCACGCTACACCTATTTGAGTATAGTAGGGTGTATTGTAGAGGTATCAGTGGGGAGTCCAGTCGAGTTTATTAGTGCAGTGGTTTTTCTATCTATGTTGGGTAATGAATATGGGAGTGGGTCCCTGTTCTTGGGATGATCCATGTGTTGGAACGTCGGTTGATGATTCGAGGTGGGGGAGTATGATGATTTCGTGGTCCAGTCTATGAGTCAGTGATGTTATTGGACAGTTGAGTTGTTTGGTATTGGATTGGTATGAGACTTGGAACGACTAGAGGCAGTCGTGACGAGAAGTTCTTGAGGATTTCATCTGAGGTTCAGAGTATATAAGATCGATTGATTTCCTTAAAGGGGATGATCGGGCGTTGCGTAGCACTTTCCAGGGGCAAGTGCGTTATTGTTGGTGAAAATAGTTTGTGAGATTGTTGATGTGTCAGATAGTGATGGTTCGAACCCTAAGTGGGGGAGAACCGGGTGGTTTATTGAGAGAACCAGAGATTTGTGCAAGAGCGATTAGGGGTTGGATACAGAAACCTGCGGCTTGAATTCATGAGATCAGGGTCATTGGTGATCAAGGAAAGGTGCAGGGCGAGATAATGCATGTGGTATATGTCTGAGAGAAGGATGGGTGTCTCCACGGCGGGTGGTCAATGGTCAGGAATCTGGTGGTGGTCAGATTCGTTTCAAGTGGAAGACTCGTAATGATGGTATGGGTAGTTGAGAGCTTCTGGGTTGAAATATGGGTAGAAGATTGTCGAGTACGGACTGGGATGTGTATTTTTGCTTGGATTTTGAGCAGTAGTGGAAAGGGTTTCGGAGGATCATCAGTGTGTTCTGAAGAGTTAGCACCTTCCTTGTATTCCAATTGAGTGTTTGGATGCACTGAAGTTGCGCATTGAGTGAAATAGGAAATTACTATGGGATTCAGAGGAAATGTATTGTTGTATGTGTATGGTGCTGGGAGTAAGGGAATCAGTGGTAGAGGCAGGACATTGTGATGCTCTGTTATGGTGTTCCGTGGTTTCCGCGTATAGCGTCCCGATTTCGGAGTTATTTAGAGTCTTGGGTTTAAGACGACTAGTGATGTATCATGTATCTATGGTTCCAGTGGGATCCCTTCGTGTATTGTCATCAAGAGGGATTATTTAAGGAAGTGGATCTCCGCAGAGGTAGGTTCTGTGTTATGGCGGTTGCCGCCAGAGTCTGTAATGCATATCGGGGCAAGTGTGTGTGTAACTATCTATGATAGTCTTCGGTGCAAGAGTTATTGAACATAGTGTGGCGTTGTAATGAGAATGAGAGTATAGGGTGAAGCTACGGGGAGCCATGGTATTCACCAGTCAGAGGGTGTTGTGATGCTACGGGGAGTCGTAGTACTCACAAGCCAGAGAGAGTCGTGATACTACGGGGAGCCATAGTATTCACAAGTCAGAGGGTGTTGTGATACTAAGGGGAGCCGTAGTACTCACAAGTCAGAGGGAGGAAGCCGTAGTACTCACTAGTCAGAGGCTGTCGTAATTTTGCGGGAAGCCATAGTACCCACTAGACGACAAAAGAGTGTGATGAGGGAGTGTTCTCCGATAAGTGCATGATGCAGAAGAGTTTTAGGCTTGAGTAGCCCTAGTGTTGAGTTTAAGGAGCCTAGTGGTTAAACCGGAGTGAGACTGGGCTCTCCGTCTCTGTCGGGAGGGTCAGCGAGGCGCGCGGGAGAATATGCGCAGCAGACGCTAAAGGTTAGAGCTGTGTCGATCTTCGATTGGATTGTATTTTTTGAGGAAAAGGGAATTTCGTGACTTGCGTGTCACTGGGCCGTGATAGTGGTCACGGGGAGGAAGTTAGTGATCTATTTTGGATCATGTTATGTGTGACCTTTGGGGGTTTAGTTGTGGAGCCAAAAGCTGACCTGGTGCTCGGTATCAAAGATGAATATGAGAAATGAGCTTGAGTTTACCATGGTGATGTCTGTGGACACTTCAGAGCGAGCGAACGATTCAGACGCTCGAGGATATGCTTCGGGCTTGTGTATTAGATTTCGGGGGGGGGGGGGGGGGGGAATTGTGGCCCGTATTTTCCCTTGGCAGAGTTTTCCTACAACAACAACCATCATTAGTGAATCAGTATGCCACCCTTTGAGCTGTTGTAGGGAAGGAGGTATCAGACCCCATTTGCTGGGGAGAGGTAGGGAAACGTGTGATGGGAAGTACAGAGATCGTGCTTCAGGCGTCAGAGCAGATACAGCAGGTCAGGTAGAGGTTGTTGACCGCTCAGAGTCGCCAGAAGAGTTATGCGGACAGGCGCCGGTCCGAGCTCGAATTTTTGGTCGGTGACTTTGTACTCCTGAAGGTCTCTCCTTGGAAAGGAGTGATCCGATTCAGGAAAAAGGGCAAGTTGGGGCCCTGATATATCGGTCCTTTTCGGGTGATCACGAGGGTAGGCAGGGTAGCCTACCGGTTGGAGCTACCTGCAGAGCTAGGTCAGATCTATGACACCTTCCATGTGTCGCAGCTGCGAAAGTATATAGCCGATGAGTCGGAAGTAGTGCCATTAGAGGATATTCAGGTGGATGTGGGCCTGAACTACGTTGAGAGACCGGTGGCTATTCGGGATCGAAAGATCAAGGTTCTGAGGAACAAAGAGGTGCCTCTGGTGCAAGTCCAGTACCAACACCGGAAGGGGTCAGAGCTTACTTGGGAGCCGGAGCGCGAGATGTGTGAGCAGCATCCGGAGTTGTTTCCAGAGTGAGACTTCGAGGGCAAAGTCTGATTCTAGTGGGGGAGAATTGTAACATCCTGATTTCCCAGGTATATTAATTTATTTAATTATTTTGGAGTTTGAGGAGGAACTCGGCGAGTTGGAGCCAAGACTCGCCGAGTAGGGTCACGAATGTTCATCCAGGTTCACGTCCGGACTCGGCGAGTCCACGCTGTATAATGAAACCCTAATTTCCAGGGTTTGAGACCTATTTAAAGGGGCTTATGGCCGTCATTTGCGGCCACCAACCCCAGAGAGAAACCCTAAAGAGATTTTGAGCGTTTTGGGAGGGAGAAGAGGCCATTATTGACCCTTGAAGCTTTGTTTGGAAAGGCAAAGGAGATTCTAGCTAAGAGGAGGCAAGGGAGGTGGACATCCTTCGATTTTGGAGCTCAGAGCATCATTTTGGAGGTATATTTTGGGCTTCCTTTTCTGTTGTCATGATAAACATAGGGGTTAGGGTTTCTTGACCCCTTTGTTGGTTAGATTTGAAGTCCATTTCGTCCCTATTTGTGATGAGGCTTGAGATGAGATCCATAAAGGTCCAGAGAAGCTTTATTCCTTAAGCTTTATGAGGATTCATGGGAGTTTTGGCCTATAGTTATGAGATATGGGGCTAAAACATCATTTAGGAGCTAATAGTTGTTGTTTGAGCACCAAGGTTTGGACTTTACGTGATTATCATACCCAAGGAGGCCAGATCTATGAGTGTATGGAACAGATCTGACCTCAGAAGTGAGTTTGAGTTATGCATGGCATGGACTCGTCGAGTCTGAAGAACAGACTTGGCGAGTAGCATGAAATTTGCCCGAAACCACTCAGCGAGTGGTCTTGTCGAGTTGAGGGGTCGACTCAGTGAGTCAGGGAGAGTCAGGGGGAACCGAGTCAAGCCGGAACTCGCCGAGTTGTTCTTGAGACTCGGCGAGTTGAGTCGTGGTGGCCCCGTAATTTATGCCCGGTGAAACTCGTCGAGTCAGAGAAATGCTCGACGTGTCAAGAGAGAATCCAAGGGAGTCAGAGGACACGTATAGACTCTGCTTGCCAGGTGAGTCTTCTCACTATACTTTACCTTGAGTAGGTAACCAGAGTTATGTGACAGAGTATTTGTATGCTATGTATGTTATGTGTTGTACTGCATTATTTCTATGTGATTTATGTTGTGCATGTTTATAGAGTTAGAACCGGAAGGTTCCCAGAGTTAGAACCGAAGGGTTCACATAGTTAGAACCAGAAGGTTCACAGAGTTATAGCCTCGAGTGGCTAATATGTGTTATGTGTCGTATTTTGGGGAACTCACTAAGCTTCGTGCTTACAGTGTTTTGTGTTATGTGTTTCAGGTTTCTCTCAGGATCACGGGACGGCACCGGCTCGATTGTACACACCAGAGAAAGAGTCGTGTTTTGAGGATCCTGGTTTATTATGCAAGTGAAAATGGAGTTATGTTTTTGTAATTCGATTATGAATGAGATTTTAAGAAAAGTGTTTTTAAGAATTAAACGATTATTTTTAAATGAAAAATTGTTTTGAAATTTATGGTGTTACACATATCTTTATCTTGCTAGGTTTGGGTCGGATGTCGTTTCTTTGGATCAACTTTTAGGTTCCACTGATATCTCTCCGAATGATGATTTTTCCAATATACTTATTGATTTGGGTGTTATTGCTTACGTGGTTCCCCTCTATATTCCTAGTCCTAGTCTTATTCTTGGAAGGCGTAAACATTCGACTTTCGTGAGTCACTTTGATGGTTGTTTTTTGTGGGGTGACAACTAAATCTTCATCTCGAGTTGGTTGTTTGGACAAACTTCAGTATCCTTCTAGATTGTCTTCTAATGGTAAATCTTAACACACATTTTTTTATAAATATTAAGTCCTTCATTCATTATATATATATATATATATATATATATATATATATATATTGTGTGTGTTTTGCATAGTCTTGTTTACGCTTTGGTATGTTGAAGGAGAAATTAGATGAGGCTTGTCGGATTATTGTTTGAGAAGAGGATATTTCGGCTATTATAAACATTAGGAACTGAAACTGTATGAGGGGTTGTTGCTCTTGCCTGATCTGTATCTTTTTGTCAAGGTGAATTTGCAAGCCGCCGAAAGCATGAATTCGACGGGTGAGGAAGTGATGTTTGAGGCCGACAAACATCATGCTGAACTAAGGGACCGGTTTCAAATTGCCTCTGAATGGGTAACCTTTCTAGAGAATCAACATTCCCTTCTTGAGGCTGATTATGAAGCTTTCCTTTGAGGGAACCAAGTTGTGCCCATTCAGCTTGCTAGGAACTCTTCTTAGATCCTACTTTTAGATTGATTATGCTTTATGTATGTTATAACAAGACTTCTTAGGGAGATTGCTTGTAAGCATAACCGATTAGGCTTTTTTTATGTTTTTTTTGTTTTTTTCTTTGTTTTTTTGGATATCTCGAATTCTTCTCTGGCAATATGTCAATTATCTTTACTGCTTTTTTGTGTTTACATTGTTCTTATTTCCTTGGATGTAATCATCTGACATCCATGCTTGGATCGAATTCTTTATATCGAAACTCTTATCTTTATATTCGGCCTTTTCATCGTTTGTTGTGTAGTATCATGAATGATATGTTCCCAAGTATGTAACCGGGGTGAAACTCTTATCATTTCGTGGATATTGTTTTTCCTTTACCAGTCTTTTTTCTCTTAATCGTTTCCTAGAATATTTTATTGAAGTGGTGTTATAACCTTGCCCGGGTGATGTTTCCCCTTCTAAGTCATGTTTCTTGTGTAACAACCCGATATTTCAAGTCAATGTAATAGTCTACGCCAACCATTGTAACTAGTTTTAAAGCAATAAAGATAAATTATTTGAATATTATGTGCATTTAATTATTTTGTAAAAGATGTAATAAATATGATGCTCAAAAATAAAATGTTAAATAAACTTGATTGGGATGAATAAAGTGGTAGAAATCGTAACAAGGATTCCAAAAATATAAAGAACACTGAAATCCAAGTTATAACGAAAAGTTATGATCTATCGAAGATCCGCGACAAAACCAGCAAAACACTGTTAAGCGTAAAAAGTGAGTTTTCAATAAAATGCTTTTTAGCCTTAGGTATCTAAACAAATGTTGTAGTATACGTTAAGCCATGAATGTCCATAGAAAGAACGTCCAAATCTGACTTTGTATGAAGAAGTTATGATTTTTATAAGATTCAACATAGCAGTACACAACTCGAAATTTGAAATAAAGATCGGATGATTTTTAGCCGACACAACCTAAACGAGAATCGAAGGTCTCATCAATAGCAGTGCAATGGTAAAAAGAAAGACGGAAACGGACGTCAGATGAAGAAGTTATGAATTTTTAACGGATTTTCCTATCCCTGTCTGTTAAAAATAAAGTCAAAATTAACTAACGAAGTCTAAATGAAAGTTGTAGAGCATGGTCTCACCTACGCGTGGATATAAAGACGTCAAAAACGAAGCTCGTATGCGAAAGATACGAATTTTTGAAGTTTGGAAAATAGAAGTATGCCCTGCGTACTCGGAAGCTAGGCCTCGGATTGGCCGCGTCGCCTCTTTCTATGCATGTAACACATGTCTCGCAATCGACACGTCCAAAGCCACGTATCAGCCACGTCCGAGGTTTCGGATAACGACCAAAGCACTACGCCCCGCGTAGTAGGGGTACGCCCAACGTACTTCTATTCACCTTAGTACGCCTAGCGTACGATTAAATTATGCCCAGCGTAAATCAATATTCCAGCCACTATAAATAGCATGCGAGACCTCCGGGTTTTGTTTACAAATTTCAACCTGTCTCTCACAATTAACACTCTTTCAAGCTACTTTTAACCCCCCGAAGCCTACAAAAACCCCCTTACACCTGAAGAAATCCAGGAGCCTCGAAGTCCTCGAGAAAATAATATTTTCCAGTCTAAACTCTACCCATATAAAGCCCCATTTTTCATCAGAAACTCGCAGTTTCGTCAAGAAAAATCCTTGCTAGAAACGAAATGCTGCCCAAATCACCACTTATCAAGTGAGTTCATACCCCTACATTTTTTTATATAACTTTTTACATGTTTTAAAGGGTAAGAATACAAGTAAAACACAAGGAAAATTGTGTTAAAAATACAAACCATTATTCATGTTTTCTTACAGTTTATATAACTATTACATGAAAACATGTGCACACAGAACATCTCATCATACAATAGTCATCAGTTCAAATGAAACATATACAGTAAGCTATAATAGATATAGTTTGGAATACATTCTCATTATTTTTATCCCATTTTCAAGGTGTGTATATATATATATATATATATATATATATATATATATATATATATGTATGTATATATATATATATGTTTATTTATATATTAAAAATATGATGAATATTTTCAAATAACAAAACACGTATATCGTTGGAAATTTGTGATACATCGTCTTCGGTATACCTACCTAGGTAAACATGGAAGTCCTGTTTTATAACCTGAGTCACCTTCCGGAGAGCGTGATACTTGTGTATAGATCTATACATGATTGATGACTCCGCACCCTGGCTGTTAGCTACAGCCCGGCCAACAGGTTATGGGTGACAATTATCAAACATAACGACGCTTGAAGAACGTTGTCACACCCCCAAACCTGAACAGCGGAAACGTTCGGGGGTGGATGATGTCATGTCCGGTATCACAACAATTGCATAGTAAAGAAAGTACACACCACCATATTACATAAGTATAAAAGTTTACATGATTATATCAACACAAGTTCAAAAGTTGATTACACAAATCATGATTCAAAAATATGCAAGCAATGTCATCGCGTTAAGCTTCAAAAGATTTCTGACAACCTGCCTTTGTGATTCCCTGGGAACACAAGTCATTTCAAAGAAAAAGTGTCAACAATTAAGTTGGTGAGTTCATAAGTAAATGTTTGAATAAATGTATGCCATTTGAAAGTTTGTGTATGTATTTTTAGAAAATCCCATATTTTCTTACAAGTTGTGTAGTAAATCGTTTCACGTGTGAAATGTATGTTTGGAAACAGGAAAAATCCTTTATTTTCCTAAGTGTATAAATGCAGTCTTTAAATGTTCAAGACCGTAAACTGTAAGCACTATATCATGCTCAAAATGTTGTTGTAAACTCTTATTATAAAAATAAAACTATGTGAAGTTCGTTGAGATGTGTAAAAGTAAATCATAATACTACTTTTCCCGTAAAGATATGATACTGCATTAATCGTATATTCGGTGAGTTCTCATAACCATACTATCATATTTGCCTGCATGCAACGGTCTTCAGGCGTCGAAACGTTGTGACACTTGTCACCCCGCGGACTATAGCTAGCAGTGAGGGTGCGGGATCATTAGTCCCGCATAGATCTATACACACTTGCCACGCTCTCCCGACGGGAGATTCTGGTTATAAGATAGGAGTTACGGTAATAACCCCATTAGGTATAGTGAAGATTTTGTCTCACGAATCCTCAACTATGTATCATAAGTGTATGTCTGTTTTCGCAAAGTCTATCGTTTTCCAAAGTATTGCCAAAACCATGGTAGTAATATATATATTCCCATGAATATAAAATGTTGTAGTTGAAATGCTCACTGTTGGTATGAAATCGTATGCGTATTTATAAGTAAAACACATTTTGTATCCTAAAGTGGGTAAAGTATGTTTATATGTTAACTAAACCATTGGTAGTTGTAAGAACATCATGCAATGTATACTCAAAAGTTCGATGTTTTCATGCGAATAAGGTTACGTTTTTACTTGTATTCTCCCCCGTATAGCGATAAAAGCCTTTTAAAAGCATTTAAAATGGTAGAAAAAGGGTATGAACTCACTTGTTTGGGTTGGAGTGCGTGAGACGAGAATCGAGCAGAACTTCGACTGCGGAAAGTTGCGTCTTCGGATCTCTCAGGGATCTTGGTAGCGTAAAACCTTCGTCGGGGCTCGGGTATGGAATCGAGGGTGTCGGGATAGCCTCTGGAGCTCATAAGAGAGTAAAAGTGAGAGAGAGTTGAGTGTTAAGTGCCAAAAACCTGGAGCTCATGCACCCTTTATATAGTGTTGGAGTACCTCGTACGCTGGGCATACTCTTGGGGTACGTTGGGCGTACTCCGGAGGCGTCAGCGCTTACGAATCGGGTCTAGCTGAGCATAGAGTCTGCTAGCCGATGGGACGCGACACTGCGTCTGAGTACGCTGGGCGTACACTAAATTACGCTGGGCGTAATTTGAATTTCCAACTTCTAAATTCCGTAACTTTCGCGTATGAGCTCCGTTTTTCACGTTCTTTATATCCACGCGTAGGTGAGACTATTCTCTAAAACTTTCATTTAGACTCCGTCGGCTAGTTTTGACTTTATTTTTAATAATATATTTTTAATAGGCCGGGACTGATAAAGTCTGTTAAAAATCCATAACTCCTCTATCTGGTGTCCGTTTCCGTCTGTCTTTTTGTCATTGCGATGCTCTTATCGAGATCCTCAGCTTTCGTTTAGATTACGTCAACTAAAAATGGCTCGATCTCTATTTCGAGTTTTTAGCTGCCTACTGTTATTCTAAAACTTCTAAAAATCATAACTTCCTCATATGAAGTCAGATTTGGGCGTTCTTTTTATGCATATCTACAGCTTAACGATATCCACGACTTTTATTTAGAAGCCTAAGGCTGTACAATATTTTATTGAAATTTCATGTTTTACGCTTAACAGCGTTTTACCGAAATTATTATGAATCTTAAAATGGTCATAACTTCGTCGTTATAACTCGGAATTTTGTGTTCTTTATATTGTTGGAAACCATAACACGTTATCAATCACCTGGTATTTTCAAACTGAGCTTTTTGAACACTTTATTTTTGACGCTATTTTCATTAATTCACACAAGATTACAAAAGAAGTTGACTTTAGTCAAATATATTGATTTGAAATAACGGGTTGTTACGTCATCCCCCCGTTAGAGGGAATTTCGTCCTGAAATTAATTTACAAGGTAAGCGTTTATGGACTAGGGAAGAGATGCGGGTACTTTTGTTGCATCTGATCTTCTCGCTCCCAAGTGAATTCAGGTCCTCGCTTAGCATTCTAGCGGACCTTCACTATCGGTATGCGACTTTGTTTAGTTCGTTTGATTTCCCTATCCATGACCTCGACGGGCTCTTCTACAAAGTTAAGGTTCTCGTTAAGCTCGATTTCATCGAGTGGAATTACAAGTGTTTCGTCGGATAAGCACTTCTTGAGATTCGACACGTGAAATACTGGATGCACTTTGTTCAGTTCAGTTGGAAGTTGGAGCTTGTAAGCTATTGGACCAAATCTTGCAGTAATTTTGAAAGGAACAATGTACCTCGGGTTTAGTTTCCCACGCTTTCCAAAACGTATCATGCCTTTCCAGGGTGAGACCTTTAACAGGACGCGGTCACCAACCTGGAATTCCAAGGGTTTTCGTCTTTTGTCGTCATAGCTCTTTTGTCTATCTCTCGAGGCTTTTAATCGATCTCGAATTCAAAAGATCTTTTCAGTTGTTTCCCGAATGATTTCCAGACCGGTGAGAGTGCTATCAGGGACTTGGCCTCTTGCTAACTGTGTGTCGCCCATTTCTGCCCAGCACAAAGGTGATCTGCACTTGCGACCGTAAAGGGCTTCGAAAGGAGCAGCCTTGATGCTAGTATCATAATTGTTGTTATAGGAGAACTCCACTAACGGTAGGTGGATGTCCCACGCTTTACCAAAGTCGATCACAGTTGCTCGCAACATGTCCTCTAGAGTTTGGATCATTCTCTCACTCTGTCCGTCCGTCTGGGGGTGATAGGCCGTACTCATGTCTAATCTTGTACCCAAAGCCTTTTGTAGTGTCTGTCAGAATCTTGAAGTGAATCTGCTGTCTCTGTCTGAGATGATGGATTTCGGTACTCCATGAAGTCGTACAATTTCCTGGATGTAGGTTCGTGCTAGTTTCTCCATCTTATCAGTCTCTTTGATCGATAAGAAGTGTGCGGATTTGGTTAACCTGTCGACGATCACCCAGATAGTATCGTGACCACCCTGCGTCTTGGGTAGTTTGGTTATGAAATCCATGGCAATCTGCTCCCACTTCCATTCAGCTATCTCGAGCTGATGGAGTAAACCTGAGGGTTTCTGATGCTCTACCTTGATCTTGGCGCAAGTTAGGCACTTGCCCACAAAGGTAGCAATTTCTGCTTTCATATTCGGCTACCAGTAAAGTTTCTTGAGATCCAGATACATTTTATCTGAGCCTGGGTGCACTGAGTATGGGGTTTTGTGTGCTTCTTCCATAACTGTCTCCTTGAACCCGCCGAACTTCGGCGTCGAGATCCGGTTCATGAAGTAACGAACTCCGTCGCTCTTGATTTCAAGATTCTTGTCCATTCCTCAAAGTGATTCCCCCGCCACGTTGTTGGGTTTCAAGGCTTCTAATTGAGCTTCCTTGATTTGTGTTGGTAGGTGGTAATGGATCGTCATGGTTAATGATTTCTCTTTTCGCCCAAAATACTCTTTACGACTAAGGGCATCTGCCACAACATTGGCTTTGCCTGGATGATAACGAATTTCACATTCGTAGTCGTTTAGTAGTTCGACCCAACATTGTTGCCTCATGTTTAATTCCTTCTGGTCGAATATGTGTTGAAGGCTCTTGTGGTTGGTGAATATGGTACACGTAGTACCGTATAGGTAGTGTCTCCATATCTTTAAAGCGAATACCACCGATCCTAGTTCCAAGTCGTGTGTGGTATAGTTGACTTCGTGAGTTTTCAGTTGTCGGGAGGCGTATGCAATAACCTTTCCTCTCTGCATTAACACACATCCCAGCCCTTGATTGGAAGCATCGCAGTACACTACAAAGTCTTCTGTCCCCTCTGGAAGAGACAAAATGGGTGCACTGCACAGGGCTTGTTTCAAGGTATGAAATGCCACATCTTGTTTTTCTCCCCATTTGTAGGCTACACCTTTCTGAGTCAGGGAGGTAAGACGTTTGGCAATGCTGGAGAAGTTTTGTATGAACCTGCGGTAATAGCCAGCTAAGCCTAGGAATTGGCGAATCTCAGTTGGCGTTGTAGGCGCAGCCCAATTCTTGATAGCCTTTATCTTAGAAGGGTCCATGTGGATTCCCTCTTTGCTGACCACGTGACCTAGGAAGTCCACCTTCCTAATCCAGAATTCGCATTTTGAGAACTTTTCATAAAGCTTCTCGGCTCGTAATGTTTCTAAGACTTGCCTTAGGTGTTGGCCATGCTCTTCCTTGCTCCTTGAATAAACAAGTATGTCATCTATGAATACAATCACAAATTTGTCCAAGAAGGATCGACATACTCGATTCATTGAATCCATGAATATAGCGGGGGCATTTGTTAATCCGAACGACATCACTACAAATTCATAGTGACTATATCTTGTTCGGAAGGCTGTCTTGGGAATGTTGCCTTCCAGGACTCTTAGTTGGTGGTATCCCGATCTTAGATCAATTTTGGAAAAGTAGTTTGCTCCTTGGAGTTGATCGAACAAATCATCAATTCGAGGTAGAGGATATTGGTTCTTGATGGTAAGCTTGTTAAGTTCTCGGTAATCGATACACATCCTGAATGATCCGTCCTTCTTTTTCACGAACAACACTGGCGCTCCCCAAGGCGAGAAGCTTGGCCTGATGAACCCTTTGCCGAGTAGTTCATTCAGTTGGCTGGAAAGTTCTTGCATCTCTGCTGGGGTTAATCGATATGGTGCTTTGGCTACAGGGGTGGCGCCAAGGATAAGATCAATCCTGAATTCCACTTTTCTGGTAGGTGGCACTCCAGGAAGATCTTCAGGAAACACATCGGGAAAATCACATACGTCTGGCACATCCCTGATGTCTTTAACTTCTCGATTCACATCTATCACATGTGCCAAAAATGCGTGGTACTCTTTGAGCAAATACTTCTGGGCTTTGATGCACGAGATAATACGAAGAGTGGTATTGGGTTTGTCACCATATATCATGTGGGTTTCGCCATTTGGCAGATTAAGGCGGACGGCCTTTTCGTAACACAAGATATCCGCACGATGAGAATATAGCAAGTCCATGCCTATGATGACGTCGAAACTTTTTATTGAGACTGGCATGAGGTTGACTCGGAAAGACTTGTCGTTTAGCAAAAGGATACAATTTGAGTATATTTCTGTAGCGCCTTCAGTTTTACCATTTGCCATTTCCACTAGGAATGTTTCATTTAAGGATTGAGGTGTTGTTTTGAGTAGATTTTTAAAATTATGACTCACAAAGCTCCTCTCCGCTCCACTATCAAATAAAATGTATGCATGAGAGTTGTCGAGGAGGAACGTACCCGTAACAACAGAGGGGTCTGCAACGGCTTCCTCCTGGCCCATTGCGAACACTCGGCCTCTTCCTCCAGTGTTTTTGTTGTTTGCCTTAGGGCAGTCCCTACGGAAGTGCCATGTTTCTCCGCACTAAAAGCAGGTGCGGCCCACTCCTACGTTTTCAACGGGAGTGGATGGTTCTTTATAGAAGCGGACGGTATGTCCCTTTTTGTGGCATCGGGAGCACTGAAATTCGCGGCAAGGCCCGTGATGGTGGAAGTTGCACTTGCTGCATTTTGGTAGTTGACCCTTGTATGAGCTTGTTGGTGCAGGGTTAGGAGGGATAGTAACAGCGTCAGCTGCCACTACTTGTTATTTTTTGGGGTTCTCTTGCAGGTCTTGCCCCTTTCTCTTGTTCCAGGGCTTCCTTGGGTTCGATATCTCTTTTGATGGGTTGGTGGCGACGATGATGTTACCCTGCTTGACTCCATGGTCAATTAGTCTTTGCGTCAGGCGCTTTGCGCTGTTGAATGTGATTGGGTTGGATGCCAAGACGTGTCCTTGAATTTGATGTGATAGTCTCCAAATGTATCTTTCCACTTTCTTTGACTCAGGGTTGACTATTCATGGGCATAGGGTTGACAGATTGTGTAAGTCTCTAATTTGCTTGTGTATCAATCAGATCCGTTTGATGGTGCGGAATCCCAATCAAACGGATGATGTCAGATCAAATAGAAGACAAGGAGAAGAAGAATAATACGAATCTTCGTATGAATTGATGTGAATTAAAGTTCCAGAAACAAAAGATTCACACAAAATGCTCTATGGCCGTAAACTCTCTTCTCTCTAGCCGTAAACTCCTTAGGGTTCATCCTTTCTCTCACACCCCTCACCCCTATATACACACAAGAATGTGGGCCGGTGGACATGGGCCGTAAATGGGTTTACAGCCGTAAGGTGTTTACGGCCGTAAACTCAACCGTAAACACGACCGTAAACTCCAAAAATATTACAGAAAAATATAATTGCCCAGAAAAGCAAAGTATAAACCATATTTTGACCCAAAAATCTCCCCCTTGGTTTATAACTTTCTTTTCTAAATGACCCAACAAGCTCCCCCTAAAAAGTAGCTGGCTCTTCTTGTCAATCTTCAATGGGAGCTTGGCTTCAGCTTTAACCTTCGATTTCTTCACAACATCTAAATGAACATATGAATCTTCAATGAATGACTTCATCTTGAGCAGTTGGGAATTTCTTCAGAATTTGACATTGAACGAACGTTGGGTGAGGAGGCTTCACGTACTGATTCTTGAAAGATAATGCTTTCAGCTTGAGAATCTTCACAGAGAACATCAGAGAGAACAAATCTTCTAGATCACTTCAGCAGGTACAACAATAGCAACAGACTAATTGAGAAGGCTTCAATGCAATCCGTCACATAATCTTCAATTGCAGCTTCACCTTGCTTCTGGGGTTGAAGGATTGAATGTTGAAAGAATAATCTTCATTTCTTGCTCCTTCGAATGCGAATTCTTCAATGCTTACGGACGAGGCTTTGGCTCAGAAATCTTCAACACAAACTCCATGAGTCTTATCTATACCTGAAAACACTTTTCAAGACAAAACAAACTAAAAGAAAACTTAGCACACAAAAATATTTTTGGATTTTTTTGGTTTTTCTGAACAAGAAATAAAACAGAAATAACACTATTTTTGGATTTTTAGTTTTCTGATTTTTGTTTGGTTTTTAAATTTTTTTTAATTCTCTCCTAATATTTAAATTAGAAGAAACTATGAACAAATTTAACAAAAATAAAATGATATCTAACTTTAAGAATGATTTGGGATTAAAGTTTTTAGACAGCCTTAATCCACTTGTCGGTACCTTCTATCTTCACGTCTTTGTCTGGTCGATCTTCGGTATTGTAGTCCACTTAAACACGAAAAATTGTGACAAAATTAGGACATACTATTTGTTACAAGACAGGGTGAACTTAAAATCCTAAAATTTATATGTGATCCTAATTCCTTAGATACTATATCTTAAGTACCATTCATCTGACGACGACCAAGGATATTGTTGTCCACCTAAATTGAGCAGCGAGATCTATAGATGTAACGCCCGTAGATCCGGGCTAGTCAATTAGAGGCAATAGGAGTCGAAAACGACTTTTCGACAAAAGATTATTTAGAATAAATAATCTTAACCAAGTTTTAGAATATGTCACAAGGTTTCCGTGCATATAAAGAACGCCGAAATCCGAGTTATAACGAAGAAGTTATGACCCGTCGAAGTTTCGCGTCGGAACCGGCACGACACCGGGAAGCATAAATAGTGAATTTATGATAGAGCGAGATTTAGCCTTAGCAATCTAAAAAAAAGTTGTAGAATATGTTAAACTAAGAGCGTCGATAAAAAGAACGCCCAAATCTGACTTCGTATGAGGAAGTTATGATTTTTCTAAGATTCGGCTTAGCAGTGCACGGCCCGAAACTCGAATTTTAGTTCGAGCGGTTTTTGGCTTACGCGACCTAAATGAGAGTTGAATATCTCATTAATAGGAACTCAATGGTAAAAAGATGGACAAAAACGAAGTTCGTATGAAGGAGTTACGAATTCTTCGCGGTTATTTAACAGTCTAAACGCCTCCTACTGTTAAATTTGAGATCGGTCAAGAGTTAGCTGACGGAGTCTAAATGAAAGTTGTAGATTTTGATTTTAACTACGCGTGGATATAAAGAGCGTCGAAAACGGAGCTCGTATGCAAGAGTTATGATTTTTCTAAGTTCGAAGGCTGATACGCGATAAGGGGTGACGTGGCACCACCAGAATTGGACACGTGGCACCACCAGAAGGCCACCACATGTACCAACTCGGCGAGTAGGTCCTCCTACTCGGCGAGTAGGTCCTCCTCACCCCTCAACCCTCTTCTTTCTCTCTCTAAACTCTCTCTCTAAGCCTCCCTAACCCCCTAAAGCCTAGGGTAAACCCCCTAGCACCCGAAGGAAGCCCTAAGGCTCCCAGAGCCTCGAGAAAAGAGCCTTTCGACTCTGGAATGCTGCTCCAGTGAATCCCGGTTTTGCGAAAAAAACCCGTTGTAAGTGAGTTGTATCTATCCTATCTTTAGTATAGCTTATGTTTTAATATAGTAACGTTATTAGGAACTTATAATGAGTATTCGGGCAATTATTATGAGTTATATTGAGTGTTATTTAACGCTTATATAATAATAATAATAGCTAGACTATTAATTTGTCGCGGTTATCGTTAGACTAAACCCTAGTGGTATTGATACTAGGTTTCGTCAAGGGAAAATTGTTTTGAGAGTATCGAAGTGTTGTCCGAGTGACAAGTCACCACCTTCTCAGGTGAGTGCATAGTCCCTTTCATCTTACACATAGATACGAAGTATTTTATATAAACTACGTGCTATGTGTGCATATTATCTGAATACTTGCTGTCTATGCTGGATGAACGTTTTATACATGTTTTAAAGAATTTAAACTGTATACGTATTTTATATATACGAATATGTTGGGTATGAGATGGGTAGATGAATGATGAGAGTTAGAAGATGATGTGGTTATACATTGGCAGCTATAGACTTAGTGCCTATGGGACAAACGCCGGTAGCTATGGACTTCGTACCTATTAGACGTTGGTAGCTATGGATTTAGTACCTGTTAGGAATTGGTAGCTATGGACTTAGTACCTATTAGATAAAAACCGGTAGCTATGGATTTAGTACCCGATGAGTAGACTATAGCAGCAATGGAATTAGTGCTTTACGAACGAACATTGGCAGCTATGGATTTAGTGCCAGTCCTATAACCCTGGAAGTAAGGGACTTCGGAATAAACGAATGCATGATAGATGACTCTTAGGATAAATCCTTAAGAGTAAAGAAGATAATGGGGATGGGTAATTGGATTGATTGTTTGATTGTTTAAACATAATATTTATATTATTGTGGGTTGAAAACCCTATGTACTCACTAGGTTTTCCAACCTGACCCACTCAGTTTATTTATATCACAGGTGTTGATACGAAGTCACATTACACTGAGAGATTTAAAGAGATGTAGATCACTAGTGTAAACAAATGTAAGTTCTGTTTATGCTTATGTTTCTGTATTAACGATGACATCCCAAACGTTTTAAGGTGAATAAAATACGTTTCTTCGAAAATGTTTTAATAACGTATTTATCGTGTTTTTCTAGGAACAAATTCCGCAACAGTTTCATTAAAAGAAGTACTCTGATTTTTACAAAGCATAAACAAACCGGTCTTTTCTGGCCGTGATTTTGGGGATGTCACAATAGACAATCTGTATGAGTTCAATTTTAAGTGTACTAGAACGTGTTTCCCGCTTCCTGATATGCCCCAGCCATCAAGAACTTCCAGAGTACTCCTTACACCAGGTGAGCAGACAACCATTCAGAGAGAGGATAGATTCAGAATTCTATTACTTATTACTTCAGAGGGGTTGAGAAGTAGAAGGTTGCATATGCTGTGTACCATGTCGGATTAGAAGTCACGCAAAGGAGACAGCATATGGCTAACAGATAAGAAGTATTTCACATATATAACATGCAGAGAAATAGAGTTGCAAATGTTATGTACCAGGTCGGATTGGAAGTCACGCAAAGGAGACAACATATGACTAATAGACGGAAAGAAAGAAAATGATATTCTACAGACCTAATTTATCGGAATTTACCAGTCGCCCCATCCAACCGGAATTAAGGACAAAATCCGCACATCGAGGAAGAGTTAAAGCACGGTTCCAAGTACGGGTTCAATTTATGTGACGAGTAGATTCCCATATATATCTCCCCGCTCAACCTATCCGAGCGCCGTATTGTCAGCCTGAACGTATCTAACTAGGTCAAGATTTGTCAAGTCTTTAAATTTCCTAAGTTCAACTCTGCCTACTCAAGTCCATTTAGAATCTTTCGTGCCTACCGACGCATCAAACCAGAGCATAGACCCTTCAACTTTGGGTACGTTATGCAGACTCAGATTGCCTGTTATCACTTGATAATATCACTTCCCAAAACATCTCCCTCAAGCACACTTCATAACCAACATATTTTTTTATTTTTTGATTTTCTAATGTTTTTGGAGTTTTTTTAATGGATTTTTTAAAATTTCCTAATTTTTGTTTTGTTTTTATTTCTCCCCCTAAATTTGTGCATAGGAGAGAAACGAAAGTAAATGCGCAAATTTAAACTATCCTAAAACAAAAAACTGTCTTTGAAGCGAATCAGAATAAGATAAAATCAGGAGTATAGAGAAGAAAACGCAAACCGTAATTCACCGATTGAATCTGCATTCAGAAGGTCTGAGAACAGCAAGCATAATCTTAGAACAGATCCGAAAATTCTTCATATCATTAAGAACTAACCCCATTTGTGATCTCTTCCTTTCTTCCTTTCCCGCAAAAGGACACATACTCTCAACAAAGGTCTAAATGTTGTAAAGTTGAGAGATGTCCCCAATCATATGCCAGGAGTAGCCACTACCAACAAACCGAAGTCTGATGATATGCCTCCATAGCTGCTCCGACACAGAGCGGGATTAGTTGGTCTTTGGAACCCAGTCCATTTTGAAACTGGGTCGACCTTTGTCATCAATGCAGGGTACTCTCTCCCATGACATATCCTGCTTATCACAAACATAAGACGATGAAATATTAGAGTCATTAGAAGAGTCGGGAGTTTTCACCTTTGGAACCCATCTATATTCGGGTTTAACTCATTTCTTGTTCGATCCGATGGGTGCCTCGACACTTGATTTGGAACATGAAGCCGGCTGTCGAGATGAATTTGACCTAACCGGTCTTTGTTTCACTGGAGCATCTCTTGGATTGGGCTTCTTGGCCGACATTTCCTTCTTTCCCTTGGGAATCAGATTCTTTGCCTTGTGGGTTTGATTCTTGGCCTTGTGCGTGTTCCAGTCACCATTGTCTAAACGTGACCTGGAAGGGTTTCTTTTAAAGTATCTCCCACTTGGTGTGTTTTTCCATCCTTGTGCATAGTAGGGAACGTATGCACGATTAGGACAATTTCTGGCAATGTGCCCAGGTGTTCCACAGTGAAAACAAGTCCTTTTCTTCACTGGGAAATTGTTTCTTCCTGCCCCTGGTGGCGTATCCTTGCCTTGTCTCTTATTGTTCCCAGATGTACTCTGTTGCGCTGGAATTGGAGGCCTGTATTTCTCAATGGCAGGTTTGTTAGGAGTAACAGAATTCGAAGCAACAGATTATGAGTTCAAGGAGTCATTGGTTTGTTCAGTAGTGCTCTCTTTGTTCTCATCTTCTGCTACTTTACCTGCACATGAAGCTGAAACATTAGTATTTTGAACCTGAATAAATCCTCCTGACACATATCCAGCTGGTTTGCCATATCTAAGATGTGCCTCCCTGTCAATTTCTTCCTGTGTCATAAGGATGGATGTGTAGTTATGATTGAAAGGTGGAGGAACACTATCATACCCTAGACCCTTGTTTTGATTTTCTTTGAATTTTAATTGAGTTTCATACAAGGACTCGACTGTCTGACTTGACGCAGTATAATTTTTGAAACTAACATCTGTTTTTCCACACTTAATTTTTAAAGCGTCAAGTTCTTCAGTTACAACAGCAAGTTGTCTCTTAATATAATCATAATTTTTACACTTGTTGCTATACTCTTCCTGAAGCTTCCTAAAGTCCTTGGTTTTTGCTTCTAATTCAGCCTTCAGGGGTTTCTGTCCTTTCCTGAGTTGATATCCTTCATATCTCAGGTCCTCAACTTCTCCTTTTAACAAATCAGTTTGTTCCCGAAGAAATTTAATTGTAGCTTCACAAGCTGGAGTACATGTAACTTCAGTGACCGGAATGTTTTCAGAACTCATTGTTTCTCTACACTTCAAAGCATCAAGTTCTTGAATTACATCAGCAAGACTAAGATGATTGAGATCTTTTGTCTTCTTGATGATAGCCACGTTCATATCCCACGATTTCGGAAGTGAATTCAATAGCTTTTTGTTTATCTCAGATTTAGTCAAAAAGATCCCATCAATATTCATCTCAGTAGTGAGTGTGGTAAATCGCTGCAACTGAGCTTCCAGGGTTTCTCCAGGGATATAATCGAACATGTTGAAATTATGTCTTAACATATCCTGACGACTCTCTTTCATGTTTTCAACTCCCTCGTAGACCTTAAAATCAATTAAAAGCACAACTACAAGCTAAAATAAAACTTAAAAGTCAAACCCTTTGATTATAAACCTCAAAAGTCAACCTTAAAAGTCAAATTTAAAAAGTTAAACTCAAAAGTCAAACTTGAAAAGTCAAGCTTAAAAGTCAAATTTAAAAAGTTAAACTTAAAAGTCAAAATTAAAAAAATTAAACTCAAAAGTCAAACTTAAAATTGAACTCAAAAGTCAAACTTGAAAATTCAAACGGAAAAGTTAAATTTGAAATTTTAAAAGTTAAACGAAAAAGTCAAAGTTTAAAATCAAAGGTTAAACCTGAAAGTCAAAATCAAAATATTAAGTAAAAAGTTAAAAAAAAAAATAAAATAAAAAATAAAAGTCAAAAATTAAAATATAATTTGTTTATTAATTTTAATTTAATTTATTTATTATTATTATTATTATTTATTTTGGATGAAAAAAAAAATTTATAATTAAAAGGAATTGAGTTTTTGGTTAAAAATGAAAAAAAATGAAATTGGAACCGAAAATGACGCTTTATGAATTAAATTCGGAAGGGGGATGTCATCTAGCAATGTGGTCGAGTTGGTAAGTCGCTTGGTTTAGTTGGCTGGAGACTAGGGTTCGATCCCCGGCACCTCCAAAATTTTGTCCGCTTTTTTTTAAAAGCGAAGCTAGGGTTGTTCTTGCGAGGCTGCGCTTGCGAGGCCGAGTAAGCTGATGCGAGGACGCTGACCGCACACCGAGGTGCGAGGCCGTAAACCACCGAGACCAAGTCCGACGCCGTAAACTCCGAGCCGCAAGCTCGGATCATGAACTCTTTGGAACCCTAGCCGCCGGCCGCAAACTCCTCGCAAAAAACACCGATGTTTCGACTTTTTTGCTCCAAAACTCGATCAAAAACCCTTTTTTATGAAAAACACGAAGAACAAACCCCCCTTATTTTTGCGAGATCTATCCAAAAAACGCAAAAATATTTCGAAAATAAGATCAAATAATGCCCCAAATCTGACAAAGTTGACTGATACAACTTGGCTTTGATACCAATTGTAAGTCCCTAATTTTCCTGTGTATCAATCAGATCCGTTTGATGGTGCGAAATCCCAATCAAACGGATGATGTCAGATCAAATAGAAGAGAAGGAGAAGAAGAATAATATGAATCTTCGTATGAATTGATATGAATTAAAGTTCCAGATACAAAAGATTCACACAAAATGCTCTCTGGCCGTAAACTCTCTTCTCTCTGTCCATAAACTCCTTAGGGTTCATCCTTTCTCTCACACCCTCACCCCTATATACACACAAGAATATGGGCCGGTGGACATGGGCCGTAAATGGGTTTACGGCCGTAAGGTGTTTACGGCCGTAAACTCAACCGTAAACACGACCGTAAACTCCAAAAATATTACAGAAAAATATAATTTCCCACAAAAGCAAAGTATAAACCATATTTTGACCCAACAGATCGCTAAACCGGGTCGTGTAGGCGGCTAGGTCAGAACCAGCCATCTTCAAGTTCCATAGTTCCTGTTCCAGCTTTTGAATCTCGCCTCTTGGGCAGTACTCTTCTAATAGCAGGACTTTCAAGTCCTCCCAAGTCATAGCATTTGCGACTGTAAGAGTTACAGACTTCACATGGCCCTTCCACCATGTGAGGGCTCGGTCGGTGAACGTTCAAGCAGCAAATTTGACTTTGTTGTTTTCTCCGCAGGAACATATTTCAAATACCGTTTCGGTTTTCTCAAACCATTACATCAGTGCAATGACTCCTCCCGTACCATTAAACATCTTTGGTTTGGCGTTTGAGAACTCTTTGTAAGAACATTCCCTGACAGGACTAACCCCGTGGTTTTGATGATTGGTACTACTTCCATCCCCTCCATTGCTGTTGGAGTTAATTTGAGATAGGACTGCTGCTACTGCTGCAGTGATAGCAGCTTGCACCATGGGAGGATCATAAGTTGGAGGTGGTGGTGGCGGTGTTGGAGTTGTGTTTCTGTGTGCTGATCTACGCGGAGGCATTGTTCTGGTAAAGAAATAATAATGAAGACTATAAGTTTTTATTGATTGGAAGTCGTGCATTAGAGGGTTAGTTATATCAGCAATTTGGTTCGACCTTAGTCAATGATTTCGAAAGTTGATATAATAATTTAGATAATCTTGTGAATTACGAGAGGTATGCCAATGTGTTTAAAGAAATACTTCATATATATTAAAGATATGGAACGTTACATTTTTGTGGTCAGGAAAAATTTGACCTATCTAAAGGTCTCCGATTACAAGGTTAGGGAAAATAAAAACTTTATCCGAGGTCCTATGCTATAACAAAATTTTGGAAGTCGGGCAAGTCCTACTTGCGACGCGTATTGCGCTTGGAGCTAGACTCCGCGTCCAATTGTTTGGCTCCCATTAAACGTCTTTCAAAGATTGCTTGTTGTTCCTTCATCTCCCTTATTTCTGCAAGTGCTGCCTCCATTTGGCTTTGAAGCGCCCCTATGTGGAGTTGGGTATTCTCGTGTAGTTCGTCCAGGCGATGAATGTCAGCGGCGTTGCCCTGAACAACAACATTGATCTCACGTACTCGGACCGCTTGAACTCCCGATTGGTAGGTTTGGTTGGCTATCTTACCTACAATGACGGGAAGTGCTCGATCGGCTAAACTTCCACCACGGACATCGTAGAAGTCCCAACACATGCCATAAGGAGGGCATAGACCCTGTTGTTGGCTCCAATGGTGGATATGGCTCCCTCAAATGGGAGTGGGTCCTTGATAGCCCATTCTAATTGCGGGAGGTCGGGGAGCTGGTAGGTTGATTACCTCCGGTTCTGAGTCTGTTCCATCAACATCTTCCTCCTCCTCCATAGGTTCTTCTTCCTCTTCGACCTCTTCTGGGTCTTCTTCGGGATCTTCTTCCAACCATCCACCGTTACCTTCTTTCGGGTAGTAGGGATCTCCCGGGATGTGGAATCCGGCCATTGTGTCTGTACGAGAATAGAGGTGTGAAAATTGTCCAAAAGCGAATGCATATAAGTTGGCAAATTGGGGCTTTTATACTATTGCATAAAATATTCCTATAGTATTCTAAATATGTTTGTTTTGTTCTAAAGGTTATGTTTTTGGTAAGTTTTAGACTTGTTTTCCACTGCAGGTACTCCTTGGCATACGTTAGTCGGCTCTCGGACAAATATAGTTGATCAAGCTATATCCATCCGAGTTCCGATTACATGTTCCAAGGCATATATGCATTGTACAACTTGTCTATAATACTTCTCTAACATCGTCATTTATGATACCGACTCTAGTGTGAAATGAATGCATGTATACTTTTGTAAAATAAAATATTTTAAAAAGTATGACTCTTAATCAGAGTGTTTCTGCCCAGTTGTGTTTATAGTTGTATATCAAAAATTGGTTTTTATATATTTAGTTCACTATAAATAATGCTCTGATACCAATCTGTCACACCCCCAAACCTGAACGGCGGAAACGTTCGGGGGCGGATGACGTGTAACGCCCGTGTTTCTGGGCTTGCCATTTTTAGCAATGTAATAGTCTAGGTTAACCTTTGTAACCCAATTTGAAATAATAAAAATGTATTATTTGTGAATTTTGTGAATTATGTGAGTTATGTGTTTATTTGCTTAATTATGTGATATAATTGAATTAAGAATAAAATGAGCGTCAAAATTTAAGTGTAAAATAAACTTAATATCATTGGATAATGTTGTAGTAATTGAAACAAGGTTTCCGAATATATATAGAATGCCCAAATCTGACTTCGTATGAGGAAGTTATGATTTTCTGAAGTTTCGACTTGGCAGTATGCAGCCCGAATACTCGATTTGAGATCGAGTGGTTTTTAGCCGAAACAATCTAAACGAGAATCGAAGATCTCGTTGTTAGTAGCGAAACGATGAAAAGTTAAGGCGATAACGGACGCCGGACGAAGAAGTTATGAAAGTTTTTCTGTCCTGGCCTTCTAAAAAATAAATAATAAAAATAAAAGTCAAAATTAGCCGACGGAGTCTAAATGAAAGTTGTAGAGTATGGTCTGACCTACGCGTGGATATAAAGAACGTCGAAAACGGAGCTCATACGCAAAAGTTATGCAATTTAGAAGTTCGACGAGTCAAATTACGCCCAACGTACTCAGAGGGGTGCAACTTGTCTGACCAATACTCGAATGCCACCAATTGACGCATGCAGTGACGTCGAAGTATGCCTAGCGTAACCTAATTACGCCCAGCATACTGAGTACGCCCAGCGTAAATTGAAATTACGCCCAGCGTAATCCCAGACCCAGCAGCCTATAAATAGAACTCGAGATCAGCCATTTTCCTTGCGATTTTTCTTACTTTCTCTCTAAGTTTAGCATCGTTTTGCATGCCAATCATATCCCGAAGCCCCGGTATTATTCCCGAGCCCCGAAGCAAGTTCCGAAGTCCCGAGGATCCCGAGAAGTGAGATTTCCGAGCCGAAGCCCTGCCCGCGAGGAGCCCGGTTTTTGTGAAGATTTTCCAGATCTACGGAGAAACACTACTTCTGCAAGCCGTAGTGCTGCCCGATTGTCTTCCGATCAAGTGAGTGTGTAGTCATTTTCATTCCAACACAATATTATGAAGTATTCTATATAAAATACGTGCTATGTGTATATATTTTGCTGTTATATGTGTGAATGTATATTCACTCTCTTCTATCTCATAGATCTGATATATTCTCTATGAAATACGTGTTATGTGTGTATGCCTCATCTGTTGTGTGGAATATGTATTGATTAAAGCATGCTATACAGGTTTTTAAACCATGTATAAAAATGTATATTTTTATCTACTAATATGTTGGGTAGAACATGGGTAAATAATTGGTGTGAAATAAACAGATGAGAGGCCTCGGTGTTATTGGTGTTATTCTAGTCATTCAGCAGAGTATGGATGACGACCACAGACTATTCTAGACTATCCTGTGGAACACTAGCAGGCTCATTACCTGTAGGTGTTGTGAACGACGTGTTCACCGGTGTACTCTATCCCCCACATGGTTGCCTTTAGGGCACTTATTGTTGAGGAAGCCCCTCTGTAGTAATGTTCATCCTGATGAAAATCCTGAATTAGGTTCCTTATAATAGATGTTATTTTAGGGACATAAAGTGAGGATAACGGGAATGGGTAATCGGGTTTATTGTGGATTGTTGAAATTAAATATAATTATTGTGGGTTGAAAACCCTATATGCTCACCAGGCTCCCAAGCCTGACCCACTCAGTTTATTTGTATTACAGAAAGTGGCGCAAGAGCTTAAGATGGGCGAATCATCAAGTTGTTTTGTTTACAAGTCTGTATATGTATATATTTGTTGAATGACTTGTAATGTTAACGTTTATGCTTTATGATCTGTATCGGAACATGACATCCCGACTTTTGATTATGAAATGAAATCATATTTCTATATGAAATGTTTTGATAAATATCTATTTTATCATGTTTTGTTTTTGGGAACAAATTCCGCATCTCTTTTAAAATTAAAAGGATTTACTCTGAAAATGTTTAAAAAGCATAAATGAAATCGGTCTTTTCTGGCCGAGATTTTGGGGATGTCACATGACGTCATGTCCGGTATCAAAACAATTGTATAGTAAAGAAAGTAGACACCACCATATTACATTAGTAGAAGAGTTTACACGATTATATCAAAACAAGTTCAAAAGTTGATTACACAAATCATGATTCAAAAATATGCAAGCAACGTCATCGCATTAAGCTTCAAAAGATTTCTGACAACCTGCCTTAGTGATTCCCTGAGATAACAAGTCATTTCAAAGAAAAAGTGTCAACAAGTAGTGGTTTGAATAAATGTATGCCATTCGAAAGTTCGTGTATGTATTTTTAGAAAACCCCATATTTTCTTACAAGTTGTGTATTGAATCGTTTCACGTGTGAAATGTATGTTTGGAAACAGGAAAAATCCTTTATTTTCCTAAGTGTATAAATGCAGTCTTTAAATATTCAAGACCATAAACTGTAAGCACTATACCATGCTCAAAATATTGTTGTAAAGTCTTATTATAAAAATAAAACTATGTGAAGTTTGTTGAGATGCATAAAAGTAAATCATAATACTACTTTTCTATAAAGATATGATATTGCATTAATTGTACTTTCGGTGAGTTCTCATAACCATACTATCATATTTGCCTGCATGCAACGGTCTTCAGGCGTCGAAACGTTGTGACACTTGTCACCCCGCGGACTGTAGCTAGCAGTCAGGGTGCGGGATCATTAGTCCCGTATAGATCTATACACACTTGCCACGCTCTCCGGACGGGAGATTCTGGTTATAAGACAGGACTTATGGTAATACCCCCATTGGGTATAGTGAAGATGTTGTCTCACGAATTCTCAACTATGTATCATAAGTGTATGTTTGTTTTCGCAAAGTTTATCGTTTTTCAAAGTATTGCCAAAACCATGGTAGTAATATATATATTCCCATGAATATAAAATGTTGTAGTTGAAATGCTCACTGTTGGTATGAAATCGTATGCGTATTTATAAGTAAAACACATTTTGTATCCCAAAGTGGGTAAAGTAATGTAAGATGTTTATATGTTAACTAAACCATTGGTAGTTGTAAGCACATCATGCAATGTATACTCAAAAGTTCGATGTTTTCATGCGAGTAAGGTTATGTTTTTACTTGTATTCTCCCCTATATAGCGATAAAAGCCTTTTAAAAGCATTTAGAATGGTAGAAAAAGGGGTATGAACTCACTTGTTTGGGTTGGAGTGCGTGAGACGAGAATCGAGCAGAACTTCGACTGCAGAAAGTTACGTCTTCGGATCTCTCGGGGATCCCGGTAACGTAAAACCTTTGTCGGGGCTCGGGTATGGAATCGAGGGTGTCGGGATAGCCTCTGGAGCTCACAAGAGAGTAAAAGTGAGAGAGAGTTGAGTGTTGAGTGCCAAAAACCTAGAGCTCATGCACCCTTTATATAATGCTGGACACGTCGTACGCTGGGCGTACTCTGGAGTCGTCAGCGCTTACGACTCGGGTCTAGCTGAGCGTAGAGTCTGCTAGCCGATGGGATGCGACACTGTGTCTGAGTACGTTGGGCGTAATTTGAATTTCCAACTTCTAAATTCCGTAACTTTCACGTACGAGCTCCGTTTTTCGCGTTCTTTATATCCACGCGTAGGTGAGATTATTCTCTACAACTTTCATTTAGACTCCGTCGGGTAGTTTTGACTTTATTTTTAATAATATATTTTTAATAGGTTGGGACTGATAAAGTCCGTTAAAAATCCATAGCTCCTCTATCTGGTGTCCGTTTCCGTCTGTCTTTTTGTCGTTGCGATGCTCTTATCGAGATCCTCACCTTTCGTTTAGATTGCGTCAACTAAAAATGGCTCGATCTCTATTTCGAGTTTTTAGCTGCCTACTGTTATTCTAAAACTTCTAAAAATCATAACTTCCTCATATGAAGTCAGATTTGGGCGTTCTTTTTATGCATATCTACAGCTTAACGATATCTACGACTTTTATTTAGAAGCCTAAGGTTGTATAGTATTTTATTGAAATTTCATGTTTTACACTTAACAGCGTTTTACCGGTATTATTACGAATCTTAAAATGGTCATAACTTCTTCGTTATAACTCGGATTTTTGTGTTCTTTATATTATTGGAAACCACAACACGTTATCTATCACCTGGTATTTTCAAATTGAGCTTTTTGAACACTTTATTTTTTACGCTATTTTCATTAATTCACACAATATTACAAAAGAAGCTGACATTAGTCAAATATATTAATTTGAAATAACGGGTTGTTACATACGTCACGACAGGTAATTATTTGTTAGCATGGTTATGAAAACTCACATGATAAATGGAAATACGTTATTTTTACATGAAATTAATATTTTATTTATTTTACGTAATTATTCAGCGCTTCAAATGGTTTTATCTTTGAATAACACTATATGTTACGAAATTAAGTATGACATTTATATTTATACTTTTCAGTATTGGAATGCACAAACAAGCTTACAAATCAGCTTTGAAGGGAAAATATAGGATTTTCCGGGAAAGATACGATTACTACAAATAAACTGCTTACAACTTAGTTTTGTAGAAAATATCAGATTTTCTGGAAACAAATGTGATTTCATCTCATTGAATAACATATATTTTCATATAAATGTTTATGAACCCACCAACTTAAATGTTGACACTTTTTCTCAAATAACTTGTATTCTCAAGAAACCGGTAAAACAGGTACAACCACAAGCTTTTGAAGACGGAGTACTATAGACTCATGTCTTTTAAGTATTGTTTATACATTTTAGTGTTAAAACACAATGTTTTGAACATATATGTAAACACTTATATTTTATAAATGAATGGTTGTTGTTACTTTGATTACTATTATGCAATTGTTGTGATACTATACATGACGTCCTCCGCTCCTGAATGTTTCCGCTGTTCAGGTTTGGGGGTGTGAATGATTGGTATCAGAGCATTGTTTATAGTGAACTAAGTATATCAAACCATAAAAGATATATAACTAAATACAATGGGGGTTAAAGCACTCTGACCAAGAGTTATACTTTTAAAGTATAATAATATTTTTATAAAAGTATAAATACATGCTTACATACTAGGAAAAGTATCACAAGAAGAACAAAACAGAAGTATTTAGATGTTGAACACTACAGTAAAACCTAGACAGTTATGTAATCATATCTGGAATAAATATAGCCTGATCAACTATATTTATTTGAGATATCACCAACATGTGTTTGAGGGTGATTGTGGTGTTGCAACAAGTCTAAAACTTACCAATAAACCATACAGAGAACCTTTATCATTTAAAATACTGGTGGAGTATTTTGTAATATTATAAAAACAACATGTTTATATTCATTCTATTATTGTATAGACAGTATGGAAGGATATCCCCCGTAGGGAGATCCCTACTTCCCTAATCCGGACCCAAGAATTCTTTGTTACGTTAATTATCAAACCATAAATCACCAACTATTGGGAACTAAGGGGAAATCAGTTTCAAACATCGCAAACGAAGTTTGTATGTAAAAGTTATGACCGTCTATAGAAACAAACTGTCAGATAACAGTCTGCAACCTGTAACGGCCTGAAAACGTCACTTCAAACGTCGTGTATGGTATTTTAAAATGGTAATTTTTTTCCCAAACAATTTTCCCATCATCACTAATCAATTTAGTATTTGATTTTGGATCTAACTCAATTTCCCCGAAAAAAGTCTGACACAGTTGTGGATAAGAACGAAACAACACAATATTGGCTTTCCCACGAACGAATCTTCGAATGATTCATTGGAATAGTTATGGATCACGTTAACTGATTTTAAAAATACTTTATGATTCAGATAATAATATAGTATTTGATTCTACTTTCGAAATACGACAATCAGGAATCCTCCGACAAAACATTTTGAACGAAAATTTGACATAGTTACGTATTTTGTTAGGTAAATATGTTTATATATTTTGTACTGTAATTTTCGGGACATTGAACTAGTGTTTTCGAAAAAAACGTATGATGTCGGTTTTTATCGGACTGTTGTGCATAGATCGAGAAAGTGACACTTGTTCTAGTCTTATGGTGCCACTTGTCACAAAATTGTTCGACTCTCTCTCTCTCTCTCTCTCTCTATCTGCGACTAGCCACCGCCCTTCTGTCATACGTCGCCGCCATCATCAGCTCCACCTACTCTGATATGCCCTCTAGCTTCGGTCCAATCTCCAACCAACCCTACTCTAGCAAAGCAGCAACTCTAGTAGCCCAAAAAAACCGCCAACTCGCCGCCAAAGGTGGTTTTCTAGCAAGTCTGACGGTTTTTCGGTGAAACTCCTGGAGGTTTTCCGACGTGATTTTTCCAGACAAGATAAGATCCAACTAGTCCCGATCTACGACTCTCTTTCAACCTTTCGTTAAACGGAGTGTTTCCCATTTCGTTTCCGATTCTGATTCCGATTTTCGATCTGATCAACGCAACGATGTAGCACGCATCGAAAGTGAGTATTCATGATCGCATTTTCTAACTCTTTAATGTTTTCGGTGGAGAATAGTTGCAATTTTTTTGTTACTCATTTTTATATAAACATTCAAATAACTATTTATTATTTACATAATTATATAAATTGTTATTTATCAGTTTATTTAAACAAATAGCTATTTAAACTGATATGCACCTCTGTTGACACTATATATATATATATATATATATATATATATATATATATATATATATATATATACATGGTATTGTTCATTTTACTCATTTTACAACTGTTATACTATATAATTTTTGTTAAAAACTTCATACAGTTATTTCACATGGTAAAAACTTTTTTCCTAGTAACTTTGACACTTAAAGTTAAGCCACACACACACTTTTAGAACTATTTAAACACACGGGTTTTACATGAGACTCATTCATGATCTAAGTAATGCTTAACAAAATACATCTGACCTATAACCATTAATCCTGAGTGAGCGAGGAATGTTATGTATTTGTCTATATGGGTTGACACTCTACTTATGGTTGATAACTACAACCTTGACGATCGAGTTACATCGGGAGATAAATGTCCACATAGTTACAACGTCGATGAAGTATCAACAGAACTTTTGCGGCTCACAACAAGCACGCCAAGCAATGGAAGGAACGAGCCAAATAGCTCGGTTATAGGGACTCATTGTAACACCGAGTACACTCTAAAATCACTCATATAATTTGAAATAGTACTTCCACGTAGCGAAAACACATACTTATATGGTTTGCAAGTACATATATTTTATATAAGTCAAATGAGTACTTATATACAAATGACACAAACTTTTGGGTTATAAAAAGAAAATTTTTATATAACTTTGTAAATAATTATACACAATAAACTAATGCTTATAAGGTTTACAATTACACGATTACATATAGGTCAGGTAAGCACTTATACACAGTAAACATATACTTTTTGGTTAAAAAGAGTATACTTTTATATATAATGGAAAAGGAGCTATGTATAGTATAAACATATTTTTGTTATAAAAGTATACAACGTCAAAAACTGTGAACTCACTAACTTTATGTTGATATATTTTCAAAACACATGTATTCATAGGAACTTAAGAGCTAGAAGTACACACATGGGATTACACATGGAAATTTTTTTTATCTATCATTGCATTGTATTTTATAAATTCCTATATGTTAAGGCATGTATCATATTTTGATTATCATGTAATGATACAATTGATATTATGTACTCGTAGAACGAAGACAATGTAATTTCAATTTCAGTATTAATAGAAGTTGATATTTTATGTTATTATTTTTGTAGCGTTCAATGTATGCAATGACTATGATCTGTGAATAAGTCACACATACCGATGTTTTACCGTTAGCGAGGGGTGTGACAGCATAAGATTATACACCAAGTGATAGCAAAAAACCATTTCTCCTCATGAGAATGAAGATCTAGTATGTCGCGATGATATTTTCCTCTTAGACAAGTGTTGAGAGAAAAACTTTGAGACACACTTGAACAAACGTTAGAACAAGTATATTGTGGAATAGTTAATCTCGAAGGATCTAAAAGCTCCACAATAATATTTAGAGTTAGATGTTAGAGAGTTAGTTACGGAAAAGTAAAGAAATGGAAATGACAACAATTGTTATATCAAGTATACACGTAAGCTGATTCATAATGAGGAATGCATTCAAGCCAAGTTAATAAGTGAGATCAAACTTAGTGATTAAGTCACAAAAGACTTGCTCCGAAGAGAGATTGTAAACGATTATGAAAGTAAGAAGAGAGAGTAAGAGAGATAGAAAAGATAACTTCAGAGATGTGTATTCAGAATTAGATGCGTAAGTTTTTGATACAAGAGAAGGAGCTCTATTTATAGAGACTCATGAAGTACACTAGATTACGTCTCTAAGAGTAGTCATGCAAGGCATACTGGACAATAGAGAGTATTACAAAAAGATAAGTAAAGTAATCTAGTAAAAAGGATTGCGGTAGATAGAGACTGCGGTTGCGGTTGCTGATGAAGAAACTTGACTGTGGTGGCTTGTTGGTTGCGGTAGCTGAAGTTCAAGAGTGTCACTTTTTATGATTCAACAATTTTCCCCTAAGTGGCCTCTTTAACTTTTGATCAACTATCAAGTTTAAGAAACTTGATCAGGATCCACCAAAACTTCCTGATGTTCTCCAACCAGATGATTCTTCTTAAGATCTCAAACTTGACTTCTACAGTAGTGATCTTTGACTTTTCAATTGCGTTTCGGCAGATATCAAGTTGCTTCCTGGTGAGGCGATGCATAACAGTCATAGGAATGAAGTATTTGACATTATCGGTTTTCCTTTTGAATATGACTCCAAGTTCAGGATAGTTGGTTGCACCTAAGGATCTTTCTTCATAGCCTTCGGTAGGCATTGATGCGGGGTCAAATGGTGGCAAATCAAATTTCTTGGCAATGGTGGGGTAGATGTCTGCGTCAATTTTGGCAAAATCACAGACTGTTTCCTTCAAGAAAGTATTAGCCATTTCAAGTGCAATCTTCATCTTCGGGTGCTTCTCCGACTTGTGTTGGAACACCTTTGCAATGAGAAAGACTTCTTCCGAGTTCATACTGGGGAAATCAGCCTGGGTGCGGACATAATCATGTTCCCTTCTAGTCAGAGTGTACTGGATGAAGTCAGCCTTCATGAACTTCCTGATTTTATAGTTCTTGACTGCGGATGGTCTATCGTTAGACCATATATTCTCAATGGGAGAGGCATGCTTAGCATAAAACTAACTAAGTCTCTCAAATTCCATTGGCAGTCTTTTGGAGTCTGGAAGGTTGCGGTCGAAATGCTCAAATACTATGAAGTATCTGACATTCAGAGAGATTGGAACATCCCAGTAGCCATCCGAAGGGGGTTCCGCATATGTGAGGTGAGGAGTGTAATCATCATCAAGCAGTCTGTGGTGCGGATTGATCCAAGAATTTATCAAGGACTCATCCATGATGGTATCAAAATCGCATAGTCTCCATACTTCTTCAGCAAGTTTGGCTGCCTTCCAATCTTTTTTCCTTTGGGTGGTGGCGGGAGATTCATTTGAACTCGGAGAAGACATGTGCTCCACAAGGTTTTTGAAATGAGGGGGAGTCTCTGGTTTCTCAGGAGTGTTTTCCTGTTGCAATGGAGAGTTATGAGGTGGAGTGTGATGAGATGGTTGCGGTGAAGGTTGCGGTGTAGGTTGTGGTGTAGGAATTTTTTATGTAGTGATAGGGGGAGTTTGATGTTATGAGATAGAGTGGTTGGAGTGATGGACTTCTTCTTCTTCACTTCCCCCTCTTGAGGAGTTCAGACCTGGAGCCTCCTCAAGCCATTAACGAAGGCCATCAACTTTGGAAAAAACCTCTTGGAATTGAGCTTTGAGGGCTTCGGCCAGTTGTTGATTGTTGGGGATGGTGGGGGTTCAAGAGTAGTCTGTGAATCTCCTTGGTGTGATGAAGGATTTCGGGACCATGGAAATTTTTGGACAAGGATCTCTGCAAGCGGTTGATTGCAGTTTGAAGGACTGAGATTGCGGACTCATAGGCAGTGTGAGTCTCAACAATCAGCTTTTCGGAGTGGGAGGCTTGATCCGCAACGGCTGCTTGAAGATCTTTCTTAATTGCGGTTACCTCATAGATGAGGCGTTCCGTAGCAGCCATGAAATCATTGTGATCTGCTTATCTATTGTTATCAAGAGACCGGATCCTCATTTCCACCTTGAGTGAGATACGCTCAGCAGCCAATCTCTCACGTGTTTCCAGGCGTTCAATCCGTTCGATCAATGACTGCAGTCCAGGGATATTTTCTAGTTGTGGTTGAGTTGGCTTGACCGCAACAAGGATTTAATCAACCTTGGCTTGAAGACTTAAAAATTCTTTCCTGGTAACATCATTCTTCTTCTTTTTCTTCTTCTCTTTGGGCTTAGAAGTTGAATGATGAGAGCCACTGGATTCTTCTTCTTCATCGAACATCATGAGATCATCATCAGAAGGAGAGGGTTTGTTTACCTCTTGCAGATCAGCATCATCGAATCTGAAGGTGGGAGCAGAGCTCACTTCGATTTCGGGTCCTTCTTCTTGTGATCCTTGAACAGTATGCGGGAAGAACTTTGGAAACATGTTGGTCAGCAGTTTCTTCCTGAGCTTTGTGGAAGGTTTCGACCATTTCAGTCATCCAGTCTTGAACTTTCAGAATGGTGGCTATAGTATGGGCATTATTAATTGAATCTGCCCAATACTTAGCCACAACCTGGATTTCTTGTTCCTTTTGCTGTTGTTGCTTGATTTGTTGATCCTTGCTTGCTTGGAATGCCCTACGGAAAGCGTCATATTTTTGAATCTCGAATTCGGTTGTTGGATTGTAATTCAACCAAGAATCACTGGAGTCTTCACCGTCAAATCCTTTATATCGCACCGAGGTGTCCCTCGGGTCCACGGATCCTTGCATAATTGTGTTCACCGTGCCTAAACCACCTGTTACAGATGTAAGCAGAGTAGGATTTCCTGAGCTTCCTTGGTCTCCTTGACCCGTGGTCAAGTTTGGCCTCGGCTCAGTTCTGGCATGGGCGGAAGAAGTGCCCTGCGGTTGGGAAGGTGTTTCTAGTGTATGGGTGACATTCAAAAGGATGGAGTTCAACTCCTCAGGAGAAAATAAATGCAATCGGGAAGCCCTGGAGACTTTAGGGCACGAACCTGTATTATCCTCTTGGGATTGAACAGGGGGGAGTCTCCTCGTTGTTGGGAATCAGACTCACTTTCTGAGTTTGAGAGGTAGAAGATGGTAGTTTCAAATGGATGTACGGGCATCCCAAGGACTACCGGAGCCTGTTGAGAGGCTAAGGTATCTGTCTGGTCACGCATATGGCTAGAGGGATTGGTTTTGCATTTCTTGAGGATTGAAATGGGTTGGTTATCCTCGTCTGAATCACTGCTAGAGTCATGTTGACTTGGTTCCACAATAGTGATTACTGGTGGTGTTTTCCTTTTCTTGGAGGGTTTAGAAGCATCCTCTTTAGGAGTTCCTAATTTCTTGGTGTTGCGGGGGTCATGAAGTGTAGAAACTTTATGCTTTTGTCTTTGGCTATGGGAAATATTGGAGAGAGTTATAGAGGAAGGGATTGCGGTGCCTTTAGGGTTAACGATTGCGGATGGATTTGGAAGAGGTAAGGTAGGAAGGTATGGGTCAATACCTTCCGTAGCCTCGATGTGGTCTGAGACATCAGCAGTCTCAAGACCGAGGGTAGAAAGAATATAGGTAGGAAGTCTTCAGATTGGTCCAAACATTGATTGATCAGAGGAAGGATTGTACCTTTTGAGATCCTTGGTGACAAAGAAGTTGATGTCACTACCTATGTCGATCCCTGCGTCCGCATGTAGGTCTGAAATGCAGAAGGACCAGAACCTAGCAAAGGCGAGTTCGGTTGGGTTCTCCCTTGGAATAATCTTTGGGAATGTATTGAAGAAAGTCATCCTAAAGGATCTGTCCGTAGTTCATATCATGAACTGTGAAGATGCTCCACACCAGCTCTAACAGTTTGAGTCCCATATTATCCGTGCCTCCGGTTCTGTCGGATAGACTACGGATGACAAAGTGGCACACAAATTGCTAGACCACAGGCAATTGGTTCTTTTTGAATTCACCAATTCCTTTGATCCGTTTCTGATATCCTATTTGGTAAAGTGCCGAAGTAATGTCCGCCATTGATGGGGTGAAAATCTTGATGGAGGGATGAACAAGGAGGTTTATGGCAGTAAGAAACTTTTCTTTGGACAGAATGACCAGAGAATCGTTAATTAGGTTGAGATTAACTTCTTGGGGGTTTTCGAGTGGGCGATACGTGGAAAAGGCACATTTGAAGAGGGTTGAGATTGGGACAACATCTGTGAAAGCATAGAAGGGACCAAATAGAGGGTGATTCTTCAGGAATTTGATCATGAGTTTTGTGGGAGCATTATAGGAAGGGTGTTCTTCAAAAATGGCTCTGAAATTGCTTGAAGCAATTATGGGAGAGTCTGAACCAGTAGGGTTCACTGATCCAGAGGCCTTGGATTGTTTCTTCGATACACCGGATTTCAACATTGTTGTAAGTTTGAGAAAGCTTTGAAGAAGAAGGGTAGAATGCAAGAGAAGGTTTAAGGTTTAAAGAGCGTAAACTTTTCTTTTTGGAGAAGAAAGGGGTTTTATAGTGGCTTAAGGGAGCGGGAAACATTTTTTACCTAAGTAAATTTGGGTAAAAACGTTTGGGTTTATCTTTTGAATTAGCAAAAAGGGTTTGCATTTAATGAAATGTCAGATTTGATATCACGTATGGTGAACGTGTGGTGGGGGAAAGATTAATCCGTTGGATAAAGGGGAAGTTGTAACGGATGTGATGTTTTGCGGTAATAGCAAAAGTCATATTAAAAGGATTTGATTTAGAAAATCTTTCTTTTTGTCATCATACCTAAAATAGGTCTGACACGAGGTTTAGAGAAAAAAGAATGAGACAGTTTCTCAAAGGAATGTTTTTATTTAATGTTTTATTTAATGAAGGATCATTAAATAGCACACCATGTTTTTTTTGTTTTAAAAGAATGAACAGTCTGAAAATCAATTGATGTGACTATGGATGGACACATCATTGCGGATGGATCCTTTGCCATTGCGGATGACTACAGTGGAAGAAACTAAGAAGAGCACTTGTACAATAAGTTAGTAATAACAAACAAGAAGGACCAGTTAAAGATAAATATACTTCCAGTTATAAATAACTATTATAAATAACTTTCAGTTAGGACTGCAATGGAGACCAAGGATGGTCTACGGTGCCTATCAATTCAAGAAGAATTGAGGGTCAGGATTCATCATTCCTAACATTTGCAAGTGCTTTTGTAAATATATCAGCAATCTCTTCATGAGTACGGACAAAGATGAGTTCAATGTTACCTTTCAGAATGTGGTCTTTGATGAAGTGATATCGTAGTTTAATATGTTTCGTCTTTAAGTGTTGAATAGGATTATGAGAAATCGCTATGGAACTTTCAGAGTCACAGTAGACTGGTATCCGCAACATTCTGTATCTGTAGTCTAACAGTTGTGTCTTCATCCATAGAACTTTAGAGCAACAGCTGGTTGCGGCCACATCTTTGGCTTTTGCGGTATACAATGAAACACAACTTTGTTTTCTTGAGGACCAACTGACAAGTCTACCTCCCAGAAATTGACATCCACCTGAGGTGCTTTTTCGATCAAGTTTTCATCCAACATGATCCGCATCTATAAACACTTGAAGATTGAAATCATTGTCTGCGTGGTACCATAGACCAAGAAATTTGCTTCCTTTCAGGTACCGGAGAATTTGTTTGGCTGCGGTCATATGTGACACTTTTGGGTCAGCCTGATACCTTGCACATACACCAGTTGCAAAGACAATGTCTGGTCGGCTTGCGGTGAGGTACATTAGAGAGCCAATGATACCTCTATAAGTCTTGTGATCCACAGATTCGCCAGAGGGATCAGCAGAGATCTTATAACCGAAGGCCATGGGGACCTTAGCCGAAGAACAACAGTCCATGGAATATTTCTTCAAAAGTTCAGTCGTGTATTTTTCTTGATGAATGAATATCCCTTGTTGAATTTGTTTGACCTGAAGACCTAGAAAGAAATTAATCTCTCTATTCATGCTCATTTGGAATTTGTTTGTCATGAGCTTAGCAAATTCATCCACCATTCCTTGATCAGTCGATCCGAAGATGATATCATCCATGTATATTTGTACAAGCATAAGGTGGTCACCATTTGCTTTTCTCAATAAGGTGGGATCAATCACTCCTCTTTTGTAACCTGAAGAGACTAGAAATTCAGAAAGTCTCATACCAAGCTCTTGGGGCTTGCTTCAGACCGTAGATTGCTTTTTGAAGCTTGTAGCAGTGGTCAGGGAATTCAATACTTTCAAAGCCGGGAGGTTGCTGAAGATAAACCTTTTCTTTTAATTCCCCATTGAGAAAAGCACTCTTTACATCCATTTGGTGTACTTTGATGTTTTTGTGGGCTGCATATGCTAAGAAGATTCGGATGGCTTCCATTCGTGCCACCGGAGCATATGTTTCATCGTAGTCAACACCTTCAAGTTGACTGTACCCCTTTGCAACTAGCCTTGCTTTATTTCTGATGATCGCACCAGATTCATCTAACTTGTTCTTGAACACCCATCTTGTACCAACAATAGTGTGGCCTTTTGGTATGGGAACGAGTTGCCACACCTTGTTCCTTTTGAATTCTTCCAGTTCTTTTTGCATTTCAGAAATCTAATCAGGTTCCAATAATTCTTCTTTGATCGATCGTGGCTCGACTGCGGACATAAATGTTGCGTAGTGACAATGATCAGATAAGTCCTTGGCAGATCGAGTCTGGATACCTGCGGATGGGTTGCCAACGATTTGACTTGGTGGGTGGTCCTTCGTCCATACATGTAGACGAGGCATCAGATGATCAGCGGCTGCGATAGAGGGAATGTCTTCAATATCAGAAGTTTCTGCGGTTGGAGATGGCAGTTCCCCCTGGATTTGAGAACATCCTGCGGAATCATCTTGGCTTGTTGGAGCCAGAATGTAATTTTCTTGAGTAGTTTGGAGAGGTTCCCCCTGGATTGCTGATGGAAGTTCCTCTAGAACCTGAGAAGGTTCCCCTTGGACTGTGGATGGGAGAGTGATGATCCTAGAATCGGTTCTAGTGTCAATGTTCTCTATGAGTTTATCATCCGAATCCGAAGATACGTTTGATGGTAATGATTTTCTACGGATAGGAACTTGAGCATCATCAAGTACTGGAACCTCGATGGTTGTTGCTTGATCCAGAGTAGAGCTTTCCCCCTCAACCGGAGAGGTGAAAGTATTAAGAGATGCTACTTCGGATAGGGATGGACCAGAAACGTCTGCATGTTGTTGTTAAGCAGCTGGAGACACAAGAACTTCAGATAGTTTTGTCGTTTCAACAGGGTCGAAAAGGTCATCATAATTGACTTCAACTAGATTTAAAGGACCTGAAGAAGCAGGAATATCGCTTTCCATGGTTGCGGTGGTTTCAGTGGATGGAGGGGCGTTGCGGATGTGAGAATCATCAAATTTCACATCGAAGCTTTCAATGATTAGCCTTGTACGTCTGATGAGAACCCGGTAAGCAACCTTGTTCGTGGAGTAGCCAAGAAAGATGCATTCATCAGACTTCGGTGCAAATTTGTTAAGCTGATCTCTGTTGTTGATCAGAAAACATCTACACCCAAAGATATGAAAGAAGCGAACATTTGGTTTGCGGTTGTTAAGGCCCTCATACGGTGTTTTATGGAGGTGTTTGCACACAATGCTTCGGTTTTGAACAAAGCATGCGGTTGCTACAGCTTCAGCCCAGAAGTAAAGAGGAAGGTGTGCAAAGTTGAGCATGGATCTGGCTACTTCTACTAGTGTACGGTTCCTTCTCTCTACTACTCCATTTTGTTGTGGTGTATAAGGAGCTGAAAAGTTGTGAGTGATACCTTTAGACACCAAGAAGCTGTTGAGAGGATGATTAGTGAACACGGTGCCATTATCACTGCGGATTTGTTGTACTGGCAGCTTGATCTGAAGTTCTATTTCTTTGATGAAGTTGATGAGAATTTGCGGTGTTTCGGATTTGAGTCTAAGGAAGAAAACCCATGTGAAGCGAGTGAAGTCATCTACTATAACCAGTATATACTTTTTGTGATGGAGACTGGCTACAGTTGATGGACCGCAGAGATCAATGTGTAGAAGCTCAAGTGGTTCAGATATTGAAGAGTCAATCACCATAGGGTAACTTGCTTTGGACTGCTTACCACATTCACAAGCAGGACAGATAGTGTCATTGCTGAACTTGATAATAGGGAGTCCTCTGACCAGCTCTCCAGTGACCAAAGTGTTGATGTATCTGAAGTTGAGATGAGCGAGCTTGCAGTGCCATAGCCAGCTGACTTCCGATACAGCTTTGGAAAGGAAACACAACTGTGGTTTGCCAATGATAAGAGAGACATCCAGCGGATACATGGTACCCTCGGATCGAGATTTGATCAAACAGGTGCTCCTATCATTTTTCATTACATAACAAAATTGATCATCAAATTCAACTCAATGGCCTGCCTTACATAGTTGGCCAACACTGATGAGATTGTGTTTAAGGTTTTCTGCATAAGCAACCTTTTGAATTGAGAAGTTCCCCGTAGTGAGTACACCATAACCTCGGATGATTCCATTCGTATTGTTGCCGAATGTAACATTTCCACTATTGCAAATTGGCTTAAAATCCCGAAGGTATTCTAACCATCCGGTCATGTGCAAGGAGCAGGCACTGTCAATTAACCATTCATCTTCTTGTTCCACCTTGCACAAAGCCTAAGAATTACACGGTTAGTTTAGGCATCCAAACTAGTTTGGAGCCTTCAACAACTGATGAGTTTTTGAATGATGCATGGACCGAGGTTGCAGGGACTGGTTTCGTGTCAACTTTTAAACCTAGTCCTGGGAGTTTGGGTAGTTTTGGAGTGTTGTGTGTTTTTGCAAAGTTACGAGGTTTCTAGTCTTGGCAACTACACTGACACTCACAGGTTGAAATTTTGTCTTTTGTTCTGACACCACGTTTGGTCAGCGGTCTAAAGGATGAGTTTTTTGGCTTTTGACTAGTCCGAGGTTGAAAAGATCTGACATGAGTGTTGTTTGTTTTCTAAAAAGTTTGTTTTGAAAAAGGTTTAGCACGTGTAGATCTTTGAGTCCTTTTTGTTGGATTTGGCAGAATACCCTTCCACTTGTTAAAATTTTGATGTAACTTTAAATGTGTTAGAGTGGGTAAAATACCTTTCCATTTCGGATCATCTGAGGAATAGATTTGAAAAACACTGTTTTGAAAAGACTTTACACTCTTTTGAGTTGTGTTAGATGATTTAGGAATGACTGTTGAAACTGTACATTCCGTTTTGGATGTTTTCTTGATGGTAGAGTTTTTAGAAAAATAGTGAGAGAAAACAAATTTTTCTGGACTTTTGGATTTTTGAAATCTGACATGCTTTTTGTTTTTTGAAAACATTTGTCTATTTGTGCCTCGGGAGCGAATTTCTTCTTTGAAAGCCTTTTTAGCTAAGGATTTTGGTGAACCGCAGTCTTTGTTATTCAACTATGGTTTCCTAGAACCCTTTGGAATTTTGTGAAAACGTGGGCTTGAGTCATCAGAGCTTGAAGATTTTGGGATTTGAGAACATTGACCCACTTCAAAGTTTTTTATGGGTAATTCATGATGAATCGTTTGAAGAGTGGCAGAACTTTTGTTCGAAGACTGCGGTAGGGATGACTTGACTACCACAGAGTAAGTCTTAGATGAGACTTCAGTGGGATTTTTGTGGGACTTTTGACTACAGTGAGGGACACTACAGTCTGAGGATAGGGATGGAAAGTCTTTCGAGACTTCAGTGTCCTTAATGACAATTTCTTCATCAACTACGGATGATTTTTGATAATTTGTGAAGGTAGTGCCACAGATAGGAATTTGATCACATGTGTGACCCGAAACCTTAGGCACAATTTCCTCAATGACACAATTGTTGCTTAGATTATGCAGTCTACCGAAGTGAGTTTTGATATCTTCGGGAAAGGTCTTGTCATTGACTGGGAAATGAAATTCTCGGTCTGGTGGGACATACAGTCTGTCTTTGTTGAACCGGGGTGAGGAATCCATTACGGTAGGATATCCATTTGACCAACCCCAGTTATATGTGTTGTCCACGGTTCCATTATTTACCAAATTTTCAATAGCTTCACTTTCATTGAACAATTTTTCGATTAAAAGATTTAAGCGTACAATTTCACTCTGACCTAATTCTCTCTAGTTCAAAGCTATCTCTAATTAGATCTCACTCAACATTCTTGCATCTTTTTCTAACTCTAAATCTATTTCTAACATAGCCATTTTGAGTCTTTTGTTATCCAGTCGTCCTCTCACATGGAACATCTCGTGGGACGCAATGTTCTTCTCATATAAGGCTTTGTTATAATCTGTAAGGACGGCAACACATGTGTCGTTAAGATTATCTATGTAAGGTTGAAAATCATGCATGCTATAGTTTAGAGTTTGGATCATGAGTTTTACCTGTTCGACGATGCTTAGAGCTCCATCCTCTTCCATGTAGCAGTAGTTTTTGTCCATCTTTGTAGACCCATCATCATCAGCGGTTGCCAACATGTAGATCTTCCCTTTTCCACTGACACTGCTGATGGCCTCATCTTCGTCTCCGGATGACCAAACTTGATGGTCTCTTTTGACATGGGATACGTATGCCCTTGCCTTCTCCTTTTCTTCCAATTTTTGAGCCATTCTAAGGTAGAATGCTCTGTCTTTTACTACATTGGCCTTACAATCTCTTGCAAAATGATTCTCTTTGTTGCATTTGTGACAAACTACAACATCAGTCTTGTCTTCTGAGGGAGTACTGGAGTCAGTGGTTTGAGTAGGTTGCGGTGCTTCCTTTGGTTGAGTATTGTGATATTGCGGTGGTGGATGAGAACTTTTAGGATAATGTGAGTGATTGTTTTGTGGGTTGAAGTTACGATTGAAGGGTGGTTTGTTGAATTGTTGATTTTTGCGAAAAGAGTGAGGTGGTAGTCGGTTGAATTGTTTGCTAACTAGAGCAATTGCCTTTTGAAATTCTTCTTCATCATCATACTCTGAATCAGCTTCGTATGACTGAGGTGAAATGTCATACGAGGGGGAGTAAGATTGATTATGTGGAGTTTGTGCTATGAGAGCAAGAGGTCCTCTGAAGTCAGCACAGTCTTTGAGTACGGTGGATTCCTGTGCTTGCAGTTCTCCATAGAGTTTGTAGACTGACAAAGAATGAATCTTTCTATCACCTTGGACTATCATTTTAGCCGTAGTCCAATGTATTCCCAAACCATTAAGAAACTGAAGATTTGTTTCATGGTTACTGCGGATGGTGCCCCCATTGGATAACTTGATGACAATCAAGTTAAACCTTTTAAAGAAGTCTTCCAAACTTTCGCTAGTATGAGCTTTGAAGTTGTTAAACTCATTGAGTGCAGCTGTAAGCTTCTTGTCTTGTGCTTGTTCTGAGCCTTCGTAAAGATTCTTGAGAACATCCCAGATCTCTTTTTCTGATTTGCAATTTATGATAATATCGAAGTTGTCAAGAGCAACTCCACGGGAGATTTCATAAAAAGCAACAACATCATTTTCCATTTTATCGAGATCATCCTTGGTGGGACGGCTCATAGTTGGATGACCTCTTCCTAGTCTTGTTGTAGCTCCGTCAGTTTGGATTGGTGTAAGGACTGGGACATGTGGTCCTTCTTCTACGGATCGCCATACATCTCTACCAAGTCTCCTTAAATATCTTTCCATTCTTTGTGACCAGTGATGATACTCATTTGCAACAAGTATTGAGGCTCGATTAGAACCACCAACACTGTTGGAAACATTCAGAGATAACGATTGTGCCATATTTTTGAAGTTTTTTTTGTTTAAGAAATGAGCTTCAGTGGTATAGAAGGCTCTTCGAAAAATCAGAGTTCCGATTTTCAAAAAGCAACCACTATGGCTCTGATACCAATTGTTGAGAGAAAAACTTTGAGACACACTTGAACAAACGTTAGAATAAGTATATTGCGGAATAGTTAATCTCGAAAGATCTAAAAGCTCAACAATAATATTTAGAGTTAGATGTTAGATAGTTAGTAGCGGAAAAGTAAAGAAATGGAAATGACAACAATTGTTATATCAAGTATACACTTAAGCTGATTCATAACGAGGAATGCATTCAAGCCAAGTTAATAAGTGAGATCAAACTTAGTGATTAAATCACAAAAGAATTGCTCCGAAGAGAGATTGTAATCGATTATGAAAGTAAGAAGAGTGAGTAAGAGAGATAGAAAAAATAACTTCAGAGATGTGTATTCAGAAGTTAGATGTGTAAGTTTTTGATATAAGAGAATGAGCTCTATTTATAGAGACTCATGAAGTACACTAGATTACGTCTCTAAGAGTAGCCATGCAAGGCATACTGGACAATAGAGAGTATTACAAAAAGATAAGTAAAGTAATCTAGTAAAAAGGACTGCGGTAGATAGAGACTGCGGTTGCGGTTGCTGATGAAGAAACTTGATTGCGGTGGCTTGTTGGCTGCGGTAGCTGAAGTTCAAGAGGGTCACTTTTTATGATTCAACAACAAGTTTTTGACATTTGAAGATTTGGTATGTCGCAATGGAATATTGCCATATTGTCTAAGAATATAATCTAATAATACATAGAGGAGGATCACCACATAGCAATGTAATCGTTGGAGGCCATTTTATCAGTAGGATTGCAAAATCATTTGACATCTTATCAAATAAAGTGATATTGAGCATGAAGGGGTATGCACCATAAATCATGGATATGAATTTTCTTAAAACCATTGATTCTTTTGAAGAGATTCAAGGATTTACTAGATTGAAGACGGTGAAGGAAGAAAATGAAGAAGAAAAAAAGGAATGCAAACACTAAGAAGAGAGATGGAGACAAATGAAGAACAGAAAAGGAGAATTATAGGTAGGTTAGAGCCAAATTTGAAGAAAAAGTGAAGAAATCAATCACTGGAGGAACTAACAATGTAGATATGATTAAGGGATTAATGTAAAGAATTTCACATGTGCGAGAACATGTAGATCGACTTCATTAGATGGTAGATTGGTCATTGGATTGTAGAGAAACGACCTTGGGATAGAAATGTTATTCCTCTAGAAAGATTGGTTTGGGTTGATGTGGAAGGGGTGCCATTATGTGCTTGGAGTAAAGAAACTTTTCGAAAGATGCTAAACAAATAGGGAAATATAGTACACATGGAAGATGAATTAGGAGAAGATGTATACAAAAAGCGTATTTATGTTTTGAATACGTTTTAAGGAATAATTTCGGATGTTTTGAAAGTTGGTTTTGAGTATCATTTTTTATCGATTAGAATTAAAGAAGCTCTCGGGCGGGCTCCTTCATTTGCATGGGATACCACAAAACCGGGTTTTGATAATGGTGATATACTTGGGAAGTTTCAAGAAGATGGTAGTTGTAATAAAAATTGTGAAACAGAATAAGGCTCAAATAATCCTTTTGGCACATATGAGACTTGGGCAAAAATGAAAGAAGTTGATGAGAAAGAAAATGATCCTTTTGAAGTAGAAACTCTATGTCCTGATAAAAATAATTTGGAAGTTAATAATTCTGAGGAGGGGCAAAGTCAGTATTCTACATCAAGTATACAAAATCAACAGAAGATTCACATCCCTACTTGAGTTCCTGTTTAGACACATTAGTCCCATGATTTTCTACTGTTGAAAAAGAGTTTGTGGTCTCTTTTTACCCTCAACGAACTTTGGTTTCGAGTACGGTTGTTGTTTGGCAAGCAGCGTCTGCTGTGTCTGGAACAAATCAGACCACATCAAGTCTGAAATCGACTATTATGGTGGTTGAGGTTGTTGCTCAATTGAACAATGGTCAAAATGAAAAAATTTAAGAAGCTCCAGTTGGGTTTTATGGAGGTTTCGGTCAGGTATCAGGGATAATTAATTCTGAAGATAATCTCTCTCATCCTCCGGGGTTTTCAAATTTTATTAAGCATGGCGAGCATTCCGAAAGATCTATTAACAAGGGATCGTTTTTTAGAGAAATTCTAAAAAAACTTTGGATATCGGGAAGTCAATGGGATATAATTTGGATGGTTATTTTGATCATGTTAAAGAAATAGTTGAAGGAAATGGAGAGAAAAGGGGTTTGAAATGAACTATCTTTCTATAAACATTCAAGGAAAGGGTTGCAGAGATAAGCGGGGTTGGATTCGATCTTTATGTCAAAAGCTAATTTTCTAGTCATTCAAGAAACAAAAAATGGAAACTATTTATTTAGTTACAGTGAGGTCGTTTTGGGGAAATTACTCTTTTCTTTTGAAGTTTATCCTTTACGGGATGTTGTCGGGGTATCTTAAAAGTATGGGATTCGGATCGGATTTCTCATAAGAAAAGTCATATTTCTGAGTTTTTTCTTGCTATTGAGGCGGTATGGGTGAATTCTGGGTTGGAGGTGATGTTTATTGTGGTTTATTCTCCGCAAGGGTTGCAATGCAAGAGATAATTATGGAATCAACTTTTTCATTTAATTAATTATTTTCATGGAGAGTGTGTTTTGATGGGTGATTATAATGAAGTGCAAAATGATTTGGAAAGAATTGGTTCTCAATTTCACCAAAATTCAACTAGAATTTTTAACGACTTTATTGAGCAAGCCAACCTGACTGATATTCCTTTGGGCGGGCCACATTTTACTTGGAGTGATAAATGGGGATCAAAGTTTAGTAAGTTAGATCGGTTTTTCATTTTGGATGGGTTTTTGGATTCTTTCCTCACATTTCGGGTATGATTTTGGAAAAATTTATTTCGGATCATAACTCGATTCTCTTATTGGAGCATGTTGTTGATTATGGCCCAATTTTGTTTCGTGTGTTTCACTCTTGGCTCGATATGGACGGGTTTGATATGGTTGTTCATGACTCTTGGTCCTAAGCTCATGCCAGGACTGTATTTCATCGCCCTTGGGTTAAATTTAAGAAAAAACTTTAGTTTCTTAAATATAATCTTCAAGCTTGGAGTGCTAGTAGTCGTGTTCGTATGGGTACTAAGCATAGAGAACTTCAGCAGCCTCTTGATTCTATTGATATGCGGCTTACGGAAGAGAGGGGTACAATTGATTTACATGAGCAATGTGTTACAATGATTACAGAAATCACTAAGTTGGACCATATCTAACAGCTGGATTTAATCCAAAAGGCTAAGATTTGGTGGGGTATTGAGGGTGATGAGAACTTGGGATTTTTTTTCATGGTGTCATAAAGGATGGAGTGTGGGTTGATGAGCCGATTATTGTAAAGGATGAATTTCATGAAAATTTTCAATCTCAATGTTCCAAATTGAATGGCCCATGGCGTCGAACGGATTCTTCTTATTTTTTTAAGTTATCAGACTCTCAGATTCAGTTTCTTCAGGCTCCTTTTATCAATGAAGAAATAAAAAAGACGGTGTGGGATTGTGGGTCAACGAAGGCTCCGGGACTAGATGGTTTACTTTCATCTTTATTAAACGTTACTAGTATATTATGGAGAAATATTTCATTGATTTTGTGAGCCATTTCCATTCACACTCTTCTATTCCTAAGGGTGTAATGCTTCCTTTTTTACTTTGATTTTGAAAGTCAGTGATCCAAAGATTGTAAAAGATTTTAGACCAATAAGCCTAATTGGGTGGAAATATAAAAATATTGGTAAACTTTTAGCTAATAGATTGGCGGTGGTTATTGGTAGTGTGGTGAGCATGGAGTAGTCTTCTTTTATTCAGGGAAGACAAATTTTAGATGGTCCGTTTCTTCTGCCAGGGTTGTGGTGGCTGCAGCAGTAATAGCCTCTGTGACAGCAGCATAATGCTCGTCAAAAGTCTCAATCAGTGTGGTCTTAATAGACCTGAACATCTCTTGTTTTTACTTGGTCGCATACAGAAACACAAATACAAAAATCATTATGGACTGGCTCAAGTGCACACTAAATACTACCTTCCACACCAACCCATAGTCGCCCCTAATCCTCCTCCTAGGATCCTAATTCACAAGTACTCTATCCCTCATGGATATCAAACTACTATCTCAGTAGATTCCTCAATGAACATCTAGTTATCTCTCCTAGATTAATCTTTGACTCAAAACTCTCTTAAAAAGGTTCCTGCTATGTACCCTTACTCAGCACACACACAGAGCAAATAGTAGATAATATCAATCAATAGCAATCCCCCTAGGCATCATGAATCAGGCAACTCTAGCTCTAAATTCCTAAAATACCTAGCCTATCATCTAGCATGCAACTCAAATATCTCATAATATAAACAAATAAGGGTATCTTAGGAAAATCACCGTTCGGGCTCTGGTTGATTGTACATACTGCTTCATCTTGTTTCCTCTTAAAAACTTTTACTCGTTTTGAAAATCATTTCTCTTTAGAAAATTTCTCAAATCCTCAGATTGAGTCCAGACATACCCAAGGGAACATCTAAATCCCTCAAACCAAGGCTCTAATACAAACTTATAACGCTCTAAATTATCAAATAAAATTTTCATTTTTAAAACCACACAAAACACAGTTTCACATTTCTCAAACCCATATTTATAAGTTGTTCAAAACACAATACAACAAAATGTTTGACAATATCCCAAAATCCTCAAAACATAATCCCAAGCAGGTGTGTACAATCATGTTGATGCCTTCCTGCGATCCTAAGAGGTACCTGAAACACATTTCACGCAACACTGTAAACACGAAGCTTAGTGAGTTTCCAAAATACCACACACAAATAATTAGCCTCTCATGGCTATATCTCGATAAGGACCCTCCGGTCATGTGTCTCACTAAAGACCCTCTGGTCTCACAACTCGGGTTGGACCGTCCAGTCTGGTATCTCAGTGACGACCCTCCGGTCTCACAACTCAGTTTAGACCGTCCGATCCTAACACAATAAGGCACAAAATAGTATACATCATAAATCACAAAGACAAAATGCATGATATCACATAACTTAGTATAAGCACATAAAACCCTCCGGTCACACAGTATTACCACTCAGGTAAGTATAGTGAGAAGCATCACCTCGTAAGTAACCAAGTAGGTCTCGTACTCAACGATCAGTCTAGACTCCGCCTACATATCATAATCATCTCTAATTAACAATTTATAACAACTCCAAAGATGTTAAGCTAACCCTTTTACTGCCTCTCGGAAAGGGTGAAAGACCATTTTACCCCCCATGGCGTCCAAAGTCCACAACTTGACCAAACCCTAATAGTGAACAGAAGTCAACGTTCTAGTCAACAGTCCATGTTGACCCAACTCGTCGAGTGCATCTATGCGACTCGTTGAGATCCTTCGTTTATTTGAAATATCAGGAAAATCCAACTCAACTCGCCGAGTTGTCTCACCAATTCGCCGAGTTTGTAACGCGTCCAAACTATCGGTGGAAAACCCTAACCAACTCGTCGAGTTGGCTCACCAACTCGTCGAGTTCCTTCAATCCATTCTCTCATTCAGACGTCTTTAAGCAAGTCTCGGACCCAACACTCTAGATCTAGCCTCCTAAGGCTGAAATAACACATAAAGTTGCAAGCTTTATGTCCATGCATGGCATCTAGGGATAAGTTTGCCAAACCAAAGCTCAACAAAGGGTTTAAGGTATGGAAGTAGTCCAAAACTGGATAAATCTCGAGTCTTTAGACCTAAAGAGCCTAATAATGTCCAGATCTGAAGTCTTAGCTTCAAGGTAAGATCAAAGCCAATAAGGACCCAAGGGAAATGCTAAAAATGGCCATAACTCTCTAATGGAGAGATCTAACAAACAAGTGATCAAGTTAGTGGCTTTTTACCTCCAAATGGCCACTAACACTGAAAGAATACAGGATCCAAGGACTCCTTCTCGTTCCAAGCCTTTTGCTCCTCAAGCTCCTTCAAAGAATGCACCCAAAACACACTCTTAGCCTCTCTATCTCTTTCTCTCTCACATATGATAATAGCTCGATTAGGGTTTCTCTCAGGGTGTTAAGGTGATGAGGGAGGCGGGTAAAGTAGTTAAGGTTTTTTAAATAGGGTACAAACCTTGAGTATTAGGGTTTTCTCGCTTAGCTCCTACTCGTCGAGTTTTCTTGTCAAAATGAATATAAATTAGTTTAATTTTATACCTTGAAGTTGGGATGTTACAATTCTCCCTCACTAGAATCATATTTTTCCCTCGAAGTCATTCTCCGGAAACAGCTCTAGGTACTGCTCACGCATCTCGGACTCCGGCTCCCAAGTCCACTCGGATCCCATCTAATGTTGCCACTGAACCTGAACCAAGGGCACCTCTTTATTCCTCAAGACCTTCATCTTCTTATCCAAAATCGCCACTTGTTTCTCAATGTAGTTCGGGTGATCATCAACCTGAATGTCCTCTAAAGGGACCATTGTCGTCTCGTCGGCTACACACTTCCTCAGTTGGGACACATGGAAGATTTTATGGATATGGCTCAACTCTGCAGGCAAATCTAACCGATAAGCCACCTTACCTACTCGAGCAATCACTCTGAAAGGACCAATGTATTTAGGCCCAGCTTGCCCCGCTTCCTAAATCGGATCACCCCTTTCCATGGGGATACTTTCAAGAGGACAAAGTCGCCGACCTGGAATTCTAGGTCGGCACGTCTCCGGTCTGCGTAACTCTTCTGACGACTCTGGGCCGTCAGTAAACTCTGTCTGGCCTACTAGATTTGCTTTGTTGTCTTGAGCACTATTTCAGTGCTCCCCATCACTCTCTGCCCGACCTTTACCTAACAGATGGGAGTCTGACACCTCATCCCATACAAAAGCTCAAAGAGAGGCATCCCAATACTAGAGTGGTGGTTGTTGTTGTATGGAAACTCAGCCAAGGGTAGGTAGGTGCCCCAACTCCCACCAAAGTCTATAACACATGCGCGTAGCATGTCCTCGAGCGTCTGAATCGTCCGTTCGCTCTGTCCGTCTGTCGGTGGGTGGTATGCGGTGCTAAAATGCAGCTGGGTGCCCAACTCCTCATGAAATTTCTCTGGAACCTGAAAGTAAAACACACATCACGATCTGACACTATCAATGTTAGCACCACATGCCGGGCCACCACCTCTTGCACATAGACCTCAACCAATTTGTCAGCAGAAGAGCTCTCACTTATAGCCAGGAAGTGAGCACTCATCGTCAATCAATCTACAATCACCCATATCGCATCGACACCTTGCGCAGACCTCAGTAACTTGGTAATAAAATCCATGGAGATCTATTCCCACTTCCACAGGGAAATCTCCGAAGGCTGCAACTGGCCGCGAGGATGCTGGTGCTCTGCCTTGACCTGACGACAGGTCAAGCATCTCTCAACTACCCATGCCACATCTCTCTTTATACAGGGCCACCAATTATCCTTTTTCAAGTCCAAATACATCTTGGTGGCCCCATGATGGATCGAGAATCTCGAACTATGGGGCTCCTCCATCCAAATCCATCGAGCTCCACCCGAATATGGCACCCATATTCGTCCACGGAAGGTCATAAGCCCCCGACTATCAGTCTCAAACCCAGAAATATGCCCAATCACCCGCTCTCTCTTACAGTTCTCTAGTCTCATGGCCATCATGTGGGCCTCTCGGATGGTATCTAAGACTAGATTCGTCATTGTCATCCTCATACACACATCTCGGATCGGGGCACTCGCTACCCTACGACTCAGGGCGTCTGCTACCACATTAGCCTTGTTAGGGTGATACAAAATCTCACAATCACAGTCTTTCACTACATCCAACCACCTCCTCTGTCTCATATTTAGGTTGGGTTGATGCATAAGGTACTTCAGGCTCTTATGGTTCGTGTAAATGGTACATAAGACACTATAAAGATAGTGGCGCCAAATCTTGAGGGTGAATACCACCGCCCCCAACTCTAAGTCATGGGTGGGATACCTCGTCTCGTGAGGCTTTAGCTACCTTGAAGCATATTCTATCACATGCCCCCCTATGCATCAACATGGCACCCATCCCATATATGGATGCGTCACAGTAGACTACAAATTCCTCTACTCCCTCTGGAAGAGCTAACACTGGAGCTTCGTACAATCTCTGGCAAAGAGTCTCGAATGATGCATGCTTCTTAGGCCCCCAAGTAAAGATAACACCCTTCCTGGTCAATTTGGTGAGAGGAACGACAATCTTGGAGAAATCTAAAATAAACCTCCAATAATAGCCTGCCAGGCCCAGAAAACTCCTGATCTTGGATGGGGATCTCGGCACCTCCCATCGCATAACTGCCTCAGTCTTGGTCGGGTCGACGAAAATCCCATTCTGTTTAACAAGGTACCCTAAAAACTGGACCTCTCGTAACCAGAAATCACACTTGGAGAATCTGGCATAAAACCTCTCCATCCCTAGACCTCAAGTATAACAAAATGTCATTGACGAACACGATCACCGACCTATCCAACATGCTTCTACATCCAGTTCATGAGCTCCATGAACGCTGCTAGTGCATTGGTGATCCCAAAAGGCATCACCACAAACTCGTAATGCCCATAACGAGTCTTAAAGGTCGTCTTATGAATATCCTCCTCGCAGACACCCATATGATGATACCCAAATCTCAAATCAATCTTGGAAAACCAAGACACCCCCTGTAATTGATCAAACAAATCGTCGATCCTCGGTAGTGGATAACGGTTCTTGACCGTCAGATTGTTCAACTCCCAGTAGTCGATGTACATTCGGTGTGAACCATCCTTCTTCTTGACAAAAAGGATCGGCGCTCCCCACGCCGAGCTACTTGGTCTAATGAAACCCTTCCCCAGCAACTCCTGGAGCTGAGAAGATAACTCCTGCATCTCGGGCGGCGCAAGGCGATAAGGTGCCTTGGCAATAGGCACCGCCCCCGGAATCAGATCGATCCGGAACTCCACCTGTCTCTCAGGAGGCACACCCAGAAATTCCTAGGGAAAAACATTCGGGAACTCACATACTACTAGAACATTGGAAATAGAACTCGACTTCTCAGCGGCAACTCGCGTATCCATCACGTACGCTAAAAATCCCATGCATCCCTATTGTAGACACTGCCTCACCCTGGTGGTAGAGCATAAAGTTGATCCCGATCTAGTTCACTCGCTATAAACAGTAAGGACTCCCCCACTAGGGTAGACCTGGCAATGGGTCGGGTTTGGAGCGAATCGACCTTGATCCAAACCCTTTTAACAAATTCCAAAACCCAATCCAAACCCGCTCCATAACCCGCAGGGTTTTGAATAATCAAACCCATACCCTTATCCACCGAATCAGCAGATATCCAAACCTGCCCCAATAATCAAACACATTTTACTTAAATCATAAAATCACATTTGTAGTTACTTCCATTTGGTTTTTGACCCTTGATTGCATTGATAGAGAATAACAATTACAAACTTTCTTCCAGTTGATAAATGAATTTATTGATTTATAAATGAATTGGTGTTTACATTATGAAATATAAATGAAATGACATCATGATTCTAGGGAGAAGACTGCAAGTCAAGAAGTTGAGTCCCCGAGTCCTATGTATAAATAGTTTAGTCTTTGGCCTTTTCTCTTTGGACTTTTGATTGGTATTTAAAGTAAAATTTAGGTAGTATAAAATATAAATGTATAATTCTAAAATTTATATGGGGCGGGTTATAAATGGAGCGGATCAGTGATGATCCATACCCGACCCTTTTAATAAAAGGGTTAGCAGGTACGGGTCGTTAATGGGTAAATGGATCAAAAACTATGCTCCAAACCCATATAATTGTTAAGGGTTTGGATCGGATCAGGGTTAAAACCCGCTCCATTTCCAGGCCTACACTAGGGTCTTGTATGGTCACCGTCTGACACTCACAGTCAATCACGGCTCCAAACCGGCTCAACCAATCCATGCCCACAATGACACAGACATCACCCATCGCTATCGGCACCAGATCTATTAGAAACTCAATGCCAAAAATCTCTATAACACATCCTCAGAATATATTAGTGGAAAAAATCATATGCTCAGCGGCTATAGGAACCCTTAGTGGTCGACTCAACGCCTCGCGTATAACACTAATATGACAACTAAAGGATAAAGACACAAAAGATCGACTCGCACCTGAGTCAAAAAACACCAAGGTAGGCACAAAAATCACAAGAAAAGTACCTATATGCAACACATTATAAGCATAAGAAAATCTCAAAATAACACGAATAAGGAGATACGTACCAGCAACAACGTCAGGTGTTGTGCGGACCTCCTTCGCAGTCAGCTGGAATGCCCTCCACGAGCTCTCGGAACCTCGGCCTTCCCCAGTCGGCCATCAGTAACGTGAAAAGCAGCAAGATCAGAAGCATGGGTTGGTCCCTGAGTGAGATGGGGACACTCGGGGTTCCGGTAGCCATTCTGGTTGCAATGAACACAAACCGAAAATCCCTTGGGGAAGTCCTTAGCCATATGAGCATCCTTGCCACATTTGTAGCAAATCCCTACTCGGAAAGATCCCCCATGGTTTTTGCCGTACTTGCCACAAGTGCGGCCCTTCTGGCCTCCTGCTCTCGTATCAACAGGCTTAGCCCGCTTCATCGTCAGCTTCAACTGCACTGGTCTCTTGTCCCTCCCCTGAGGCTCTCCCTCCTCCCTGGCCTGAATCTCCAGCTCAATCCCTCTCCTCCTGGAATTGGTCTATAACTTGGCCAATGTCTGATATGATGAGTTCGCCACGAACTCTCGAATATCTCTCCTCAAAATTCTCAAGTATTGGCCCACACGTGCTTACTCAGTAGACACGTGCTCAGGGCAGAACAATGCCCTCTCATGAAACATCCTCGTAATCTCTATCACTGGTTTTGCCTTCTGATTGAGAGAAAGAACTCTTGTGCCAATCATTCCCTCTCCACCTGGGGAACATACTCATCTCTGAATAACTAGGTAAACCTCTCCCAAGTCACCGCAACATGATCTACAGGAGTAAAATCAATCGTCACGAACTTCCACCAGTCCTTCGCTCCCAAGTGAAGCTGGTTCAGTGCAAACCAAACTCTCAAGTTCTCCGGGCATGAACACGTATATAAACACCCCTAAATGTTGGAGATGTATCTCATGGTAGAAATCGGGTCCTGGGTCTCATCAAACTCTGGTAGCTTCGTGTTGCTGAACTATCGAAACAACAACGAGTCACCCCCTGTGGCCTTGCATCTGCCAAGGCTGTAGTGGCTGCAGCAGCAGCCTCTATAACAGCAGCATAACGCTTGTTGAAAGTCCCATTCAGCATGGTCTTAATAGACTTGAACATCTCTGGAATGGCCTCTCTGATAGTTGCGGCCACCTCCTCCGCAATGATAATGCGGATCTCCTCGTCACTGGTACCACCACCCCCACGTTTATTGCAGGTAATCACCATAGTCTTTCTGAAACACAAACACAAAAATCATCAGGGACTGGCTCAAGTGCACACTCAATTACCCACCCCTACATGCTCCTTAGAATCCTAAGGTTCTTACTTGGGTCGCATACAGATCTGGTGCTTTCATTAGTACGGGCCCAATACTACCTTCTACATCAACCCATAGTCGCCCCAAGTCCTCCTCCTAGGATCCCAATTCACAAGTACTTTATCCCTCACGGATATCAAACTACTCTCTCAATATATTCCTCAATGCACATCTAGGTGTCTCTCCTCGATAACTCGTTGACTCAAAACTCTCTCAAAAACATTCCTGCTATGTACCCCTACTCAGCACATACATAGAGCAAATAGCAAATAATATTAATCAATAACAATCCCCCTAGGCTAAGGCATCATGAATTAGGAAACTATAGCTCTAAATTCCTGGAATACCTAGCCTATCATCTAGCATGCAACTCTAATATCTCATAAGTATCTCATCTCATAATACATACAAATAAGGGTATCTTGGGAAAATCACCGTTCGAGCTCTGGCTGATTGTACACACAACTTCATCTCGTTTCCTCTTAAAAAACTTTTACTCATTTTGAAAATCATTTCTCTTTAGAAAATTCCTCAAATCCTCGATTTGAGTCTAGACATACCCGAGGGCACATCTGAATCCCTTAAACCAAGGCTATGATACCAACTTATAACGCTCTAAATTTTTAAATAAATTTTTCATTTTTAAAACCACACAAAACACAGTTTCACATTTATCAAACCCAAATTTATAAGTTGTTCAAAACACAAGACAACAAAATGTTTGAAAATATCTCAGAATCCTCAAAACATAATCGCAAGCTAGTGTGTACAATCATGCCGACGCCTTCCTGCGATCCTGAGAGTTACCTGAAACACATTTCACACAACACTATAAGCACGAATCTTAGCGAGTTCCCCAAAATACCACACACAAATAATTAGCCTCTCATGGCTATATCTCAATAAGGACCCACCGGCCATGTGTCTCAGTGAAGAACCTCCGGTCTCAAGACTCGGGTTGGACCCTCCAATCTGGTATCTCAGTGGGGACCCTCTGGTATCACAACTCGGTTTGGACCCTCCAGTCCTAACTCAATAAGGCACAAAATAGTATACAACATAAATCACAAAGACAAAATGCATGATATCACATAACTCAGTATAAGCACATAAGACCCTCCGGTCAATGACTCAATAAGACCCTCCGGTCATACAGTATTACCATTCAGGTAAGTATAGTAAGAAGACTCACCTCGTAAGTAAGCAAGTAAGTCTCGTACTCAACGATCGATCTAGACTCCGCCTACATATCATAATCATCTCTAATTAACAATTTATAACAACAACTCCAAAGATGTTAAGCTAACCCTTTTACTAACTCTCAGAAAGGGTGAAAGACCATTTTACCCCTCCATGGTCTCTAAAGTCCACAACTTGACCAAACCCTAATAGTCAACGGAAGTCAACGCCCAAGTCAGCAGTCCATGTTGACCCAACTCGTCGAGTGCATTTATGCGACTCGTTGAGTTCCTTCGTTTCTCTAAAATATCGGAAAAATCCAACTCAACTCGCCGAGTTGTCTCACCAACTCGCCGAGTTTGTAACGCATCCAAACGATCGGGGGAAAATCCTAACCAAGTTGTGGTGAGTCACGTCGTTTGTAAGACGTGACTTAAGGCGGTAAATTTTTATATAATTAATAACTATATATATATATATATATATATATATATATATATATATATATATATATATATATATATATATATATAAGGAACTCAAAAATGGTACAAACCACAAGAACAATTTTTTACCTTAAGAATGAAAAAATAAATTGTCGGGATTTAATTTTATTTATCGTCAAAATCTCGCGAGATGATATGACATTTTAGTAATCAATTAAGAGATTTTGATAATTTTCGGCGAATGTTAATTGTTTGGAGGGTACAAGTGACAAAAGCAAAATGATTAAAAGAAAATGAAAATTCGGCCATGTGGCCTCTCCAGGAGCTGACACGTGCCCCCACACCTCAGCGTGATCAGTGTCCAGCCCTTATTAGCTGGTGGGTTTTTTTCCACTCGTTTGGTTTTTCGGTCATAACTTTTTTTTTTTGAAAAATAAAATTTGAAAAAAACAAAGTTTTGAAATTTAATTCTCTACAAAAATCGCACAATCATGAAAATTAAAAAAAAAAAAAGAAAATATATTCTTTTATTTTTTTATATTATAAAAAAACCCAGAAAAAAATTCTCCAAAAATTATAAAAAATTAAGGAATGTTTCTACTCATTGTTCTAATGACTTTGTAAAAAGAAATTTTAAAAAATAAGGTGTTTTAGATACCAAATTTGATTTTAAAAGATTAAAAGTTTTTAAAAAACTGTTGAACATAATACGATGAAAATAAAGATTATTCAAAAATATTATGATTCAATATATTTATGATCCTTAATTTGTTGTGACCTAAAAATATTTTGATTCAAATATTTAATGATCTTTAATTATTCTATTTTTATGATTCAAAATTAAATTGTTCAAAAAATATAATGATCTAAATGTTGTGTTGAACTAAACCTTTATTTAATTCAATATATTATGATCCAAAAATGTATGATGCATAATATCGTTATGATTAAATATACTATTATTCAAAATTTTATGATCTAAAAATAATATGAAAGAAAAAGTATGAACGGAAATTATTATTATCCTTAATATTTTTCTTATTTAAAATTTTATAATTGTTAAACATTAAAACTCAAACCATATTTAGTTTAAAAAAAAAGCAAAAAATAATCAAAAAATAAAAACAAAAAAACCCTACTATCTTCAAATATGTAGTAAAGATATTAAAAAAACAAAAAAAATAAGAAAAAATACAAAAAAAAGGAAAAGAAAAATAATAACTTAAAAAACAAAAATAAAAAACAAAACAATAAAAAAAACAAAAAAAAATTAAAATCTTTAAAACCGAGCATATATCTATTTAAAAATTTTGATTTTTTTCACGAAAATTAAAAAAATTAAAAAAATTAGAAAAAACGAAAATAAAACAAAATAAATGAAAAAGAAAGAAAAATTCATTTAAATAACGTATAGTCTCTCGAGTTCGTATTACGTTCCATGTGCGTGCGTCGTCTGTAAACGCGTCACAACCAAATAAATGAGTTTGACGTTTGTGCATTGGCGAAATGATTGGTAGAAAATAGTAATTGCGGTTCCTATCAATTTTTGAGTTTCTACCAGATCTTGACCATATATATATATATATATATATATATATATATATATATATATTAAAACGATATTTTATTAAAGTTTGGCGTTAAATACAAATTAAGAGAGTCAATTTTTTTGAACCGAAGTGTAAATTGTACCAAACTTAAATTTTGGCTTGTGAGAAAAATAAATAAATTACTATTTTAATGAAAAAAGGTGGGCACCGAATTAAAATATTAAATTGGAAACAAACAATAAGATTTTGTATCGACGGTGGTCAAATGTCCTTCTGGTCCGCGTAGTCCCCGGTTAGCTGTATGCCCCATGGACTCCGTGATTGCGCCCACAATCCACCCTTTTGGCTTTTTCACCACCAATTTAGACCCCTTTCTATGGGTAAAAAAGTAAATCAATTTAATAATATGAAGTTTTAAATATTTTTTAGATTTTTTACACATAAAGTATACACCAAAATTACTTATCAATATTAAAGAAAACAACCCATTATCAAAAAGTAAAAGGCTTAATTATTTTCTTCAATTCTAGATGATTATATTGTTTTTAAGAGAAAATCATATAGGAAGTAGAATAAAAAAAGGAAAAGAATTTAACATCTAATATATATATATATATATATATATATATATATATATATATATATATATATATATATATATATATATATATATATATATATATATATATATATAATCAAACATGGGATTTCTGTTCAAATCTTATTATAGAAAATATGTCCTTTTTATGGGGTGTTTAACCCGTCCAAGGAATCGTGTAAGTCAACAAAATTTATAATACTCGTTTTTAGGACTAAATATCATGATGTTTTTTATGATAAGATCTTATTACAAAAGACTTCTACTTTTGTACGAAGTTTTGTTGTTCCAATGGACAATGTATGTCGATAAAGTTTAGTGTTGTGATATTTGATTTTAGGGCTACATGTATCTTAATGTTTTTATATTCTTTTTTTTTTAGAGTTTAAGCACTATGTTGTGTTTAATTAAAAAAAAATTAAAAATAAGTTAATAAGAAATGAGTTCTAATATATCTATAATTGACTTTAATATATATATATATATATATATATATATATATATATATATATATATATATATATATATATAGGAGGGTTCAATTGAAAAAAAAAAGGTTGAAAATGGGGGAATTATTCTCAGCCAATCATTTATTTTTGCTGCAAAAGCCTCCAACGTATCGGCGAAAATGAGAAAGGAATGCACATGTGTTTTCCAACAAAACATGTTTCCTTAAACTATGTTAAGTATTACCTTAATATATACAAAAACATAGTTTTTTTGTTTTTTATTTTTATTTTTAAGAAGCTATTTTTATCGAAAAATGATTTTAAATATACCAAAATTCATGATTATTTATACTCTATAAATAGACATCCATATTAATATAGTTTTAAGATAAAATAATTTTTTTATATATATTTTCAGCTATCGTTATTCATAAGTGAATAAAAATGAACCAGGTTTTTACTACAGTACATTCGTTATTCACTTATGAATAAAAACTATGATTAATTTTTTTTTTTACAATTTAAGTATCATTCATATATGAATATAACATATACTAAACATAGTATATTAATATTTAAATATTAGACGATACATTCACTTGTGAGTATTACATAGTATATTCATTTGTGAATGTTAGATGAGATATTCACTTATGAATATTAGATGATATTTTCATATGTGAATATTATATAATATTACATGGTATATCACATGAGAATAGTACATAGTATATTCACTTATGAATATTATATCGTATATTCACTTATGAATAATAGTTGGTATATTCATATGTGAATATTGCACAATATATTCATATCTGAATATTACAAGGTGTTTTCAGAAATATATAATTTTTTATATGTTATTCACATATGAATAACATACAGACTTACATATTTGTTTTGTGTTTTAATAATCATATATTGATTCAGGTGAGAAAACATATTCATATATGAATATAACGTGGTAATTTAGTTTATACATTTCATCAAACAGTTGGAGTGCATACAAGTTAACTTTTTTAAAAATGTGATAAATACGATACTTTGACTATTTAAATCTTACAAAATAGTAGATTGGTAGAGAAATATATGAAAATTTTCAAACAAAAAATGATTTGATCTTTTTCTAACCTTAATTTCGATGTTTTATTTGATGATCGATGTTGAATGAATGATACGAATTGAATTTTTTGTTGATTATCGATGATGTTGATCTAATGATGCTGGAAATATAATTAATCATAGATGTTGAAGATATGCTCGTATTCAAGCAGATTTGAAGGCTGGATTGAAAGAGCAAAAAATGATTTTTTGTTGTCAACTGTTGAATGTTGTTGATAACGTGTTATTAACGAAGATCGATGATTGATTAACACATAATGACGTTGATCGATGATTTAATTGAAGAAATCTGGATTGTTGAAGGTTGGAGGAGAAATTTGGATGATAACGATCGATTAGAATGAATTTCAATTGTTATCTAATTCTCTACACTTACGTATTTGTAATTGAAGGCTATTATATCATATTTACAAGTTTGCCACCGTGTCTTTTTATGCTTAAATTAAATGAGTGATTGAGAATGATTCCCTCATTCTCAACCTTTTTTATTTTCTCAATTAAACTCACCTCTCTCTCTCTCGCTCTCTCTCTCTCTCTCTCTCTCTCTCTCTATATATATATATATATATATATATATATATATATATATATATATATATATATATATATATATATATATATAGGGTTAAGTTCAAATGAGAACACTATTTAATGTGAGAACGTGAGAACACTACTTTATGTTACTATTCTCCTATGAATTTTGTATATACAGCGATATGACATTATTCATCAACAAATATACGAACAATCACACATTAATATTCATATTAAAATTTTGTATGTACAAATTTATGACATTATTCATCACCGAATATATGAACAATCACATATTTAATATTCACATTAGAATTTACTAAATTAATACACATATATATAAATTTTATAGTAGAATAGCAATATAAAATTGAATATATTCATATTATAATTATTACAATACTATACATATTAAATTCATAGTAGAATAATAACATAAAGTAGTATTCTCACGTTCTCACATTAAATTGTGTTCTCATTTGAACTTAACTATATATATATATATATATATATATATATATATATATATATATATATATATATATATATATATATATATATAAAGTCAAAACACCATTAAATTACAACCGTTACCAAAATTATATTCATCAAATACCATATTGTATTTACATACAAGTAAACTAGAAGTGACACTATATAATAAGTATATGAATTACATAATTTTATACATATAAAAGTCAAAACATCATTAAACTACAACGGTATAAAATTAAAACATCATTTGATTTCATCAAATATTTACTAAATTATATTCATCAGATACCATATTCTTTTCACATACAAATAAACTAGAAATAACACAATATAATAAGTATATGATTTACATAATCTTATACATATAAAAGTCAAAACTCCAATGGTATCAAGTTCAAATATCATTTAATTTGATCAAATATTTATTAAATTATATGCATCAAATACCATATTGCATTCACATACAAATGAAGGAGAAGTGACAATATATAATACCTTCAATGATTTACAAAATTTCATTCATATAAAAATTAAAACCCCATTAAATTACAATGTATCAAGTTAAAACAACATTTAATTTCATTTACTAAATTATATTCTTCAAATATCATATTCTATTCACACACAAATGAGCTAGAAGAGTCACTATATAATAGTTTTTTTTATCTCACACACACACACACCACATCATCATCATTCTCTTCCTTCCCTAAAACCCACACATCCATCCATATGCTTTGCTTCTTTCACTGTCTAAATCTTGGAAAAAGAAAGTAATGGAAGTTTAGCAGAGAAAAAGGACATAATCACACTGTGTGTTCGTCTTTTCTTGGTAACGATCACATCGTCTTCTTTACGCAATCTTTTTTCAACAAAACCCAAATTTTCAGAGAGTTATTCGTATATATGTAATGGCGAAAAGTGGGGTGTTTGAAAGAGATCCGACTGCAGCAGCGAAGGTGACGACCGACAACTTGAAGAAGGAATTACAGAGACTTGTTAAGTCGATTGTGGAGGAATCTTCACCAGATGAAGAAATTGGATTTGGATTTATAGATTGTATTGATAGAGCCACTCAAACTTTGCAGAGTTTGAAGGATTTGAAAGAGGGAATGAAACATCGATCATATGATAATACCAGTTTTGATTCGTGTCCTCAAGAATTCAATTGCCCTCTTTCGAAAGAAATCATGAGAGACCCAGTTATCATCTCTTCCGGAAAAGTAATTTCTTTGCTCAATTCCTCATTTTTTTTTTCTGATCGTTGTTTATACATGTTCACTGTGAATGTTCTAAACTGTTGAAATCGGAATTGAAATCGATCCCACTCATTTTATTGAAAAAGATTATCAGTGGGTAGATTCAGGGGACGATGCCTGGGTTCCTGTCATTGCATGGTTTAATTTCAATTCTTTTCATGGGTTCTCCGGTGGTGGTCCGATGACACGAAGAGGTAATAACGGCGGCGCTTGCGGTGGTGGGAAAAAACGTCACCGGACCACCGTTTACAGTCTAACTTTTCTATACCCGTGAACAGTGAATGGATAAGAACATGACAATGATTTTAGTTTTGGAGCGAATATTCTCTTATGATTTTATACCAAAACTTTCAATCACCGACACCATCTGTAATCTGCCAACTCCTTCATGGCTTTTCTCGTCGGGTTTCAAAAGATATTTTTTCGATTTAGAACTGGATTTCGGAATTTGATCAACTGGGTTGATGATTAATTTTGATTTTCGTGTAAATTTCTGGGATTTGGGTTTCTTAATGCGCTGATCATTTCTTGCTAATTTGCAGACATACGATAGAGCTTCAATCCAAAAATGGCTAAAAGCAGGGAACAGAACTTGCCCCAAAACCCAACAAGTTCTTACGCACACAATTCTAACTCCAAATCATCTTGTTCGCGATATGATCACGCAATGGTGCAAGAATCGCGGTGTTCGATTGCCGGGTCCTCTGGTCTACTCCGATCAAAATCTGGCGACCGAACCGAATCAGAGTCTTTTCCGATCACTTCTCAACAAGTTATCATCGAGTCTTCCCGATCAGAAAGAAGCCGCAAGTTCATTACGTTCATTAACAAAACGAATCCCATCTTTCCGTGCATTTTTCGGCGAATCTGATGATGCGATACCTCAATTGCTAGCCCCATTGTCAGTGATCAAACCCGAAACGGAAACTCACCGTGATCTTCAAGAAGATTTGATCACAACCCTTTTGAATCTATCGATTCACGACAACAACAAGAAAATCGTCGCCGAAACACCAAACGCGATTCCAATTTTACTGGACGCGTTAAGATTGGGAACAATAGAGACTCGAAGCAATGCAGCTGCAACCCTTTTCACTCTATCCGCCCTCGATTCCAACAAATCACTCATCGGAAAATCCGGCGCTTTAAAACCGCTGATCGATCTTTTAGACGAAGGGCACGTAATCGCAATGAAAGATGCCGCTTCGGCGATCTTCAATTTATGCATCGTCCATGAAAACAAAAGTCGAGCTGTGCGCGACGGAGCTGTAACCGTGATTTTAAAGAAAATCGGCGAGAGGGTTCAAGTCGACGAGTTATTGGCCATTCTTGCGATGCTTTCGAGCAACCAGAAGGCGGTGGAGGAGATGAGTGATCTCGGTGCAGTTTCTTGTTTGTTTTCTTTGATCAAGGAGACAAGTTGCGATCGGAACAAGGAGAACTGTATCGCAATCCTGCACACAATTTGTTTCAATGATCGGACGCAGTGGAGGGAGATGAAGGAGGAAGAAAGTAAGTACGGGACTCTGTCTAGGGTTGCCGGAGATGGGACTTCGAGAGCCAAACGGAAAGCCAATGGGATTCTTGATCGGATTAATAGACCGATTAATCGCACTCATACTGCTTGAGCTTCATTGGGTTTTCAAAGAAATCTGTAAATTCATCATCTTCTACATCAAGATTTTTTAGGGTTCATGAGTTTCATGACTCTACTGAATCTTAGGTTTTACTTTTTAGTCAACTTTGTTGCTAAGTTTGACCTCAAATTTTTGTAAATTCGTGTTTTCTATAGTTACCATCAATAACTGTTTCTTAAGAAAAAAAAAAGGTTATTTTTACTGAGAAATTATTATATTTTTTGCAATAAAATGAAATATGGTTGTATAGGTTGGTGAGAAAATCTATTTTGTTATACTTTTACCAAAATATGTAAATTTATTGTATAATAAGGTTTTAATCCTAAATATATTATAAGATATTATATAATATAAGTTGGTTAATACATTTAAGTTGTGCATATTTGCTGTCTTTGATCTTTGCACATGGCTTTTGTGGTAGATAACTTCAATTCCAATATACTAATCACATGATTTTCTTGTATCGTATTTGACTAAAATGCAAGCAAAATGATTTCGTACGATACCAGTTTTGGCAGGTTCGATAAAATATCTAGACTTATTATATGTTCAATAAAAGATTATTAAACATTTTTTTTATATAAGATAACATATGAAAATGAAAATGAGTCACGAAATTAAACTTGTAGGTTTTAGTGATACAAAACACAGTAAACAAATACGCAAACTTGATGACTAAAGTAATTTGAAGTTAATTAAATCGACCATAATTTTGGATCCGACAAGAGCAAAAGAAGTGTAGTTGCTTTCTCATGCATGTGCTTCATTAAGACCTTTTTGATGACTAGTCACGAGTACTACTGTTGCACTTAATCTGAAAGTTACTACGATTTAAGGTTGATGCGTTTTTAATATTTTATGTACTGTTATTGTTAAACAGTTACGCAATCTACTCAACCATATACATTGGAAGTTATCTTTGTTAGAATGATTTCGATTTTATATGATCTAAAGGAGCCGAAACATTAATGATTCTGAATCTTCTTTTCTGTTTTCAAATTTTGGTGTCACCCGCTAAATATTAGATGTCAAATTTGAACTTAAGATATTTATGAGTTTAGGTCATAGTGAAAAGCATCAAGTGCTTAAAAGAGAGAGAGATGATAATTGTTTGAAATAATTGAAGTGGGGTTGGGGGGGGTAGAGAGCCAAAATAGGAAGAATGTGCCCACAATCAATGGGGCAATGTGTCCCTTGCTTGTGTGATAGATGTAACATATTTTTTTGGTGGTCCATTTAACCATCCAAAATGGCACACATCCTTTTGTGAAAGTCTTTATTGAGAAACGGTTAGTATCCACATCACCCTTTTTGTCATATCACCACCATATTGCCTATTATAATAAACCTTTGGCACTATTCATGTCTTCAACCTTAACATGACGGTGGTAGTTGACAACATAGATTTTAGTTTTTTAAAAATTAAATATTTTTTTTTTATTTTTTTTACTTATCATTTTGCTTATATAGAATAATGATATGTAAAAATCTATTAATGATTTAATTCTCTATCTTAATCTTTTTTTAATATTTGATTTGATCTTATGAGTAGAAGGATGGATAAAAATAAAGGGTAAGAGAATATTTGATTTGTTTTTAGAGATGTGAATAATAATGAGTGTTTGAATGTGCTTTTGAAAATAATTATTTAATTATCTGATAACTTGAGGACTTAAGTAATACGATCGAAGATAAAAGATCAAATAAAAGCTGTAAAAAATTAAAAATCTGTGAGAATAGATAATTTATAGTATTAAATTATGAACAATATATCATGGTTACTTTATTAAACTATGAATATTATAATATTTTTTTACGAAACTTACAATTTAATACATAAACCATATTACAGAATTCAGGTTTACTCAATAGTTCTTAACATTTTTAGGGTTCTTATTTAAACATTTACAACCAAATCAATTACAAACACTTTAACTTAGGAATAATATAATTAACTTTTGTTAATCAAAATTTTGAAAGAATTGTACTTGTATTTTACATGATTTTCTCTACTTTTAATAATAAAAAAAGCCTTTTTGATATCATTAAATAAATAGGTTATTAGACAATATTTCATACAATTGTTGCAATAATCAACTTTTTCCAGATAAACAAATTCTATTTTTATATATCATTTTATTTAAGAATCAAGAGCTTTGATAGTTAAATTAATATCAAATACAACAAAATTGAATATCAACTATTTAGGTTGTAATGACTTTGTGAGACAATATATAACATGTGGTGAGTAGACTTGGTTATTCATGTATTCATGTCATTTTCATGTGTCCTGTTGTGTCATACAAATTCATGTATTTGTGTCTCGAATTATGAGGTCTAATTGTGAGTAACTTATGGACCAATGTTCAAATCATTACACTCGCCGACTCATTTGGTTCTGGATGTTCACTTGTAGTGACTCCTGAACATGGTCTCATATTCACGAGGAATAGTAAGTTGACCCGTAAACCATGGGTACAGAAGTTTCATTTTCAAAAAAAAAAAAAAAAAAAAAATCATAAAATAAAACCAAATATCAAATGATATAATATAATCATATAATTTGGGAGACGTGTACTTTTATCTTAGGACACCTCTATCTTTTATTAGAAGATCGGGGTGTTATAATGGTTGGATCAATGAGATATGTGAAAAAACACTTTCAAATAAAAGCATTTCGAGGGTACATACGAAAATCTCTAATTGGATAAAATTTAATATTCAAAAACAGAGAATAAAGAAGATGATATGATCTTGTGTACCAGAAAATTGATCAAAAACGGGCATATAACCCTTGTCTAAAAGCTAACAAAAAAAACTGTCATAAAATAGTTTCACAACCACCATAACATGTCATAAAGCTGCAACTAAAAACGGGTTAAAATACAAGATCACAAAACCGAGTTTAAGACATAAATTCAGATTTTAATGCATTTTTTATAAAACGGGTTCAAATACAAGAATTACAAAGTGATAGAAATCACCAACATCTTCTCCACAAAAAATCTTTTTTGTTTATTTCGTATATTGATTCCATAGACACTTAATTGGTTTAAAATCCCAAACATTCATTAAAATGTTTGTTTATTACTATAACTTCAAACAACAATATCACGTCTGAACATTATGTCTGCAATCAATTTTATGACATTACAGTTAATTAGTGAATATTATACAATAATATTCAAAACAAAAATAAAAAACACATCTAACATAATCAAGGGCGGTAAATAAAGTAAGCAAATAATGATGGTGATATATGATTATTATTTTAGTTGTGATACATTATGGTTATATTTATATGTGATGGTTAAATTCTAATGTCAACAAGTTATTGGCTGATTTTTAAATGTGATAGGTCAGAATCATGCTAAATTGACATGTTACCATGACCAATTAGCTTATAAGCATGCTCGTGTAGTTAACTCTTGACACGTTTCCAGTCGACATGATATTTATTAAACTATTGAGAATTGAGAATATGTCAAAAGTTTATTGTTTACAAATATGGTTTGAAATTATTTGATATGATCTAGTCTAAAGGTACTCAAAAGCTTTAAATTATAAAGTCAAAAAGATATTTTATGTGTATAAAGTATAAACAACTCCTGTACAAGTTATATGAACACTTTCTAATTAACTTTTGTTTCTTTGGACCGAGAATTTCCTAGGATTGGGCCATCTGTGCCGACCACATCATCTAGGCTACGACCGTAGTTCTAATACCATTTGTTAGGATCGCTACCAGCTAAACCATGCTCAACTTAGAAGAAAAATGAGGTTTCATTTTCTAAAACCAATTGGTGATAGAAGTGATTACCCATTGTCTTATATGCTAGCATCTAGTTTCTTATTTTACCAAAGTGGGATTGGGTTTGCACCCCAAAAATGAACTGAATGTTGTATCGATCAGATATAATTTAAGTATAAAGAACTAAAGAAAACTAATCTAAGCAAATAAAGAACAAAAAGTAAAGAACACAAAGAATTCTCCAAATTGTCTTTCACCAAGAAAATGTTTGTTTTCACCAAGAAAACGAGTTATCACAAGTCACCAAGACGAACTCAACATTAGGGTTTACCCTAATGTTGAATATATACTAATCTATACAAGTATACCCCTTGATTGAAGGGATTGTATCTAATATAAACTAAGAACCGATCTTTATCACAAAGATATCGAATCTGATATCTATTCTATACTTATCTGTATCATTACCTAATATACAAAAGTTACATAGAATAACTATCTACATGCTTACACTGATAGACGTGAGACGCTGGCATTGATGTTGATCTTGATGTTGGCGCTGACAGTTAGCGTATAGAGTGTTTGACTTATCAGATCATAAGGTGTGACCTAACAATCTCCCCCTATCTGATGATGTCAAAACTAACCTTCAATGAATCCTTTAGCTCGTGCTCCCCCAAAGAGTAAGATTGAAATTTTAAGTTCTTCAACTTTAATGAATGCTCCCCCTGAGAAGATGAATGACTTCCCATTTTTTTATTGCCAAGCAATTGAGGTAGCATATATGAATCACAGCAGACGGACGAAGAGATGATGAGTTGAGAATGGTTATGTCAACTTGACTCCCCCTTAGATTTTTCTTTTCTTTAGATCAATAACATTTAGTAGATTCGTCAGCTTTAGCAAGATTTCTTCAGCTTTATCAAGATTCTCCCATTTTTTTTACATCAACAGCAAATACGGGTTTGGAGGAAGCAACCAGAGTATCATAATTGTAGCTTGCAGTCTATTAAGATTGTGATGTCTCCTGATAGTATAGGTTTGAACTACCATTCATTAACATAGTGTTGCGATATTTCATCAGCATGTGGTTTCATACGTTGAGTCATTAATCACTTGTATTAGAAGAAAACGGCAAGAGTGGTATGATGTGTCTAATACATTCCGGTATGAAATGTACACATCGACAAAGAGTGTCAAAGTTTTATCAGTGTATTGCTAATACAGTGAATCGTTAACTTCTTAATAGAAGAATTGTTGGGAAATAGTGGGCAGGTGTGTGTGTGTGTGTGTGTAATACATCACGGATAATGATATACCCATCGGCACATATTTTTCGAATTCTCATCAGCGTCTGGTATCATATGTTGAATCATAAAGTTCTAAAGAAAATTTATAGAGAGAATGGTTTGATGCGTGTGATAAGTTGTGGTGTTTTAGCTTAACCATCGGCATAGATTTTTCAATCTCTCATCAACATATGGTACATTACGTTTAATCATAAAGCTTTAAAGAATAATATAAGGGAAAAACGGGGTTGGTGCATGTGATAGCCTATAGTACATAGACTAACTATCGGCACAAAATTTCAAACTCTTATCAGTGTTAGGTATATCACAATGGATCGTCAAGTTTTATTAAGAAGATATTAAGGAAAGAATAGATTTTTCAGTCACGTTGAGATGGAATCAACGTGAATCGAAAATGATGTTAACTCATCAACAAGAAGTGGTTTAACCTCCGTATGATATAGTTAAGTTGTTGTCTAAAAATATAAAGTCCACCATCAATTCATTTAATATGGTACACGAAAGAATAGTAAATAGTATAAGAATATAAAACAAGGCTAGTCAAACAAAGAAAAAGAATATACAACCTTTTTTAGAGGCCCTCTACATAGCCTTTTCAGAAGAATCATAAAGGCAGACAATCTTTTGCATAGTATCATCAAAGATAAATATTTTGAAATAACTACACATTAATTAACTTCTTTTCTTTGAGATATCTACCCTTCAAGTCTAGCCATAAAAGAAAACAAAACCAAAGATAAACCCATCAATATACAATACATCTCACTATAAACCAAGAGTGATGAAACCATTTACCATTGAAACGTTGTGTGACATCCATAAATTCATGAAAATCTAAAACTTTTTCAAGCATTCAAAAACCATTATTTATTACAAAAATGTTTTCAAAGTAGTTTCATATCAGAGTATCCCAGAAATCAAATCATAAAAATGCGAGGAGGTGCACGATCACGCCTTCGCCTTCCCGCGATCATCCGAAGTACCTGAAACAAAATCCAAAACTGTAAGTCTGAAGCTTAGTGAGTTCCCCCAAAATACCAACGCCATACAAACCATAACCATATCATAACAAAAAAAAACATACATATAGAGTCTATTTTATGACTTGACCACCCTCACCGGGCCGTCAGTCTGTCTGGCCCACTCTCAGAACCTTCAGCATGTCTGGTCCGCCCTCCCGGGCCTTTAGCCTGCCTGGACCGTTCTTTGGGCCTTCGGCCTGACTGATATGCCCCATTGGGCTGCAGTCTATCCGAGCTGCCCTGGGTATGTTGGCCTACAGCACAAAGCAGGTTCGCCTCAACCTACCCCTAAACACACAATCAACACATAGATAACAATGCTAGTATATACAAACAGTCAGACTAATCTAACATATCACTAATCATAGCATCATACTATAAACCAGGATACCGACCTAACAAGTCACTAAGCATATCATCATGCAATAACCAGGATAACAATCCAAAAAGAAGGATCGGCATTGGTGCCTTCGACCTTGTTAGTAGTGAGGACAACTCACCTCACAATGTCGATCGGAACTAAAATATCAAACTCCCAAAGCACGGATCCATACACCAACACCTACAACCACCAATGACCTACTTCCATAAATTCCCAAATTACCAAAATACCCTCTGAACTCAAACTGTCCAGCCCTTAGTCAAAGTCAAATTCAACGGTCAAGGTCAACAGTCCATGTTGACCCAACTCATCGAGTGTAGCTTATAGACTCGCAGAGTTCCTTCAGAACCCAGAAAGTCGCGAAAACCCCAGTCAAATCGTCGAGTTACTAAGTAACTCGTCGAGTCCATGCAACATCCAGAATATTGGGAAAACCCTAACCAACTAGTCGAGTCATCATGCTAACTCGTCGAGTTCATGCAGAATCCAAAAAGTGGGAAACCCTCATCCAACTCGTTGAGTTGACTATGCAACTCGTCAAGTTCCTTCGGTCATTTTCTTATTCAGACGTTTTTAAGAAAAACCAAGGCTCCAAACTGTAGATCTAAACTCCTAGGGTGTAGTTACCACGTAAAATTGCTAACTTTAAGTGCATGCATGGATTCAAGAAGCTAAAACACTCAAAACTAGCCTTAGGAAGAGGTTTAGGGCAAGGAGAAGGGCCAAAGCTTCATAAAGCTTGAGGCTTTATGTCAATGAGGGCCTAGAGGAGTCCAGATCTGAAGTTACAACTTCAAATCGTGCTCAAAATCAGAAATGCTTCAAGGATAAGCTAGAAATGGCCCTAAACTCTTGGATGAATAGATCTAGTAAGAGAATGATCAAGGTAATGACTTTTTACCTTCAAATGAATGCCAAAACAATGTAGATGTCGGATCTACAAGCCCCTTCTCATTCCAAGCTTCTAACTCTTCAAACCTCTTCAAGAAATTTACCAAATACACATTTTTAGCCTCACACACACTCAAAATAGGGTTAGATCGATTAGGGTTTGCTTCTGGACGTGAAAAGGTGGTAAAGAGGCTGGAAGGAAGGACTTAAGGTGCTTTAAATAGCGTGAAAACCCTAAAAATTAAGGTTTTCATGCACAACCTCTACTCGTTGAGTTAGGGTCCTCCAACTCGTCGAGTAGGTTCCATAAAACACACGGCCATATTAGTCTCTACACAACGAGTTGGGGCAGCCAACTCGTCGAGTAGGTCTATAATTATGAATATAAAGCTTTAAAATTTATACCTGGGAGTCGGGGGTGTTACACGTTATAGATGGATTCCAAGCTTCATATTCATCAGGAGCAAGAGAGGAGCAGAAAATGGTCTTTGTAATCAACGAGTTAACTTGCTGAAATCCATGAAACCATCATGTTGTCAAGATCAACACAGGGGTATTCGAGGTTTTATCGAATTATGAGTCAATAGATGAAAACAAGACTTACTGCATTGATGGTTTCTCCTTGCATTCATAACAGTGAGTGGAGGAGAAAGAGGATATTCGCAAGAATAAGAGGACATGATGCCACTCTTTTTCTCAACACTAAGAACATTCAAAACATTCTGGATGACTCCAGCTCTTGCAAACTCTGGAGGAAGGAGGTGCAAATAAAACTTAGATATGATTGAAAGATAGAGAGAAGAGAGAAAAGAGAATACATGTAAATAGTAAAAGCAAAGCTTAAGCAAACTATGTAAAAATCTGTAAACATAATAAAAGAAGCATTTGTCTTTTTTTTATGTTTTTAGAAAGCAAGGAAAAGTAATGTTAAATCAGACGAGTTAGAAAACAATTAAGTCATTGAAAGCATGCCAAGATCTCCAATCAATTTGTTTAGAGTCTTCTCGTCCAATTCCTTGTTGAAAATGCCAACCAGCTGATCAGTGGATGGAATGTAGAACAACTCCATTTTTCCCTTTTGAACGATGTCCCCATTGAAGTGATGATAGATATCAATGTGCTTGGTCTTAGAATGTTGCCTTGGGTTCTATATCATTTGAATGGGACTAGTGTTGTCACAACGTATGGGAGTCTTTGAGAAGTTTAGACCATAATCTAAGAGTTGATTCTGAATCCATAGAATATGAGCATAACACCTTCTAGCGGCTACATATTCAACTTCAGCGGTAGAACAAGCCATTGATGTTTGCTTCTTGTTGGATCAGCTTACCGGTCTATCTCCAAGCATTTGAGCTCCTCCTGAAGTAATTTTAGGATCAATTCCATAACCACCATGATCGTAGTCTGTGTATCCCACCAGCTTGAACTCAAAATCATGAGGATACCATAACCCAATATTGGGTGTATGCTTTAAGTAGCGAAAAATCCTTTTTGCAGCAAGAAGATGAGATTCCTTAGGACTGGCTTGATAACAAGAACACAATATAGTAGCAAACATAATGTCAAGGTGACTTACAGTAAGATAGAGCAAAGATCCTATCATTCCTCGATATAGAGTTGCATTCGCATATGCGCCATTTATATCAGTGCCAATAGATGCTGATGAGGACATCAGAGTCTTTACCGGCTTGAAATCAGAGAAACCATACTTCTTCAGCATGTCTGCAATATATTTAGCTTCACAAAAAAATTTCATCATTTAGTTGTTTAACTGCAAACCCAAAAAGAAAGTTAGTTCACCCATCATGCTCATCTCGAACTTCTTAGCCATGATCTTCGCAAATTTTGAACTTAGTTTTTCATCAGTGGATTCGAAAATTATATCATCAACATACACTTGAGCAAAAATGATGTGAGATCCTTAATGTTTGATGAACAAAGAGTTGTCAATATTTCCTCGTTTGTATCCACTTGCAAGAAGATAGCTCGCCAATGTGTCATACCATGCTCTAGGTGCCTACTTTAAACCATAGACAGCTTTATCAGGACGATACACATTATTTGGAAACTCTTCAATTTCAAACCCTGGAGGTTGCTTTAGAAAAACTTCTTCTTGAAGATCTCCTTGTAAGAAGGCAGTCTTGACATCCATTTGATAGACTTTGAAGTTCTTGAAAGAAGCAAAGGCAAGAAACAAATGAATAGCTTTAAGTCTAGAAACAGGAGCAAATGTGTCATCATAGTCTAACCCTTCCAGCTGACAAAACCTTGAGCCACAAGTCTAGCTTTATTTTTTATGACGATCCCATCTTCATCTATCTTATTCCTGAATACCCAACGAGTGTCAATGATATTTTTTCCTTGGGGATTGGGAACAAAAGTCCACACACGATAACATTCAAATTCATTCAGCACATCCTGCATAGCCTTGATTCAGTCAGCTTCTTTTAGGGCGTCAGTGACATTCTTTGGTTCAATCATCAAGACAAAATTCACCACCATGCAGAAGTTGCTACTAACTCTGGTACGAGTGAGAATCACATAATTTACATCTCCAATGATTTGAGATTCAGGATGATCTCGAAGAATTTTTAGATTAGAGCGTTCATATGTATTACTTTGAGCAAAGTCTTCCTGATTAGATGGCCCAACTTCTTCAAAGAGGACATGCTGATCTTCAGAGATAGGATGTGAGTTCATGATTTGATCAACATTTGGAACAACAAACTCAGTGTCATTTGGCAAGAAATAAGGAATGGGTTCTGAAGGACTGTAAGTAAGTTCATTCAGAATTGATGAGGGATGATCAACCCGATCATGAATAAATGAGTCTTCATCGAAAGTGACATGAGTTTTTTCCTCAACATTTTGCCTTGAAATATTGAATACCTCGAAAGCCTTGGATACACTAGAATAACCTAAAAACACTCATTCATCAGCTTTAGCTTCAAACTTCGAGCGCTGATCTCTTTAATTCAAGATTTAACAAACACACCCAAACACATGAAAATAAGAGATGTCCAGTTCCATTCCCTTAAGTAGCTCATAGGCAGTTTTCCTATGACGCTAAACAATAATAAATTGTTTTGGGTATAACATGTTGTGTTGACATCTTCAGCTCAAAATGACAAAGGAAGACTAGCTTCAATGACCATAGTTCTTCCAGCTTCAATGAGAGTTACGTTTCTTCTCTCCACAATACCATTTTGTTGACAAGTTCTAGCAGCGGAGAAATTCTGAGAAAATCCTGAAATTAAGCAAAAATCTTCCAATGAGGAGTTTCTAAATTTAGTTCCATGTTTATTATGTAATTGTCTTACTTTGTGATCATAGAGAACTTCCCATTACTTTATGAGAGAAATGATTTCATCGGTTGCATGACGTTCTTTCTTAAAAAGACTACCCAGGTGAATCTTGAAAATTCATTCACAATAACGAGAGTATACTTCTTCCCAACTTTTGACTTAATCGGGAATGGTCCAAAAAGATCCATGTGGAGAAGATGAACAGGTTGTCATAAAGGCGGCCACCAAGACGAACTCAACATTAGGGTTTACCCTAATGTTGAATATATACTAATATATACAAGTATATCCTTGATTGAAGGGATTGTATCTAATCTATACTAAGAACCGATCCTTGTCACAAAGATATCGGATCTGCTATCTATTCTATACTTATATGTATCATTACCTAATATACAAAAGTTACATAGAATAACTATCTACACGCTAACGCTGATAGACATGAGACATTGGTGTTGATGTTGATCTTGACGTTGGCGCTTACAGTTAGTGTATAGAGTGTTTGACTCATAAGATCATAAGGTGTGACCTTACAATGCAATATTTGGTCGCAAAGCTCCTAAAAATCAGGAAATAGTTTGATCCTCTTCCTCTTCGACCCCTATAATCAGTTCTTCAACAGTGGTTGTTCGTTGGCTGAAATTGTGGTATTCCTGGAAGGCCTGGCAATAAGTTGGTGGCAAAAAAAATTCTTTTAGGAGCTTTTTTCATCTTGTCCCAGGTTGTGACCTAAGACCTACCTTCCTACACGTGTTTCATTTTCACATGTTCCCATCAAAGCAAGGCATATTTCTTGAGTTTGATGGCAACCAGTTTGACCTTGTACCTGTTGGGAATGTCCCGCATGTTAAAGACTCGATCCATTGTGTGGAGCCGATCGATAAATTCATCCGATTGTGCTCTCTTGTCAAACTCTGGTAACTCGATCTTGATTCCCAGATTCCGTAACGGGTTGGCTGGGGGATCCATTCTAGAGGCGGGTGATCTTTTTTATGTCTCGTGGGTCGCATTGGATGTCATAGTTGCCTCAGTCGGCGTTTTTACAATTTAATTGATGGTTGTGTCTTCCACGTTCTACTATCCTTGAGCTCTCATACCAATTGATGCAATATTCTTAGCAATCAAATTGGATTAATAAAAGCAAGTTATAAATTTTCTCTTTATTTAATTATCAATCATCTATCAACAAAAACATTCAGAGTATTTAACGGAAATTAAATCCCATAAACTAGGAACTAGGATATGACTAAAAGTCTAACAAAAAATTAGGGATACACTCAAAAAAATTAATTCAAATGTAGAGAGAATTCCAGCTGGATTGCGATTAGGAAATCGGGCCTAACCGGGATCATCATCTTGACTGGGAACATGGGTCGAAGGCCGACGGATCTGGTAAGCAAGCTGATTGGCCTAGGTCTGAGTCGGAGGTTGCATCACTAGCATACATAACTATGAGATTGTCAACTTGATCTTATTAAGGTCAAATAATATGAAACATAGTGTACGATATGATCATAGTCTAAGTAATGAACAAACATCATACATAAGGTTGTGGGGATGGAGCACTCAAGGAACATGAAGCAGACTAAATTGGGGCTAGATGTGATGGACCAAGCCATTACAGGCACGGTCCAATCACATTCAAGGGAATATTATGCACGATTCATGTATGGGCCGAGAACAAGATATCTCGGATTAACCTTAATCCTTGATTTGTATTTGACCTAACGACATAGAGCTTCGATCTTCAATTCCAGTAGTAGACTCCCATGATTCCATAATTGCACTCGTGTATACAAGATAAAGGGAAGCAAGTAAGACCCAACTATTTCAGGAAAATTAGACCTACAACATGGTGTGAATTTGTTGGCCAACTAAAAGAAGGTGACGGGTAATTGTGTTTGTACTTCGTTTTGGAAGGATATGTGGTGGAATGATGTTCCTTTCTTTTTCTAATCAGTTCCCTAAGATGTTTGCTTTGGAGTTGAATTAGGAGGTCTTCAGTTGAAAAAAAGAAAAATCACTCTTCTTGGTCTTGATCTCTTCTTAGTTATCCAATGAGAGGGGAAGGGAGTGAGAATTTTTTTTTGGTGGGTAGGTGGGGGGTCTTGTAGGATACTATAGGGATTGTGGTAAAGATCTGGATATCAGCGGGACCCCAGCCAAGGGTTCTGCCCCTTAGACCCCGCTAGGGGCGTTGCCCCTAGACCCCGCCAAAGGGGCGGCACCCCTTTAGAAACCCCGGACCCAGGGGCGCTGCCCCAACCCCCGACTTGATATCGAACCGGCTTCTAATGCGATCTTATACATGCGTGCACTCCACACCAACCCGTACATATATTAGAGTACAAATTAAGAATCCCTTTAGCTCACATGTTAGTTCCAGTTACATAAAATGACATGGTGACACTAAAATCATCAATAGTTTTTGGCTCTATTTTTGCTATGGTTTCCTTGACCACGCACCCTAACGAATGGGTTTGTAATTTCAGTAGCTTCAGCGCAGTATTTTATGGATTCAACTTTTCTTAAGTTGGTTTCCTCTAGGTGGGTGAAACTTGTGCTTTTCAAGCTTAATGTTTTTCACTTGGAGATTGATGCTCGATAGGCTCTCAAACTATGATGAATCTGTCTAAACGGGGTATGGAGATTCATAGTTTTTCATGTCCAATATGTGGGGTGGGGTTGAGTCTGTTCATCACCTTTTCTTTTCTTGCCTAGTTACGGTTATTGTGTTGGAGAGATTGCTTTGATGGTAGGATTGGATGTGTCAATCTTGTTTTCTTATGGAGATTGGTCCCAATGTTTTAACAGCTTTTGATTAAGAAAGTTTGTTGTTGGAAAGGGTTTTCTTCGCTATGTGGTTATACATCTGATTTTTTAGGAATAAGGCTTCTGGAAGAAAAAAAATAGATGCGTAAAAAATGTTTTATCATTGACGACATTTGTCTCACGAGCTTTACATTGTGCTCTAATAGGTCTAAGGTGGCGTTTAAGTGGATTTTATGGCTTCAAAATACAATTATGGCAATTGTGTAATGTTTTCGTTTTATTTGTTCTTTTGATTCCAGCTTCTTGCTGGTACGTTTTTAATGAAATTTCTGCCATTCTAGAAAAGGGAAATCTCCAGAAAAGTCCTAAAATTTTACCCTAATTTACGAAAAAGTCCCAAATTAAAATTTGTTTACGAAAAAGCATGAATTACCGGTAATAATGACGATTTAACCATTTTTTCCCGGTTTACCGGTTTCATTACTTTCCTGTTTCATTAAAGTCCCAATATTTTACCCTAATTTATGAATAAGTCGCAAACTATAATTTAGTAATGATTTAGCCCTTTTCTCTATCAAACATACATTTTATCAGTTTCATTGCTGATTCAAACACATAGTCATTAAATTAGTTGATAAGATGGATATGTTGGGTTATATAATAATATATTTACTATAAAATTTTGATATACATCTCATCGGCTCATTTATAACTATGTATTTAGGTCAGCAATGAAACCAATAAAATATGTGTTTGCAAGAAAAAATGGCAGAAAATGAGTTGATGTCGGATGTGATGGATATATTGGGTTACATAAGATTAGATAGACAATTTGAAATTTCTTATAAACGTAAAAATAGCGTAGTTGTTGCGAGTTTATGTGATTATTGCAGTCTTCGTCAGATGCATTTTATATTGCACAAAATATACAATATATCAAGATATCATGTTTTATGGTAAACATGACATTATATAACCCAACGTATCCATCTTATCAACTAATTTAATGACTATGTGTTTGAATCAGCAATGAAACCAATAAAATGTATGTTTGATGAAGAAAATGGCTAAATCATCACTAAATTTTAGTTTGAAACTTATTCATAAATTAAGGTAAAATATTAGGACTTTATTGAAATAGGAAAGTAATGAAACCGGTAAACCGGAAAAAAATGGTTAAATCGCCATTTTTACCGGTAATTCATACTTTTTCGTAAACAAATTTTAGTTTGAGATTTTTTCGTAAATTAAGATAAAATTTTAAGACTTTTCTGAAGATTTCCTTTCTAAAAAAAAGCATAAAACAGCCTATTACAATTCGTTAACCTCATGTAATAAATTTTTGTAGTATAATGGTTGACGCTTCAATTTTTCTTTTACATTTCCTCTATGAATGTAATAACCACTTCAAAACCCTAGAACACATTACAGTTCTTTTTCTTTGAACTTAGATTCTATTTGAAAAAAAATTGTTGCTTATCAATCAATTGTATATGAAAAATGTACATGTGGTAAAAGCAATACTAACTTTGTTTCAGTTATGGTGAACATCTCTTGTATTCCTCTTTGGTTACCCTACTTGTATATTAAACTTTTTGTATTCTCAAAGATGAACTTAGAAAGTCCCATAAAATGAAAAACCCCATTTCACAATTTTTGTCATAATTAAAACTTAAAGTAGCAAGTTTTGCCACTCAACTGTACAATCAGAAAAGCCAAATGTACCTCTCTCCCAATACTACTAGCAATCCCAAAAAGACCAGGGTTTGGTTTTAAAGCTGTACAATAGATCAATTGTTTAACCCCCTCTCTATTTACCACCAACCCCCAAATACCATATCATATATCATCATATCTTATCTATGCAAAGAGACATTAAGTTTCAGTCCATCTTATATGCCCAACCATGTTTTTCCAAAAACGCCCCTACCGCTTCCTTTATCGCCAAATTTTGAACCAATTGTGATGGGAAAAGGGTTTCCCGTGTAATCGGATCAAACTTCCCCACCTAACTCAAAATCAAATCAACCCATTTTTAGGTAAATATCTAAAAGTAAAGCAATAGCTGATTTTGGTCCCATGTTTCAAGCAGCATGACTCGTTTTTGGACCAAAATTGCAGAAATCAGCATACTCAGGGACCAAAAATGTAACTTACTGAAATACCTTTTCTAGATGATCGAGAATGACGGCCCTTTCGTAGGTTAAACCACTTGGAGTGATGACAGGATCACGGAATATATCAAGCGTGATTTTGCAGCAAAGATAGTCCGGAACCTGAAATTACAAATTTGCCCTCGTTTATTTATTTATTTTTTTAAAATATTATGTATAGAGCACCGACCTCAGTTGGGATGTCGGCTTCTGCAGCTTTGGCGAATACTAATTTAAGATCCGCTAACTGTTGTGAAGTAGAGTCAGCCGCATCTTCATGCACGTGTTTTTCTCTAAGTGCTATCTCACATGAGTCTCTGTGCCACATAAAAAATATATATTTTTTTAAAAAGAAAATTCAAAAGATTAAGTTAACATCAAAAATGAAACATACTGGAGATTTTGCAATTCCCATGATCGCTTGGTGGAATCACGTTCCCATTCCTGATACTTTGCTTTTGCTAATTCCTGCCATATCTCCTCCACCATATAGCTATTAGGGTGTGCACCTCTCCCATGATCCAAAGCCTGCATGGTGATACTGTTAATAGTGTCTAAAGGGTTTGTTTGATGTGCCTTTTACTAGTCTTGTTGGATCTGACTTAGTCAGATTCAGACTGTTTGATACCACAATTAGAAGCCTGTCTCTGATCCGGTCCTATAACCTCTTATATGCCTCTTACTGAGTTTAGTAATAAGTTGGGTCTGACTCAATCAACAACTATCATACAGCTCCTTAACGGGTGTTTCTTTTTTTACTTAATAAAGAAAAGAATAAAAACGATTTAATGTGATACCCTTTCCAATGATTTTATTCCTTCAGCGTATTTTTCCCTTTGTAGCAATGCAAGTCCTAGCATGTAATGACCCTGCAGTCTCACAAGTGTTTCATTTTGTTAACAAAACATTTTACATGCAAGTAAAAAGATATTATTTTTAATCTTTTATGGTAAACTTTTATAGAATGCTGGTAAGATGACACACAAAAGGCAATCTAATGAATAGTTATCAATTTATCATTAATGTCTACTCTGATAATATAGATCATTGTACTCCCCCTATTCCTTAAAAGCATGTCCTTAGGTTTCACTGTTTTCCTATTTTTGTTCGTTATCAAGCGTATATTAATTGATGTTTCAATCACAGCATATTGCATAATGAACAGATACTTGTTTCTAGAAATATTTTGATAGGGGGGAACTTTTGTTGTTGAAGTGAAATGGTAATACCATTGTTGGGAGATAGAAATGTGACTAAAGAGCCTAGAAAACAACAAGATGGAGCTCAATCTACTTAGGAGCAACTTCAATTCATGCATACTAATTTCTACATAAAGGTAAAAAAACAATGTTTCCTTATGTTATCATTTTTTTGTTTTTGTTAAATACGTTTCTCTGATAGAATTATTAATGCTGATCTTTCTCCATGTATGTTGGCTTGTTTAAGGCGATGGATAAAACAGACACACGATATAAAGGGTTTGCATGTATAGATTTAATAAAAGGAATTGGCTGCCTGCAATCTTCAAATGAGATGTCAGCAACAAAAAATGAAGAGTTATAAAACTGAAAAAGAAAAGAAACAGTAAGCAAGTGATTAGTGTATAATGTATATGTGCATGAAAAAGAAATCTCAAGTCTAGACCTTGACAGATTTATGATCAAGCTGAACAGCCTTCAGACAGTCCTCTTCAACTCTTGCCCAATCACTATACACAAGAAACGTAATACACAAATACAAAATTAGTCATTATTGGAAATTTACAGCAAACCCTAGCACTCCCTCCCAAAATGAAGTTGTATTTTGATTGTTGATGTCAAACGTGGTCATCATCAACTCCAAAACTGACATGACTTCTATACTTTGAGTAGCAATATTCATTTCAATTTACATTTACGAAGTATAGGTTTGACTGCGTGACTGTTTCTTACTAACAAATCCTAAATGACACATAAAAACCTCTTTATGAAGAAAGTATATGGGATACATACTTGCGCTTGCGATGGCATAAAGCCCGATTGGTCCAATAAACCGGAACATCAGGGCACAAAGTGATCGCCTGGAAATTTGAAAAACAAAGGAAGAAAGCAGCATTTCATCAAACAGATTACGATCATAAAATGATCGGGTTTAAAACAAATCCAATTGTGAGAATACCTCGGTATAAGCATCGATGGCGGCTCCCAACCGATTCTTCTTGAAATAGAGGTTTCCATCTTGCTTAAGTTGTTCTGCTTGCACGGCCGCCGAACTCACGCCCTTCGCCATTACCGATCCTTCTGTGAGTGTAATTTTCTCTCCCTCCAAATCCTTGAGTAAAGAAACGGATCGTGAAGGGCGAGAAGAGAGAGCGAGAGAAAAACGTTGGCGACGGCGGGAGCGGAAACTAATATCGGAGGCGAGGATGGTTCTAGATCACCGTCGAATATGACTGGTCCGTCAACGATTGTGTGTGATTAGGTATGAAAAGGGTGTTTGGGAATTGGGATTGCATTTTGAAAGTTTCTGAAAAATTACGATCATGGTTAACATTTTAAATCCAAGATTTTTAAATTAAAACATTTTTTTTAAGTTTTATATTTTTATCATTTAGTTATTTATCGATTAGTTTTTGGTTTTTCATAATTTCCTTTTAAAAAAATCATTTTGTTAATGGTTTAAAAGTTAGTATCACGAAATCGTCTGGATTAACGTTTGAAACCTTCGAAACAAATTCTCTATCGATATTAATAAAGAAATCAATTTTTAATTTTATTTTTCCTATTTAACAACCCTTTTTATCTGGCCTAACTTTTTTACTTGTAATTTTTACATTTTTTATGTTGTTGGTTATAATGTTCTTAATAGGTTTTATTATTAAAATCTTAAAAAAAATATATTATTAAAAAATCAAGAATGCAAACACTAAAACTAAAACAATATTAAAACTTCTAAATAAAATTTAAAATATAATTATTATCATTTTCATTTTAATGTAAACTATAGGACAAAATTTATAAATATTTAATAATTAAGAAAATAAAATAAAGTTAGTAAATAGATTTTAAAAATAAAATAAAGTTATTTTAATAAAAAATAAATAAAGTAAAAAACCAATAATCAAGAGGTTTTTTGTAACTTCAAAAATCAATACATAAAATATGATATGTCGAATCTTCAAATTAGTTAAAATATCATCGGTTATTAAGTTTGGTCTGCTAAAAGTAAATATATCTGGAATCGAATATCACTTGTAACCATGAATAATTTAAATATAATAATATTTATTATAAGATATTCTAGTTTGTGATATATCTGGATCTCTAGATAAAATTTAAAAAGAAAAAAATCTTTTATTAACCTTACATGTCCACAGTTACATTACATGTTCTTAAGTTTTATTGTAACTACTTATTAAGACTTATCATCTTTAATATGCATGTATACAAATGAGAGTATCGAGAGTGTGGTAGATTTGAGTGACAAGAAGAGATATATAGAGGCGAGTATGTACCTTGATTGTAGTAGGAACAACACAGTCACTATTGTTGTCGTTAAATCACTTTGACGACTCCACAAGGAAAGAGAGCAAGAAGTTGGTGAAGAGGACTGAACCCAACAAGAAGGGAGCAAGAAGCCCAATGAATTGCATAGCAGTGAAAGATTTATATTTTCGAATTTGGGAAAATCTAGTTGGGATCTTCTAGTTTTCAATAGGATTGAGAATTCCGATAAGTTGCATGGCGACGCCATTAACATTTAGGGTTTCCGACTATTTTGAAGATTTAAGTTAATAGTTATCTTTTTTGGTATTTGTATAGAGTTATTTATTACTTAGGTTTTCATGTTAATTTAGTTTTCAACTAGGCGAATCCATACACATTGCGTGAGAATATAATTATATAGTTAAAATTATAACTTTTATCAAATTATTATTTAATATTTTTCTACGTTGAAACCTAATGTTATATATAAAGCAAGTCTATTGTTAACCTATTAGTTTTATTAAACATTATAGTTTTAACTTTTAAATCATTATGACGTATACCACTATTTGATAATTTTATAAACAGTTTAAAATTATGTAAATTATATATTGTGACAACCGTCAAATTCGGGTCAAAGTAAAAGTCAAATAAAGGCCAACGATTCGAAAACAGTAAGTATGATATGTACTTGTTTAGTAGAATTTACTCCATGTTCACTAATGTACAAACATCTTATATCAATACAAAGTATCACTCGAAAATTTCATATATTCAGAAATTCTAAACCCTAGTAGGGTAAGTGACTGGAAAGACTCGAATATTAACGATCATAATGGGAGTGCAAACCCTGCAATACAAGGTTGAACAATATTAACGATCATAAACAAAGTCTCTTTAAATCTCTTAACTTTTTATGAAACACTGGGGCACCCAACCCCTGTAGCGTAGTCAAAAATTACTCGAGACAGGAAGATTTCACGAGAAGCAGCAAAAGGAACCGAAACCACCTATGGATCGAGCCTACCTTCGGTCCAGAGTCACTTTCAGCCCAAGACCTCTTTCGGTCCAGACTACTGCGGTTCGACACCACTTTCAGTCCTGCACTTACTTTCGGTCCGAGGGCATGTTTGATTCATCTCACTGTGGCACGGCCCGGACTACTCTCGGTTCCAAATTACCTTCGGGTTATCTCTACTCACAGCTCAAACCACTTTCGATCTGAGGTCTCATGAACCGAGACCTCACACAAAATTTCCCCTCAACCTCACAACTCAAACCAAGGTAAAAAACCCAAAAGGGACCCTCTTGGTTCGGATCCCTCTAAGTCCAGAACATGACCCTCTAAAATCTACCGGACAATCTCTGCATACTCTGGAACACCTTTTTTTTTAAACTCGTCATCCGGAACCAACTCGCCTCGAAAGGATCCGCACCAGACGAGTTTCGCGGCCTCGGAAGACCAAGGCCACTCTAGGAGTTGATAACCCCGCACCTCCACTCCGGAACCATGGATGGCTCCGGACGGATGAATCCCAACTCCGGACAGGCTCTCCTGACTCCGAGCACCTTATCTCATCACCAATCTCGAAGAGTTAAGACACGATTATGATGTCTAAGACTCATTATTTTAATCATATTTTGGGGAATTTCTCGCTGTAAACCATATCTTTTGTGCAAGATATTCTTCAGGGTTGGTTGACTTTTCCACAAAGTTATGACACAGCCCATTCCCCATAACCACTTTATGACTACTTTATGGCACTATTCCCATTGTACCTAATTTTATCAATATCTTTCTCCCAACACTCCATCAGATTTCCCTGCCCCAAATCCACTCATTATATCCTTACTCCTCACTTATAAAACCCCACTCATATCCCCCAAAGGCACACTTTTTCCTTACCATTTCTCTCCGGAACTTGAAGATCTCCAAGAAGTTCTCAACTCTCACTTCACTCTTGGTAAGTTCATAATTATCACCCTTGAATATTCTACCCTCTTTCACACAAATCTCGGATTTCTTATACAAATATCGTCATATTTGTTCTTAGGATCTTCAAATCCTCAAGCATCCTCTAAGTGTTCTTGACTTGGAAACCTCTTTTCTTTAACCATCCATCTCACGGAATCACTCAAGATGAGTTTCATACCGCTATATTTTCACATTTTACTCAAGTTTTAAGGGGGAGAATACAAGTTCAACACTAAAATGCATTTTAACTCAACCAACAGCCTTCAACAGAAAAGTTGGGCCTCATTCACGGACTGTTTTGAACATCTTAAACTTTTTATTTTTCAAAACTATACAAGATGCAAATAAATCAGGTTAATACCTTTCTAATGACTACTTTCACATCCTCATGTGATTTTTCTACAATTTATGGTGATTTTTACAAAACTACCTATCATTTCGGAAACGAACTCGGACCAATCTGTGAATATGGGAATTTTCGAACTAGTTAGAGACCACTAAAAATCATAATAAAAATTATGAATAAACTAGACACATTTCCTGAACTCTCAAAGTTTACGGAATCAGATTTCGACTTCATATGATTTTTCTGTAATTTTCTAAAAACAGTACAGAAAAGTTAGAACTGGTTAAACAGTTTTCAATTTATTAACACTTTGTAACATGTTGAGCAAAGTGTATAGCAATAAAATTTCTATGTGTTGAATGTATTTCTTGTTAGTTTAATATCACAAACAGAAATAGTCATTCATGATAGATTTTCATTCACTACAACCATGTATAATAAACTATAATAGGTATAGTTTATGGTTCCTTACACTACAAATACACTACAAAAAGGGGTTCAGTTACACTACAAAAAATGTTTTTCATTCACTCTACATGTAAACTCATTAACATAAATTGTGAGACACTACTTCATTGTACTCTTAGAGTACGGGTTAAAATTCTTGTAAGTTATAACCAGAGCCTCTTGTTCTTGTAGGGAGAGCGTGATAGTTGTATATAAATCTATATTGGGATTGACAACCCACACCCAAACTGGTTGCAACAGCTCGGCCGGTAGGTCAGGGGTGACAAATGTCATAACATTTCGACGCTTGAAGAACGTCACAGCAGGTCTGCTATGTCATAGTATGGTTGTAACGACTCACATAGGGAGATAACGACACATATAGTTTACGGGACTTCTTATATTAAGAAGGGTTTTATTTATTTAAAATTTTCATGTATCATCATAAGTATGGAAAATACTTGTACATTTCAGTCTTTAGGTCTTAAGGCTACAAAACATTTTATAAGGAAAATATTGGATTTTTTCTTGAACAAACACTACATTTCCAAATAACAGATTTCAACTCTTCATACAAAAGCTTATGAAATCACCAACTTAATTGTTGACACTCTTTCAAAATTACTTGTATTCTCAAGTAATCAATAAAAACAGGTAACTACCAGCTTTTGAGGGTGGAACGCTACGGCGCCAGACAAAACATTTTATCATTATAATGTAATCGATTTTGAAACATGTAACTCATGAAACTATGTAACTTTCTCGATTATATTTATAATGGTTGTATTTACTTTGAGAACTATTATACTCATTGTTGTGATACTATACATGAAGTCCTCCACCCCCAGACGTTTCCACCATCCTTGGTTTGGGGGTGTGACATATATCAAACGTATAATGGTCTATATATAATGAATAACACAAATGTATGAAAAAATAAGAACTACAACTTTTAGTAACATAAAAAAATACTAAAACATTCATTATAACATTTATATTAAAAAAGGTCTATATACAATGAATAACAAAAAGTATGAAAAATAAAAATTAGAACTTTTAATAACATAAGAACACAAAAATTGTTGGAAAGTGTGTCCAAGGTCATTAACTCTTAGTGATATTTTAATAATAACGGAATCCTCTTGAGTTGCCCTCAAGACTCAAATTAAGTAGAATTAATAAAAGAGGAATTGGTTTACTAATTATTATGGTCTGATAATTAATTATAAACTAATTGGAAAATAATTTGCAAATTAATTAACAGTTTAATTAATAGAAGGGTTGAATATCAATTAATCAATAGTTGATTAATCATGAATATTCCAGAACCCTAGGAAGAAGGGTGGTGGACGGAAATTCCTGTTGGATAAGGGGAATTTTGTTCTTAGGGTTATCCATCCCACATGGGCTTGAGGATAAAACCCTAGAAGGTATCCAAGACTATAAATAGGGTATTAGAGATTCATTCTTCCTTGCTCATTCTTTGGCTTGATTTTTCGCCACTTCTTTCTCCCTCCTTGTTGAAGAACTCTCCTTATAGTTCATCCCCTCCTATTTATTTTTTATTTTACTCTTTTGAGTTCATTGGGTGTGAACCAAGGAGAGGAATTTTGGTTTGGGTCCTCATCATACAAACAAAGGTGGCACGTACGAGGAGTCAAGTGCGAAGATATGTGGCTGCAAAAGAGGTATGCGGTTCTTCCTTGTATTTTTGGTTTTCTAGGGTAGATGTAATTAGTATGAAACCATAGATCCATAGGTTGCATGTACACTTAGGTATATCGTAGTTTTGATTTTTCCGCTACCTAGTTTAGAATGTATTTGATGCGTAGAAAAACCTAACAGTGGTATCATAGTTATTTGTTCATGATTACATTCACCATAGATCCATATTTTCTAAATACTTGTTTGAAATAAAATGAAAGAAACATGATTGAAAATTTTGTAATTGATAAAACCTTTAATCGCAGCTCATGACGTGAGAGCTTGTTGCTCACGACATGAGCTTGCCGGATTAGGGTTTCCCTAATTTTTCATTTTTCAAATTTGAAGGTTTGTTAAATATGGAAAATGTCAAATTTAAAATATTTTAAATTTGGAAAATTGATCAATATTATTTAAATATGATTATTTGAATTTGAATATTTATTTGTTATTTAAATAGTGAATTTAAATATTTAATATTATTTATAATACAGATTTATAAATTTGAATATTGACCCTTCGTGTTTTATTAATTATTAAATTGCGTCATCGCAATTAATTGGAATTAATATTAGACAACTAAATTTAAAGAGATTTAAATTTAACCTTTATATATATATTAGAATTGTATCTACTATATGTAAAAGAAAGTTACAACTAGCGTCATCGCATGATTTAAATATTGACATTGTCAGTCTTACCATGACTAGGCTCACCCATTTCTGATGTAGGGGTTTAAGGAGGTCTCTTTGATTTCTAATGAGGTAGGTGTTAATATGTTTCACGCTTACCACCCTCACCGCCCTATTGCATTTTGAGAGTGGAGTTACCGAAAGGGTTTGATAGTGGTAATGGTCGATCTAAAAGTATTCCAACTACAAGTATAAAACAAAAATCCCGTTTTATTTAATTAAAAGTGAATCTTATGTTATCTATAAAAATTTCACATTTTCTTTATAACTTGTTGGTGGAGCTCGTGTGGTTAACTGGCACATAAATTTGAGAGTATAAGTAGAGAATGATGTGAGACTCATGAATCTCAAGTGTAACTTGAGTTGGGGACCATGCAATTTTGTATGGGTGATTCACCATCTGTTCAATGATCCGCGTCATCCCCATTATTGAATTTGAGATGAATATAATCTGAGATTAACATGTCATTGATAGTGAATGAATCTCAAAGATCTAGGAATTTCGTAGTGATCGAAATTGACAAAGAGCTTTGTTTACCTAAATAACTTTATGGTGTGTTTACAGCATCTCTTTACATATCATGAAGCCAAATATGGATCCTAGCCTTAATTTAATAATTTGATTTAGGGTGATTATTTATTAAGGATTTTATATATTGAAATAATTGGAATCTTATCTTTTGTAGATCTCAATCCCAATCAACAACAACAACAATCCTCCTCTTCCTCCTCCTCCTCCATCAACTCAAAACGCAAGCTTCTTCGCACTGTCATTTCTTAACAAGGAAAGACTCAATGAGGATGGATTCAACTATCTTGATTGGATCAGAACCTTAAGGTTCACGTTGAGATATGAGAACAAAGAGTATGTTCTCGATGATGATGTTCCTGAACTTGGAGAGAATGCTACCCCAAATGAAGTTACTACCTAAAACAAGCATTATGATGAATCGACCAAAGTGTCTTGCCTTATGTTAGCGACCATGGCTTCTGGTCTCTAGAAGAACTTTGAAAATTAGGACACCTTTGACATAAATTAATAGCTCGAATAAATGTTCCCGTAGCAAGTTAGGCAGGAACAATTAGAGATTGTAAAGTCCATCATGGCATGTAAATAACAAGAGGGAGCATCTATATGTGTGCACCTCCAAAAGATGAAGTCATACATAGACAAACTTAGGAATCTAGGTGTCAAGCTGCCTAACGAGTTGACCGTTGACATGGTCTTGAACTCGCTTAGTAGTTTATATTCGTAGATCATCTTGAACTTCAATATGAACATGAACAACCTCGATAAGACCTTGATGGAGTTGCATGGCATGCCTAAGACAGCTGAGACGATCATGAAGAAACCCAACAACTCTAACCCTACTGCTCCAGTCTTGGCCACTAATCGTGGTTCTGCTAAATGGAAAGGGGTTTCTCATCCCAAATGAGAGGTAAAGGGCAAGGTCGGATAACCTGACCAAGGTCCTAAGAGAAATGTCCAAGCTGAGATAGCTCCTTCTGTTGATCCAAATGAGGCTACTGCCAGTCAAAGGGATATTGGAAGCATAGTTGCCCTAAATACCTGGAAGACCTTAAGAAGGGCAAAGTCAAGGTGGCTCTAAAACCTACAAGGGATGTTTATGGTCTCCAAAAGTCATAAAAAACTTATAGCATAAGTTAGGGTTGAGAGCCAAAATGTTAAATATATAGTTTCCAAAAATCACCTCCCACGTCGTGGCAAATAGGCTCCATGGCGTGGCGACTGCTTAAAACGCGTATCCAACAAGGCATCTTCAGATCGTGAAAAACTAACATGTCACGGTGTGGCTTGGGATCTCCACGTCGTGGTCTTCAAATTTCTAGATATCTTTTTGACTCCAATTGACTTGGTCAAAAATTCCAGCTTCCTGCTCCGCAATTGTTTCCTTTTCATCCCGAGCATGTCTTCACTGCTAAAAACATTTTTTAAACATATTAAGTACCTTTTGTCCTATAATGAGCATAATTGTAGCTAAAAGTATTAAGAAAAGGCGCATGGTATATGATTAAATATGCACATATCAACCTTCAGCTCTGATATCATTTTGCCACCCCCAACCTCGGCCGACGGCGGAAGCGTCGAGGGTTGACGGTGGTACATAGATTACCCAAATCACAAAGCATAAACTATAAATACATTTTATTAATAATTGATGTCAATTACAAAAACCTAGGTATCTTCACACGGCTTGTCCTTCCTTGTGTTGATCTCTTCTTCTTCCTATGAATACATACAATTTTGAAAACGCCAACTTGATGTTGGCGAGTTCACAAGTTTAATAGATATTGATAAAACTCTTTTTGAAAACTTTTTAGGATCTTGGTTTATGAATAAGAGTATTTTCATTTATCAATTCCTAGGTTTTCCATTTCATCGCTTCAAAATCCTTTTATTTCTTAAAGCTTATCTTTTAGGATGTATAATCAATCCTAATATTCTATATTTTTCTTCTTTCCCTTTTAGGATATTTTACCAACCCTAATGTGTTTTAATATACTTCTAGGATGTTTACCAATCCTAACTGATTAATATATTTCTAGGATGTTTTATCAATCCTAACTTATTATAATATATATTTTTAAGGTATTTTACCGATCCTAATTTATTATAATATATACTATTCGAAGGCGTCCCTCTAGGTAGTTGATTTATTAAGGCTTTCATATTAGTATTACCATGAGCCCCTGTAATCGATGTTGTGGACTAATAATCTCCCCGCATGAAGCCTCATCGGATGTCGGATAATACTTGTACATAAAGAAAGTTATCCTGTCAGGATTGTAGCTAGCAATTGTAGGTGGGGGTGTCAACCCCGTATAGATCTATACATATGTTTCTGGCTCTCATAAGATTAACGATTATAGGTTCCGGGTAGCAAAATTTAATCAGTCTAAGGATGAATAATAAAGCTCACTAACACATTTTACTAACCTTATGTGTTTTATCTTTTAACCTTTTTACATAATAATTTCCGTTTTCCATAATTATCACTATATATATATATATATATATATATATATATTATAATTATTTATTTGTATACTTCATAATTATTTCCGTATATATCTATTCTTTTACCATATATAATATATACAATAATTATCTTTGATTTGAAAACAGGATATTCAGGCAGCGTAACAATTAGGTACAACGCATATCCATATATTTGGCCATCATTACTTCTAGGTATTAAGTTATCCTAGGAACTTGGCCAACATCACATCTAGGTATAATCTTTTCTTAGAATATCGGAAATCATAACTCTTAGACATAATATCATAACTTACAACTAAATATAGTATCTATGAGCATATTATCCTAAGACTTTATGTTTTTATATAAACTACTAATATATATGAAAATATATTTTAATAAAGGATAAGTATCTATTCCCCACTTAAAACCTTTATAATAGTAAAATGGGGTCGTGAACTCTCCCAACTAACATGATCAGAGGTATCCTTGCTACTGCATCCGAAGCTTCACTCTATTAGGAGAATTTCCAAGATAGGTCAAGAGAAGGAGAGAGAGATCTTTGAGTTTTTGGGTGTGGAGAATTTAGAAAGTGGGCACTTTTAATTATAGTGCATATGCGTGCGGTGCACCTTGTGCGCATCGTACGCATGACTCGTGGCTCCATCCAAAGCTTTCCACATGTCACACTTCTGGTGGTCTACATTTCTCTAATCTCAACAAATGTGGGTTTCAGACGTGCGCATCATGCATGGCGCGCACTTCGCGTGCATCGCTAAATTTTCTATAAAAGTTCATATCTTCCTTATATGAATTTTGTTTCCGACCTTCTTTATATATTTGTGTAGCTATCCACTAGTACTACAACTTTCATTAAGGTTGTGTTGGCAAAATTTAACTTTCATTAAGTTTGTGTTGGCAAATTTTAACTTTCATTATTAACCCGCATTTTATTTTTCCAAAAATCATATCTTCTTTATACGGATTTTGTTTTTGGCCTTCTTTATTTCAAAGTTCTTATCTCTCATAGTACTCTAATTTTTTTTAATGACTTTAGCCAAAACTTAACCAAATCTGTCGTAATTTTGACGTTAATAATGTTAGTTGCGCGATTAATTTTTCTTTTTACAAAAATTATAACAACTCATATCGAAGCCAAATTTGTATAGCATTTATATCCTTGAAACTGTGGTGTTGTGTACTTTCCGAATACACTAACCGTAATTAATAAATGTACAACTTTTGGCCACTCATTTTTTAGCCTACTATTCGTATTCTTCTACTAAGCAAGAGTATACTTGATCATATTTTTCTTTAATATGAATCATTCCTTTTTAAAAACTTTGTTGCTCTAATTGTTTATGTTAGTTCCTAATGATGACCTTTGACGAATTTTCTTTGTTGTTACAAGATGATTCGGTTGTAGTACCGTAGGACGACATTAGGTGGACGAACGTCTGAATTATGTGGAGAGACCAATTGCGATCTTAGATAGGAAGATAAAGATCTTGCGCAACAAGGTGGTAAGCCTAGTGAAGGTGTAGGGGCAGCACCAGAAGGGTTCTGAATGGACTTGGGAACCCGAGGAGGAGATGCACGAGCATTACCCAGAGCCTTTTGTCGCGATGGATTTTGGGGTTGAAATATGATTCAAGTGGGGGAAAGTTGTAACATCGTTAATCCTGGTATGTAATTTCCCTGACCTTATTTTGAATAATTCATTGAAAACCTGAAGAAGCTGGATTTAATTGTAGGAAACACAATGCGCTCAGGTCCATGGGCTGAACGTCTTTTTCGGATTTTGGAGGCTATTTAAGCACCCTTAACCCTTAGGGTTTTCTCATCTCCGACCTCTATCACCCTTTAGAATATTCTCAGAAATCCTAGCCCCCATTTCATAGATTTTGTGACATCCCCAATTTCTCGGCCAGAAAAGACCGATTTGTTTATGCTTTGTTTTATAAATCAGAGTGATCGTTTAAAGAAAACGGTTGCGGAATTTGTTCCCAAAATAAAATATGATAACCATTTTATCAAAACATTTCTCGAAAAGAATGTATTTTCATTAAATAATAAAACCTCGGGATGTCATGTTCGTTACAGACCAAAAGCATAAACAATATAAAATAGACCTTACAATAGTTATTCAACTACTGATCTATAATCCAAAATCTCTTGTCAAGTCCGCCGACTTATATTCTTGTGTCATTACCTGTAATGAAAAGAAAACTGAGTGGGTCGGGCTTGGGAGCCTGGTGAGCATATAGGGTTTTCAACCCACAATAATACATTTATTATATTCAATTATCAAACAATCAACCCAAATACCCATCCCCATTATCTTCTTAAGGTTTTACCCTAAGAATCCACTATCCTTCATTCATTCATTCCTAAGGATTTACCTAAGGAATTGGCACGAAGTCCATTGCTGCCAAAGTTTATAGATCAGGTACTAAATCCATAGTTATCAGACGCTAACTCCATAGTCGTCGGGGTTTACTCAAGCGGCGCTAACTCCATAGTCACCAAGGTTCACTTAACAGGCACGAAGTCATATCGTCACCAAGGTTTACTCAATAGGCGCTAACTCCATAGTCACCAAGGTTCACTTAACAAGCGCTAACTCCATGGTCGCCAAGGTTTACTCAACAAGCGCTAACTCCATAGTCGCCAAGGTTCATCAAATAGGCACGAAATCACATCGTCGCCAAGGTTTATACAATAGGCGCTAACTCCATAGTCACCAAGGTTTATCTAATAATAGACGCTAACTCCATAGTCACCAAGGTTTATCTAACAGCAGGCGCTAACTCCATAGTCACCAACTATCCCATCTACCCATGTTCTACCCAACAATTTTTGTAGATATAAACAGTTACACAGTTTAAATCATTTGACACCTGTATAAAACTCCAAATTCCATGCCCATCTCAAATAGACAAATAACATATAAACACATAGCACGTATTTCATAGCAAATACTTCATATTTATGTGTTAGAAGAAAGTAACTACACACTCGCGCATATAAACAACAATATACTTAATACACTCAAACCATACTTGTATTATTATCGTGTTTATGAAAGGTAGTATACACTCACTTGATCAGAAGATGATCGGACAGCACTACGACTTGCAGAAGTAGTAATCCACAGCAGATCTGGAAGATCTCCACAAAAATCGAACTTCTCGCGGGCAGAGCTTCGGCTCGGGAACCGCACTTCTCGGGATCTTCGGGATCTCAGGACTTGCCTCGGGGCTAGAGAATAATATCGGGGCTTCGGGGTATTTCTGGCACGCAAAACGATGCAAAACGGGAGAGAGAAGAGAAGAAATTGGCAACCCTAAACGGCTGGCCCTTCAAATCTATTTATAGGGCAAATTTGGCCCTTGCCACGTCGTGGCAACCTTGTTCCACGTCGTGGGCTTGGTCGTCACTGCATGCGTCATCCCAAGTTGCATCTGGGGGCCTCCCGGAGGTGTCAGGACACTTGCCACGTCGTGGCAACCTTGTTCCACGTCGTGGGCTCTGACAGTTTTGGGGTTTCGCGCCCCGAACTTCAGAAATTCATAACTTTTGCATACGAACTCCGTTTTCGACGTTCTTTATATCGACGCGAAGGTGAGATTATGATCTACAACTCTCGTTTAGACTCCATTGGATAATTTTGACTTTATTTTTAATATATTATAAGTATATTACTTATATATTATCTTTAGTAGGCGGGGACATGAAAACTCCGTTCGAAATTCATAACTCCTTCATCTGAACTCCGATTCCGTCCGTCTTTCCGTCGTTGCACTACTATCGATGAGATCTTCAATTCTCATTTAGATCACTAAGGATAGATATCTATCTACCTTAAATTCACTATTTACGTCGCGCTGGGTCGTGCTGGGTCGTGCCGGTTCTGTCGCGAAACTTCGACAAGTCATAACTTCTTCGTTATAACTTGGATTTCGGCATTCCTTATATGCACGGAAACCTTGTGACATATACTACAACTTGGTTAAGATTAATCCTTCTAAATAATCTTCCATCAAAAAGTCATTTTTGATGCTTATCGTCTCTAAATTGACTAGCCCTGATCTACGGGCGTTACAGATTTGAGCCTCTCATGTCTCCTCTCATCATCTTTAGTGTGTTTTTGGGTGTTTTAGTGTGACGATTCTTGAAAGTTTGTGCTTTGGATCTTGGAATCAAAGGATCTCAACCTTCTTCCACCTTTAGGCCATTTGTAAGTTACAAAGATCCTTGCTTTTTAGCATTTCACCTTTGGGTTTATGAGATACGGATGTTTTAGTTCATGTGTTGGTGTTTTTGTCCCTCTAATGGTTTGATCTTGGGAATTTAGACAACTCCATGATCTTAAAACCCATCTAGATTTCAGATCTGACCTTATGGTAGAGTTTAGAGAGCATGCATAAGCTCTCTTCACTCCATGCATCATGAAAGTTGCGATTTTGGACCTTTGGGAAAGTAGGGTTTTAGATCTATTGGATTGAAGTGTCTAGATGGATAAAGTTGAAAACTTTATCCATTAAGACGCCGATTCATATCTGAAAGTTGGAAGGATTAACTTAATGGGTTAAGTGGTCTCTGAAGTGGGATGAATCATGAAAAGTGCGACGTTCATTGAGCACAACGCGTCTTTTTGACTTTTCTCAGGCACGTCTGTTTTCATGAGAAACGGCTGACTATTTTGTCATGCAGTTTGTGCGACACATTTTATAGGACGCGACGCGCCTGGTTAACCAATTGTTGACTTTTTTACTTTTTGTTTAAGTTTGACCTTGGATCAAACTTTATGATTTTATGTCATAAACTGAGAATTGACCTTTTATTAATGTATAAGTGGTTTGTGAGACTAACCTTCACATTTTGTTCTGCGAGCTGTAGTGTTGGCAGTTATCCACGAAGTGAGTCTTCTCACTATTCTATGTAGAATACTAAGTATGCTTGTATGTTAGACTCTCTTTATGACTTTTGCATGAAAAACTATGGGGGACCATATTAGGAAAGACTACAGGGGGACTGCAGCAACGAAAGTGATTATAAGATTATGGATGGACCATAACATTCACACGTTTGAAATATACCCTTAGGGTGGGGCCCACTGTTATATGTTACTTGTGATATTGGTATTCTAGGGAACTCACTAAGCTTTGTACTTACGATTTAAAGTTTAAACATTTCAGGTGCTTCTGGTAGCAAAGGAAAAAGTCCGGCCTGATTGCATCACATCCGCCAAAGATTCCACATTTTTTGTTTATTTATTTTAATATGATGACGATTGAAACTTCAAATTTATATTTTGATTGTCTTTTGAGAATAATGTTTGAATGATTGATATATTTAAAAATGAAAAATTCTCTATATTTTGGACTGTTACAGTAATAAATTATGTATTGAAATGATCAATGATGTTTGGATTGAAATTATTCAATAATATATAGATTCATGAATAATGATTCAATCCAATAAAAAGAAATGGTTCTACAAACAATCAAAACAAAAGTGTCAATATTAGGCCATCGGGTGTAGGGGACACGCCATGCAGCGTGGTTCCCATCCACCTCACCACCATCTTCTTCCACACCATTTTTGATGTACCTGCAACGATCACGACACCGCTCGGGTGGTGTGCACGATCGAGGTGAGCTTGCCAAGTGGCCACGAGAGCCGTGAATATATTGAAATGTCCTTACAATTTAAGTATTCTAGCAGTTCTTCGCACCAATCAAATAGTTTGATAAATACATACAATAAAGTACAAGCGTCTGCTTTAAATTTCCTAGGGTTGAAACTACAAGAAATAATGAAAGATGAAGCAATATAAAAAGTTGGATTAATATATACACATTCAATGCAAAACCAAAAATAATAATGATTCATATTCATACGAGGTAGAATATCAAAATAAAGAATCATAAAATATTCGGCGATCGACATAATGATTCATAATCATTACAATGATTAAAAAAATGATTCACTCTCTAAAATATTGATTAAAAAATATATATATACAAAAACATGGTTCATTTTTTATAATGTAACAAACAGCTTCATATGAACATAAATTCAAATACATCCTTCACCGATACATAATTTAATTTAGCTATAATTCCATTAATACTAAAGTCTAAAACACATTGACATGAATGAACATAATACATTTTGTAGCATTCTTCTGATTCCTCCAATTCATATAGTAACAACTTAAACGTCCGAAAATATTATATATATATTGCACATAAACTATATCAAAATGATTAGAAAAACAATTTAAATGCTAAAAATGCAAATAAATAGTCAACCGTTAGCTCGCTCTTCTAGTAGAGAGTACCTCTCCAATACTGCAATAGTCTCTTCTTTAGCACTGCCCACATAACAAATAAATCCAACTAAGAATTTATGCCAAACAACACGTAACTATTCAACATATATACAAATATATAATCGGATTTGAAAGATTTACCTCCCGGATCTCAAGATCTTGTATTTCCCAATCATAGTAAGGTCAACAATCGTTGACCCTTCACGCCCTGCTGAAAGTACACCACCATCATAAACAAAACGACAGCGTTCCCAAAGATTCTTAAACTCTTTAATATCTAAACTACTCGGCTGTCCACTAAGATTTGCACTTGTTAACGCCAATGCACTTCCACACCCACGAGCAATCATCCTGATAAATTCAAAATCAGGTATCCGAACTCCTACAGTATCCAATCCAGGGTTTAAAGATTTCTCAAGAACACTTGATTCCCCTAAAAATAACAAAAGTTTTAGCCTTGGGCCCACACAGGACAAAATAGAACATATATTCTATTGACTGCATCTATAGAACATAGATTTAAGAAGTATAAACCTCTTGTTAGAACTAGGGTTACGGGTCCTGGAAGGAGATTGTGAAGAAGGCCAAGAGGCAGATGGTTTGTGACAGCAAATCGGCCTATGTCGTTTACATCACCAACACAAATGGCTAAAGGGCTAGTGTGTTTACGTCCTTTGATTTCATATATTCTATTGACTGCATCTACAGAGCTGTTGCAGCAATGGTTCACGTTAAAGTATATATATTCTATGATGAAGTTGATTGAAGCAAAACGTCGAACACTTCGAGTGCGTCGAGAAATTTGGAGATGTGAAGAAACTTACCAAGCGTCACAAGCGAAACCGTAGAGTGTATCAGTGGGGACGGCTATAACCTTTCCAGTTCTTAAAGCTTTGATTGCTTCATCAGCGTAAGCCTCCGTCGCGGGCCGTACGATCCCAGACGTATTACTTTCAATACCCTCATTACATTTTTCCAAACTCCATGCCATTTTCCTTACTGATACTCCACGAAATCCCTTGTTTTGATGAAGAATTGTTGAAAATCCAAACTTGGGTACACCTGAAATTATACCAAGGTATCCCAAGTTGGGGATTGAAAAAGAGCTCATTTTGAAATAAAACCCACAGTGTATGAAAGAAATTAACGGTTAACGTGAAGAAGAACACCTCGAGAGGTTATCTTTGTAGGGTTTATTGTATTTTTTTTACATAAATAATCTTTCTCTATTGCTGTAGTGTAGTTGCAGCAGATTGTTCGCCGACCACGATGCCTTATTGCCTTTGTCTGTCATAAAGACCGGGTTAGTGTTGAGTGGAATGATATGATAGACACAGAAACAGGATGCCGATTCCTCAATTTTGGAACCAAAAATATATTCTATTCTACTTGTACGTGAATATTTGGAAAAATGGAAGGGCATGAAAGTCTATTTATATATTTTATTAGTGCCAAACACACACATATAGACCTATATTAAGACAAAACTAGCAAGAAACTAGCCAAAAAAAAAAATACAAACAGAAAAAACAGAAAATAAAAGAGACAGCATCATAAGAAACCGATAGGCTCATTAGATCATTTCTCCTAGCATAGAGAGTTTATTTTTCCCTTATGTTTTATCCATGTAAAAACCAGCGCCATAGTTTGGTCTATCACTTTCATGGGGGAAAGTTTCACCTTCTTGAAAATTGCTTCGTTCCTTGATCTCCAAAGATTCCATAAAGTCGTCATTAAAATCATGTGAATGAGATTTGTCACCCTTTTGGTTTTTCAGAATAAGATTGTCAGCACTAAATAGAGATCTAATATTATGTGGGTTTAAACAAGTGAACCCACACCAGGTGCGAGTTCTGTTCCAAACCACAGTTACAAATTTGCATTTCAAGAACAAGTGCAAAGTGAAATCTTATCTTATATGACTAAAAGTACATGTGGTTTGTGTCGATGCCAAACCCCTTTTGATAAGGTTTGTTGTCGGTATTCTATGTTGCCAAAGCTTCCAACAAAAAGTGTTGATTTTAAGTGCAACCACTTTCAAAGAGGGAAAATGCATGGCTTCCGGAATTGAGAACACGCTAGATGCAAGATAGCGAAGGGAATCCACTGTGAACTTGTTTGATTTTTTACCTTTTACTCTTTTAGTGCCAAACATATATAATTAAAAAAAAATCATATAAGGCTTGCAACGTTATCATTCATGGTTGTTTGATAGTTGTTGATTAAAATAGATCATATTAAATCAAAGGTTAACCGAATCAGCCACAACTTTGAATTTGACCAAGTAAGAGACATATTGGAACAAAGTCATAGGCTTCTAAATATGATATGAATTTGACCAAATTAGACACAATCTTTTATCACACTAGACCAGTAAGATAAAAGATATATCAAGCAGCCTAAATTTTACATATGTAAACTTCAGCAGGATTTAAAAACGATAGATAAGTTGGAGTCTGATTTTAAAAAACCAAATATACATAAAATACCGCATTACAGTATTTAGATTCAATGAATCAATTAAAAGAAAACATGTAAACAATGCAAAATATATAGAAAAAAATTGATTCCAATATGCTATTAGCTCTACATAAAAAAGAAGTAATTTAGATTTAATGAATCGTTAGAAAGAAAACATGTAAACAATGTAAATATATATACAAAAATTGACTCCAATATGTTATTAGCTCTATATAAAAAATAAAAAGAAAGTAGAGATACAGTATATCATTTATAATTAAATGTGATTGGAAGTGAATTTTATAAAAGTGAATCAAAGACGGGTTCAGATGTTCGACCAGTCGACCAGATACGAGCATGTGAGTTGTGAGCTGTGCTGTCTACTTCACAACTTGTATATGGATAATCGGCCTGACACTCAAAGTTAGCCCATTTGCATCTTTTAAAAAAAACGTTTACATTTTACAAAATCAATTTTGATTTTTATACAAATTGATGTAATTAAATAAAATTTTGTGGGAACTACAACTTTGTTTCAAGTGGTTATAAAAATCATGGATATGATAAAGAAAACATTGTTCTTTCATTTTTATGGTACGAACTTATTTTGCAAAATTTTCAAATTTGGTTTGTTGATTTCTTTGGATACCGTCCATCAACTTTTAAAATTACGGAAATAATTCTTTTGGCTTGGTTTCATTGTGGATATGATTAATGGCTCTCTACGTAACACTTTCTAAAATGTTATATACAGATAAAAACTGTTGTGTACGAATCACTTCCCATAATTTAATATTGTAGCAATTCAGTAGCTAATAGAAATAGATTCCCTTAAAAGCTATTTCGGATATTATTATTATTATGGAGGGAAAAACTTTTATGACGGGTTTTATGAAAAGTTGCCACCTTCGTGAACTATTGGTCTATTGGAATTAACTCTATAAATGCAAGTATTTTCAATCGTTTTTTGGTCTATTGGAATTAACCCAAGGTGCTCACTCTTTTAAAATCTCTCATTATCTCCCGAATTCTCTTTTAAAATCTCTCAAACAATCAAAAAAATGTCCGAGTCAAAAGACATAGTTATTGTGTCAGTCGACCCGATTTTGAACCTAACACACCACTTGAGGAGTGTAATAATGGAAATCATATTGCACCTATTTGGAATAATTTACAATTAAAACAAAAACACTTATGTCGACGCAATCGGCGCATGCAAGTTATCCGACTCTAATAGCATTTTCAATAATCATTATGATGTAAGTAGTCATAATACTTAGTTAATATATAACATGTTTGGTTTAATTTGTTTAGTTTGATTAGTTTAGTTTAAATAATAAATCTTCTAGTTTAATATTTTGTTAACGTTATAATTTGTTTAATTTACTTATCATAAGTCTTTTGCGTCACATAATTTAATTAATAGTTATTGCAAACATGTGCATTTCGCCAAATGAATCATTGCAAATGTCGGAGACGATTAAAGAATATTATGATTCCATAAAAAGACCACAAATAAACTCAAATTTTGAAGAAAAATCAGTAAAAGTGTATTCATACACTAACACTAATTTTGAAGAAATCTTCAAGACTTCATCAGTTCATTGTCAACACTCAACAATGAAAAGCAATCTACGCAACAAACATAAATCAACCACGACCAGGAATACCCATATAGTGATAAATAAAGTTGAAAAACCAATTTTCAATATTTAACATACTGTTTTAAAATACTAATTAGATGCATTCTCACCATAGATAAGAACACACTTTCAAGATTATCTCAATACAGGCAATTTACTAATTTTTACCATTAAAACAATGTACCTTTTTTTAAAATATTAGCAAGATACATTTATTTATTTTGCTATGATGTAAAGTAGATGGCTATTATCAGTAAAAACAAAGTAAGCACATTGCTATTAATGGTAAAAAAATAAAACTACAATTACCATATTGGTACCAAGAGGATTCATTCATTCTCACAAACAACAATCAATCATCATTCACTAGAACAAAAAATAACTCTTTGACAAAATTCATTTCAATAGCCTTAAAAAAAGGTATATCAAAAACAAAAATGCATAAATGAGAAACAAAACACATGAAAGCTTACTCATCTTCCTGACTACGCAACCTGGCTAACTTGTTGGTGACAACAACATCAAGCTGTGCTGCACGCTCTACAATTTCCTTCCTTTTTCGGGTTGATACATTGTGTGCAATCTCAGCACAATAAGTTCTGAAAAATCATCATATTATTAATCATGTAACAATGTTTTTATTTCATACTATAATGTAAACTTAAAAGTGAAGAATTGTACAACTTATGTTTACCTGTTGTGCATCATAAGAACTTCAAGCTCCTTGGCGTTGTGAACAACAAATTTCTTGAAACCATTTGGCAAGTAATGACGGGTTTTCTTGTCTGATCCGTATCCAATATTTGGCATAAGAGTAACACCTTTGAACTTTCTCCTCACACGTGAATCAATACCCTTTGGTCTACGCCAGTTTTCCTGTTAAATTTATGAAAATAATTTTAGCAAATAAATTGGTTGATTCAATGATAATGAGAAGATTATAGAGATAGATTGTGTACCTTGACACAGATTTTCCAATCACTGTGTGGCCTCTTGAACTTCTTGACCCTCTTCTTGACGATCTTCTTATCAAGCTTTGGAACCGCCATTGCTTACTATAAACAGGTGATGAAGAAACCAGGTCAATTTTTTCTTGTAGCGTTAAAGAAGCATTAATCAGCTTCTAATTCAGATGACAGAAGTAATAATACGAGAGTACAAAGATACTAATCAAATCAACAACCGTATTAAGATCTAAAAGAAAATGATGTCGTGTACTTCAACAAATTATCAAGCTCGAATTGCTATAGAATTAATCAATACGAACCAAATATACATACATAAACATATATCATTACAGTAACATAACTACAAAATCGATTAGAAGACTAAAACATCGATAACTGATACAAAACAAACTGAGTACACCGGTTTAAAACAATTAAAACTTGTTGAAATTGCACCGACGAGTATTAGATTCAATTAATCAACAGAGAACAAGTAACGAACGAATATATTTTTCAGAAATGCTTCCAATGTGTTAGTAGATCTACAAACAGCAAGTAGAGATACAGTATTTCGCTTACAATTAGATGCGATAGGCAATGAAAGATTGAAACCTGTTAATCGGGACTACACGGCGCAAAAGTTCCCCACTGAAAACAAAGAGCCGTGAAAAGAACCCTAACACTAGGGTTTAGATATACGCCCGGAGATGTACCTGTGCCCTTTAGGCTGTGGAATGTATAAACGGGCCGATACTCCAAACCAGCCCAATCGTAACTATTAGTTTTTTAAATGCAAAAACCAAAAATTTGTTTTAAAAAGTATTTGGTTTAACTTTTACATGTAAAATAATTAAAAGTTATATTTTGGTAATTTTTAGAAACCTCTTTTTTTTCTATACAAAAAATCATTTTCAAAAGGGAAAATGATTTAGGAGGGTCACTACCTCTTATCCGTGTTCAGATATTGTTAATTTCTTCTTTTTTGTACATAATAAAGCAACTAACTCGTTTTAACTGTTTAAATTACACCAATATTACCGGTTAATACATGTTTTAACCGGTAACTCGAAGGGAAAATGACTTAGGAGGGTAACTACCTCTTATCCGTGTTCACATATTAACAACTTCTTATTTTTTGTACATAAGAAAGCAAATAACTTGTTTTAACTATGTAACATCCCAACAATCATGACCAAAAATTTCGTTTTTAATTTAATACTAAAACCATAATTGTCAAACCTTTAATTTAATACTCCGGCATCGGGCCTCGCCCGGCATCAGGCCCCGCTTGACATCGAGCCCCGCTCGATATACAAATATGTCTCTCTTAGGCCCCGCCTGTCTCCGGGCCCCGCCCGCTAAACACATACATTCATATAACATGCTAACACATAAAGAAATACACTCTACTCTATCCCTGTCCTAAGAAACATACTCTGCTAATAATGAGATACGGAACTTCGTCCGTACTCAGCTAGTTCCAGCCAGGGCTTCAACAGTGCAATGTGAGTCTCCTTACTGTGTGAATGGGTCTAAGGCCACAATGCCAGCCCATGTAGTCTATGAGTAGGAAGACCCGGGGTTTAGCCCTAGGCATTGTATGCTAGTATGTTATTCCAGACCAAGGTCTGATGTAAAGGGTGCCCGAGGAATGTTTGCATGTTAGAGTATACTTGTTGTCTGTGTGATACTTGTATGTGCCTGGTAGAGAGGTAAGTATGGGCGAGGTCCCATATCTCATCACTAGCTAAGTACGGACGATGTTCTGTATCTCATTATTAGCAGAGTATGTTTCTTAGGACAGGGATACAGTAGAGTATGTTTCTTTATGTGTTAGCATGTTATATGATTGTATGTGTTTAGCGGGCGGGGGTTGGAGATAGGCGGGGCCTAAGAGAGATAGATCAGTATACCGAGCGGGGCTCGATGCCACGCGGGGCCTGACGTCGGAGTATTAAATTAATGGTTTGACAATTATGCTTTTAGTATTAAATTAAAAACGAAATTTTTGGTCATGATTTTTGGGATGTTACACAATTAAAACAAGTTAGTTGTTTTCTTATGTACAAAAAATAAGAAATTGCCAATATGTGAACACGGATAAGAGGTAGTTACCCTCCTAAGTCATTTTCCCTTTGAGTTACCGGTTAAAACATGTATTAGTCGGTAATATTGGTGTAATTTAAACAGTTAAAAACAAGTTAGTTGTTTTATTATGTACAAAAAAGAAGAAGTTGTCAATATGTGAACACGGATAAGAGGTAGTTACCTTCCTAAGTCATTTTCCCTTTTCAAAAAGCTTTTATATTATCCAAACATCTTTTGATTCTTTTTTTTTTTTTTTAATCTAACAGGAATCTCAAACACCCTCTTAGTTACTTACAAAACCAATTTAAATCCTTGGTAAAATAAAATAAAAAGTGTATTAAAAACATTTTCTTTTTATATTTATCCATTAGAATTTTAATTTTTTTCTAAAATATCTTTTGATAACCATCAACCTTTGAATGGTAGAAAGCCTACATTTTACCTAAACCAAAGTGGTGTTTGGGATAACGTTTTCAGCTCTAAAGTCCTTTTTATAAAAAGAGTTTTTTCAAAATGAGTGGTTTAAAAAGTGTTTTGATTGAAAAAAGACAAAAATTGCTTTTAAAAAACACAAAAGTTACAAAAAGTCACAATTTGTGACTTTTGGAATCAATCTTTTTTCCCTTACCCAAAAGTTGCTTTAGATTTTTATAGGTAAAAATAAAACCTAATTGAAATTTTTATATGTAAGTTTTTATTCACATGTAATCCAAATTAGATGTGATTGTGATGATATAGTTGTAAAAGAAGTCTATACAAATTAATTATCCATGATAATAGTAATTTTATTATTTTTCATGTGACGAATGAGATGACGTGATATATATATATATATATATATATATATATATATATATATATATATATAATATTTGTAGGATATGTGTATTGTTGAAGTAAGTTCAAATAAAAACAGTAAATAGTGTGAAAACATAAAAACACTATGTTTATGATATTATTTTGTAATGAATATAGCATATGTGTATTGTTGAAGTAATTCTAATATGAATATTAACGTTTGATTAGTCATCTATTCATTACAGTGTTATTATTCTATTATAAACTTATGTATGTGCATTTTTGTAGTAAATTCTAATTTTAGTTTTAACTTGTGACTATTCATTTATTCGTTGTTGAATAATGACATGAAGTTGTGGATACAAAACTCATTACACAATAATAACATAAAAATAATGTTTTTACGTTCTCACCCTCTACCCTAACCTCACCCTACTACCCCACATTTATGAAGCTGGAACGTGAAAACCTTTCCCTCTTTCTCTCTTCTTCTTTCATCTCTGTAGAACCGTCGGCAATGTCATCTTCTTCCAGCGAGGTCATCTTCTTCCAGAACTATTATCTTCCTCAGACGAGCTTCAAAAAACTCATCCAGATGTGGTTGATTTGGTCAATGTGGTTTAATTCTAAGATCTGACCTCAAAAGAAGCCTTACAGAGTAACGAAATTTCACCGGTGGTTGATGTGGTGAATCCAGATGTGGTTGTAATTTCAGCGGTGGTGAAATTTTAGAAGTCACCACCACTCTGTATGCTAAAACTCCCGCCGATTTGCACCTCGAAATTCATCATCGATAGTCAACCATTAAGTTGGATCCTAAATCAGGCACCATTGGAGCGACATGTATGGATATCAAAAAGGGACGGCGGCGGCGTAGATGGTTTTGTTGGGAAGATGTCACAGAGACTCGGAGGTGTCAATGTATGCAAATCGAGACCTTCAATAACTAAATCTTCAACAGCCTGTTGAGATCTGTAAATCTGAAATCGTTTTTGAAATTACCAAAGTTGAAATTGAAATCATTCTTGAAGTTAAAAGATGTAATCATTGAACTTTTTAAGGACCTTTAATGGTGGAGATGGGATATGTCGGAGAAGCTTGAGAGGGTTGCTGATTTTGCTTTGGGTGGTTACGGTGGTTGATGCTCAAGATTCAAGAACACAGTTCAAATTAAGAAAAATAAAGTCATGTTGAAGGTGGGGGTAATCTGGTATGGTGGTCCATTTGTTTTTTTAGTTTTTTTTTTATATTTAAATTAACAAACTAACAAAAAATAAATCAAAATATAAATAAAGAAGGGCATTATAGCCGTTTCAAGTTAGGAGGGATGAAACGTGCAGGATTTAAACAAATGAGGTACGATCCGAGTTACTTTTTGAAAAGAAGGACTAAACACGCTTTCTGACATGTGCACGGGGGACGATCGGTGTAATTTACCCAATAAATTGAAATAAATAATTTGTTAATATATTATGGAAATAATATATTAATTGGAAATAGTAATATTTAATTAATGTTTAATCATAAATTAATTGGAATTAATTTGGTGATTAAAAGAATTAATTGAAAGTGCAAGGATTGAAGTGCAATTGTTCAATAGTTGAATAAAATGCATTCTAGAACCCTCCTTGAGGCTATGGACAGTTTTAAGGAGCGTTTAGGGTTTCTAGAATTATCCTTGGTGTATAATTAGGAAGCTGAATAATTACCCGGTTCAAAATAATATTATTTTATTGAGTTTGGGCTTATATAGGGTTTCTTGACTGCACTATATAAAGACCCCTAGGGCTATGATTTTCGGTCTAACTCATACCTTAGAGAGATTGGTGATGTGTGATATTTGCATAATTAGTCATATGTTTAGCATACATTTTCATACATTTTTAGCTAATTATGTGCATAATGTGGACAAAAGGTACTTAATAATGCTTAAATTTTGTTTTCAGTCCAAAAGACATGCTTGGAAGTAAAAAGGAACAAGGAGAAGCAATTAGAAACCAAAAGTATGAAGAATGAGGAAAAGCACACTAACTCGGCGAGTACCCAAGAATATTCCCGAAGATAAGTCCAGACTCCTGGCAATACACATATTCTACGCATCTACTCGGCGAGTTGGGTGACCTACTCGCCGAGTGGCCCCTGTTTTGTGATAATTATAAATATCGAACCTTATTCCGAATTGGAGAGACTTCTGGCTTTTGGGGAGCTACACCTGTGATTGAAGAACCCTTTGGAGAGCTGAGAAACCCTAACCTTCGATCTTTTGAAGAATCAAGGAAATTTAGGTTATACATTCCACTTAATCTTAGGAATTAAGCATGTCTAGCCTAGTTGAATTTGTTTTTGAGTTTGTTTTTACTATAACCATGAGCTAAATTCGTATTGTTTCTGTTTAGGAAGACCAAGTTACTCCTATGGTTTAATTATTACTTTCTTTGATTGTTTATTGGTGATTTTATTAAATTAAGTTTGTTAAAGAACTTTATGCATTAACCACAACGATTTTCTGTTAATTGGAAGACAATTAAGCTGCATGAACATCTCTTAGTTGTTAACCTCATATGTTTATGTGAACACTTTATCATATGCCTAGGAATAATGAACATGAAACTAGGATTAATTAGAGAATGGGTAAATTAATGTGTGAGCTTGTTTGAGAAACCAACAAACAAGAGGTTAATTGAAACACAAACTTGATTAACAAATTACAAATCTTATTTAATCCAAATAATTGAACTAGGAAATTGATTAGTTTAAACAATTGGCCACTACTTGAATTGATTAATTGTCTAAGGGTTAGTAGTAATGAACATGAACCTAACCACTATAGTTGGTGACCAATAACAATTGATTTATCACATAAATAACCATAGGAGTGAATTGGTTGGACCTAAACAAAAACCCTCTATCAAATTTGGTGAATTTGTTACTTGTCTTAGTTGTTTAGTTAATTAAGTGCTTAAGTGGTGTGTTTAAGTTTCTAGTCTTGTAAAACTAGAGAAAAACCCTTTTACTGTTATTACTTGCTTAGTTAAAATTAGTTATTAGTTTAATTTCTGTTCCCTGAGTTCGACACCCTGCTTATCCAACTATACCACTAAAATACAGGTTCACTGCCTTTGTGTGCTTAATTTATCAACTAAAAGTAGGAATAAAACAAGTGCATTATACACACATCAAGTTTTTGGCGCCGTTGCCGGGGAACGGTTCCAAAATTAAGTCTAATTCCTAATTTTATCGATCCTTTGTGTGAGTTTCTCTTGCACAAAGTTATTTTTCAGTAATATAGTAAGTAGGTTAGGTTTTAGAAATTATTAGTTTCTTTTTAGAAGTCTATTAATTAGTTTTATTTTTTTTTGTTTTAAACAGGCTACTCGCCGAGTGCATTCGCACCTACTCGACGAGTACCCTGCTATTTGCCAAATTATTTTTCTTTTTCATTCTGTTTCATTTTTGTTCTTTTTACGCGTTTTTTCTTGTTTGTTTACAGTTGTTTCATGACCCGAGGATCTGATACACCTCTGGTCCCTACCCTCGAAGACCCGGAATCCGCACTAAGGATGAACAAAGGAAAAGCCGTTGGGGAGACCGTTGCTTCAAAGAATTCGCCACTAAAGAACCTCAAGTCCGTTTTCAGCAAGAAGAAGAGCAGCAAATCAGGAGCATCCAGCGCCTCTTTAACAATCGAAGACCCGATTAAAGAAGACACTGAGTACGAGTCCGAGGAAAAAGAGGAACCTACATACGAGCACAAATCCGATTTTGAGGACGATTTAGCTATCACTATGGATAATATCGATGAAGTCCCCATGGGGGAATGGAAGAAGAGGATGCGCGATGACACTGGCCCGAGACTTGTGCAGCCCGCAATTCCCGCAACTGCTGCTTTTGAGCTCAAGGGTCATATCCTAGCTTTACTTAAAGAAATCCCTTTCACTGTCAAAGATCATGAAGACGCCTACAAGCACTTAGATGAAGTTAATGATGTAGTTGATTATTTCAATGTTCCCAATGTGCCTCAGGAAACTCGGCTACTTCGCATGCTTCCGGTTACTTTGAAGGGTGCTGCAAAGGATTGGCTCAAGTCACTTCCCCCCGGATCCATCACTACATGGGCCTAACTGAAAGAAGATTTCATTGATCAATTTTGTCCACCATCCAAGATATCTAAGCTCAAGAAAGCCATAACCAACTTTGAATAACAAGCTGGAGAGTCACTATATGAGGCTTGGGAGAGGTACAAGAGCTTGTTAATGAATTTCCCACATCACGACCTCAATAGTCAGCAAGAAGTCTCCATCTTTTATGATGGAGTAAATGTTACAACAAGGCAACTACTTGACTCGCAAGGTCCACTTACGAAGAAGGAACCTCCAGTGATAAAGCAGCTAATTGAAGAATTCTCTAAGCATTCTAGAGAATACTATAATCCAAGAAATGATGTAACAAGGGGGTCCGCCTATGCAGCTTCAGAAGACTTATCAGTAGTAATGACCATGTTGAAAAACATGGATAGGAGGATGGACAAAATGGACCAAACGATACATGCTATACGGGTGGGGTGTGAAAACTACAATGGGCCCCATCTTACTAGAGACTGCGACTTGGATGAAAATGGCAACAAGAAGGTGCAAGTATGTTACTCAAGTGGGGACCGATATGATGAAGATTGGCGAAAACCAAAGAAAGAGTGGCTCCCATATGAAGAGTACAAGAAGGCTAAGGAGGAGAAGTACAGGCAGAAAGGAAGAGGTTTTTACCAAAAGGAGGAGCCAACTCAAGAAAGAAAACCAAGTTTGGAAGAAATGCTTACCAAATTTGTAACTGCATCAGAAAAGAGACATAGTGATCATGATGTTGCAATTCAAGAAACAAGAACCATGCTTAGAAACCAGCAAGCATCTATTCACAACATAGAAACGCAGCTAGGACAACTTGCTCAACAAATCAACCAAAGATCACTGGGCGAACTTCCTAGTAAAACCGAAAATAACTGTAACATCCCAAATTTCGAGGCCAAAAATTTAATTTTTAGAATTTAACATTGATAAGCTAAAAATTAACTTGAAGATCGATTAGATCTATAAAACAGGTAAAGAAATAAACGAGTAAACAGCAAGAACACAATAATGGATCAAAGATGTCGAATGATTAATCAACAACCCTCAGAAGAGCTCGATAAAGAACTTCTACTGTAGAGGATTAAAGGGTTTACAAGAACGATAAAGAAATCTGTAAAGCTATCGTAATTCCTATCGTCTTCTAGATCGTTTTTTTAATATGCATGCAAGCACATTATTATATATTAAACCCTACAAGCTCACGGTTGGACAGGCCCAAACCGGAGCACAAAACTTGGACTATAAACCGAGCCCAATGACGCAATACAAATAAATCTGCTACCCAACAATCTCCCCCTTTGCGTCAATTGGAGCGAGATCATTACTTCTTGCTTGGGCCAGCAGCAGCAGGAACCTTCTTCTTTACAGTTTGAAACAGACGCGAGATAAGGGCGAGTATCGTCTGTCTGAATCGGATGTACCACTGAATCATGTCGTCAAAGTATTTGATATCATCCGCTGCATTTTCTTTACACCTGTGGATGATCCCCAGCACGTGCTCTAGACAAGCAGTGGTATAAAGATTTTTATCCGCTAAGGCAAAGAGACATTTCTGTCCTTCAGCCCTAGTGAACATGACCGAATTTCGCCTTGGGTCAATCTTTCCCATCTTCATCTGGTTCAGATCACTGGCTGAGCCAACAGGAGATATCTTCGGTTTCTTCTTGAAGACATTTGCAATCTCCTGATCCATCAGGGCGACCTCCATGATATAACATACCAACATCCTTTTGAGATGGTCAATGATTGGACCATATTCAGCTTCATTCGTCAAAAGGATGTTGTGCAGAACAATCCAGTCATGGGGGTTGAGGTTCGGTAGATCTGCTAAAGATATGAGATGTTCGATTTTTGTAGACCCTCTGATCACCCTGAACCGAATATTGATGAATCTCCCTTCAGAATATGGCTTCAAAACCCGAACGTTGACAATCTTCTGAGTGCTCCAGGTTTGATATTGTGGTTGAGCAGCCTTCAGATAGAACTCAATTAATTCCCGATCAACCTCCGGATGAGGATGAGGGACCTCGGCAACACAAGCGAAGGCGTGAAAGATGAACGCCTTTCGGGTTAAGGGCATGTCGAACTGCGAGTCGACAGAATTGTAGCAGTCGAAGGAGATCACCGGTTCGAGCCATAGGATGCTCGGAGTATCGATAGCCTCCTTAATCATTCTCTCTCGAGTCCAAGCAGGGAAAAGAGTCTTCCTGCTCTCGAGGAGATCGTGGGCTTCTTTTTGTTTGCGTTCAGCTTCTTCAGCTTCTCGCGCCACACGAACATTGTCATTATCAACATTGCGACTATTTTTGCGTTTCAGCAAGTCAGCAATGGTTTCGTTGTCTTCTTCCTCTTCATCCTCAGCTATCTTCTTTCCTTTATCCTTCACACCCGAATCAGAAGTTTGACCAGAAGGAGGTTCGGTTGTGTGAGCAGCTTTTGAGGAAGGAGGTGGTTTCGATCCGGACTTCACTTCTCCCCCTTGTTTTGGAGTGGACACGAAACTAGGTAGCCCTTCTATTTTACTGAGCAAATCTAGGGCAGGAGCGAGTTTTTCTGCAAGGGTTCGCCTCACAGAGTGGTTCATGATCGGATCGTGTGCTTCCAGGATGTTGGATATGGCAGAGTGTACATCCGAAACACATGTCTTGATGACCTCCCGTTCGGATCGAAGAGTGTCAAGTTGTTGCTGAGAGTTGGAAAGCTGAGCACTCTTGACCTTGAGGGCGGTGGTTTTGCTTGCAAGAACGTCCATCAACGAGTTTTCTGCGGCCATATCCTCTTGGAGTTTAGAGAGGCACTCGTCGATGGAGGCACGAAGGGCCGAGTTGTCGTCATTGATTGATTGGCGAAGGGTGGCAAACGACTTCAACTCCGTGGAGACGAACGTGGCCAACTGTTGAACAATTGGTTCCAACGTTGTCTTTGTAGCATCGACACTCTCCTGTAAAGACTTTAACAAGGTAGAGGCGTCTGAGAATAGTTTATCGACTTTTTCGGTCGCTGCCTCACAAGCTTTCGTCGAGGCATCTATGGCGGCAGTGGCAGAAGCAACTGAATCTTGCTGAGCCCGGGAGAAGGCATCAACAATCTTCTGAAGAGCAGCTTCAGAAAGAGATGATTTAGAATTGGAGGAGGAAGCAATGAGCAAATCGACCTTCTCATGCAACTCCTTAAGGTGCTTCTTTGTTACTGGAGCATCCTCATCATCGTCGCTTTGCACCTGAAACGGACTGAAATAGACCGAATCAAATTGCATGTTCTCCCCGCCAAGGAAAGGATTATCTCCGTCAGAGGCATGACCGGGAGATGGGGGTGGTGGTGAAGCTGGTGGTGGTTCGGTTGCATCGGTATGAACCCTCGTATCAGATACGTTGGTTGTTACCTTTGCAGTAGCGGTTGTTGTTGTATCGGTGAAAATGGGTGGTGGTATAGTGAAAGAGGTTTCAAGAATTTGATGATCTGGTCTCTATACTTTTCATGACCTGGCAGTTTTGGACCATTCCTAGAAATTGTTACAAATAAAGGGGAATATTGATGCAGAATTACCATTCCAGCCCCTGTTTTTCATCAAGTGACAGTTTCTGCCCAATATTCAGAAAAGTTTACAAATGTGAGGGCCGGTGAACAGTTTTGAATTTTTTAACGCATAAATTTTTTGTGAAAAGAAAAATAATGATTCCACCAAGTCTTGGCGGTTTGGAAAGTCGTTTTTCGCAATAACGTCAAATTTTCTCGACTTTTTCAGATTTTATACTTCATCGTTTATATCATTTTGTCGCGGGGGAGCTTAGTAAATTTTTTATCCATTCAAGATCATTCTCATGACCATTTGAAGGCTTTATAATCATGTTTTTTTATTATAAAGCGGGGGAGAATTTGATATGGCCATTCGAAATTGGATTTGTAACTTTTCAAATTTGAAAGATTTTTGATAAAGCTTGTGGTAGAATTATGAAGGTAGCTTTTACAGTGGAAGTTCTTCATCGAGCTCTGCTAAAGCTTTTACAGAGAAGTATCCTTTAGAGTAGAAGTTCTTCATCAAGCTCGGCTAAGAACTTGTTATATCTCCAACTTCTAGTATTTTCTCGATCAAGTGGCGTTACGAATCTTAAAGTTTGGGTTGTTACATGATATTTTTTGATGGCTTATATCATTAGCTTATTTGAAGATTATTGTGACTTGGAGGGGGAGCTCTTCAAAGACAAGAAGTGATTCGGTTTCTTTGTTCTGAAATGTGTTTTTATGTCGGGTTTGGTTTTCATGAAGATTCTTTGGGATTACATTCAAAAATGAAGTTTAAAGATATTACTTCAGTGCTTGATTTATATATCCTAGAGCCCGTGTTTGAATACTATTGAAGAATCAAGATTCGTGGATTGCTTCATATATTCCTCGTTGCAGATCTTTTTATTTGCTAGATGCTTGTTTTGGAAATTAAAGCATTGTCATCCATTCCATACTTTGAGGGGGAGATTGTAGGGTTTCAAAGCACTCCATGGATGATGGCAATGGGCCCCTTTGATGAATTCTAGGTTAAAAGCCCAAGACTTGTCTTTTCCCTATAAATAGTCGTGTATTATTCACAATTAGGGTTAAGAGAGAGGCAAAATGTAGCCGCCACGTTGTGAGGTTTCTTGTAGAGTTAGATTCTTATTTCTTAAGTGTAATTTGTTCCTCACAATTCAATAAATCGAGTGATCATTCGACCTAATCTTCATATTTGTGTTTGTTCTTATTTTCCGCATCTTGTTCATCAAATCTCGATTAAGGTTTTAATCCCAACAAACATGTAATAAAGCGTATTACCAAAACATTGTCAAAGTTACATTAATTATAAAACATAAGGTCATGTCTCAAAACGATATCATCGGAAACAAGAAAATCAGAGTACGATCCCAGAAAATCCAGTGCGGAAATCATGTGTGTGATGCGCCGCTACGCCGCCGGCTCTTTCCCCTTGGACGAAGAGGTACCTGAAACCACAATTAAAACTGTAAGCACGAAGTTTAGTGAGTTCCCCCAACATACCACATACCATACAATACCATCGGTATCTTTCAACCGGTAATCATCATCGGTATCTTTCAACCGGTAATCGTCATCGGTATCTTACAACCGGTATTCATCATCGGTATCTTTCAACCAATAATCATCATCGGTATCTTTCAACCGGTAACTAGGGTCTATTCCACCCCCTACTACTAGCATACAACGACAAGGTATAAGCATACAATCAGGCATATCCGAGTACTGACCTACCCTTCGGTCCTAAAGACCACTGTCAGGGGAAAACTGTCCCTATCATACACGCAACATATCATACAGATATATCTCATAACCAAAAACGTATTCATACCAAGATAATTATCACAAAGACAATCATCTTCTAAATACTCCTACTTGGTGGGCCGACATTGTGGCCTTAGACCCACCCTTACTGGAAGGTAACTCACCTCAAAAGGCCGACTGCTGAAAAGTTGATCTGCAAATGTCTGACAGCTGCTCCGGTGATCCCCCGGCTATAATCCCATAAAACACTTAATCAGACATTGATATTAATCCCAAGGTAAAATCTGACCGATTCCAAACCAAAGTCAAGTCAAAGTCAACTTCCAGTTGACCCGACTCGCCGAGTTGGTTTGCCAACTCGTCGAGTTCATATCTAGTCGATTGTCCTTACTCCCTTCTCTACTCGTCGAGCTAGGCGTTGACTCGATGAGTTCACTTCCTAACTGAATACTCAATGGTCCTTCATCCGACTCGCCGAGTTGTATGAACATATCGTCGAGTTAAGCTTCATCCGATGAACACGTTCTGTCCTCGACTCGCCGAGTTGATGAACAACTCGTCGAGTTCTATAAAGATTGTCTTGGACCCACCGAGTCGGGGCATTGACTCGCCGAGTCCCTCCATTAATGAGTCCGGCTTCCGACTCACCAAGTCCACCTATGGCTCACTGCTCTACTCGCATACTCGAAAAGGGGAAAATCGGGGACTCGCGACTAGACTCGCCGAGTTCGAAGAACAACTCGTCGAGTCGCATTCATGCAGTCTCTCTACACTCGATTCTACTTGAATCCAGTGCATTCCATTCATAGATCTGGGTTCCTAGGGCTTGATTAACACGTAAAGTTTCTAACTTTACGTGTATATAATCATCAATGGGGATTCTAAGGCTCAAAACACACTAAAAGGGATAGATCTAGGACTTTCATGCAATATGACCCCATAAAGGTATTAGATCTAGGCTTCTAGAACTCGAACATAACCAGATCTAGCAGTTATTCAACCCATTATGATCCATATACTACTAAAAAGCTTGGAAATGGTTCAAAGATAGCTTTATGGTGTTCTAATGGGGATTTGAGCATAAAAACATAATAGATCCAAATTGTACCTCAATGAACTCTTAATTAGGTCCTAGATTCTTGCTCTTCACCTTCTCTTTTGGTCTTTCCTTCCTTCTCTTCTTCAATCTTCAAGGAACAAGCACAAGAACACTTCAAATCACAAGGAAAGGGGTTAGGGTTCGGTATATGATGCTTTGAGGATGAAGGAGGCTAACTTGGGGCGCATAAGGGGGCTTAAATAGGGTGTAAACCCCTGAAATTAGGGTTTCTTCCAGACTGATGGACTCGCCGAGTTGCCAACTTAAACGTGTTCAAAATCCCGACCCTACTCGGCGTGTCTAGCCTACGACTCGCCGAGTCCAAGGTTAAAAATGTAAAATACTCAGATAAATCATACATACCAGGAACTAGGTGCTACAAATCTCCCCTACTTATTTTAGACTTCGTCCTCGAAGTCTGTTGCTCGGTCCTGAAACAACTCGAGGTAATGCTCCATCATTTCCTTCACTGGCTCCCAAGTCCACTCTGAACCCTTTCGGTGCTGCAATTGCACCTTCACAAGTTCCACCCTCTTGTTCCTCAGATCCCTCGATTTCCGGTCGAGGATTGCCACTGGTCGCTCAATGTAATTCAGGCTGCCATCGACCTGAATATCCTCCAGGGGTACCACTAGGGATGAGTTATAAAACCGGAAACCCGGACCGGAACCGGAACCGGAACCAGTATAACCGGAAAATGCTTAAACGGTCCGGGTATTGGGTTCCAAAATTACTCTTAACCGGGTATTTCGGGTATGGGTCCAACGGGTCCGGGTTATCCGGGTTTTTTGAACCGGATATGTTTAAAAAAACCGAACCCGGGTTTAGTGGGCCAAGGAATTGGTTTAGTGTCCAAGAACTGGTAAGGGTAAAAGAACCGGAACCGAAGAGTTATCCCTCTTATTTGATCAACAATTCTACATTCGAGTGACGACTTTTTTTTCTCTGCTCAGCATCGGAATTTTGGCCCTTATATGTGATCGACGATCTTCATCCCTACTTGGGACGACTCTTTTTGGATCCTCACGTTCCATCTCGTTTTTTTTGCCCTTCCTGTGATCGACGACAACAAATTGGTGGACAATTGTGATCGATGACAACAACAATTCCTCTTTGTGATTGAAAATGGTGGACAATTGGATAGATAACAATGCAGATACACAAGTAAGTGTCAAGAATTTTGATTTCATGTCTTGTGAAGATACACAACTCGTTTTTTTTTGCCCTTCACTGTGATCGCAACAATGGTGGACGTTTGGAGTTACTAGACATTCAAACAATTTGATTCCTAAAGTCAAAATACAACTTTTTGGTCAAACAATTTGATTCCTAAAGTCAAAATACAATGAAGATGCACAATTAAGTTCCAATCTTGATTTATTGCAGTTTGGCCTTTTTGATCAAACAATTTGATTCCTAAAGTCAAAATACAACTTGTCTATCTTGAAACTTTAGAAAAGAAGAAAAGGTATAAGAAACACGTGACATATGCTTATCAATGGCTTTCTGTTAATCCACAATTCCACATAAATACCCCTAACATTTTTGGTAAAGACTTGATAATCAAAGGATAAAATTGTCATTTTAAATTCATAAAGTTGCATAATACCCACTTACCCAACATGTGATTAGTTAACACATTTGTTTCATGCACCTATTTCCTAGCAAGGGTATCCCAGTGACCCACTTAATATCCCTAAAATATAGATGTTGTTTCACCTTTTTCACTGGACTATTTATGATTTACTTAATAGACATAATCTTAATTGTCATGTATTGTAGGTCAGATTTATGAATCAATTTGTGTTATTTTTTGTGGTTCAAGTATGGATGAGACTTAATTGTCATGTATTGTAGGCCAAGTTTATGAATTAAGTTGTGTTATTGTATTTTAATTGTGTTTTTATTATTATCTATAATAGCATGATGATGACGAGGTGTTTGTTGACAACACTGAACAAGAAATCAATGAGGAACCAACACAAAAGAGAAAAAGAGTAGGCAAAACAAGGTCCGATTGTTGGAAATCATTTGAGAAAATTTTTATTGATGGAGTTCGGCATGGAAAGTGCAAATGGTGCGAGAGGGTTCTCAAAGCCGACGGGAATAATACCGGTACGTCTAGCTTAAATAAGCATGCAAAGAATTGTAAGCAAAACCCCGAGAATTTGAAAAACCAACAAACATTACAATTTAAAAAAGAACCAAACGGGGAGGGTGGTATTAGCACTTGGAAACATGACGACAAACGAATTAAAAAGGCTATGTTGAATTTGTTTGTAGTGGGTGGTCTACCTTTTAAATTTGTAGAAAATGAGGCCTTTATTGAATACACAAACGCACTAAACGGGAAGGTGGTTGTACCTTGTCGAACAACAATTTCAAAAAAAGTGTCACTTTATTATCAAGAAGAAAGAAATAAGTTGGTAACATTCTTATGTAATCCACTTAACACGATTCGTTTGACCACCGATTGTTGGACAAGTCCGAGTAAAAGGGTGCATTATATTGTCATTACCGCACACTTTATTGATGATAATTGGGAGATGCACAAAAGGATAATCAACTTTAAAGAATTAGATAGTCAAAGGGGGGAAGATATCGGAAAAGAAGTGTTGAAATGTATTCAAGGGTGGGGTATTAAAAATGTCATGACTTGTACGGTTGATAATGCAAGTTCTAATGACAAAGCAATAGAGTTTCTAAAAAACAAATTACCAAACTTGTACAATGAAGGAAAACACTTTCACATTAGGTGTATGGCACACATTATCAATCTAATTGTGAGAGACGGGATGAATAAAAATGACGAGAGTGTTAAATGTTTGCAAGACGCCGTAAGATATATTAGAAAGTCCACACAACAGATTGCTCTATTTAAAAAGTGCATGAAAGCCGTCGGGGGTGGAATCAACCAAATTTGTGTGCAACGATTGTCCCACTCATTGGAACTCAACTTACGACTTATTGAAGATCGCGGTGGATTTAGAAAAAGCTTTCTACGAGTATGAAATGGAAGGTAAATTTTTTTCTGCATTCTTGCTGAATTTTTAGCCCTATTTAAACTGTCATATCTACTTCGTTATGAATCCGTTTGGGCTGATTTTTTTTAAATTGTAGTTCATTGTTTGGCAATAGTTATAGACTTTGGAAACACCTAATTTGCATGTGTTTTGAGTAAGTTACAGCCCTCAAAAAATGATATATCAAAGCTGTTTTGAATATGTTAACAACATTATTTTAGAATTTTTCGTTAACTTTAAACTGTCATATCTACTTCGTTATGAATCTGTTTGGGCTGATTTTTTTTAAGTTGTAGTTCATTGTTTGGCAATAGTTATAGACTTTGGAAACACCTAATTTGCATGTGTTTTGAGTAAGTTACAGCCCTCGAAAAATGATATATCAAAGCTGTTTTGAATATGTTAACAACATTATTTTAGAAATTTTCGTTAACTTTAAACTGTCATATCTATTTCGTTATGAATCCGTTTGGGCTGATTTTTTTTTAAATTGTAGTTCACTGTTTGGCAATAGTTATAGACTTTGGAAACACCTAATTTGCATGTGTTTTGAGTAAGTTACAACCCTCGAAAAATGATATATCAAAGCTGTTTTGAATATGTTAACAACATTATTTTAGAATTTTTCGTTAACTTTAAACTGTCATATCTACTTCGTTATGAATCCGTTTGGGCTGATTTTTTTTTAAATTGTATTTCACTGTTTGGCAATAGTTATAGACTTTGGAAACACCTTATTTGCATATGTACAGAGTCATTTATAGCCCCCCAAAATGATATATTATTTTTTTTTTTGTAACTTTTTTTTGATAGATCGTTCCTTTGCACGAGATGTGGTAACCCCCGTGAGTGAAGATTTTGTAACTTGTCGAGCAATGGTCTCCTTTCTTGAGAAGTTCAAGGTGAAAACAGAATTGGTGTCGACAACTTCAAAACCATTGGCAAATCGGTTTTTTGGAGAAGTATGTGGCATTTACAAACATATACGGGTTTGGTAAAAAAACAAACGATTTTATTCAATTGGGAAGGATATGATAGACAAATATGAGAAGTCTTGGGGAGATTTTGAAAATTTGAATGACTACATGTACTTTGCGACTATCTTGGATCCGCGAATGAAGACATAATTTCTTAGACATGCTTTTGAAACATTGATCAAGTACAAGATGCCGGAAAATAAACCCCTTTCCGAATTAGATATTATTGCGAAGACTAAGTCTTTAATCAAGGATATTGAATCGAGATTTGAGAACTTTTTTAATTGTTACAATACCAACTCTAATGTACCATTTGAAACTAGTGGTAGTCAAGATGTCGTGCATATTGATGATGATGACGACTTTGTGGGTGACTATTTTGCTCAATCGGTGAATTCATTGGCTTCAAAGGAAACAGAATTAACACGATACTTGAACGAAGGACAAACCCAAGGCGTTAAGGACTTTGATATATTGGTTTGGTGGAAAAATAACATATCTCGTTACCCAATTCTCTCGCGGATGGCAAAAGGTATAATTTTAATTACTTATATTTTTTATTATAATGTAGTATAATTTAACATTATATGTTTATGTTATTAGATCTTTTGGGCATTCAAATATCTACCGTGGCTTCTGAGTCCGCTTTTAGTACAAGCGGTCGCATAATTGATAGTTACCGAGCAAACTTGTTCGCACCTATAATAGAGGCTTTGGTTTGCAACCAAGATTGGGTGAGGAAATCAAAGAAGCCAATTGTTGACAACATCGATGCCATTCTTAAAGATGATGACATAGCTAAAGGTAGCAAACAAATTCATTTTATTATCTAATAACAAAACATTGGTTATATGCTAACTTTCATATTAATTTTTTTTATGATATGTATTAGAGTTGGAAGACGCCATACGCACCCAAAATGGAAATGGAAAAATGCCGATAGATATTAACGAGTAGTTATACTATTTTTTTTTTGTTGATAAATGATTATTGGTTTGTAAGTGTTTGTTTTGGTTGATTAATGTTTTTGAACTTGAATCAAATTTACTTGTTTGGTACTGTGCAATTGTGCATGTGGGTGTAAACAAGTATAAATGAATGATATTTTAATCAATGCATGCACATCCACATTCCACTTTATTATTTTTTTACTACTTTTATTTTAATCAATGACTTTCTTCATTTTAATAATCATTTTAATGAATGTTTTTTTTTTCCATGTTGTGGTAAAATAACAATGAAAAGAACATAACACAAGCGAAGAAGGGGACAATGGTTGGGTCCAAGTTCATAGTACCTATTGAACAATTCAAAATCAAAGTCTAATATTCAAAACAATTCAAATCAAAATTCTTAAACAATTAAGAACAAAACAACACTTATTCCTTGACCATCTTGTCGAGTTAACACATCTTCAATCTCTATACATAAAACAAAAATAAACATATTTAGTATTAAAAAAATGTTACCAAATAAATTAAAAGCACAAAACTTATTACCTAGCTATATTATTTAAATTTTTGGCACACGTACAACAATGTCTATTAAGACTACTTGTACCGTGTCTTGATGGATCGGCTTTAAGTGTAACGAAACAATACTTACACCTTGCTTGCCTTCGTTCAACCCCATCATTTTCTACTACCCACAACATATCAAAATGTTGCCAACATGTGGACCTCTCCTTCAAATTCAAATGCTAAACAAATTAAGTAAAAAAAATCTAGGTAGATTTAAAGCATGTGTAAAATGAAGTATCAAAGTTATAAAACTAATAGATTCAAAACGGAACGTAATTGAAGTATAAAGACGTAAATTAGTCAATTACTTTAAATGCATACTTGAATTGGGAGGTTAGCTTCCATGAATGTTATTGAAAAGAAAAAACAACTCAAAACCTTCCACTTAGAGAATAATAAGTTAAGTGAAAATGTAGAGGTGGAAGGGCCTATTTATAATGAGAAGTTGTGAGATGTTGACAAAACATGAAAATTAAAAGATTGCTAATGTCAAAAAATTTGTCTCTTGCTTTTATGTTTAATTTTCAAAGTTGAAGCCTTCAAGGTCAAATATACAAAAAAACAAGTTAGTGTGGTTGCAAATAAATAAATAACTAACAATTTAGAATTTCAACAAATCTTAAATTAAAACACCCAACCCAAAATAAATTATCCAATAGTCAAATACATAATTAAAAAAAAAAAAAATCAACGTACAATGCCTTATCCAAAGTATGAAGTGCCTAATTGCCTATCCAATAGTCCAATATGAACACGTAAGTTAACTAACTGTGATATGACCTAAATGTCATTTTTTTTAAACCAATATTGTTATATTTATTTATTTATTTATTTTTAAATAAATCAATGTCGTCAATAACCTAATAACCTAAATGTAATTTTTTGTTTGTTAATTTTTTTATAACGGTTGAAAGATTATGGGTAATAAAAAAAATCCGGGTTTCCCGGTTCTAAACCCATTTGACCCGGTTCTACTTTACCCACTTTCCTATTTCCAGGTTTTTCGGTTCTAGACCCACTTTACCCAGAACCAAACCCGGAACCGAACCGGACCCGGTTCCTATATACCGGTCTGGTTTCCGGTTCTTAAAAATATCGTTAAACGGTTCCGGGTTTTCCGGGTCCGGGTCCATCGGGTCCGGGTTTGGACCCACTTTCATCCCTAGGTACCACCACTGAGTCTTCCACTAGACACTTTCGCAACTGAGACACATGGAAAGTGCTGTGTATCTGACTGAGTTTGGCTGGCAGGTCCAGCCTATACGCCACCTTGCCCACCCGGGCCAGAACCCTGAAAGGTCCAATGTATAAGGGGCCCAACTTGCCCCGTTTCCTGAATCGGATGACGCCCTTCCACGACGACACCTTCAGTAGAACCATATCCCCGACCTGGAATTCCAGGTCTGATCGACGCTTTTCGGCGTAACTCTTCTGCCGACTCTGAGCAGTCTGAAGCCTGCTCCGAACCTGTTGAATCCTCTCGGTCGTCTTGAGCACCACTTCGGTGCTCCCCATGACCCTCTGGCCTACCTCACCCCAACATATCGGGGTCCTGCACCTCCTTCCGTATAACATCTCGAAAGGAGGACGGTCAATACTCGCGTGGTAGCTGTTGTTGTATAAGAACTCAGCCAAAGGAAGATAGGTGTCATAGCTACCACCGAAGTCTAGCACGCATGCCCGCAACATATCTTCCAGAGTCTGGATGGTCCTCTCACTCTGACCATCTGTTTGTGGGTGAAAAGCAGTGCTAAAATGCAGACGAGTACCCAGCTCGTCATGGAACTTCTTCCAGAACCTGGAAGTAAACCGTACGTCTCTGTCCGAAATCACCGAAACTGGCACTCCGTGCCGCGCCACCACCTCCTTGATATAGATATCGGCCAATTTCTCGGCCGAGATGCTCTCCTGAATCGGGATAAAGTGGGCGCTCTTGGTCAATCGATCGACGATGACCCAGATCGAATCCACTCCCCGCGCGGTCCTGGGAAGCTTGGTGATAAAATCCATCGTGATGTCTTCCCACTTCCATAGGGGAATATCCAACGGCTGCATCTTGTCGTGCGGTCTCTGAAGCTCGGCCTTGATCTTCCTGCAGGTTAAGCACCGCTCCACGTACCATGCGACATCCCGCTTCATGTAGGGCCACCAATAGTCCAGGCGAAGATCCCTATACATCTTCGTCGCCTTGGGATGAATGGAGAACCGGGATTTGCGCGCCTCCTCCATCAGAACCTGATGCACACCTCCATGATAAGGGACCCACACCCTACGGTGAAGAGTCAACAACCCTCGACAATCCGCTCACTCTTCCAATGTTCCTCCTTCATAGCCTCTTGCTGGGCCTCTCGAATCCGCTCCAGAAGCGGAGTCACCACTGTCATCCTCAGGCAGATATCTCGGATTGGCGCTGCCTTGAGGATAAGCGCGTCATCCACCACATTGGCTTTCCTCGGATGGTAGGGGATCTCACAATCATAATCGTTTACCACGTCGAGCCACCGACGCTGCCTCATGTTCAGATTCGGCTGGTCCATAAGATACCTCAGGCTCTTGTGGTCCGTGTAAATGATACAACGAACCCCATAGAGGTAATGACACCAAATCTTTAGGGCGAACACAACAACCCCCAGCTCCAAGTCATGCGTCGGGTAGTTCGCCTCGTGTAACGCCCGTAGATCAGGGCTAGTCAATTTTAAGACGATAGGCGTCAAAAATGACTTTTTGATGGAAGATTATCTAGAAGTATTAATCTCAACCAAGTTGTAGTATATGTCACAAGGTTTCCGTGCATATAAAGAACGCCAAAATCCGAGTTATAACGAAGAAGTTATGACCTGTCGAAGTTTTACGGCAAAACCGGCACGGCACCGGGAAGCGTAAATAGTGAATTTACGATAGAGCGAGATTTAGCCTTATCAATCTAAACAAAAGTTGTACAATATGTTAAAATAAGAACGTCAATAAAAAGAACGCCCAAATCTGACTTCGTATGAGGAAGTTATGATTTTTCTAAGATTCGGCTTAGCAGTGCACGACCCGAAACTCGAATTTTAGTTCGAGCGGTTTTTGGCTTACGCGACCTAAATAAGAGTTGAAGGTCTCATTAATAGGAACTCAACGGTAAAAATATGGATGAAAACGGAGTTCGTATGAAGGAGTTACGAATTCTTCGCGGTCATTTAACAGTCTAAACGCCTCCTACTGTTAAATTTGAGATCGGTCAAGATTTAGCCGACGAAGTCTAAACGAAAGTTGTAGGTCTTGATTTTACCTACGCGTGGATATAAAGAACGTCAAAAACGGAGCTCGTATGCGAAAGTTATGATTTTTCTAAGTTCGAAGGCTAATACGCGATAGGAGTGACGTGGCACCACCCAGAATTTGACACGTGGCACCACCAGAAAGCCACCACATGGACCAACTCGGCGAGTAGGTGTCCCCTACTCGGCGAGTACATCAGATATTTTCACTATAAATAGGATGCGAGGGTTCTGGGTTTATTTGCTCATTTCTTCTCATCTTTGTGCCGAAGCTCTGCATTTTTACTCCCGATTCCACCCCGAAGCCCCGGTATCATACTCTAGCCCCGAGGCAAGTCCCGAGATCCCAAAGATCCCGAGAAGTGCGGTTCCCGAGTCGAAGCTCTGCCCGCGAGAAGTTCGATTTTTGTGAAGATCTTCCAGATCTGCTGTGGATTACTACTTCTATAAGCCGTAGTGCTATCCGATCATCTTCTGATCAAGTGAGTGTGTGGTTATTTTCTTCTAACGCATAATTATTAAGTATTTTCTATGAAATACGTGCTACGTGTATAATATGAGGTTGTTTATATGTGTGGGTGTATAGTCCCTTTCATAAACACGGGTATAATACAAGTATTGTTTGAATGTATTAAGTGTATGTTTGGGAGAGTGTATGGTTACTTTCTTCTAACACATAAATATGAAGTATTTGGTATAAAATACGTGCTATGTGTTTATATATTGTTGTTTATTTGAGATGAGTATGGAATGAATGTTTTATATAGTTTTTAAAAGAGATAAACTGTATGTGTATTCTATATCTACAAATATGTTGGGTAGAACATGGGTAGATGAGATAGTTGGTATGTGATAAAGTGATGAGGTATGAAAGATAATTAAGAATGATATTGGTAGACGCACCAATTAAAGAATGTCATAAAACTAGCAGATGTGCTGGAGAATAATATCGGCAGATGCGCCAAATAGAGATTGTCATAATAATAGCAGATGCGCTTATAGGATAATCTTGGCAGATGCGCTTATAAGATAATGTCGGCAGATGTGCCTAAAAGAGAATGTCATAAACCTGGCAGTCGCGCCTCATAGTGTATGACGTAATCCTGGCAGAGGCGCTTAAAGGACAATGTTGGCAGATACGCCTTATGTAGCAATGGAAGTTTGTGTAAATTCCTTAGGTCAATCCTTAGGAATGAAGGAATGACGAGTAGTTGAATTCCTAGGGTAAAATCCTAAGAAACATAATAGGGATGAGTAATTGAGTTGATTGTTTGATGGTTGAATATAATAATTGTATTATTGTGGGTTGAAAATCCTATATGCTCACCAGGCTCCCAAGCCTGACCCACTCAGTTTTCTTTGCATTACAGGTAATGACACAAGAGTATAAGTTGGTGGACTTGACGAGAGGTTTTGGATTATAGATCAGTAGTTGAATAACTATTGTAAGGTTTATTTTATATTGTTTATGCTTTTGGTCTGTATCGGAACATGACATCCCGAGGTTTTATTATTTAATGGAAATACATTCTCTTTGAGAAATGTTTTGATAAATGGTTATCATATTTTATTTTGGGAACAAATTCCGCAACCGTTTTCTTTAAACGATCACTCTGATTTATAAAACAAAGCATAAGCAAATCGGTCTTTTATGGCCGTGAAAATGGGGATGTCACAGTTGGTATCAGAGCATTAGTTTAAGCGAACTAGGAATTTGTAGGAAAATTTCTAGACTTAAACTTAGAATGTTAAGTAATGATTGTGAGGAGTGTGTCTAAATTATGTTAGGTAGTACACCTAAATTGACACAAGCACTAGTTTATTCTAGGATTGATGCCTAAAATGCTTTTACGTGCTAAATGTTTTGTGTGATAGCTATATTGATGCTATTATTTGTTTGGATCTATGGTCTGTTGCCGACCGGATCTGGAAACCTTATGTGTTTAGGATTCTAAGCGTATGGCTACGATATTAGAACTAGCATGTAAACGTTTCGGAGTGATAAGGATGATTTGAATATCTATCGTGAATGAGGATCTAATTTCACCTTATTCGGTGTATAGATCAAAAATGGTGAGAACAAGAAGTGGAGTTGGAAATGCTGATGAAAACAGGAATCAACCACCAGTGATTAAACAAGTACCTGTCATAGCAGCAGCACCTGAGCCAATAACCATGGCTGGTGTGCAAATGATGATTCAGACGATGTTGGATCGTCAGATGGATGAAACTAGACGGTTGCTTCAACAGAATCGTGAAGAACTGTCAATTCATGTGGAGGAGCCTGAATTAAATGAAGGGCACTCGGAAGGTGGAAACTTCAGTGGGTCTGTTGGTCAAGCCAACCCACCGATAGTTAGGCAAGACAACCATGGTGGAAGGAATGATGGAATGGGATGCAAGTACAAAGACTTTCTAACTTGCAAACCATCGACCTTCAATGGAAAGGAGGATCCGATTGGAGTTATGGATTGGATTTCCGAAATGGAGTTAGCCTTCATGACTTGTGGCTGCAGAGGCAAGTTGCAAACTATCTATGCAGTACGTCAGTTCAGGGGTGGGGATGTTCGTTGGTGGAACACTTTGGGGAAGATCCTAAGTCCTAATGAGCCACTGCAACTGACCTGGGCAGAGTTCTTGGTGCAATTCAAGCGCAAGTTCTGCTCTGCTCAAAATCTATTGGAGTTGGAGAATAAGTTTCTGATATTGAAGAAAGGCAGCATGTCAGTGGATGAATACACTAATGCCTTCACAGACAAGATGGAGTTTGCTTTACGCATCGTCCCAGACGAACTGACAAAAGTCGACCGGTACGCAAAGGGACTCCCTTGGGAGTATGCGGTGCCAGTGCGTCAGGCACCTACCTTAGAGGCAGCTATTTGGGCTGCCAAGTCTGTTGAGAATATGATCAAGGGGAGGACTGACAGTAAGGTTGAAGTTGGCGAGAAGAGAAAGTTAGAAGGAACTTCAGGTTCTAATGAGAAAGGAAAATCCTCGAAGTCTGGAGGAGGAGGGAGAGATGAGGCACGGTGGTGCGATAAGTGCAAGAAGAAGCACTCAGGAAAATGTGGCGTGGAAGTGACATGTTTCAAGTGTGGAAAGCATGGGCATTACGCCGATGAATGTATTTTCAACAAAAAGGTGTGTTACGAATGTAACGAAGAGGGGCACTTCAAGCAAGACTGCCCAAGGAAAAATCAAGCAGCAAGGCTAGAGGCGCCGCCAAAGCTAAAGGCAAGAGCATTTCAAATGATCCTTGATGAAGCAGATGGCAATGCAAGGAATCAGGAATAAGGATCTTATATCTAAAGATCAAGTTATAAAGTAGCGATATGAAAAGTAACATGTGGTGTAGCCTATTAGAGGCATAGTATAGGGTGAACTTGAACTTTTGTGTAATCGTTTCAAGGAATTAATATAAACCCTAGTTCTGTTAACTGATGTGTTGAATGATTGTCTGATTTTTTGTATGGTGACTTGGTCGACTACGAGACAATACTTGGGACGAGTATGAGTAGGTGTGAAAGGTAGTAGATGCATATACTACCGGAAGCACAGGACTCGCACTTGGATCAGGGAAAGTCACAAGGTTACCAAGAAGCTAGTGATTGATTCAATTTTATTCTGGTATGTCGTTACCATTGTTTCGGTGATGACTAGTAAGATGGTTCTTGTTCCGACCCTAGTGGTCGTATTTAAATTTGAGTTCGATGGCGAGGAGTATGTACGTGGTCTAAAGGACCGAGTTAGATGTAACATCTGACTTAAGACAGAAGGTTGAAGTGAATGCGATTGATAGTGTCGCTCTCGTTGTTAAATGAAGTTTGTAGGTAGAAATGCTACATGCTGAAATGTGATTATATCACATTAGAATATGAAGGAAGGTATATTCCATTCTGGAATTTAACTTTATAAAAGACCGAGTCTAAGCGTCGCATCGTGCGATGAGAGGTCGATAGAGCACGACCCATCGGTTTGTTGCAATAGATAAAGGAAAGTATTTATCCTGAGAAAAAGAAGGAGTCCAAAATGAGGACTTATTTGGTAACTTGAAGGTTATGATTGAAAGTACAACATAGTACGATAAGCAGATGCAAGATTTGGCATCTTTTGCGGTCAAGAAAGCCGTAGAGTTAAATACTCTTTCGAGGAAACATAGAAGTTACGGTTATAACCTAGGATGAATAAATAACGTGTGGAATCATTATGCAAGTCCTATTTCGTTGATGATTCCGGGACGTAATCATCCTAAGGGGGAGATAATTGTAACGCCCGTAGATCAGGGCTAGTCAATTTTAAGACGATAGGCGTCAAAAATGACTTTTTTATGGAATATTATCTAGAAGGATTAATCTCAACCAAGTTGTAGTATATGTCACAAGGTTTCCGTGCATATAAAGAACGCCAAAATCCGAGTTATAACGAAGAAGTTATGACCTGTTGAAGTTTTACGGCAAAACCGGCACGGCACCGGGAAGCGTAAATAGTGAACTTATGATAGAGCGAGATTTAGCCTTATCAATCTAAACAAAAGTTGTACAATATGTTAAAATAAGAGCGTCAATAAAAAGAACGCCCAAATCTGACTTCGTATGAGGAAGTTATGATTTTTCTAAGATTCGGCTTAGCAGTGCACGACCTGAAACTCGAATTTTAGTTCGAGCGGTTTTTGGCTTACGCGACCTAAATAAGAGTTGAAGGTCTCATTAATAGGAACTCAACGGTAAAAATATGGACGAAAACGGAGTTCGTATGAAGGAGTTACGAATTCTTCGCGGTCATTTAACAGTCTAAACGCCTCCTACTGTTAAATTTGAGATCGGTCAAGATTTAGCCGACGGAGTCTAAATGAAAGTTGTAGGTCTTGATTTTACCTACGCGTGGATATAAAGAACGTCAAAAACGGAGCTCGTATGCGAAAGTTATGATTTTTCTAAGTTCGAAGGCTAATACGCGATAGGGGTGACGTGGCACCACCCAGAATTTGACACGTGGCACCACCAGAAAGCCACCACATGGACCAACTCGGCGAGTAGGTGTCCCCTACTCGGCGAGTACATCAGATATTTTCACTATAAATAGGATGCGAGGGTTCTGGGTTTATTTGCTCATTTCTTCTCATCTTTGTGCCGAAGCTCTGCATTTTTACTCCCGATTCCACCCCGAAGCCCCGGTATCATACTCTAGCCCCGAGGCAAGTCCCGAGATCCCGAAGATCCCGAGAAGTGCGGTTCCCGAGTCGAAGCTCTGCCCGCGAGAAGTTCGATTTTTGTGAAGATCTTCCAGATCTGCTGTGGATTACTACTTCTATAAGCCGTAGTGTTGTCCGATCATCTTCTGATCAAGTGAGTGTGTGGTTATTTTCTTCTAACGCATAATTATTAAGTATTTTCTATGAAATACGTGCTACGTGTATAATATGAGGTTGTTTATATGTGTGGGTGTATAGTCCCTTTCATAAACACGGGTATAATACAAGTATTGTTTGAATGTATTAAGTGTATGTTTGGGAGAGTGTATGGTTACTTTCTTCTAACACATAAATATGAAGTATTTGGTATAAAATACGTGCTATGTGTTTATATATTGTTGTTTATTTGAGATGAGTATGGAATGAATGTTTTATATAGTTTTTAAAAGAGATAAACTGTATGTGTATTCTATATCTACAAATATGTTGGGTAGAACATGGGTAGATGAGATAGTTGGTATGTGATAAAGTGATGAGGTATGAAAGATAATTAAGAATGATATTGGTAGACGCACCAATTAAAGAATGTCATAAAACTAGCAGATGTGCTGGAGAATAATATCGGCAGATGCGCCAAATAGAGATTGTCATAATAATAGCAGATGCGCTTATAGGATAATCTTGGCAGATGCGCTTATAAGATAATGTCGGCAGATGTGCCTAAAAGAGAATGTCATAAACCTGGCAGTCGCGCCTCATAGTGTATGACGTAATCCTGGCAGAGGCGCTTAAAGGACAATGTTGGCAGATACGCCTTATGTAGCAATGGAAGTTTGTGTAAATTCCTTAGGTCAATCCTTAGGAATGAAGGAATGACGAGTAGTTGAATTCCTAGGGTAAAATCCTAAGAAACATAATAGGGATGAGTAATTGAGTTGATTGTTTGATGGTTGAATATAATAATTGTATTATTGTGGGTTGAAAACCCTATATGCTCACCAGGCTCCCAAGCCTGACCCACTCAGTTTTCTTTGCATTACAGGTAATGACACAAGAGTATAAGTTGGTGGACTTGACGAGAGGTTTTGGATTATAGATCAGTAGTTGAATAACTATTGTAAGGTTTATTTTATATTGTTTATGCTTTTGGTCTGTATCGGAACATGACATCCCGAGGTTTTATTATTTAATGGAAATACATTCTCTTTGAGAAATGTTTTGATAAATGGTTATCATATTTTATTTTGGGAACAAATTCCGCAACCGTTTTCTTTAGACGATCACTCTGATTTATAAAACAAAGCATAAGCAAATCGGTCTTTTCTGGCCGTGAAAATGGGGATGTCACACCTCGTGAGGCTTCAGCTGCCTCGAAGCGTAAGAAATAACGTGCCCTCTCTGCAGAAACACTGCGCCCAAACCCGAGATGGACGCATCACAGTACACAACAAAATCTTCCATGCCCTCTGGCAGGGCTAAGATTGGTGCCTTACACAATCTCTATCTCAACGTCTCGGATGCGGCCTGCTGCTCGGGCCCCCAAAGAAAAACCCCAGCTTTCCTCGTCAGCCTGGTCAAAGGTATGGCTATCTTGGAGAAGTCCTGAATAAATCTTCGATAGTAGCCCACCAATCCTAGGAAGCTCCGAATTTCGGATGGAGACCTCGGGACCTCCCATCTCATCACGGCCTCCACCTTGGCCGGATCCACTGATATCCCGTCCTGGTTGACAAGGTGCCCCAGGAACTATACCTCGCGCAACCAAATCTCACACTTGGATAACTTAGCATATAAGCTCTCCCTCCTCAAAGTAATCAGAACCTCACGCAAGTGCTCCTCATGTTGCCCTCGCGTCTTGGAATAAACCAAGATGTCATCAATGAAGACAATCACGGACCGATCCAACATCGGTCGACACACCCGTTTCATGAGATCCATGAACGCGGCAGGAGCATTGGTGAGCCCGAAAGGCATCGCCACAAACTCATAATGACCATAGCGTGTACGAAAAGCAGTCTTCTACACATCCTCCTCTCTGACCCTCATCTGATGATACCCTGATCGCAAATCAATCTTGGAGAACCAAGATGCTCCCTGAAGCTGGTCGAAGAGGTCATCGATCCTCGGGAGTGGGTAACGGTTCTTCCCCGTTACCTTGTTCAGCTCCCGGTAGTCTATACACATCCGATGCGACCCGTCCTTCTTCTTCACGAATAGAATCGGGGATCCCCAGGGTGAACTGCTCGGTCTAATGAATCCCTTGTCTAGCAGCTCCTGTAGCTGTGTAGACAACTCCTGCATCTCAGGAGGAGCCAACCGATACGGCGCCTTGGCTATTGGAGCCGCGCCAGGGACCAGGTCGATCCTAAACTCCACCTGCCTCTCCGGAGGTATCTCAGGCAACTCCTCGGAGAATACATCCATAAACTCCCGCACCACGGGTATATCACCCACTGTCGCCTTAACTGCCTCCCGGGTGTCCATAACATAAGCGATATACCCTGCGTAACCCTGCTGAAGGTAGCGCCTAACCCTCGCTGCTAAACACACAGCTGGTCCTCGTTGTGGCTTCTCGCCCTGAACTACCAATTCTCCCCCACTTGGGGTCCTGATCCGTACCAGCTGATGCGCACAATCTATCACTGCCCCATTGGGGCTCAACCAATCTATGTCTATAATAACCTTGTTCCCCCGCAACGGTATGGGAACCAAGTCTACCAGGTAACGTTCCTCGTACAACCTCAAAACACAATCTCGGTAGACCTTCGATACTCGCACTGATCGGTCGTTTGCAATCTCGACCTCTAGAGGGCAATCCAACATGCCTGAAGACTCATGAAACTTCTTGCTAAGCAAGAGAGACAAATGATTGGGTAGCACCCGAATCAAACAATACTTGAACTAGGATAACGTTCACATGGAACGATCCTAAACACATATACACAGGGCACATATCAATATCATAACACCATACAAATAAATCAGAGGGAAAGAATCATACATGTCACCACATCGGGTGCAGCGCGTGCCTCCTCGGCTGTCAATTGAAATGCTCGGCTCCGAACCACTGGAGCCTCCGACTTGACCTTCCGGCCATCCATAGCCCGTATTTTCGCTGACGCTGGCGCCACTGTCGGCGCGGCTGCTGCTGGTGCTATCAACCTGGAACAATTGGCCTTTTTATGGCCCCTCTGATTACAATGGAAGCAAATCAGGTTTGACGTCTGAATCGCAGAAGCAGGGGCAGTACAATCCCTACCGAAATGTCCAACTTTGCCGCACTTATAGCAGCCTGAACCTGGACTAGTGCGAAAAACTCCCTCATGTGCCCAACCGCATTTCCCACAGCGGTCCCGCCCCATCTGGCCTTTCGGCCTACCATCGGGTCCCTTGGGCTTCTTCCTCGAAGCCCCCATTGTCTGCCCCCCCAGCGGCCTTCCTCTTCCGTATATGCTCCAAATCAATCTCCCTCTCCCTAGCCCTGGTAATCATGGACTCCAGGGTAGGGCAACCAGAGAAACTAACATGCTCCCGAATATCAACTCGTAGCATGTCATGGTATCGGGTCCTCCTCATGTCCTCATCCCTCGCATACTGGGGTACCAACAAGGACCTCTCCCGGAACTTGGCGGTGATCTCCGCCACAGTCTCCGTAGTCAGTCTCATGTCCAAAAACTCTCTGGCCAGCTGCTAAAGCTCCACAACTGGTGCAAACTCAGCCCTTAATCGGGTCACGAAATCTGACCATGTCATAGCCTCAATGGCTGGGGCTCCCAACGTATCGCCAATCAACTCCCACCAATCCCTGGCTCTATCCCTCAAACAACCTGCAACGAAACGGACCTTCGACCCTTCCTGGCAGAAGCTCGTCAGCTGCGCAGACTCAATGTCTGCAATCCATCTCCTAGCAGCAATGGGGTCCTTCACCCCATGAAAATCCGGTGCATCACTCCCGCGGAAGTCTTTAAAGGACAGCGTACGGGTACCCACCTGGCTAGACGCCAGATCACTCCTGAATGCCCGGAGGCGATCCTCCATCAGCTTGATAATCCCTTCCTTGATCGACCCGAAAATGAGCGCGGTCGCCTCAAGGAGACCTCTCGTAATTTCAGACGCGATGAACTCGCGTAACCCATCATCAACATGCTCGGGTCCCGGTCCCGAACCCGAACCAGGTTCTGATCCCCCTGCTCCATGACGTGTGACCACCATTTTGAAAATAATAATAGAATTGTTAGGATCACATATACCCCCGAAGGTTCTCATACACTCTCCAAGTTTCCAGGTTCCATCTCATCCCTCCTTGAATCGAGTATGGATCCTTTGCTTTCAGTAGTACGGGCCCATACTACCTTCCATATCTATCCGTACTTTCCCTACGGATTACCTCGACTTCACCAGGTCCCTTTCACCGATGCTCTTTCCACTAATCACGTCCTAGACTTCCCTAGGGCACTCCCAGACCTACTCCCCGCCTTCAGCTGCACTAGGAGTCCTTACCGCGTCCCCCTAACTAGCTTGCAGACACCGTTACATATCCGTTCACTAGTTAGTCGAAGGTGGCTAGAACCCCCTATAGCACAAAGCAAACAGCATTCGTGCGTTGAGTAACCAAACCAGGCATAACCTACACAGGCCATCCTACTGACTAAACAGTCCTAGCATACAACTCATACAATAGGAACACAAGGCATCCTCCTAGTTCCTTAGTATTATTCTAGCATGCAATTTCTGAATCAACCCATACAACATATCATAACAAGTATGGGTATCTTGGGGAAAACTTACTTAAGCCCGGCCGGTCGCACGCATCACACACTTCGTCTTTCTTAAAACTTCCCATTTTAGATTTTATAAAATCATTTTCCGAAAAAAATATTTTAGTCCCTCGATTTGAGTCCAGACACCCCCGAGGGTGTGTCTGAATCCCTCAAACCAAGGCTCTGATACCAACTTATAACATCCCAAATTTCGAGGCCAAAAATTTCATTTTTAGAATTTAACATGTAATAAAGAGTATTACCAAAACATCGTCAAAGTTACATTAATTATAAAACATAAGGTCATGTCTCAAAACGATATCATCAGAAACAAGAAAATCAGAGTACGATCCCAGAAAACCCAGTGAGGAAATCATGTGTGTGATGCGCCGCTACGCCGCCGACTCTTTCCCCATGGATGAAGAGGTACCTGACACCACAATTAAAACTGTAAGCATGAAGCTTAGTGAGTTCCCCCAACATACCACATACCATACAATACCATCAGTATCTTTTAACCGGTAATCATCATCGATATCTTTCAACCGGTATTCGTCATCGGTATCTTTCAACCGGTAATCATCATCGGTATCTTTCAACCGGTAACTGGGGTCTATTCCACCCCCTACTACTAGCATACAACGAAAAGGTATAAGCATACAATCAGGCATATCCGAGTACTGACCTACCCTTCGGTCCTAAAGACCACTGTCAGAGGAAAACTGTCCCTATCATACACGCAACATATCATACATATATATCTCATAACCAAACATGTATTCATACCAAGATAATTATCACAAAGACAATCATCTTCTAAATACTCCTACTTGGTGGGCCGACATTGTGGCCTTAGACCCACCCTTACTGGAAGGTAACTCACCTCAAAAGGTTGACTGCTAAAAAGCTGATCTGCAAATGTCTGACAGCTGCTCCGCTGATCCCCCGACTATAATCCCATAAAACACTTAATCAGACATTGATATTAATCCCAGGGTAAAATGACTGTTTTACCCCTGACCGATTCCAAACCGAAGTCAAGTCAAAGTCAACTTCCAGTTGACCCGACTCGCCGAGTTGGCTTGCCAACTCGTCGAGTCCATATCCAGTCAATTGTCCTTACTCCCGTCTCTACTCGTCGAGCTAGGCATTGACTCGACGAGTTCACTTCCTAACTGAATACTCAATGGTCCTTCATCCGACTCGCCGAGTTGTATGAACAGCTCGTCGAGTTAAGCTTCATCCGATGAACATGTTCTGTCCTCGACTCGTCGAGTTGATGAACAACTCGTCGAGTTCTATAAAGATTGTCTTGGACCCGCCGAGTCGGGGCATTGACTCGCCGAGTCCCTCAATTAATGAGTCCGGCTTCCGACTCACTGAGTCCACCTATGGCTCACTGCTCTACTCACATACTCGAAGAGGGGAAAATCAGGGACTTGCGACTAGACTCGCCGAGTTCGAAGAACAACTCGTCGAGTTGCATTCATGCAGTCTCTCTACACTCGATTCTGCTTGAATCCAGTGCATTCCATTCATAGATCTGGGTTCCTAGGGCTTGATTAACACGTAAGGTTTCCAACTTTACGTGTATATAATCATCAATGGGGATTCTAAGGCTCAAAACACACTAAAAGGGGTAGATCTAGAGGACTTTCATGCAATATGGCCCCATAAAGGTATTAGATCTAGGCTTCTGGAACTCGAGCATAACCAGATCTAGCAGCTATTCAACCCATTATGATCCATATACTACTAACAAGCTTGGAAATGGTTCAAAGATAGCTTTATGGTGTTCTAATGGGGATTTGAGCATAAAAATAGAATAGATCCAAATTGTACCTCAATGAACTCTGAATTAGGTCCTAGATTCTTGCTCTTCACCTTCTCTTTTGGTCTTTCCTTCCTTCTCTTCTTCAATCTTCAAGGAACAAGCACAAGAATACTTCATATCACAAGGAAAGGGGTTAGGGTTCGGTATATGATGATCTGAGGGTGAAGGAGGCTAACTTGGGGCGCATAAGGGGGTTTAAATAGGGTGCAAACCCCTGAAATTAGGGTTTCTTCCAGACTGATGGACTCGTTGAGTCCAGAATATGGACTTGCCGAGTCGCCAACTTAAACGTGCTCAAAATCCCGACCCTACTCGGCGAGTCTAGCCTACGACTCGTCGAGTCCAAGGTTAAAAATGTAAAATACTCAGATAAATCATACATACCAGGAACCACGTGCTACAATAACCCACGAGGCGTGCATATAAACATAGTCACAACAAGAAGTGGGAAGATAATCACTCCTCTGGCCCCTATTCAGAATGAAGCACCCAGAGAATTGCAGAAGGAGGATGCAGAAACTCAAGACCAAAATCAAAACCTTCATGGTACAGATTCTACTCGCCGAGTCCAAAATATGGACTCGACGAGTCCACTGCCAAACTTGAAAAATCAGATTCCTGAAAAGCCCTTTCAGCCTCCATTGCCATATCCAGCCCGAGCTAAAAGAGAAAAGCAGGAAGAGGAGTACCAGAAGTTTCTTGATCATATTAAAGCTCTTCAAATCAACATACCCTTCATCGAAGTTGTCGCACAAATGCCATAATATGCAAAATTCCTTAAGGAACTTCTTACTAATAGAAGGACGATGGAGGAAGTGAAAAAGGTAGTTCATAATGAGAACTGCTCAGCTGCCATGCTAAATAAGCTACCAAAGAAGAAGGGTGATCTGAGAAGCTTGACTTTGCCTTGCCAATTTGGTAATTAGTAGGGCCTAGTAGTCCTCTTCTCCTCGTCTGTTAGGCTTGCCTTATCTTCAAGTAAACTAAAATTAGGACGTTAATCAAGGTTAATCAAATTCATTTGGATTAAGTGGGTAATAACGTGCGACACCAATAAGTGTCGGTGATAGTATGTAGTTGTAATCAAAGTCTCCTGGGGGGAGAGCGAGAATTTGTGTATAGATCTATACGGGGGTGACTCCCCCATACCTAAGCTGTTCGCTACAGTTAGACTCGGCCAGTCTAGGGTGACAAAATCTTAAGATCAATTTCGGTGTTCATTAGAATGCCAAGACAGACGAACTAGTCATTATCATGCATGGTTATAACGACTCACATAGAGATCCAATACCATCTAAGTAAATCATGGGAAATCATATTCATTCGCTGTGACGATACAATAATACAAAACAATCATAATATTTTATCGGAAAACATCGGGTTTTCCGGGGAAACCAATTCTATTCACTTGTACTTTCAATAACTAATATGTAAAACATCTCATTTATACACGTTCTGAAATCATTCATGCATATACTTACAGGATCATCACAACATTTTCATGAAAAGTCTTATTACAAAAAATATCGGATTTTCTGGGTGTTACAAACAATATAAACTATTTTACACCGAACATACTTATGAACTCACCAACATTATATATGTTGACCGTTTTCAAAATAACTTGTATTCTCAGGTAATCGTTAGAACGAAGATGCATCCAGTGTGTTGAAAGTTTCTTATGTAGTTGCTAATCATCAAACGTTTTATATTTTGGGATCATGTAATGTAAACCAAATACTTGATGTAAACAATGTCAGTTGTACTATGTAATGTTTGGTGATGAATGGGTGATGTTTCATGTATATTATTTGTGATGATATTTCAATTTAAGTCACGCGGGCCCTCGGACGTTTCCGCCGTCTGGTTCGGGGGTGTAACAGGTTAGATCTGTTGGATTAGGTGTCTAAGCCCACAACTATAATTGTTATAAACTTGAATTGATAGTAGCACGATCCTTTTGGGTTGCCCTCAAACCTAGCAATGGACGGGATATTTTGGAGAGAGATAATGATTTATTATTTGATTAATAAATTAAAATAAATAATTTGTTAATATATTATGGAAATAATATATTAATCGGAAATAGTAATCTTTAATTAATATTTAATCAGAAATTAATTGAAATGAATTTGGTGATTAAAAGAATTAATTAAAAGTGCAAGGACTGAAGTGCAATTGTTCAATAATTGAACAAGAGGTATTCTAAAACCCTCCTTGAGGTTATGGACGGTTTTAAGGAGACTTTAGGGTTTCTAGAATTATCCTTGGTGGATAATTAGGAAGTTGGATAATTACTCAGTTGAAAATAATATTGTTATATTGGATTTGGGCTTATTTAGGGTTTCCTAACTGCATTATATAAAGGCCCCTAGGGCTATGATTTTCGGCCTAACTCATACCTTGGGGAGTTAGGCCGAATTTTTGATCTTCTTTCCCCTTTCTCCTCGATATCCTTCTTGCTTGTGTTGGGTGTGAACTACTAGAGGCACGACACTTGTGGTGCTTTCTTCCAAAAGATCAACAAAAGGGTTTCTTGATTGTTTGCTTACACAATCAATATGGTATGTGTTTCATCTTATGAATTCAGATTTAGATAAGAAGATTTGTGTTTTTGATAGTTCATAGTATGTTGCCTTTATGTGAAAGACATAGATTCTTCATACGTTGCATGTGCCCTAATCATTTAATTGTTAAATGCTTTTCCTCTTGGTGCATAGAATTTTTGTAACCTACGTTTTCCATCACGATCTAGACCATTCACCAACAAACAATGCATCTTCAGTGTAGAACAGATGAGTGAGAATAACATTATCATTAGGTAAGTGAATTCCTTTAAAGATCCCTTTGTCTCTAACATCCAGCAAAGCAGCGTTGAGACCCTACAATGCAATGATGAAGAGAAATTGGAAGAGGGTGTCTCCTTCGCGAACACCTTTATAGATCCCAAACTCATCCGACGGGGTGCCATTTATAATAACAGAAGTACGAGAAGGTTGTAAGCACCCCCAAATCCAGAGATGCCACTTGTTTCCGAATCCTATTTGTGTAAGGATAGAGTCAAGATACCCCCAATTTATCGAGTCAAATGCTTTATCAAAGTCTACCTTGAACAATAGGATTTTCTTCTTCATTTTCTTAGCCCACGTGTATAATTCATTTACCACCAACAGACCGTCAAGAATGTTCCTACCTTCAATGTACGCAGACTGAACGTCCCCTATGACCGCCTTAAGACGTGTAGCTAGAATCTTCAATGTAGTTTTGTACATGCATCCAATAAGACTGATAAGTCGAAAGTTGGAAAGAGATGAGGGATCTTTCACCTTAGGTACAGGTGTTACGAATGACGAATTCATCGGGTTTTTATGAATTTTGAATGTGAAAGAGAAAGTGCTATTAAAATATTTTTTAATAATTAAAAAATAATCAATAATGTAAAAAAGAAATTTAAAAGGGCATTTTAGTCATTTTATGTCTCATGAGGGACAACGAATGCAAATTTAAAATAACGAGGGATGAAGCGTGCATTTTTATGATATAAGGGACTATACGAGTTAATTTTTGAAAATAAAGATTAAACGTGCCTTTTGACATATGCACTAGGGACGATCTATGTAATGTACTCAGGATATAAATTATATTATTTGGTAAAGTCCCTTAGAAAGCATCATACACTAACATATCAAAACTCAAATAGAAAAACAACAAGACAATATGATGAATGCAATGCATGAACCTAATCTGAAGTTGAAGTTATATACTATCATAAAATGCCTCATTTCCATACTAAGGAATGGAATTCCCAAGGTAAGCATGAGGTAAAAGATGACAAGTCAACGTAGACTTAGCATACGCATGATTACAACCAAGTCTATAGGTTGCACAAAATACGTCTCGATTTAGGTAACATGTGACTGCCACACGTGAAATTTTAGACGACGTTTGTAAGGCTTGTGCCAAAATGAGGTTGTCTAAAAATTCCAATCACACAACTCTCAATTTAAATATGATCGGGGACATAAACCTAAATCATAGTGTGTGGACAACACATAAGTCTCCAACCTATCATAACATGGATGCACAAGATTTTGATTTTTAAAGCCAAATAAGGTAAGTAAGTTGTTCCTATTGAAAACTCATTTCTAGAAGATTCATGAATGCAAGATGTATTACATATAATATTACACATAAGATATGCATGACAATAAAATCATTCGAAAAGCTCAAAGTATGAAGTCATATTATGGGGCATGTGTTTTTAGGTAATGAATTCACCTTAACTAATGCATGAAAAGTAATAAAAGCATTCAAAATATCAGTGAGTGCAAGATATATTACATAATTACACATAAGATATACATGCCATGTAATAAAATCATTTAAAACGTTCAAAGTATGAATTTATATTATAGGACATGGGTTCTTAGGCAATGAACTCACATCAACTAATGTAGATACACTACATCACTTCTAATGATGTTTGGATATTTAATTGAAACATAAAGATTCATATTAATTAAGTAATTACTTGCTAGTTACGTTCTAAATACCTAAATTGGAGCATCGAAATTTAAACACACCATTTCATCCTTTACATATCACCTCAAGCTTATGGAAGTGTAATGGAAACAACTATAGTTTAAAAGGATCAAACATGAAAGTTTTTATATCTCCAAGTTGTCTATTACAATCAGGTTAATTTGCACATGTATTTGACTCGATTGAGTAATTATCCAGACTTGCACAAGATGAGTTTAAACTTTGAGCATGCTTTTGTAACTTGTCAATTTTAATTGTTAACGCCTCTAGTTGAGCTTCTAATAACTTATGATGACTAACTATATTTCAAATGAAGATCTACTTGATTTCAATTTCAAAATCCATTACAACTAACTAAAAGTCTCACTTACATCAATTCAAGGAACTAATATTGTGTATTAAAACTGGCATCCACAATTATGATTTCAAATAAGGATTATAAGTTATATTAATAACACGACTTTCTAATAAAAACGATTAACTTATAATTTCATAAATTTATGGTTTATGAGTTCCAAAACAACATCATAAACTCATGTTCAATGTAGATGGAGACATAATGCTTTTAGACTTATGGATTAATCATGTATTAACTAAATTTCCAAATCACATCACAAATTAGATACAAGAATCAGGCTTGAGTTAGAGTTATCAACTTAAAAGGTTGAGTGATGAGAATGAAGGGAAATGCTATTTTATAAGTGATAATTTGATGATTCAATAGTTAGATTCACAAATTTGCACCAGTCAAGCTTTCAATTTCAAACTCCTTCAAAATCACACTCACATGTTGTCTAGCTATATATATTTAATCAAGAAAAGTATAAGAGGTTTTGGTGGTTTAAGCTCTAAGTTTTCACTCTTCGCCAAAATTTTCCCATAATTTATAATTTTTCGTATTAACCCCCAAATTGATATTTATTTCACAACTAGTCTCAATACTATCATTTTAACCCTATATATCTATATTTTGACATTTTAATCTGATTTCGAGTTAAATAAATAAAACTAAAAGTCATACCTTGTTTTTTTCTCAATTAGGGTTGAAAAGCTTGGACCAATTCCCAAACCTAAACATGTACAAAACTGAAACCATACCTAAACGAGTACATAACTCAAACCATACCATATATGAACCGAATACATGCATTGCACCTAAAAAAGACCTGTATAATCTTTTTATTTTATTTTATATTTTCCTTAAATGGTTTTAACATAAAAAGAAAAAAGAAAATAAAATGAATCTTTTTTAACGTAAACCCCTCATCCCGTCTTCCCCATCAGTCCTTTCCCTTCTGCCTAGCGGATGTTAACCCACCAACATACCTTTCTTCACGATGGTCCAATCCGGTAAAATATCGTCAATGCTCGCTATCTTTTAGTCATACGGAATCACCACCTCCCTTCAATCAACACTTCTCGTCATTTTATCGACGATCATCATTGAACCACTGTATCTTCTCACCACATTGTCTTCAATCAACACAACATCATCGCCAAAGCCATGCCTCAGTCACCACTTTTTGACATCTCACCGGTAGAAATTACTATCAAACCTCAATAGAAACCCTCATCCCTCTCCTCCACTACTTCTCTTGTTCTCCTCTTTCCCTATCCGTTCGAAAACCCTAGATCTTCTAAAACTCATCCACTGATATCATCAATATTGTATGAGTCGAGATCCATTAGTTATGTTGGGATTTACGGTTATCAGACTATGAGAAGTAGGGGTGTTCGCGGTGCGGTTTATAGCCAAAACCGCATACCGCACCACATATGCGGTTTGAGTTTTTCGAAAACCACAAACCGCGTCGTGAACCATGTAAACCACATTATGTGGTGCGGTGTGGTTTTAGGCGGTGCGGTGCAGTTTATGCGGTTTGAAGAATTATATATGTTATAAAAGTACTAGGTTACAACTCGTGGGAACCACGGGTAAAATATTTATAAAAGATTTAAGTTATTAATAAGCAATAAAATTTAATTTATATGATAAATGATTTATACGATCATATTATAATTAAATGAGCAATGAAAATTTTAGATGGATTTCTAAATAATTAGATATTTTACATGAGTAAATAACAATAAGTTTTCTCTTCTAACTATAACACAATAAACACACACACTTGTGTCACAGGAATTAAGAATACAAATTAATATCAAATCAGCAAGCCCAATTCATTACAACCACATTTTTTATAGTAGGAATTGCAACAACTTCAGGGGAAAAGAACTATAATTAGCAGCAATTAAATGGAGCATCAACATCAGGGGCATTTAAGTCGAAGCACAAACAACTTAAATTACATAGTTAACACGAACGATTTTATTCACATGGAAAACAGAAACCGTTTAGCAACGATTGTCAACAAACGTAAAAATTGAAACTTTTCAATTAATATTTTTTTAAGTTTTAGAAACATACACCTATAAATATGAAAAATAGCTTTAAACATCCACCCAGTGTTCTGTATATGACGTAGACAAAGAGATGCATCCAACCAATTTCTAAATACCATGAGATATTAGTGCTTTAAGCCACTAACTCTCATCCGTCCACACTCTCTAATACATAATTCATAAACAACCCTCTGTGAAAAAAATCCATTTCCATGTCATTAGAAACATATAATTAGTTATAAATCTTAAGATTTGAAGATAATGAAATACGAAAAATTAACCCCCAATATCAAGATTTATATATTCATCCCATACTTCACATCTTGACATTTGACATTATACAACACACATTTATTCATAATTTGAAATCGTGATGACTAATCAAATATTTGTCAAAGTTTTATTAATTTACAAAGATAAAAGCTTTGTGTAAACTTAATTGGTAAGCACTCCTTATTTCTCCAAATGCACACCTTATTGGTAATTCAAAAACATCCCTAGGGAAAGTTTTTACAGAAAAAGCATATTTCAATACAAAAGTTTACACTACAAATGGATTTTTTGATTTCTCCTTAGCTATACATCTCAGTACCTAAAAATAAGTAGGTTTAAAAAATATATCATTTTCAAAAAAGAGATTCATTGTGTGCTTTTTCAATCAAACAAAGAAACCCAATTACGAACCTCATGTTCCAGTTCAATATCTTGAAAGTCAAAAACATTAAATTATGCTCTTATTTTTCTTCTCTTGATTCAAACAAATAAACCTAATGGATATGTTAAATATTGTAAGTGTGTTTGACTACCACCAAATCACGATTCAACAATAACTTTTGTCTAAAAAGGTCCACAAATCAAAAGAATATATACTTATTTCGAAAACCATAAATTCAAAAAAGAAATCATAAACATTGTTCACAAGAAAAAGCACATCCATTGTAAAAGTAGGCATTTCAATTCCAAACGTCTGGGTTTGTTTCAAATTCCAAATACATTTCAATTCCAATTCATACTGCAAATAAGAAAGCAATAGAGGGTTGAAGCTTTAAACATTAAAGTCTAATTGATGGTTCTCTTAGGCATTTTATCGAGCACGTGGTAGGTGAAACAAATATTCCAAGCTAACCATGTAAAAGAACTCAACAATTAACATATCCAAAAAATAGAAAAATATGAATATGAATACACCATGTTGTATACAGGAAGAAGAAAAAGTGTGATAACTAACCTCAGATCAATAGGAAGAAGAGCATAATATTTGCCACAAACCAAAATAAGAAAACAAACACACATACGAAAATAAATAAAGAACGTGAATTGGTGAAAGAGTAAGAACCCGAGATGATGATTTCCTGATTCCTCCTGCTCAAAAATAAGAAAACAAACACTCGGATAACTTTTTTCTCGTGAAAGAGAGGACAAATCTACCATTCTCCTCTTCTGTGTTTCTCTCTGTTTACTTCCTTCCGTTACACATGGTTTTTAACAACGCCTTTCGTGTGGTTCTCTCGTAGTGCCGGTAGTGATGTGGTGCAACGCATGTAGTGATTGAGGGCATGTAATAACAACTGTGGTGGAGGTTGTGAGAGTCGATTGTCTCTTTAGTTCATACTCAGATTTTAGGATTTGTGGTAGAGAGATAAGGGAAAGAAGGGCTATAGAGAGAGATTAGGGCCGAGATTAGTGGATGGGTTAAGGAAACCATCTACTGATTCAATTAAGAAAAATGAAATTGCCGGATTTACAGGAAGGGAAGCAAATTAGGGGCAAAATTGGTATTTTACTTTGACATAATTGGGTGTTTTTAAGAGGACACGTGTGAGGGTGGTTTTGTTTATTAGATAGGAAGATTATACGATATAATAAAAAAAACATATAAATAATTAACACAAAGAAAAGATGTTTATGATAAATGACACACAAAGGTTATTCGTTTGTTTATTTATATGTATGAGCAATGACACAAAAAAAAAGATGTTTATGATAAATGACATAATGAAGTTGTATCTTTGACATGAATCAAATCCAAAAAATTTCTTTGACATGTCCATATCGGTCAACAAATCTCACAACAATAGTCATTTGTTTTTTCTTAGATTCATCTTGAGACCCGTCAACTATCAAACAAAATTTTGCAGTCCAGATTTAATCACAAATTGTTATGAATTATTATTTAGTGAATGACTATTGGATTCTCTATATCCCCTATTACTCTCCATAATTGGTGAACATTATAGAAAACATTATTATGAGTTTTATGAGTGTAGTTATGCACCACTATAAAGTGCATTCATATCTTACATGACATTTCATATTCTTTATTTAGTATAAATACTAAATAGTGAATATTATGTATTGTAAAGTTTGATGATTTCATCACAAGTATTGGAATAAAAGTTCTCTTTACTCTCATGTATTTCTTTACTTTATAATTTATCTTGTTATTTGATCATATTTTATAACACGTTATCAACACGACTCTACCACAGAGCTCTAACTCCTTATTGTTATTGTCATTTTCAGGTATGTATTTTTTATAATTTTACATATACAATGCTTACAACTTATTTTATGGAATTTCTTAACTAACAATTCCTTAACATACAAGTCTTTATTTTGATTTCTATTTTCATAATGGAAAACCATGCTAGAGAAATCTTTCTCTAGTTTTCATACTACTAACATGCTCATGTAGTAGCAATATCATGAGAAAGGTTTAAAATAAATATAAATTAATCTCATGTCTTATTGTGGCTAAAAAAAATAAGTTATTGATGAAAAATCACCAATCAATCCCGACCGGTCCTAGTGCATTCCCTAAAGTGAATGCAACATCATATAATCATAATAGTCATGGGTCTAACCGAGGTCGTGGAGGCTATCATAATTATCATAAAAATAACAAGATTACAAGTAACCACCAGAAGTAGGAAAATAGCAAAAATCCACATCCTAATGATAAAGTGGTGAAGGCCAAAAAGAAAGAAAGTTGAAAATGTTTGTCACTGATGTGGAATGACCGATCATTGGTCTTGTACATGCCGCTTACCAAAGCATTTTGTTGATCTTTATCAAACTTATCTAAAATCTAAATAAAAATAAAATATCAAAAAAAAAATTATTCAAAGTGATATTCATGAAGATCAACCAGAAATGACACATTTGGATGTTGCCGATTTTCTTGTCTACCCATAAGGGACAAGTGGTGATATGGATGGTGATTGATCAGAATAATGTGTAGTTTTGTTTCATGACATTTATTATGTTTTTATGTCATATTCGTTTCATGAGAAATGATGTCGTCACAATCTTCCCAAATTAATAAAATATGAATTTATTTCTCTAAGTCGAATGTTTCTTATGTTTTATTTATTTATTGAAAAGAAACATGGATATTCGCAAAAGAAATAATGAAGATATATTTCTTGCATACAATGCAATAACACATAGCATTTTTAATAATGAAAAGTATTTTGCTTACTTATCAATTAGAGAATAAATTATTAATATAATAAAAGGTAATGCAAAAATGATTGAAGGCTCCGGAAGAGCGAATATAATATTACAACAAGGGACACTAATTACAAATTAGTGATGCATTATTTTCGTCTAAATCACCAAGATTGAAGGCTCCGGAAGAGCGAATATAGTATTACCACAAGTGACAATAATTACAATTGGTGATGCATTAGTTTCATTAAAATCATCAATAAATTTATTAAGTTTTAAGGATATTCGGTCTAACGGATATCATATTGAAACAACTAATGATGGTAATAAAAATTACCTCGACATCACAAAATGATATCGGGTAAGAAAACTCTTTTGGAGAAATTACTTGTATTGTCCTCCAGATTGTATATCACACCCCAAAACCAAGAACGGCGGAAACGTTCAGGGGTGGAGGACGTCATGTGAAGTGTCATATCAGTGTAAAGTAGTAAACAAGCAAACAACATTATCCATTGCATTAAAAGTAAAGTTTTAATACACGTGTGTTCTTTGATAGTAATAAGACACCAAAATATGAAATCAAAATAAAAGACGAGTCTTGTCCATGCCCCGTCTTCTCAAAACCTGGTCATCGTACCTGTCTACTGGTGACCTGAGAATACAAGTTATTTTGAAAGTGTAGATCAGCATAAAGCGGGTGAATTCATAAGTATTTAAGTGTCATTACCCTGTTTTGGAAAGCTGTTATGAATGCCATGTAAATCTTTGAATGAAACATTTTATATAAGTGTGAAAACCCTAGAAAATCCCATATTTCCTACTAGTATAAAAGTAGTCTTCTATTAAGACCTGAATGTTTTGAAAGTAGCAAAGATGGTTTTTCCCTCGTGTGACTACTATTTACAATATATAGTCTACTTCATCGTTTATGTGAATGTATCACAAAATAAAAGTAATAGGGGAAATATAGCCATATAAGTATCATCCTTTTGTATTAGGATAAACCCGACATCGTGACTACCGAAAAGGTATTAACCTTGAACATCCGTAGATGTTCATTGTCCTGTGTAGCTAACAGCAGGGTGTAGGAATGGTTAGTCCCGTAAAGGTACCCCTAGTATAAGTATTAACCGTAGGCATCCGTAGATGTTCATCACCTCTGTTGCTAACAGGTGGGTTCCGGAATGGTTAGTCTCGTATAGTATCCTTTTGTACTAGGATAGACAGAACTAATCTACACGTATAGTATGTAATAGTATCTCATAATATGGTATCTATGTACAAGTATCCAGGTAAGTGTATCTCTTCTTATAGCATTTAGTATCGACTCATGAATGAACTGACTCTGGTGTGACTACTTGTAATAGGAGTAATGTTTTGTATACTTTAAACTATCCCTATAATAGTTTACTGGAATGTATTTGTTGTCCAAGAAGGTTTATACACCCTTTCTACTCAAGAGTGTGGGAACTGAATGAAGAATGAAAGCTGTCATATCAATATATATATATATATATATATATATATATATATATATATATATATATATGAACATAGGTGTATAGATATAGATTTGATCAAGGACATGAAAGAGGTTTTGTAAAACATTTAAGAGTTTCTGAACAATAAATAATGATGACTTGATGTCATTTAATGAAACATTTCAAAAGTAATTCATTTGATAACAAAATATTTTAAGACAGAAAACCATTTCATGTATCACATTTTGAAGTATGTGAGATCAGTTGGTTGAAAACACAGTTATAAATCACATATGATTGATTCAATAACATACTATTTTCTACTTGTATTCCCCCCATTAAAACATTTAAAATCATTTAAAACATTGATTAAGGGGTATGAACTCACCTGCAGATGGTGGTTTGGATGAACTGAACGATGTAGGATTGCTAACTGTCAAGTGAGGACTTGTACACACAATGATCCTAGTTATCATATAATCAAACATATATGTATCTAATTAGTTAATTAATAACTAATTAATCAAGTTAAGACACCCTAGGTCATAGAAACACTTTGATTCAAGTGCTACAGGTACGAAAGGGTTGCACCTAAGGGTTGTATGGCATGACATTGGAGTTTATGGCCCATGAACCACCCCTTTATGGAGTTTACGGCCAAGACCATTTCCCCATGAGTTTAGGGCCATAAACTCATGTTACTAAGTTCCAAATTGTGTTTTGAGGTCTTACAAGTCATGATTGGGCATCAAATGATCAAGTCCAAGCCTTAGGATAACATTAAGGGCACAATAACACTACCTAGTAGAGTTCATGGCCTAAGGACCCTTTCTTTAGGTGATTACGGCCGTAAACTCCTATGGGGAGTTATTTTGATTGTTTTTTAAAGTCTTAAACACTTCTAGGAAGGATCAATGTTGGCATCCAAGGCATAGGAAGGAGTTAAGGTCCAAATTACCACCTTAAAAGGGGTTTACGGCCCAAGATCATCCTTGGCCGTAAACTCCTTTGTTCTATGGTTTCTTGATTATTTTCAAGTGTTATAAGGATCATACTAAGCATACAAGAAGCTATAGCAAGTGAACTTACAAGATCGGAGCTCGATTGGGTGTTTAAGGTCCAAGAACACTAGTTTGTGTTCTTGGTGTTTTGAAGATCTAAAGAAAATCAGCAATTGAATGGATGAAATGCTGTATAATGACTAGGAGATAGGTTATAACAACAAATCAATTCAAGTAATACTTACATTCTCGGAAAATCGGGTGAAGAACGGTATGCTACTTGAGAGAGAATGGCTTTGGTTCTTGAGTTTGGAAATGAGGAAATGAAAGAATGGAGAGTAAACTCATGCCTAAGGCATGAGTTTTCGGCCCTAAGAGAGTTCACGGCCCAAACACTCTTTGTTTGGCCGTGAACACCAATTCAAGGTGTTGCTCGTTCCATTACATTCCCAATTAACTAGAAATCACTTCCTTTTATTCGTCCGATTCGTGAATAATTAATTAAAATACTCAAACGGACTTTAAACTGGCTAAAAATTTGCAGAAAAGCATTTAACTTTTAATTGAAGTGTTGGGTTGCAGAGTTCGTACGAATGAAAATTTCGGGTTGTCACATTGTATTATACAAATATTAGAATGATTGAATCTCATGCTATTGAAAATAAAAAAAGGTATGATAATATCATCAAAGTTCGACATGACCGGTTGGGCCATTTCGGATCAATTATGGTATGTAGAATAAATGAAACTTTAAGTGGCCATTCCTTGAAAAACCAGAAGATTTTTCAAGATAATGAATTGTCTTGTGTTGCATGCTCTCAAGGAAAATTAATTTCCAGTCCATCATTGAAAAAAGTTGGGTATGAAAGTCTTAGTTTCTTACAAAGAATTCAAGAGGATATATATGGACTAATTCATCCAACACCATGTGGACCATTTAGATATTTTGTGGTTTTAATTGACGCGTCAACTAGATGGTCACTGTAACACCGTAAATTTCAAAACAATTTTTCGCATTTTATAAAAGCATAATTCATTTAGTATTCATAAAAACATCAGTGTTTGAAACTCAAATACATAACATATAAAAATCCCAAGATCTCATAACATAAAAATCCCGTGTGTGTACTGATCAGGCCGGCGCCTTCCTGCGGTAGTACCTGAAACAAATAACACCAAACACTGTAACCACAAAGTTTAGTGAGTTCCCCAAAATACCACACATAGCACATATTAGCCACTGGAGGCTATAACTCTGTGGGTCCGTGGACCCTACTCTGTGAACCCTCTGGTTCTAACTCTGTGAACCTTCCGGTTCCAACTCTATAAACATGCACAACATAAATCACATAGAAATAATGCAGTACAACATATAACATACATATAGCATACAAATACTCTGTCACATAACTCTGATTACCAACTCAAGGTAAAGTATAGTGAGAAGACTCACCTCGCGTATCTCGATAACTCGCAAATCCCTGAAATCACTAGTGCTCGATCTCCCGAGCTATAGTCCTCCTATAACACAATACTGTTGGGTTTTGAGCAATCTAACACTTCCTAAGTGTGCATGCAACCCTAATAAACCTTGGATCTATGTTTGTCTAAATACATGCAAAATAATAATTTTCCAAGGTTTATAACCTATCTAACATGGCATGGGGAACATTTCAACATAAAAGAGTTAGAAGAGATTACATACCTTTTAGATGAGTTTGGTTCTTGAGGAGTTTGAGGGCCAAGCACCAATAGTGTGAATGCCTCAAATGGAATCACAAAACACCACGAACTCTTGGAAAACTTTGAGAGAGAATACACACTTGTATTTTCGGCCACACACAAGCACACACACACTAGTTCACTAGTTGCCATTTCATGCTCCATAAGCATGCTTATATAGTGTGCATGGTTAGGGTGAAACCCTAATAACCCATGACCTTTCCTTTCCAAGGATCCATGGGTTAAAAGCTCCATGGATAATCCATGGACTTCCATCCAAGCCTAGCCCATTAACAAATGAGTGTTAGCCCACACCATATAAAACAAATAGCCCATAATCTAATTAGTCTTCCTTTTAATCTCTAAATTAATTCATAATTAATTTAAGACTAAAACTAATTAAATAACATAACTTCATATTAATATATTATAACTTATAATATATTAATAAACATATGTGTATAACTCTCATAAAATTATCCATAAATAGTTCAGGTGAGATGCAACCCAAATGGACCATGCCGGGTCGGGTAAAGTATATACCAAATAAGTTATGGACTTAGACACCTTATCCAATAGACTCCCACTTGGATAAGTCTAATAACTATATTTGCGTATGTTACTTCAGGAACCAACCAGCAATCGTAGCTCTCGAAAACTCCGTTGAACTATGAAGCGCCATTTTTTAGATAAGTGATCATATAATCCTCTGTTCTCATGATATCAGCCGGACAAATACATGGAACAATGTCGTACTTATTGTCCAGCAGTTTGTTTCCCGATTTTCGATTTGTTTGACAAAGAACTTAATCGAACACATCAATTTTAGTTCTGACCGGACGATACATAGGTCACAACAAAATCATCGAGGGGCCCAGATATCGCTTCTATTTCTAGAAGGAACAGATAAACTTCGACTCATATGCTTGTTCTACTACTTGTTGAATTGTACACAAAGGCACGTTTTATAACATCAAGTTACTGATGCGTTTACGTGCAATCAATGCACAACCAACTCATAGGTAACAACTCATATCTCTAGGTTTGAAGATTTATATGATATTACCGTCTCACGATCACTCGAGATAAATTCCATGAAGTGATACAAGTGACCGTGGGTTTATTCCAATACTCATAACTTATGAGCACTCATGAATGTTGTAGCAACCATTGCTATGACTAAACCCATTTAACCATCTACAAACTCGATTCATGACAGTCTTGATTCATACCTACTTCCAACATATGAATGACTGTGGAGTGTTTAAATAACTTAGTCATTCAGAAAGAATAACCTAGCTATTTTGGAAGTCAAAACATGCAAAGTGAAACACAATAATAATCGAATCCAATATGGTCTCAGAACCCTTTTGAATATAAATAGAACCACCTTTTATTTATCACCATATTGATTACACATTATTTATTGTATAATGTTTCAAACAATCAACTTAAGACTTGAATAAAAACAACAGTCGTCCCATGCTCCTAGCATGTACACTTTGTTTTCTAAACAATAGTTATGCCATACTCCAAGTATGCACACTATGTTTGTCTATGATCCTTACATTGTGATGTAGATCAATTGAACATGATTCCATTGATACTCATTTCACAATCCTAAATCCTTATTGTAAATGTGTGAATCCCCGATTCCTATCATTTACCAAAAAATATGTTAGATTTTAAACTTTTATGCAATGTTCCTCTTGTAATGATTATGCACAAAGTCACCAAAACCTTGTCACAAATCATTACAGAGTATTCCAAAGAAGGTCAACTTCTATGGAACGGAAGTCTCATATTCAAAGTAGATTGCTTTGAACATCCTTCTTGCATTAAGGTTTTCTAATCTTACATAGATTGAATAACTTCCACCTATGGAGACATTTCCATAGTCCCATTTTGACTATCACTTCCGAACAAGAGTTACTTCTTTTCAGAACATGTCAATACGGTCCTTTCCGACAACTTACATCATACTTCCAACTGTCCCTGAGCAACCAATCTTTGGCAAACCTCATATTTGTCCTCGACAATTTCTTAATCACTTTAGTCATATCCAGTTCTAGACTTTTCCCTTCTCAATGCCTTAAGCATTTGGAAAATTTAGAAAAGATGAATATTATAGCACATGCAATCGACCCTATATCCGAAGCATATGGGACACGATTCATGATGTTTGACATAAAGACATGATACTAGACCAGTCTTTTGCTACAATATTTTTTTTTATTTATTTGCCATGTTTTCAAAATTGAACTATGAAGAGGGATGCCGTAATCATAATCAAATTTTGAAAACGCAATATATATAGAATTTCTTCAAGTTGAACCATTCCAACATAAAATTCATATATATATATATATATATATATATATATATATATATATATATATATATATATATATATATATATATTCTTGACTAAAAATGATTAAAATCTCAATCTAAGCTTTAGAATTGAAACGAAGTATAATTTCCTCTCCCTTAATTATAGCAAAACGACTTTTTCAACCCCTGCAACTTCATGAATTGAAACTTTGTTTTCTATAATTAACATTGCGAACTTGCAACACTAAACGTAATAATCATGCTCCCACTAACATGATGATTATCAGCATAACACTTATGCTCCCACTAGCTCTGACATATTTCCAGAAATCTGCTGGACTTCTGAAATTTAGATTCATACACCCTTTCTTAGATAGCTCACATGTGTGTCTAAACAATTTTCAGAACTATGAAAAGGGATGTCGTAATCATAGTCTCAATTGCTTAGGCATTTTCCATTTCTCACAAGTCCATGTTAGTGTGCCGGTTAACCACACACGCTCCACTAACGACTTTTGAAAATGCAAATAACACAATTGCTATCTACTTAAAATCTACTTAGTGAAAGCGTTTCCTCACCATCATTCTCATGAATCGGAGAGAAACCTTATGACACTTAGATTTTATGGTGTATGAGTTGCTATCCATGTGAATTTGTCAAAACCATAATCACAAGATAAGGTTAGTGACAAATTCAGCCCTACATGGATTAAACTTGTGCAATCTTAGTTTCTTGTCACCTTGGTAGCACAAGGCCCACCAATGCTTCCAAGTTGAACTCTGATAACTCACATGCAAATTCAACTTATTTGAAGTAGGTACAGAAATAAGAATTATGTCAACACGATAGGTTGCAAACCTTAAGTCGTGTGCTAGTGATAAATTACAGGTTTTACTCTTGATTAAATCTTGAAACTCTTTCAGGATCTTTAAGGCTCCCACTGTCCCCTTGACATATAAGTTTCCCCAGTCAAGAATCATTCCTTGACAAAACAAATATTCAAGGGATAGTGCGGATTCTTATCAAGACTAACACTTCACACAATTGGTCTTAGTTGGTCTTTGTCTCATCCAAGACATCACAACTTACCAATCTCAAATGTACAAGAGTAGAAACATTCTACACTAAATTTGATAAGTGTTTTAAACCTTACTTTATGTCACTCAATGTTACAATCTTGGAGTATGACTCCAAGAATTGTTTTGGAACGAAGTATGACTCATCTTCTCGATCTTAACCAATCCAACAATTCATGACCTCTCTTCTTAGCCATAACAATGCACTAAGACGTCCTTAGAGTATGAATTTGTGATATGGTTTCATAATCATTAAGATGATCATGAAATACGATACTAAAGTACTCTCTCATCCTTTCAGATTTGAGAAACTTTTATCTTTCTGCCTAATTTGATTCTTCTCATTTGTTTTGTCATACATTGTAACCTTTCCAATGTTACAGAATTATACTTAACCTCATAAGCATAATCATATTTACTAATCTTTAGTAAATCATGACAAATCAATCTTTGTGGTGGACCTTGACTAGCGCACACCCAGTGTACCTAATTCCTTAGTCCTTCAATTGACTCACATATACATGTGATCAAAGAATTAGTCTTGATTTTTCAAAGATGAAAATTCTCATTCATCATACAATACAACTTGTATGATTCCAAGTTTCTGTCCAATTGAAACTTGGGTGATGAAAAACTTTCTTCATTTGGTAAATTCAGACACTACCACAAATGAAAGAATCAAATCCACTTTCCAATATTGCTAGTACTGGAAACATATAAGCAACAATTTTCCACAGATGCCATTGTAAGGATATTTTTAAAATAAATAAAATTAAAACCCTTTTTTTCTTTTATTTTGAAACTTTGCGGAAAAACTTATCCTTACAATCCACATGAAAATCTTGTTGTTATCTATTCATAAGCAATATATTATAACTCTTAAGCAGCAACTCAAAATTCTGATTGCCGAACCATGCGATCGAAACCCACCTTCGCAATCAGAATCAACATATACTTACTTTAAGCTTCCTATCTTTTCTTTGATTCTTAAAAACACCAGCATGTGACCCATTCACATTATGTAATAAGAATCTCCAAATAGGAACTTAATAGAGTTAGACAGTGGACTTTACCCGAAGTAGAGTCAAACCTCTTGACTTGATCAACCTTATGACCTTTCAGGTGAATAGGGCAGCTTCGCAACCAAGGCCCCTTCCTTTGGCAACAAAACACATGGACCCTTTGGTAATGGCACATGAGACCATCTCAGACTTAGCCTTTCTCTTTACCATTTGGTCAACCGAGTTGACTATGGCCGATCCCTTTCCATTGGGAAGAGAAATGCTTTTCTAGATATCCAATGCTACCATTGTCAATGTCCATTTAAGACTTGGGAAGTTTTTCTTTTAATCAAATTTGCTTTACTGGTGTTCCAAATCATTGCTGATTCCACAACACCAAGCAAATAGATAACATCATTAAGGGTCATGTCATAGTCTGTCTCATAGTAGTCCCAAAAAGACTCACTATGTTACTAAGAAAGTGATTGAACATCCAACTTTCACGGGACTTTGACACCCAACTCTCCCGGCTTGTCAATATGTGACTCTATCTCCAAGATGTGAGCACACATAGACTATTCTTGCCAATAGGGATTGAGTGACTTTAAACTTTTCAAGAACTTGTGGGTGAGGGAGAATAATTGGAGGAAGTGAAGCATGATGTTGAGGGACACCATCTTCAAGAGATTTGGGAAGATCATAGTTGTCTAAACCAGACATCTATAATGGGAGAAAATCAAGTTAGTTGATTCAAAATCCTTAATATAACACCCAATATGAAATATTAAGGCTAGGACCCAACACAATATTTTATAATTTGGAAGAGGGATGCCATAATCCAAGCAATAAAATATTTGAAGGTAGGCGAATGATGATTCACCAATTTCCACCATGAAAAACGAAATAATTTATTAGGTTTTAATTGGATTTGAAATTCCTAGATCTTTTGAGATTCATTGAGCTTTTCAATGGCATGTTTCAATCTCGAGTGTGCCCTCTCAAATTTTGTGACTGGGATGACGAGGATCACAAAACAAGGTGGGAATAACCATACCAATTCACTTGGTACCCTTAATATTATCACCTAATCAATGTGCCGGTTAACCACACACGCTCCATGATTTATGACAAACATTAAGTCACCCTTCGTGATCCTTACTAGTCCAAGTTAGTGTGCCAGTTAACCACACACGCTCCACCAACGACTTGGTAAGGTACAAAGTGTGAATTCCATGGGCTAGCACCAAATTCACATTTTTCCTAAAGTAACTAAGATTGGGAATTAAATAAAAAAAATATTTAGTTACTTTATAATAATCATTATACTTTTAATGAGGATTTAAATTCATTATCCTACCCGTTCGGCTAACGACCCTCCACCGATCAAGCAAGCGGTGGGTGAGAGTGGACACCCATTAAGTCGCCATTTTATAGGCAACAACCTTATACCCACCTTATAGACCGGCTTCGTGAATGAGGCCTACTAACGGTAAAACAACTTGTTCTTATACATATATATATAATTAACCATTAATGTTATAAATAGTATAAGTGTTGAATTTTAACTTTTAAAATTCTAAGTGTTGGAATTAAAGTTTATTAAAGTGTGTGAAACTTTTCCAAATTCCAAAACTTGAGGGCAAGTTTTGAAACTATTCAAAACTAATTAATTCCATGATTTATGTGTTTAAAGTAGTTTTAATCCAAAACTCTTCAAGTTCCATAACTTGAGGACAAGTTGTGGAAGACTTTAAACTAATGAAAGAATTACTTTTCTTTATTTTATAACTTATGGAATTAATTAAGGTTACACTTTATTTATATATTTATTAATGAAGTGACTCTTGAACCTCCATAACTTAAGGACAAGACTCTTCATCTTTTGTAACCATCCAAGACTTTTCATTTCATAACTTATGAATTAAAGGTTCATAAAAATGAAGACTCTTCATTTTCATGTAACTTATGTGTTTAAATGTGTGTGTTAAAGAAAGTGACCTTTGGATATCCATAACTTGAGGACAAATTATGGACTCCATTAAAACACATAAATGATCAAGAATTAATTCTAAACAATTCAGCAAATAATTCCTATCATCTTCTAAATTCATAAGAACATGAACATGATCATCAAAATTTCAAGAATTATATGAACACATAAAATCATGGAATTTTGATTCTAACTTTGAAATTGGTCCACCATCATCATTACCACATCAAAAACAGGCTTTATGAGTCCAAAACAGTTTAAGGTAATGATTCTAGACCAATTCCAGCACCAAAACTCGAAGATATGCTGTCTGGGGGTCCAACTCGTCGAGTGCATGAACCAACTCGCCGAGTTGGATGAGTTTTGCCTTGGACTCGTCGAGTCCCTTCATGGACTCGGCGAGTCAGCTGTGCAGACAGCATAAAATCTTCGATTTTCAGCAATTTGCATCAAGTATTCAAACAAGCAAGCCTAGGCTCTGATACCACTGTTGGGTTTTGAGCAATCTAACACTTCCTAAGTGTGCATGTAACCCTAATAAACCTTGGATCTATGTTTGTCTAAATACATGCAAAATAATAATTTTCCAAGGTTTATAATCTATCTAACATGGCATGGGGAACATTTCAACATAAAAGAGTTAGAAGAGATTACATACCTTTTAGATGAGTTTGGTTCTTGAGGAGTTTGAGGGCCAAGCACCAATAGTGTGAATGCCTCAAATGGAATCACAAAACACCACGAACTCTTGGAAAACTTTGAGAGAGAATACACACTTGTATTTTCGGCCACACACAAGCACACACACACACTAGTTCACTAGTTGCCATTTCATGCTCCATAAGCATGCTTATATAGTGTGCATGGTTAGGGTGAAACCCTAATAACCCATGACCTTTCCTTTCCAAGGATCCATGGGTTAAAAGCTCCATGGATCATCCATGGACTTCCATCCAAGCCTAGCCCATTAACAAATGAGTGTTAGCCCACACCATATAAAACAAATAGCCCATAATCTAATTAGTCTTCCTTTTAATCTCTAAATTAATTCATAATTAATTTAAGACTAAAACTAATTAAATAACATAACTTCATATTAATATATTATAACTTATAATATATTAATAAACATATGTGTATAACTCTCATAAAATTATCCATAAATAGTTCGGGTGAGATGCAACCCAAATGGACCATGCCGGGTCGGGTCAAGTATATACCAAATAAGTTATGGACTTAGACACCTTATCCAACAAATACATCTCTAATTAACAGTTTCCCAACTAAGGTTGACTAACCCTATCAAGTCAACACTGGTCAACTCTGGTCAATGGTCAATGGTCAACTCAACTCGCCGAGTCTGGCGTGGACTTGCCAAGTCTCTACGGGGACCCGATTCCTCTGAGTCCCTTCCGACTCACTGAGTCACTCACCCGACTCGATTACTCAAACCCTGGTTCGAAATCACTGAACAACCCGCACCAACTCGTCGAGTCTGAAAATGGACTCGGCGAGTGCATTCCATGCACAACCCCAACCGACCTTCTGAGGTCAGATCTGCTTCACTAACTCATAGATCCAATCCTTCCAAGCTTATTCATCACGTAAAGTTCATGTCTTGGCGCTCATAACACACCTAATGACTCATAAATGGTGTTTTGACCTCAAGGACAAAGACCCCAATCCAAAACCTCCATGGATTCATAAAAAGCTTGGACAAGGGACACTCTGGACCTCCAAGGGTCCAGATCCAGAACCTAACTCGCTTAAGGGACCAAGGAAGCACTAGATCTAGCCACAAAAGGGCTCAATAAGCCCTAAATCAACATGAACATCACCATAACAGAGAATGGTTCGAAAATAGTACCTCAAACGTGATGTTCTGGACCTCATATCTTCAGGAAGTTGATCCTCTTGTTTCCCCTTGGTTGTTGCTGCCTTTCCCTTGCTAGATAACACCTCCAAGGTCAACAATGGCTTCTTATCTCACTCCAAACGCTCAAGCTCACTAGGGTTTCACTCTGGGGACTGGTGAGCACAAATGACGGCCATAAGGCCCTTTAAATAGGCCCCAAACCCGAGAAATTAGGGTTTCATTAAACAGCGCAGACTCGCCGAGTCCACCAATGTGACTCGTCGAGTCCGGTCATTAATCCGGGTGAGAAATCGCGTCTCAACTCGACGAGTCTTCGCACCAACTCGCCGAGTTCTTCCACAAAACTCAAAATAAAATGAATAAATATAATACCTGAAATTTCGGATGTTACAGTCACATGTGTGCTTGTTGTCTAGTCATAATTTGGTTTTTGCAAGATTACTTGCATAAATAATTTGCCTAAGGGCACATTTTCCCAATTACCCAATTATGAAAATTTGACTTGACAATGTTGGAGAATTTACATCATAAGCTTTTAATTATTATTCCATGTCAATTAGGACAACTATTGAACATCATGTTGCATATGTTCATACACAAAATGGTTTAGCTGAGTTGTTATCAAACACCTTTAATTAATTGCAAGACCGTTACTAATGCATTATAAACTTCCTAATCAACATAAGGGAATGAAATTTTACATGCAACATCACTTATATGTATAATGACAACTAGTTATCATGAGTTCTCCCCTATTCAACTGGTTTGCGGTCAGGAACAAATTATTTACCATCCAAGGATGTTTGGATGTATAATTTATGTACCCATTTCTCCACCTCACTCCACAAAAATGGGTCCTCAAGAAGAATGAGAATTTACGTTGGATATGAATCTCCATCTATAGTAAAATATTTAAAATCATCAATTGGAGATTTATTTATAATAATAGTTGATGATTATTATTTTCATGAATCATATTTTCCAACATTAGGGGGAGAAATAAAGAAGCTGGAAAATAAAATCTCTTAAAATGAATTATCACTTTCAGTTTTAGATCACCGCTCAAGTCAATGTGAACTTGAAATAAAAAAAGATAATTCCTTTACAAAATGTAACAAATCAATTGCCAGAAGTATTTACTGACCCTAAGTGAGTAACAAAGTCTCATGTACCAGCTATACATACTCCAGTTAGAATTGATATCCCAGAAGAAAAAACAAATACAACTGCAAATGAATCTTTGGCACGCCTAAAGCGTGGAAGTTCAGCCGGTTCCAAAGATAAAAATCCTCGAAAATGAAATGAAGCCAATACAATTGATGGTCCAAAAGAGAAAACAGAATCTCTTGAAAAGATTAATAAAGCTCTAGAAGAGCCCAATGACATAACAAAAGAAAATAAGGTACCTGAAAAAATGAAAATGATGAGACTTCAATAAATTATGTCATGACAGGAATAAGACGGAACCAACATAAGACAGAAGTCGACGATAATTTTTCATATCATGTTCCGCACGCGATTATAAAGAAAATGAGGATCTTGAACATAAATCTATAGAGAAATGTATGAATAGAAAATATTGGCCAAAATAGAAAGATGAAATAAATAAAGAGTTTAATTCTCTCACTCAACAAAAAGTTATTGGACCTGTAGTCCGTACACCAAACAGAGTAAGAATAGTGGGACACGAATGAGTATTTGTGTGCAAAAGAAACAAGAAAAATGAAGTTGTGAGATATAAAGCAATACTTGTTGCACAAGGTTTTACCCAAAGGCCCGAAATTGATTATGACGAAACGTATTCTCTGGTAGTTGATGCAATTACATTCAGTTATTTTATAAGTTTAACAACATATGTAAAACTGGAGATGTGTCTAATGGATGTATTTACCGCATATTTATATGGTTCACTTGAAAATGATATTTATATGAAAATAACATAAGGGTTTAAGGTTCCAGAAGCACAAACTTCTAATTCTCGTGAAGTATATTTGGTAAAATTAAATAAATCTTTGTATAGATTGAAACAATTTGGCCGTATGTGCTTCAATTGTTTTAGCACATTTCTGTTGAAAGACTGATATAAAAATGATCCATTAAGCCCATGTGTATTCATAAAAAGATCCATATAAGAATTTATCATAATTGATGTTATTGTAGATGATTTAAACATAATCGGAACTCTTAGAGAATTAGAAAAGGTCACTTCTTGTTTGAAAGAAATTTTTGAAATGGATGATCTTTGTAAGATGAAATTCTATTTGGGTCTTCAAATTAAGCACACAAAAATTAAGTTTTTGTACATTAATATCTAGAAAAGGTGCTAAAAAGGTTTTATATGAATAACTCACATACATGAGTAACCCGAAGGTGGTAAGGCAATTAGATGCCAAAAAGGACCAACTTCAGCATTATAAAAAACATGAAAATCTTCTTGTTCTCGAAGAACTATATCTTAGTGCTATTGGTGCACTAATATATTTTACTATTAATACAAGACTTGATAAATATTTTGTCGTAAACTTATTAGAAATATATAGTTCTTGTCCAACAAAAAGATACTGGAATAGAGTCAAGCACATTCTTTGATATCTTCGAGGTACGATAGATATGAATTTATACTAATCAAATTCATAAAATGCGAAGTTAATTAGTTGTGCAGATGCGGGATATTTATCTGATCCACACAAAGCTCGATCCCAAACATGTTATTTATTCACTTGTGGAGGTAACGTAAATTCTTGTCATTTTTTTAAACAAACTTTAGTTGCTGCTTATTCTAACCATGTAAAGATTATAGCAATTTATAAGGCAAGTCATGAATGTATTTGGTTAAGAATTTTAACTTAACATATTTGCAAGAATTGTGGTCTAACTTCTAACAGGGATGTTCCAACCATACTATATGAAGATAATACAACTTGTATAGCTCCATTCAAGGAAGGATTTATCAAAGGAGACAAAACCAAGCATATATCACCAAAGTTTTTTTTTTCACTCATGATCTTCAAAAAGAGTGTGACATCAACATCTAGAAAATTCAATCCAGTAAAAACTTTCCTGATTGGTTTACTAAAGCACTTCCTACATCGAAATTTGAAAAGATGGTACAGAACATTGCTATACGGTACTTCAAGAAAATCAAGTGATGTGCTAATTAGGGGGAGTTGGAAACATATTGTACTCTTTTCCTTAGCTATGTTTTTCCCACTGGGTTTTCTTAGCAAGGTTTTTAACGAGGCAATTGTTTCCAATATCTATTATTAATCATGTACTCTTTTTCCTTAATAAATGGTTTTACCGATTAAGGTTTTAATGAGGCATGATACAATCGTCATTTAAGGGGGAGTGTTATGAATTATTATTTAGTGAATGACTATTGGATTCTCTATATCCCCCATAGTGAACATTATAGAAAACATTGTTATGAGTTTTATGAGTGTAGTTATGCACCACTATAATGTGCATTCATATCATACATGGCCTTTCATCTTCTTTGTTTAGTATAAATAGTGAATATTATGTATTGTAAAGTTTGATGATTTCATCACAAGTATTGGAATAAAAGTTCTCTCTACTCTCATGTATTTATTTACTTTATAATTTATCTTGTTATTTGATCATATTTTATAACACAAATTGCTTTTTGTACATTTGTAGCTAAAACATGTAATATTTCTTTTGGATATCCTGTGATGTGTACTTTGCATTTTTAGGATCATTTTCTAACACAACGTTGTCAATAGTCTTGTTACAAGAAGCAAGCAACTTTATAAGTTCAATGAAATTCCCTTGATTTCTTGAGTCATGCCCCTCGTCATGACCTCTTAAAGCACATGCTTGAAATGTAAGCCATTTAATAGCCTCAATAGAAACTTTAAGGCGTAATCTATTATCCATAACTTGTTGAGTCGTTTGTTTCTATATCACATTCTTTAATAGCCTCAATAGCACACATGCTAGCCCCTGTATTGCCTCCACCCTTGCCTCAAATGGTCTAAAAAAATCGATACCGTCTGATTTTATATCAACACCGAGCTCACCATTAACTTTAATTGCCAATTCAACTCTTAATTTTCCAAACTTTGACTAAACATTCACCTATAATTACTTAGACTTATTAAACTAAAGTTAAAAGGTAAGATTTTATATTTAATTATCTTTATATATATTAAAGCAGAAACCTAATTACATCACCTAAAACAATCTTTCCCCTTCAATGTTTTACATTGATTATTTTAAACCACTGGAGCAAATTCGATGATGTCATCGTAACAAAAGGGAACTATAAATACGCCATTGTTACCGTCTATAACCATTTTTCCTCCAAAATAGGGATTACTTTCTTCCCCTTTCTCTCTCTGATGAAGATAATATCAAGAGTCGATGATCTCTCCAATTTCTATCCATGTTCTTCCTCCTCAAGAGTCAATGATCTCTCTAATTTCTATCCATGTTCTTCTCCATCAACGCATCTCTTACATCGTGTTTGTCAACAACAACTTGAAATTAAGATTCACTACCAAAGATTATTCCCATTGAGCTTTTCTTTTTCTCAAGGTATTTGAATTTTTTATGAATCGTGTTTGTCACCAACAACTTGAACTTGAGATTCACTACCAAAGATTATTCCCATTGCGCTTTTTTTCTTCTCAAGGTATTTGAACATTTATGAATCTGCAACTGGTTTTCTATTTTGATTATTTTAACGGGAATTTTGACTTGAAATTGAGATTCACTACCAAAGATTATTTGGGTTTTAGGTTTATATTATATGTATCCAATTTATGTTTCTATCTATGGTTTTTTAGTAATCAAATCGAAATAGTATCGATTCGTTCTGGATTTGACCGCGATTAACGAAATCAAACAGGCTGTTGGATGTAAAACAAAGATGGGAAGACAGTCCTCTTGGGTGAAAATTCTTAAAAAAGTACCATTTCGATTGACAACATGGATAAAATTGTAAAAAAAAAGTTAATTTGAAGATTGCTAAATAACTTGTATCATTTTAGATATTGACCATTTGGTATAGAGCTCCAGAAGTCCTTTTGGGTGCTACTCATTATTTAATAGTTGTTGACATGTGGTCTGTTGGCTGCATATTTGGTACTCATTCTTTCTGAATTAATTAAGTTCGTTACGTATTAAGTCAAAAAAACACAAATGTGTTCTTCAAATTTGAAGAATGTAGTAGTCAGAACAAACCCAATGGCATTGTTACCACCTACACATTCTATGATTATACTGATGGATTCATCCATCATTGCAATCTTACTGATTTGGAGGTACTAATTTTGATTTCTACAACCAAACTTTCTTATAATTCGTCAACATTTAGGACCTTTACCCTAATTAAAAGAAAATTTTGTTTGGAATCATATTGATTAGTTCTGTTTTGCAGCATGATACAATTATATTTCAACTATTTTTTGGAAAGTATATACACATTATATCATCCTACTTTGGAAATCTGCAATAGGATCCCAATATTTGACTTTACCGGTTAGACTTTAGCCAAATAGTTACATCTTCATCCCTTAATCTTTGGCATAAGCCACTGAGTTTGTTATTCCACAAACAAGATTTTATAACAATAATTTTTTTAATTGTTCGTAACAAACTATGTTGACCACGTATATTATTGTCAATTTGTTTTAAGTTTATGTAACGCCCAAAATTTTCAAACAATTTTTCACATTTTCTAAAAACATACTTTCATTCATAAATATTATAAAATGTCATTGTATCACATATCAATCCATAGAAACACAACCCAATATCATAATGTATAAAAACTCCTCATGTGTGTACTGATCATGTCGGCGTCTTCCCGCGATCCTCACTGGTACCTGAAACACATAACAAAACACTGTAAGCATAAATGCTTAGTGAGTTCCCCAAAATACCACATATAACCCATAATAGCCACTCGAGGCTATAACTCTGTGGACCCTCCGGTCCTAACTCTGTGGACCCTCTGGTCCTAACTCTGTGAACCTTCCGGTTCTAACTCTATGAACCTTCCGGTTCTAACTCTGTAAACTCTGGAACATACACGACATGAATCACATAGAAATAATGCAGTGTATCACAATCACATAAATAACATACAAGATACTCTATCATATAACTCTAATTACCACTCTAGGTAAAGTATAGTGAGAAGACTCACCTCGGGTAACTTGGTAATCTCGAACTTGGTAAAATCTAGTCTAGCCTCCGCCTAATCACATGGAATAAGAACTCTAATCAATACAACTCTCAAGGCTAGACTATTCCCTCTCTTAGCACTCTCAGAAGGGTAAAATACCATTTTACCCCTCTTATGGCTCAAAGACCCTAACATTGACCAAACCCTAAAAGTCAACAAAAGTCAACTATCCAGGTTACGTTGCGTGTACCAAACCTGTACGCTGGGAGTAGCCGGCGACCTCACAGAAACGGGGAACGCGACCCCCTACGCCGCACGTACTGGGATTACGACCTGCGTAACTCCCAGTTTGAGACTCCTTAGCTTTTGGGGTCTTAAACAGTTAAAACACACGTCTAACTTTTAGATGTGACCATCCCTAAGCCTCTTAATCCATAAAGTTGGTGACTTTAAGCCTTTGCATGGTTGTAAAAGTCACCAACACCCATAACATTCCATTTCCAACCCTAGAAAAGCTCATAACTCAAGCATGACCCCATAACAATGACCAAGTTGGGATTTTTATGAATCTACAACACATATATCACTGAAATGGGACAGATCTAGGTCCATGGAGTCCCTTATGCTCATAAAGTCTCCACCTTTGAGACTTTAACCCTAGAAATAGTCCATGTAAACCAAAATAAAGAGGAAAGTTCTGAGCTTTTTACCTCTAAATGAAGCTCCCCCACCTGAAGAACTCATATCCAAACTTGAACTTCAAACCCTAGCCTCCACAAGCTCCTCTCCTTCTTCTTCACTAAAACACAAAGGCACTTTTAGCTCAAAACACTCACATACAAGCTTTAGGACGAAGGAAATGCTCTCTTAGGGTTTCACTCTCTGATATGGTGGCTGAGGATAAGGCCTTAGCATTCCTTTTATAGTGCACAAGACAAAAAAAATAGGGTTTACATCTGGGCCCGCTACGCCTAGCGTATCTAGGGGAGTCCGCGTCCAAATTAAGCGCATGAGTACGCGCAACATACTCTCCAGTACGCCCAGCGTACTCATTTGCTACAATTTCCACTCAAGGGCTAATCTTGACAACTTGACAAAAGAGAAGGGTTAAATAGTTGTACCTGAATTTTGGGATGTTACAATTCTCCCCCACTAGAACCAGACTTCGCCCTCAAAGTCTCATGCTGAAAACAACTTCGGATGTTGCTCCCGCATCTCTGACTCTGGCTCCCAAGTCAGCTCGGACCCCCTCCGATGTTGTCACTGGACCTGAACCAGAGGCACCTCCTTGTTCCTCAGAACCTTGATCTTCCGGTCCAAGATTGCGATCAGTCTCTCAACATAATTCAGACTCGCGTCCACCTGTATATCCTCCAACGACACCACTGCCGACTAGTCGGCTATACACTTCCTCATACGAGACACGTGGAAGGTATCATGAATCTGGCTCAACTCTGCAGGTAGCTCCAAACAATATGTTACCCTACCCACCCTCGCGGTTACCCTAAACGGCCCAATATACTGGGGCCCCAGCTTGCCCCTCTTCCCGAATCGGATCACTCCCTTCCAAGTAGACACCTTCAAGAATATAAAATCTCTGACCTGAAACTCGAGCTCGGATCGTCGCCTATCCGCGTAGCTCTTCCGGCGACTATGAGCTGTCAATAACCTCTGCCTGACCTGTTGTATCTGCTCTGTCGTTTGAAGCACTAATTCAGTGCTACCCAACACTCATTGCCCGACCTCTCCCCAGAATATGGGAGTCCGACACCTCCTCCCATACAACAACTCAAAGGGAGGCATACCGATACTCGAATGGTGGTTGTTGTTACAAGAAAACTCAGCCAACGGCAGATACGTGTCCCAACTTCCTCTGAAGCCCAACACACATTCCCTAAGCATGTCCTCAAGTGTCTGAATCGTCCGCTCGCTCTGACCGTCCGTCTGTGGGTGGTATGCGGTACTGAAATGCAGCCTCGTACCCAATTCCTCGTAGAATTTCTTCCAGAACCTGGAAGTGAAATGCACATCTCGATCCGACACGATCGAGATCGGTACTCCATGTCACGATACCACCTCTCTCACAAACAACTCTGCCAACCTCTTCGTAGAAGAGCTCTCACTGATAGCAAGAAAATGAGCGCTCTTTGTCAGACGGTTAACGATCACCCAAATTGCATCGCCACCTCTTGCAGTCCTCGACAATTTGGTGATAAAATCCATGGAGATTTGTTACCACTTCCACTGGGGAACCTCAAGTGGCTGCAGCTTGCCGTGCGGTCGCTGGTGCTCGGCCTTAACCCTGCGACAAGTCAAGCACCTCTCTACAAACCACGCCACATCCCTCTTCATACATGGCCACCAATAGTCTCTCTTCGGGTCCAAATACATCTTAGTGGCCCCGGGATGGATCGAAAACCTCGACATGTGCGCCTCCTCCATCAAAATGGTATGTGCCCTGCCCTCAAATGGCACCCAAATCCGACCCTGGAAGGTCATAAGCCCTCGGCTATCGGAAATGAACTCAGATACTTGCCCGATCACCCGTTCTCTCTTGCGGTTCTCCGATCTCATGGCCTCTACCTGGGCCTCCCGAATGGTGTCCAACATCGGAGTCATCACTGTCAACCTCATACAAACATCCCGTATCAGGGCACTCTCTGCCCTACGACTCAAGGCATCGGCTACAACATTAGCCTTGCCCGGGTGGTACAAGATCTCGCACTCATAATCCTTTACCACATCCAACCATCTCCTCTGGCGCATGTTCAAGTTGGGCTGATCTATCAGATACTTCAAGCTCTTGTGGTCCGTGTATATGGTACACCGAACCCCATACAAATAGTGACGCTAGATCTTGAGGTCGAACACCACAACCCCCAACTCCAGACCGTGAGTAGGATACCTCGTATCATGAGGCTTCAACTGCCTCGATGTGTATGCTATCACATGTCCTCTCTGCATCAACACCGTACCCAATCCCGACATCAACGCGTCACAATATACCATAATATCCTCCATCCCCTCACTAAGAGCTAACACTGGGGCTTCGCATAATCTCTGGCGAAGTGTCTAAAATGAGGCCTGCTGCTCTGGGCCCCAACTGAAAGCCACGCCCTTCCGGGTCAGCATGGTGAGAGGAACAACAATCCTGGAGAAATCCTTGATAAATCTCCGATAATAACCGGCCAACCCCAGAAAACTCCTAATCTCTGAAGGGGATCTTGGCACCTCCCAACTCATCACAACCTCAATCTTGGCCGGATCGACCAATATCCCATTCTGGTTGACGAGGTGTCCTAGGAATTGAACCTCTCGTAACCAGAAATCGTACTTGGAGAATTTGGCGTAAAACCTCTCCGATCTCAGAACTCCGAGGATCTCCCTCAAATGCTCCTCATGCTGCTCTCTGGATCTCGAATACACCAATATATCATCAACGAACACGATCACCGAACGATCCAACATCGGCATGCACACCCTGTTCATGAGATCCATGAACGTCGTCGGTGCATTGGTGAGCCCGAAAGGCTTCACCACGAACTCGTAATGCCCATAATGATTCCTGAACGCTGTCTATTGGATATCCTCATCACGCACTCTCATCTAATGATATCCAGACCTATGATCAATCTTGGAGAACCAAGACGCTCCCTGCAACTGATCGAACAAATCGTCGATCCTCGGTAAGGGGTAACGGTTCTTGATTGTTAGCTTGTTCAACTCTCGGTAATCAATGCACATCCGGTGTGAACCATCCTTTTTATTGAAAAAAAGGATCGACACTCCCCACGGCGAGCTACTCAGCTGAATAAACCCCTTCCCCAGCAGCTTCTGTAACTGTGAGGATAACTCCTGCATCTCTGGTGGCGCAAGGCGATAGGGCGCCTTAGTGATAGACGCTGCCCCCGGGACCAAATCGATACGGAACTCTACCTGTCTCTCGGGAGGCACTCCCGGCAACTCCTTGGGAAAAACATTCGGGAACTCACGCACTATCGGGACCTCATCCACCGAACTCGTATCCACCACATAAGCCATAAACCCGATACAACCTTGCTGTAGGCTCTGCCTCGCTCTAGCGGCCGAACAAAATGCTAACCCAGAACGGGTACCCTCGCCATAAACCGTAAGAACTCCCCCACAAGGGTCTCATATGGTCACCAGTTGTCGCTCACAGTCAATAACCGCTCCAAACCTGCTCAACCAGTCCATGCCCACGATGACACAGACATCTCCCATCGCAATCGGGACTAAATCAATCGGAAACTCAACGCCGAAGATCTCGAGTACACATCCTCGAATCACATTAGTGGCATACACCACTCTCTCGTCAGCTATGGAAACTCGTAAAGGTCGACTCAACGCCTCTCGATGGATACTGATGTGCTGACTAAAGGCTAACGACACAAAATTCCGACTCGCACCCGAGTCAAATAACACCAAAGCCGGTACAAAACTCACAAGAAATGTACCTACGCATATCATAATATAAGCATAACACCACAAACTCAAAATAAATAGATGAAAGAATACATACCAGCCACAACATCGGGCGCTGCACGGACCTCCTCCGCTGTCAACTGGAAGGCTCTCCTGCGAGCCTTTTGTGCCTCGGCCTTCACTGGCCGACTCTCTGTAGCTCGTACAGCAGCAGGGGCAGATCCCTGTTATGCTCCCTGTACTGACCCTCGCAACTGCGGACACTCGGCCTTCCGGCGTCCGGTCTGGTTGCAATGAAAACAGACTGCAAACCCCTTGGGGCAATCCTTAGTCATGTTCCCCTCCTTGCCACACTTGTAGCAAGACCCTGCTCTACAAACCCCCTCATGACTCTTGCCGCACTTGCCACAAGTGCGGCCCTTCTGGTTCCCTGATCTCGAATCGGCGGGCTTGGCCCGCTTGGCTGCCGGCTGGGACTGTGCCGGTCGCCGATCCCTCCTCTGAGACTCCGCCTCCTCCCTGGCCTGGGTCTCGAGCTCAATCTCCATCTTCCAGGCATTTTCCTGAAGCTCGGCAAATGTCCGGTACGACGAGTTCTCCACGAACTCGCGGATGTCTATCCTCAAAATGCTCAAATATCGACTCATGCGTGCCTACTCGGAAGACACGTTCTTAGGGCAGAACATCACCCTCTCATGGAACATCCTGGTGATCACTGTAACATACTCGGTACCCTGATTGAGGGTCAAGAACTCCTGGGCCAAACGTTCCCTTTCCACCGGGGAACGTACTCATCACGAAACATAACGGTGAACCTCTCCCAGGTCACCGCGGCAAGCTCTGCAGAAGAATAGTGCGTTCTCACAAACTTCCACCAGTCATTCGCTCCCAAGCAAAGCTGGTTCAGCGCGAATCGAACTCTCAGATGCTCCGAACAAGAACACGTATAGAAGCATCCCTCAATATCATAAATCCATCTCATCGCAGCGATTGGATCCTACTTCCCATCAAACTTTGGTGGCTTCGTGTTGCTGAACTCTCGGTACAGCAACGAGTCACCCCTCTGTGGCCTCGCAGTAGCGACGGATGCAGTGGCCGCAGCAACAACAACATCAGTAAGAGCAGCGTGACGCTCGTCAAAAGTCTCGATCAGGGTGGTCTTGATAGACCTAAACATCTCTGGTATCTCGGCTTAAATGGCAGCAACCACCTCCTCATGAATCAATTTGTGGATCTCCTCATCGCTAACATCACTGCTCTCAGGTGTGTGGCGTGTCCCAACGATGATGTCTCTTTGAAATACAACATAAAATATCAGAGACTCGCTCGAGTGTACATACACTTGATATCCCATTCCTACTCGATCCCTGGTACCCTAAGGATTCTTACTTGGGCTGCGCACTTATCCGGTGCCTGCGGTAGTACAGGCCCAATATTACCATCCACACCGCATCAGTATTCACCCCAAGTCCTCCTCCTAGGATCCCAAATCCCAAGTACTCTACTCTCTTTATGCATAGTCTACTCTCTAGCAGATCTCTCATAAGCTCCTCGCTGCTATCTACTCACTCTCAAGCATCTCCTAGCAGCAAAACCCCTAGGCTAAGGCATCACAAATCAGGCCACTCTAGTACTAATAAGAATACCTAGCCTACTCTAGCATGCATAACATATTATCTCATATCTCATAACACATAATATAAGGGTATTTTGGGAAATCACCGTTTGGGCGCTGGCTGATCGTACACACTGCTCTGCTCTGCTCTGCTCTTTTCAAAAACTTTTTACTCCTTGAGAAAATGTTGTGATCTTATTTTGAAAATCTCTCAAATCCTCAGTTTGAGTTCAGATACGTCCGAAGGTGCACTCGAATCCCTCAAACCTAGGCTCTGATACCAACTTGTAACGCCCAAAATTTTCAAACAATTTTACACATTTTCTAAAAATATACTTTCATTCATAAATATTATAAAATGTTATTGTATCACATATCAATCCATAGAAAAACAACCCAAGATCATAATGTATAAAAACTCCTCATGTGTGTACTGATCATGTCGGCGCCTTCCCGCAATCCTCACTGGTACCTGAAACACATAACACAACACTGTAATAATAAATGCTTAGTGAGTTCCCTAAAATACCACATATAACCCATAATAGCCACTCAAGGCTATAACTCTATGGACCCTCCGGTCCTAACACTATGGACCCTCTGGTCCTAACTCTGTGAACATTTCGGTTCTAACTCTATAAACTATGGAACATACATGGCATGAATCACATAGAAATAATGCAGTGTATCACAATCACATAAACAACATACAAGATACTCTATCATATAACTCTAATTACCACTCTAGGTAAAGTATAGTGAGAAGACTCACCTCGGGTAACTCGGTAATCTCGAACTTGGTAAAATCTAGTCTAGCCTCCGCCTTGTAACACTCTAAAAATTCAAGCCAATTTAAACTTCTCAAAAACAACCCAGTTTCGTTAAGTCATTACAAAAAGGTTTTCAATACAATTATTATCAGAGTCTTCCCAGAACCATATCGTAAAACATAGACATGAGGAGCGGTACGATCACGCCTTCGCCTTGCCACGGTCTCCTGAAGTACCTGAAAAACATTAAACCACAACTGTAAGCCCGAAAGCTTAGTGAGATACCCCCAAAATACCAACCACATATACCACGCATAACGTATCATAACCGAACAGAACAGCCATGCACTTCGGGTCTACTGTGTGACTGGTCCGCCCTACCGGGCCTTCAGTCCACCTGGTCCACCCTCTGAGTCTAGCCATATCCATCGAGTCTGCAGTGTGGTTGGTCTGCCCGCAGCGGGCCTTCAACCCACCTGGTCTACTCTCTAAGTCTACAGCATGACTGATCCGCCCGCACCGGGCCTTCAGTCGGCCTGGTCCACTCCCCGAGCCTTGACACGTCTGGTCCGCCCTGTTGGGGCCTACAGCCTATCCGAACCGCTCGCTGGGCCTTCGGGATAACTAGTCCGCCCTGGGTATGTTGGCCTACAACACAAAGCAGGACCCGCCTCAACCCAACCCCAGTCCAACAACCATGTGCACATAAAAAACAATCATATAACAGTTCACATCCAATCAAACCGATCTAGCAGATCACATAACATAACGTCATCCTAACCAGGATACCGACCTAACCGATCACTAGCATAGCATCGTCCTATATACCAGGATACCGACCTTGCCCGGGTCTCTAACGTACACCATCCTAACTACCAGGATGCAAACATAGCAAAGCAATAACATAACAATGATACCCGGATTACAATCCGATAAAGGGCCGACCTTGGTGCCTTAGACCCTGTTGATATGGTGAGGATAACTCACCTCGCAACTGTTGACTGAAAAGATAAGATCACGCTGCTTCAACCTCTAACACGAACTCCACCTGTAACAACGCAAATTTTCAAACAAAATTTTCATTTAAAATAAAGTGATTTTACTCAACCAATAACATTTATTCCATATTTCATATCAAATACATATATAAAATCCCCAAGATCTCAAATAGCAGCAGTGTGTATGCATCATGCCGGCGCCTTCCCACGGTCCTCGCTAGTACCTGAAACACATACATAACAACTTGTAAGCATAAATGCTTAGTGAGTTCCCCAGTATACGACTTACACATATACGCCTTTCCAGGCCCTGACCTTCCGGTCCACAATACATTGCCTTCCGGCCCGTAACATAATCGCCTTCCGGCCCGTAACATATTGCCTTCCGGCCCATAACATATTGCCTTCCGGCCCGTAACATATTGCCTTCCGGCCCATAACGTTTACGACACATAATACAGTTAATCTAGCACACATAGCACATATATCATACATCATACCTGACCTTTCTGTCACATAACATATCGCCTCCCGGCCCGTATAAACATACATATCATGCATAGCAACTACCTTTCTATTTATAGCATAAATAACACATATCATATTCGACCTTCCGGTCTCACAGTCAAACCCTTCCGGGTGTAGTATAGTGAGAAGACTCACCTCGTGGTAATGAAAACTATCAACTCTTGAAACCACTCGCACTCGATCCGCCGATCCGCAGAGTCCCTATAATACCATATACCCTTATTAATACTCTTATCATCCAAGACAACTGACCCTAAGAAATTACATGCAGGTCAACTTTGGTCAACGGTCAACTTGACCGGACTCGTCGAGTGCAAAGGCGACTCGACGAGTCTAGACGTCCTCCCCAACTTTCCCTGTTGTTCCCTTTCTACTCGTCGAGTAGCCCCCCTGACTCGACGAGATCCACGTGGGAGAATCGCGGGGCCACCCCGACTCCACTCGCCGAGCCTGAAGAACAACTCGGCGAGTCCCAGTGAATCTTCAAGCTACTCGCCGAGTCTGGAGAACAACTCGGCGAGTCCATGCCATGCAGACGAGCAACTGCTTCCTGAAATACGTATGGTCCCGAGATATACAATCATGGGACTTTCTGGACTTCTAAACATCTTATTACTGGGGTATAAACGTCTGGGTAATAACATAATAACCCATCTAATCACTAAATGGGTTTTCATAAACCCTAGGTTCGTATACACATCAAAATAACAGGAATGGTCCGAGTATTACCTGGAAACGCACTCTCTGTGTCCCCAAGCCTCAGGACTCGATCCTCCTAGATATTCCTTTGGCCAAGCTCTTCTTCTTCTTGCCTAACAAGTTCCTCCAAGTTCCAATAGCTTTCTCTCCTGCTCTAAACGTCCACAACGATTAGGGTTCTTCTCAATCGGCCAAAAGACGGACAATGACGGCCTAAGAGGCGTTATATACGATCCAAAACCAAACGGCTAGGGTTTCTGCTAAACAGCGTCGACTCGCCGAGTCCATATCTGGACTCGTCGAGTCCAGTCGCGAACCCGCGACCAAGTCTGCAGTCCTACTCGGCGAGTCTGGCTCCAACTCGCCGAGTCCCTTCCTAAAATGCCCCCAAAATAGTTTTAAAGCAATACCTGAAATTCCGGGCTGTTACACCACCACTGACAATACCAAAATACCGAACTCAATAAATACCAATAATTACCAAATTACCCCTGGAAGTCAACTGGTCAACTCTTGGTCAAAGTCAAAGTCCTCAGTCAAAGTCAAACTTCCTGACTGACCCTACTCGCCGAGTCAGCGAGTCCCTCAATTCTGAAAACTCCCATATCGCGACCCAACTCGCCGAGTCACCCCAAGACTCGCCGAGTCCCACGAACTCTGAGTCACTTCCTTCTCAACTCACCGAGTCGTCCCTTGACTCACCGATTCACAGCTCAACCAGGAAAGGTTAGGACCTCACGACCAGACTCGCCGAGTCCAAGGCTAGCTTCAACCAACTTGCCGAGTTGTTCTTCCAACTCGTCGAGTTGCTGCCTATCTTCAAGCAACTCGCCGAGTACACCCATGTGACTCGCCGAGTATCACTAGCTCTTAACCCATACAGAGGCTTTCCAAGCCATGCAGGGTCTCAAATCCATAGATCTACTCTTCTACAAGCCGTCCATCATGTAAAGTGGCAAACTTTACGTGAATCCAAGGAGATCTAAGCATAATATACTCTAGGACTAGGGTCAGGGACTAAAAGGCTTCATCAACAACTCTTCAACAAGGACTTTATGCTCCTTTGAATCATCACTACACTAGATCTGAGGTAGCAACCTCAGATCCAACCTCCAAGCTCAAGATAGCACTATATATACTCCCAAAAACTCCACAAATGATAGATCTAGATGGATAACAGCTCAAGCAACGAATCATTACCTCAAGAGAAGACTCCAACAGAAGAATAAGCCAAAACCTTGCAAAGCCCCTTGCTCCAAGCCTCTTAATCTTCAAGGATCTCTTCAACACACACTCCTTCAAGGTCCAAATGCTCTCTAATTCTCTCACAAACGAATGATAGGGTTTCTGGACTTCAAGGGAGAGTAAAGAGGCTGGGGACAGGGTATTATGTTCTTTATATAGGGCTCAACCCCCGGGATTAGGGTTTTCTCCACACAGCACCAACTCGCCGAGTCCACCCATGTGACTCACCGAGTTGGTCACTTAACACGCGACCTGTAACGTGACTCGACTCGCCGAGTCCATCCATCGACTCACCGAGTCGACCTTCTTATTTACACCTTTAGCCCTTCCACTTTACTTCTGAATTTCGGGATGTTACACGCCTAATCACATGGAATAATCACTCTAATCAATACAACTCTCAAGGCTAGACTATTCCCTCTCTTAGCACTCTCAGAAGGGTAAAATATCATTTTACCCCTCTCATGGCTCAAAGACCCTAACATTGACCAAACCCTAAAAGTCAACAAAAGTTAACTCTCCGAGTTACGCTGGGCGTACCCGACGACCTCACGGAAACAGGGAACGCGACCCCCTATGCCGCGCGTACTGGGATTACGCCCCGCGTAACTCCCAGTTTCAGACTCCTTGGCTTTTGGGGTCTTAAACAGTTAAGGCACACATCCAACTTACAGATTTGACCATCCCTAAGCCTATTAATCCATAAAGTTGGTGACTTTAAGTCATTGCATGGCTGTAAAAGTCACCAACACCCATAACATTCCATTTCCAACCCTAGAAAAGCTCATAATTCAAGCATGACCCCATAACAACGACCAAGTTGAGATTTTTATGGATCTACAACACATATATCAATGAAATGGGACAGATCTAGGTCCATGGAGTCCCTTATGCTCCTAAAGTCTCCACCTTTGGGACTTTAACCCTAGAAATGGTCCATGTAACACCAAACCAAAATAAAGAGGAAAGTTCTGAGCTTTTTACCTCTAAATGAAGCTCCTCCCTCTGAAGAACTTATATCCAAACTTGAACTTCAAACCCTAGCCTCCACAAACTGCTCTCCTTCTTCTTCACTAACACACAAAGGCACTTTTAGCTCAAAACACTCACACATAAGCTTTAGGACAAAGGAAATGCTCTCTTAGGGTTTCACTCTCTGATATGATGGCTGAGGATAAGGCCTTAGCATTCCTTTTATAGTGCACAAGCCAAAAATTAGGGTTTGCATCTGGGCCCGCTACGCCCAGCGTAACCCTGGGTACGCCCAACGTACCTAGGCGAGTCCGCGTCCAAATTAAGCGCATGAGTATGCGCAACATACTCATTTGCTACAATTTCCACTCAAGGGCTAATCTTGACAACTTGACAAAAGAGAAGGGTTAAATAGTTGTACCTGAATTTCAGGATGTTACAGTTTAAATAACAAACTTGTTAACCAAGTTTATTATTGTCATTTTTTTTAAGTTTAAAGTTAATCTCCTTAATCTTTGACTTAAGCCACTGAGTTTGTTATTCCACAAACAATAATTTATAACAATAATTTTTTTTATTGTTCGTAACAAACTATGTTGACCAAGTCTATTAATATTAATTTGTTTTAAACTTAAATAACAAACTATGTTGACGTGTGGTCTGTTGGCTGCATATTTGGTACTCATTCTTTCTGAATTAATTAAGTACGTTATATTAAGTCAAAAAAACACTAATGTGTTCTTCAAATTTGAAGGCATCAGTAGTCAGAACACAGCCGATGGCATTGTTACCACCTACACATACTAAGATTATACTTCTGGATTCATCCATCATTGCAAATTTGCAATCTTATTGATTTGGAGGTACCAATTTTAATTCTACTACCAAACTTTCTTATAATTCGTCAACATTTAGGATCTTTACCCTAATTAAAAGAAAATTTTATTTGGAATCATATTGACTAGTTCTGTTTTACAACATTATACAATTATATTTCAACTATTTTTTAAAAGTATATACACATTATATCATCCTACTTTGCAAATCTGCAATAGGATCCCAATATTTAACTTTACTGGTTAGACTTTGGCCAAAAAGTTACTTCTTTATCTCTTAATCTTTGGCTTAAACCACTGAGTTTGTTATTCCACAAACAAGATTTTATAACAATAATTTTTTTAATTGTTCGTAACAAACTATGTTGACCAAGTCTATTATTGTCAATTTGTTTTAAGTTTAAACAACAAACTATGATGACCAAGTTTATTATTGTCAATTTTTTTTAAAGTTTAAAGGTAATATTCTTAATTTTTGGCTTAAGTCACTGAGTTTGTTATTCCACAAACAAGATTTTATAACAATAATTTTTTTATTGTTCGTAACAAACTATGTTGACCAAGTCTATTATTGTCAATTTGTTTTAAACTTAAATAACAAACTATGTTGACATGTGGTCTGTTGGCTGCATATTTGGTACTCATTCTTTCTGAATTAATTAAGTCCTTTATGTATTAAATTTAAGAAAACACTAATGTGTTCTTCAAATTTGAAGATAGCAGTAGTCAGAACACAGCCGATGGCATTGTTACCACCTACACATACTATGATTATACTTTTGGATTCATCCATCATTGCAATCTTACTGATTTGGAGGTACTAATTTTGATTTCTACTACCAAAATTTCTTATAATTTGCCAACATTTAGGATCTTTACCCTAATTAAAAGAAAATTTTGTTTGGAATCATATTGATTAGTTCTGTTTTGCAGCTTGATACAATTATATATCAACTATTTTTTTAAAAGTAAATGCGCATTATATCATCCTACTTTGCAAATCTGCAATAGGATCCCAATATTTAACTTTACTGGTTAGATTTTGGCCAAAAAGTTACTTCTTTATCTCTTAATCTTTGGCTTAAACCACTGAGTTTGTTATTCCACAAACAAGATTTTATAACAATAATTTTTTTAATTGTTCGTAACAAACTATGTTGACCAAGTCTATTATTGTCAATTTGTTTTAAGTTTAAATAACAAACTTTGCTGACCAAGTTTATTATTTTCAATTTGTTTTAAGTTTAATTGTAATATCATTATTCTTTGGCTTAAGTCACTGAGTTTGTTATATCACAAACAAGATTTTATAACAATATTTTTTTTTATTGTTCGTAACAAACTATGTTGACCAAGTCAATTATTGTCAACTTGTTTTAAACTTAAATAACAAAATATGTTTACCAAGTCTATTATTGTCAATTTGTTTTAAGTTTAATAGTAATTTCCTTATGTCCAATGCTATAACTATCAACACGATCACATACTCTACAAATTTTAATTTCTTTCATGAATCTTATATTCTTATTTATGCAGATTATCATTCCAATTATACCGTCAATAATACACACTTTCCAAAATAATTATATATATATATATATATATATATATATATATATATATATATCATGTTTCAATACATAAAATCCAGAAATTTATGATAAAATCGTTTAATAATGAAATATTATCTTTAAATCTTTTCAAATTCATGTACCCTTATCAATTTCAAATCCAGTCATTTAATTATATCTTATTAATTATGGATGTAAATCATATATTTTTTTTATTACTATTTTAACTTAATATAATATAAGGACTCATGTTTTCCAATTATACCATTTTCCATAGTTTGTTATGATATATATATATATATATATATATATATATATATATCTTATAAAATCACTGTTTAGCATTCTATATATCATTATTAACCCTATATAATATTATGTATCATACAAATCACGAAAAAAATTGTTTTTGCAACCTCTCTTTTTACACTCGCTGCTGCCTACTTCCATCATACATAATCTATAACATGTTTCATTATCCTCTGCAATGTTTGTTTTTGTTGTTATATTATGAATCATGTATGGAATGGTGTTTTGAATATGTTTATCATGTATGCAAAGTGTTTTATTTTTTCCTTTCTTTCGTGTTAAAATATTTAATAATTCTAACTCTTCTTAATTCACATTCTGTCATCGAACTTCCTTTGCCGAATGCTATTTGATTTCCGTCTTTATTGAATTTAAAACTGTTTTTTTTTGTGAAGGTTCAATTTACACTTTTTCCTTCATTAAAACAACAATCATGACAACAACAATCGTTGTCAAAGTGCATAAAACCAACATGTTGTAATATATCGACGTATTAGGCAAAAATGTTTACAAATTATATGGAACATTTATGTTACAGTCTCCTAAACGAACATGTATTCGATATATTATGCCACATGGATCATAATATAATTTCACTTTCAATGTTGTCCCATATTATCATTAATAACAATAATATTTCAACTATCTTTTATAAGTAAATACACATTATATGTGTAACGCCCCGATTCTCGAATACCAACTTATGGTTATGAATTCTCATGAATTCAAGGTCTACTTGACGAGTCGGTTGTCTGACTCGTCGAGTAGCAGTGGGTTTGGACCACGTGTTAAGTGACCAACTCGCCGAGTCGGAAGAGTGACTCAACGAGTTGGAGCTGGAAGGTAAAACCCTAATTTCTGGGGTTTGGCACCCTATTTAAAGAATCATAAGCCTCCTTCAGCCTCTTTACAATCCCTTGAGAGCTTAGCAAACCCTAATACGTGTGTGTGCCTCATTGTGTGTTTTAAGCTTTAAAAGAGGATTCTTGGTGATAAGAGCTTGGGGGAAACAAGTGGATTGAAGCAAGGAACTCGTGGAATCAAGATCTACTTCAGTTGGCATCTTTTGGGAAGGTATTAAGCTGTTATCTTAACTCCATTTCATTTTAGATCTCTTTGGATGAAGTTTAGGGCTTCTAGGATTGGTTATGAAGCTATTCTTGGGTATGAGCTCAGATCTGAAGTTGTAACTATAGATCTGAACTCTCTTTGATTTGTAAGTCCATAAAGCTATCAACATTGACAAGTATGAACCCCTCCTGGCCTCCTTAATTATAAAACCCCAATTCAAGCTTGGTTTTGGCATTTTGAGTCATTAGAGCCTTGCATGCACGTAAAGTTTGCAACTTTACGTCATAAGCATGCCTTGGGAAGTTGGATCTGCAGTATGGAGCCTTAGCATGGCTTAAAAAGCATCTGTATGGATGAAGGATTGAAGGGACTCGGCGAGTCGCATGGTAGACTCGGCGAGTCATATGAAGATGGACATGAACTCGAAGGGTTGGATGAACAACTCGGCGAGTCCGATGAAGATTGCCTTGGACTCGGCTAGTGGCATGGTTACTCGGCGAGTTGGCAAGTTATGTAAGGAACTCGGCGAGTAGCTGAGGGTACTCGGCGAGTTGAGGTCAACATGGACTGTTGACCTTGATAGTTGACTTTGACTTTGACCAAGGGTTGACCATTTTGACTTTTAAGGATAATTGGTAAGCGAGTATTTATGAATTGGATCATTGATGGTTATAGGTGTTGGAGTTTGGGGCAGTGTTTCGAGAGCGTGATTTCGTGGTTCGGTCCGGCATTGCAAGGTGAGTTATCCTCACTATATCAACAGGGTCTACGGCACCAAGGCCATCCTTTTATCGGATTTGTATTCGGGTATTTACATGATATGTTTACTGATCTGCAGATCTGCGTACTGGTAGTTAGGATGGTATTATGTTTAGTGACCTGGTTTATGTCAGTATCTTGGTATATAGGATGATGCAATGTTTAGTGACATGGTTTAGGTTGGTATCCTGGTATATAAGATGATGCTATGTTAGTGACCGGTTAGGTTGGTATCCTGGTTATAGGATGTTGTTATGCTATATGATCTGTTAGATCGGTTTGTTTTCCTATAGACTGTTATGTGATTATTTGTTATATATGCACACGTTTATTGTTTTGGGGAAAGGGTTGAGGCATATCTTGTTGTGTGCAGTAGGCCAAGACACCCTGGGCGGACCGGGTAGACTACAGGCCCGAGCCGAGCAAATCTAGTTAGGCCGAAAGCCCATCGAGCGGTCTGGATAGGCTGAAGGCATCGAGAGGGTGGTCCAGACGTGCCGAGGCTCGGAGAGTGGACCAGATAGACTGAAGGCCCGGTGCGGGCGGTCCAGTCAGACTGTAGACTCATAGAGTGGACCAGGTGGACTGAAGGCCCGGTGCGAGCGGACCAGTCACACTGTAGACTCGAGATGCATGGTTGTTCTGTACTTGTTGATATGTTATGATTATGATTACATGAGGTTGGTATTTTGGGGGTAACTCACTAAGCTTTCAGGCTTACAGTTTTAGTTTATTGTTTAAGGTTCAGCGGATGGCCGCGGGTAGGCGAAGGCGTGACCGTACACTTCCTCGATTGACAATTATGATTTCTGGGAACTCTGATGTATAAACTATTTTGAAAACAAATTGTAATAATTGAATGGGTTCAAATGGTTTTAAAAGTTTTAAATTGGCTCGAATTTTATGGGTGTTACAATATCATCCTACTTTGCAAATCTGCAATAGGATTCCAATATTTGATTTTACCGCTTAGACTTTGGCCTAAAAGTTACTTCTTCATGCCTTAATCTTTGGCTTAAGCCAATGAGTTTGCTATTCCACAAACAATATTTTATAACAATAATTTTTTTATTATTGTTTGTAACAAACTATGTTGACCAAGTCTATTATTGTCAACTTGTTTTAAATTTAAATAGCAAACTATGTTGAGCAAGTCTATTATTTTCAAATTTTTAAGTTTAAAGGTAATCTTCTTAATCTTTAGCTTAAGCCAATGAGTTTGTTATTCCACAAACAAGATTTTATAACAATAATTTTTTTATTGTTCCTAACAAACTATGTTGACCAAGTATATTATTGTCAATTTGTTTTAAGTTTAAATAAAAAAACTATGTTTATCAAGTCTATTATTGTCAATTTGTTTTAAGTTTAAAGGTAGTTTCCTTATGACCAATGGTATAACTGTCAACACAAGCACATACTCTACAAATTTTAATTTATTTCATGAATTTTATATTCTTATTTATACAGATTATCATTCCAATTATACCGTCAATAATAAACACTTTCCAAAATAATTATATGTATATTTATTATGTTTCAATATATAGAATGCAGACATTTATGATTAAATCGTTTAATAAGTAAATATTATCTTTAAATCTTTTCAAAATCATGTACCCTTATCAATTTAAAAACAATGATTTAAGTTAATCTTATTAAAAAAGATTTAATTCATCTATTTTTGATATATATTTTTATTTAATATAAAATCACGACACATATTTTCCGATTATATCTCTATATTTGTTAACCAACTTTAATTCTTTATTATCTTCACCAACATTCTTTAATTTTATTCTTTGTATAATCATGATGACTGTTATAGATGCTTCGACAACTCTATTTGCTAGAGGTGTTGGCAAAACTGTTATTTCCATATATTCAACAAATGGACATTACTTACTTTTGATTTATTACCATATCATATTAGACAAACCTCACAATTGCATATGCGTTCATTAAAATTAATAAGATATAAGTTTTTTTAGACTGTTATACTAATTATTTTAAATTAATATATATTTTTATTTTAATATTTGATATATGTTATGTATGTTAGGACATTTAATATAATTACGCCCTATAGAACATAATATAATTTTAAGATCCATTTATAGGTTAAAATATGTGTAATACACATGTTGATAACATAAATGAGCAAAAATAAAAATATACTTTAAAAGTATGTTGCTATAAATAACAGAAATTGTTCATGTTACTATTTTTTGTTAGTAATTTTTTTTTATAGTTTTTAGAACTCAATAAAATTATATATTTCGGGACATAACTCTAAAATAACAATCGAAATTATATAGGTTTTGTTCATAACCCTAAAATAACAAAGTATACTTCGAAATTATATAGGTTTTGTATATATTTTTATGCGCTCGTCTGCGTTTAATGTCGGTTATAATCTAGCTTTATTTAAATACAGTTTTAATTACTCATAAAACTTGGGTGTTATATATATATATATATATATATATATATATATATATATATATATATATATATATATATATATAATATTATTTATGCAATTTTTTTTACGATATTAACGTCAAATACAAGCTTTAAAGTCTATACGAATTTGACCAAAATTATGAACTAACTCTTTTTTTAGAATAATGGTATTGTTACTTGTTTATAAATACCTTGGCCTCCATAACTAGGGATGAGCAAAAGGACCGAACCGGCCGGAACCGGACTGGAACCTGGAACCGGTTTCGGCCAAAATCAAGAACCGAACCGGCCCGGCGATTCTACCAGTTCCCGGTTCCTACCGGTTCTTGTCGTGTCTTCAAATGTTGGAACCGGTATTCGAAAAATAGCATCATACGGTTCCGGTTTTTGCCGGTTCTACCAATTCCGGTTCCTACCGGTTCCCGGTTCCAAAAATCCACAAAAATAACGTCCCGGTCCCGGCCCGACCGGTTCCATCGGGTCCCGGTTCCGGTGCCGGTACCGGTTCCGGCCGGTTCCCCGGTCCATATGCTCATCCCTATCCATAACCTTATCTACCCTTTAACCTTCTTTGGGCGACCAACATATATCTTCTAGTTCCAATAATTATAATCGAAGTAGTTGACTACAATTATTTCCTTTTATTATTAAGAAGTAATACAAATATGAATATCGATTTTCGTGTTTCATCAATGTGTGATCTTGTTTTTGTCAACACTAGCATATCCGATACATGCTAGTATACACAAAACAAAATATGATCTCATCTACGATACTCAATTAGTCAATTTGATGTTATATATATTGATTATTGAACATCCTTTGAAGTTGAATATGCTTGGTAACACGGTACTCCACTTAGCTTGAGTGGAAAATTTGTCTTGCATTAAATTCGGATCGACTCTATTATTATAAAGTCGATTAATTATGCAAACTTTTATTCAAATTCAAACTTGAAAGATACTAAACAACATATCTTAAATGTTTGCAAATAGTAACGTGCGGTAAATTGTAATACATTTAATTTTAAATTTGAATCCCAGTATAAAGGGCGTGTTCAACAAAATTAGCTGAGAACGGATAGCTTGTAGCAGGTGGCGGGTAGCTTGTAGCTTGTAGCGTTTTGTTAAGCGTTACATGAAGTAGCATTTGGATTTGGAGCGTTTTGTTTAAACTAAACGCTAGAAGCTTGTAGTGCCAAACAAGACTTTCTGTTCAAAACGGAGCGTTTTGTCAAACGTTAGAAGCTAGAAGCTCTCAAACGCTTCTAAAAGCCCCGTGCCGAACATGCCCAAAATCATACTTTATCTTCAAAAATCATCAATATTTAAAACCATTATTAAAACATGCAACTTCTATACAAATATATCAAAACTATTACAATTTGTTGACATTTTACCAAGGTCGACCCTAGAGGGATGGCAAGCTTGGCGACCATCTCGGACCTTGCCAAATCTCGGGCCCCCTACGAGTCACGATTAATATTTATAAATATAGTTTTAGCATATATAAAAGTTCTATGTAGCAAAAATACCCAAGACATTTTTAGTTGAGATGGTTGAGGCATGCGAAACTTTGGAGTGGAAGAACTTAGTTCGAACCTCTTTTTAATTGATTTTACGTAGGTTTTGAAGGTTTTAGTGACTTCTCAGTTTCCAATAACATATTCATGTTCTCCCGATTCCCAAACCGACTTCTCGGTTTTCAAGAACCAACATTCCTATAATGAGTTATGCTTTTATGGCCTTTTTAGCGATTTAGATTCCAGACCTAGCGTTATAGGTATTTTTTTTCATTACACCGTCGATTCTTCGTTCATACGTCATCTTTCAAGAATCAAACTTCAACGAGTTTAATCAAAGTCCTCAAACCCTCAATTAACCTTCCATCTTGTTTGATCTTTCCTTTAACGATGATATTGATGATATGTCTGTTAGTTTTTTGTTATGTAAATCTGGTTTTGATTTTTGTTTACTTAAGATGGATTTGTTTACAAAGAGTCGTAGTCTCTAGGTTCTATTAGGTTTAACTGTTGAAGCTCACTTATGTTTATGTGCTTTTTTTTTGTTCATCTGGTTGTACATAAATTAAATATCAATACATAAAATGAAGTTACTTTTCAGGTATTGAAAATTTTACAGAGGCAGAGGTACTCGAATAGGCTAAATCAGATATAAATAACAGCCCCGAAGGAAAGATAGAATGGCATCTTGAAGCTTGTTATGTGAATTAGTGTACATGTTTTCCCTTTAATGGGTATTGACGTCAGATGTTTGATAAAATGCCTAGGAGACTTATACAATTCAGAGTTAAACTTTTAGCTGTTTGTTTGATGTTTTTATAATAATTCTAGTAGAGTGATTTCTTAAATTGTAGTTATGGCTCAAAATTTGGATCCTAGTAATGATGGAAGTTTAAGAACAGTTTTCTATCTCACCTTGTTTCTTGTTCATGAGCTCAAAGCACAATAAATTGCTAAACTAAACTTGTAAGTGTAATACCATAGACAGTGTGTTTTAGATATGCAAATGTGAAATTGAGGCTATTTTTGCTTACATTGTTCTTTTTAATACATTGATGATTGGATTTTACAGTCTAAAGTTTATTGACATCCGAAGATATTTGATGTTTTCTCAAACATTTTACCTGCACTATACAGAAAACATTCTCATTTTATTGTCTTTGTATTTCCTAGGTATATGATAGCCTTTTAATATATAAAATATCTTGATGTTCATAAAAATACTTTTTTTTTAATTTTAAAGGGCCTTGTTTTTGTTATTTGTCCTGGGCCCCAAATTGGCTTGGACCAGCCCTGCATTTTACAAGGTTTTTGGCTGAAACTACTCATATTAATTAATTATATAGTTTACAGTTTTTAGTGTTCTTCAAAAAAATTGACAACTTTACTAAAAATTTGTACAAAGCATATTTTTTTTACCTTTTTTAAAGATAATTTAAAGGTGGTGCTGATATGGTTTCTAAAAGTTCCCATTTGAAGACTTTGAGTACGAATCAAGTCGAAGTTTTGGAAGCTCATGTTCCCGAAAAAGAAGTTAAAGAGGTAGTATGGGCTTGTGGTTCACAAAAGTTTGAGGTCGAGATGGTTTTATTTTTGAATTTATAAGAATTATATGAGTTTTGTAGATAAGTTCTTTCAAATTTATAAAAATCCATTTGGTTGTAATTCGTTGTAAAATTCCATTTTTTTGTCTTATTTTGCACAACAAAAAATTTCATTTTTAATTAAAACAAAACATCATTTTCATAAAAACTCAAGTTAAGAAATCTCTTATATTCTAAATTATACTCATCCAAAAATCAGAGTATCATTAAAATTGCGGAATCATAAGAGTTGTTGATAAGTGTGTACAATCGAGTGTGTACAGTCAATCCTTCGCATTCCCACGATCATCTGAAGTACTTGGAAACATTTTAATCCACAATTGTAATCCAAAACTTAGTGAGTTTCCCAAAATATCACATACAACAATATACACAAAAGCATACATGATATCGGGTCCGCACCAACCCAACAGATGTCTAGACTCACAACAATCTAGTTGTTATTTCCATCAACCCGACTAATGTGAATGTCTAGACTCATAACACTCAATTTTGGTCTTGTCATCGACTCACCCCCTTGTTTTTCCCCAACCTAAAGTTGTACCGCCCGCACTATTAACCATTCGAACAAAATTGGATACCTCAACCCTTCACAAATATGTCGACATATACATAATACTACTAACCGGAAATTCATCATCACATGTAACAATCTACAAGTCTACCATCCTAACAACGTGCAACGATTGTAGCACCTAGTTCCTGGTACGTAAAATTTATCTTAGTGTTTTTCATTTTTTTAGCCTTAGACTCAGCGAGTTGTAGGTCCGACTCACCGAGTAGGGACGGGATCCGGAGCATGTTTAAGTTGGCGACTCGACGAGTCCATATTCCGGACTCGGCGAGTCCCCGCTGTCTGATGAAACCCTAATTCCAAGGGTTTGCCCCCTATTTAAGCTAGCTTGTGCGGCCCAAGCTCGCCCCCTTTCACCCTCAGAGCGCCCTACATCAAACCCTAACTCGTTTCTTGTGGGATTGAAGTGTTTAGAGTGATTCTTTGAAGTTTTTGGGAGAAGGAGAGTGGATCAAGAAAAGGAGAAGGAGATCAGATATCTTGGTGCTATTTCAGAGTTCTCTGAGGTATATCTCTGCTCCATTCTGTTTATATGCTTAAAACCCCATTAGAGCACCTTTTGAGCTCTTCTTGAACCTTTTTCCAAGCTTGTGCATGAAGTAGAATTCGTAATAGGTTGATTATCCACTAGATCTAGTCATGTTTGAGCTCCAGAAGCTCAGATCTATAACCTTTATGGGAGTAAATTGCTTGAATGTCCTAGATCTACCTTCTTTGCCCTTATTTCGCCTTTAATCCCCATTATATGCATTTCTACACATAAAGTTGGAAACTTTATGTGAAAACCCTGCCCTAAGAACCCAGATCTGTAAATGGCATGAACTGGTTTTGAGCAAGATCGAGTGTATAGTATTTGCATGTGGCAGACTCGGCGAGTCGCTCATCGAACTCGGCGAGTCGAGCCGCGAGTCCCCGAGTTTTTCCCCCCTTTCGTTCATACCAAGCAGAGTAGTGAGTCCTGGGTGGACTCGGTGAGTTAGAAGCCGAACTCATCCATGAAAGAACTCGGCGAGTCAATTCCCCGACTCGGCGAGTTCAAGGCAACCTTCTTAGATCAAGAACAGACTCGACGAGTTGTTCATACAACTCGGCGAGTCACCGTATAAAGTGTTCATCAGATGAAGATGAACTCGGCGAGTTGTTCATACAACTCGGCGAGTAGGATGAAGGACTATTGGCCTTGGGTATAGAAGGAAAACTCGTCGAGTCAGCGCTTAACTCGACGAGTAGAGACAGATTTATGGTCAGACTAAGGGAAAGGGACTCGGCGAGTGGCAAGCCAACTCGGCGAGTCTGGTCAATTGGCAGTTGACTGTGACTTGACTCTTGATTTGTTAAGGGTAAATGGTCAATTTACCCTGATGTCGGTTAGCAGTGTTGACTGAGTATTTTGTGGGAATTATAGCCGGAGGATTTCCGGAGTGGCAGCAGCAGTAGACAGTCAATTCCCACACCGATCAGCAGCTATTTCGAGGCGAGTTACCTTCCAGTAGCGGTGGGTCTACGGCCACAATGTCGGCCCACCAGTAGGAGTTGTATGTTAGATTATTGTCTTTGTGATAGCATCTGGGTTTGCTACTACCTGATACGTTATATGCTGGCATGATATGTTATATGTGATAGTAGTAGAGTTCGGTTGTTAGGACCGAAGGGTAGGTCAGACACCCTAGATACGTCTGACAGTATGTGATGATACGTTGTATGCTAGCATGATATGTTATATGTGATAGTGGTAGTATGAGGGAAATAGTCCCCAAGTTCGGTTGTTAGGACCGAAGGGTAGTTCGGACACCCCATATATGTCTGGTTGTATGTTTATGTTATGATATATGTGATAGTAGCAGTAGGGCGTGGAATAGTCCCCGAGGGTCGGTTGTTAGGACCGACCGGTAGGTCAGCACCCCAGAATGGCTTGACATGGGTAGGTCGGCACCCGAGAATGGCCTGACACGGGTAGGTCGGCACCCCATAATTGCCCGGCAGTATGTATGATATGTGATTGTATGGTATGTGGTATATTGGGGGAACTCACTAAGCTTCGTGCTTACAATTTTCAGTTTTGGTTTCAGGTACCTCTTCTTTGAAGGGGAAGGAGTTGGCGCGGTAGCGGTATATCACACACCTGCTTGTATTCCGCATTATGATATCTTCCTGGGAAATTGTACTCTACACTTTTATGATTATGACAATGTTTTCCGTCATGCAACATATTTTGTGAAATGAAATGATCATTGAATGATTTATTCCTAAATGTTTTGTTAACTACATGTTTTAAAAACGAAATTTTTGGCTCGTATTTTTGGGATGTTACAAGTTGGTATCAGAGCCCTGGTTTGAGGGATTCGAACACACCTTCGGGGGTGTTTGAACTCAAATCGAGGGAGTAAAAGATTTTGGAAAAAGAAAATGTTTTCTAAAAGGCTAGTAAAGGGTACTAAGAAAGAACGAAGTGGGTGATGCGCGCGACCGGCCAAGCTCAAGTAAGTATTCCCCAAAGTACCCATACAAGCTTATGTTATGCTTATCAATTTCAGTAGAACAACATGCTAGAATAGGACTAAGGATCTAGGAGTGATGCCTTATGTGCCTGCTTTATGTGCTTCAGTGTGTGAAAAGTTGCATGCTAGAATTGAGTAGACAGCAGTAGGATGGCCTGTTTAGGTTATGCCTGATAGTGCGAGTTTAGCATTGTATGCTAGTTCAGTTTTTCTCTACGAGGATAGAGCTGCTTGAGATTGTTTCCTTTATGTCCAAATGCTGTTTGTTTTGTGCTATGTGGGCTTTGAAGTGATGGGAGTTAGCTGTTAGGTGAATACGTTAAAGTCACATGTGATCAGGGTTGAATAATCTCAGAGTGTTGGATTTGACCCTATTGCGTAGCTCTTGTTGAGTCCTAACCGTGGTAGGGATGAGTCCCTTACTCGAAGGATTATCCGAGCCTCGTCACATGTGATTGTATTCAGGTAATAGCTAATTGCATCACCAAGAGGCCTTCAGCAGCTGAGGACTGGGTTGGGTGGAGTCAGAGGTTTCCTAGGGTAAGCCTAGGATAAGAGTAGCAGAGATCAGCGGTAGTGAAAGGGACCTTGTGGAGTCAAGGCAGTCCTTGGAGAAGGTACGGATAGATGTGGAAGGTAGATGGGCCCGTACTACTGAAAGCAGAGGATCCATACCCGAATCGAGGAATGCCAAGATAAGACCAAGGAACTTGTAGTAGGTGTGATCCCTCCAGAGGTATCAGTATCGCTAACAGTTGTTATTTCTTTTGTATTTCAGAATGGTGGTGCTACGTTCGAGGCCAGCAGTTGGCAGTACAGGAGAGGGATCGAGTTCGGGATCAGTTTCCGAGCCAGTAGATGAGGGGCTACGCGGGTTCATCGCGTCTGAGATCACCAGAGGCATCCTTGAGTCGACCCCCATCATCTTCGGGTCGATCAAGGAATGGATATTGGAGTTGATGGAGGATCGCCTTCGTGCATTCAGGAGCGACATGGCATCTGGCCAGTCGGGATCTCGCACGCTGTCCTTCAAGGACTTTCGTTGCAGTGGTGTGCCGGATTTTCATGGGGCGAAGGACCCCATAGCTGCCAGACGATGGATTGCAGACATTGAGTCTGCACAGTTGACTAGCTTCTGCCCTGAGTGGTCGAAGGTGAGATATGAAGCAGGATGTTTGAGAGATCGAGCTAGGGATTGGTGGGAGTCCGTCGGTGACTCGTTGGGAGCCTCGGTTGTCGAGGCTATGACTTGGTCGGAATTCGTGACCAAATTCAGGGCAGAGTTTGCGCCGGCTGTCGAGCTTCAGCAGCTGGCCAGGGAGTTCCTAGATATGAGACAGACGACGGAGACTGTGGCGGAGATCACCGCCAAGTTCCGGGAGAGGGCGTTGCTGGTGCCCCAGTACGCGGGTGACGAGGATATGAGGAGGACCCGCTATCATGATATGCTACGAGCTGATATTCGGGAGCATGTCAGTTTTTCAGCTTGCCCTACCCTGGACTCTATGATTGCCAGGGTGAGGGAGAAGGAGATAGATCTGGAGCACATCAGGAAGAGGAAGTCAGAAGAGGGACAAACAGGATGGGCTTCAGGGAAGAAGCCCAAGGGATCCGATGGTAGGCCGAAAGGCCAGTCAGGACCGAGCCGTTGCAGGAAATGCGGCAAGCCTCATGAGGGGGCATGCAGACTAGGATCGTCAGGCTGCTATAAGTGCGGCAAGTTGGGGCATATCAGCAGGGATTGTACCGCCCCTGCACCTGTGATTCAGACATCGGAGTTGCTGTGTTTTCACTGCAACCAAAGGGGCCACAAGAAGGCCAATTGCCCCCAGTTGACAGCATCAGCGTCGGCTCCATCTACCCTGCGGATTACAGATGGCCGACAGGGTAAGGCAGAGGCTCCAGTGGTGAGGAGCCGGGCGTTCCAGCTGACGGCAGAGGAGGCACGCACCGCACCCGATGTGGTGACGGGTATGATTCTTTCCCTCTACTTTATTTTTATGATGTTATGATATTGATATGTGCTCTGTGTATATGCATTACGATCGTTCCATGTGAACGGTATTCCTGTCCAGGTGTTGTTTGACTCGGGTGCCACCCGATCATTTGTTTCACTTACGCTTAGCAAGAGGTTTATCGAGTCTTCGGGCATGTTGGATTGCCCTTTAGAGGTAGAGATTGCCGATGATCGATTGGTGCGAGCGTCATCAGTATTTAGGGATTGTGTCCTGAGGCTATTCGAGGAGCGTTATTTGGTGGATTTAGTTCCCATCCCGTTGCGGGGGAACAAGGTAATTATAGGCATCGATTGGTTGAGCCCTAATGGGGCGGTGATAGATTGCGCACAGCAGCTAGTGCGGATCAGGACCCCGAGTGGGGGAGAGTTGGTGATTCACGGCGAGAGGCCACAGTGCGGACCTTCAGTATGTTCAGGAGCGAGAGCTAGGCGCCACCTTCAGCAGGGTTGCGCAGGATACGTCGCGTATGTTATGTATACCCGGGAGACGGGTAAAGCGGCGGCGAGCGAGGTTCCAGTGGTGCGAGACTACACTGATGTGTTCCCAGAGGAGCTTCCTGGGATACCTCTGGAGTGTCAGGTGGAGTTCAGGATCGATCTAGTTCCTGGTGCGGCTCCAATAGCCAAGGCACCCTATCGGTTGGCTCCTCCCGAGATGCAGGAGTTGTCTACGCAGCTGCAGGAGCTGCTAGACAAAGGGTTTATTCGACCGAGCATTTCACCCTGGGGAGCCCCGATCCTGTTTGTAAAGAAGAAGGACGGGTCGCACCGGATGTGTATAGATTATCGGGAGCTGAATAAGGTAATGGTGAAGAACCGTTACCCACTCCCGAGGATTGATGACCTCTTTGATTAGTTTCAGGGTGCATCTTGGTTCTCCAAGATCGATTTACGTTCAGGTTATCATTAGATGAGGGTCAGAGAAGAGGATGTACAGAAGACCGCGTTTCGGACGCGCTATGGCCATTATGAGTTCGTGGTGATGCCGTTCGGGCTCACCAATGCTCCTGCCGCATTCATGGACCTCATGAACCGCGTGTGTAGACCGATGTTGGATCGTTCTGTGATAGTTTTCATTGATGACATCTTGGTTTATTCCAAGACACAGGAGGAACATGAGGAGCATCTGAGAGAGGTTTTGGAGACCCTGAGGAGGGAGAGCTTGTACGCTAAGTTCTCCAAATGTGAGTTTTGGTTGCGCGAGGTGAAGTTTCTTGGGCACCTCGTCAACCAGAACGGGATTTCAGTAGACCCGGCCAAGGTGGAGGCCATGATGAGGTGGGAGGTTCTGAAGTCTCCATCCGAGATTCGGAGTTTCCTAGGATTGGTAGGCTACTATCAGAGATTTATTCGGGATTTCTCTAAGATAGCCGTGCCCCTGACACGGTTGACTAGAAAAGCCGTGGTCTTTCGATGAGGGCCTGAGCAGCAGGCGGCGTTCGAGATTCTAAGGCAGAGATTGTGCGAGGCGCCGATCTTAGCCCTGCCTGAGGGCGTAAAGGATTTTGTGGTATATTATGACGCGTCGATCTCAGGCCTAGGTGCAGTATTGATGCAGAGGGGGCATGTCATTGCTTATACCTCGAGGCAGTTGAAGCCTCACGAGGCGAACTACCCGACGCATGATTTGGAGTTGGGGGCGGTGGTTATCGCCCTCAAGATTTGGAGGCATTACCTCTACGAGGTTCGATGTACCATTTACACGGACCACAAGAGTTTGAGGTACCTCATGGATCAGCCGAATCTGAACATGAGGCAGCGTCGGTGGTTGGACGTGGTGAAGGATTATGATTGCGAGATCCTTTACCACCCAGGGAAGGCCAATGTGGTGGCCGATGTGCTTAGCCGCAAGGCGGCGCCGATCAGGGATATTTGTATGAGGATGACTGTGGTGACTTCCCTGTTGGAGCAGATTCGGGAGGCTCAACAGGAGGCTATGAAGGAGGAACATCGGAAGAGTGAGCGAATAGTGGGTCAAGTCACCTCCTTCGATTATGATAGCCGGGGGTTATTGACACTACACCGTAGGGTGTGGGTGTCGTATCATGGAGGCGTGCGCCAGATCTTGATGGAGGAAGCGCACAAATCCCGATTCTCTATTCATCCAGGGGCGACGAAGATGTATAGGGATCTTCTCCTAGACTATTGGTGGCCTTGCATGAAGCGGGATGTGGCGTGGTACGTCGAGCGGTGTTTGACCTGCAGGAAGGTCAAGGCCGAGCATCAGAGACCGCATGGCAAGATACAGCCGTTGGATATCCCGTTGTGGAAATGGGAGGATATTACGATGGATTTTTATCACAAAGCTTCCCCGGACGGCACGAGGAGTAGATTCGATTTGGGTCATCGTGGATCGATTGACCAAGAGCACCCATTTTATTCCGATTCAGGAGAGTATCTCGGCCGAAAAGTTGGTCGATATCTACATCAGGGAGATAGTGGCATGGCACGGGGTGCCAGTGTCAGTGATATCAGATCGAGATGTGCGGTTCACTTCCAGGTTTTGGAAGAAGTTTCATGATGAGTTGGGCACTCGTCTGCACTTTAGCACCGCCTTTCACCTGCAGACGGATGGTCAGAGTGAGCGGACCATCCAGACTTTGGAGGATATGTTCTGGGCTTGCGTGCTAGACTTTGGTGGTAGCTGGGATACCTATCTTCCCTTGGCTGAGTTCTTGTACAACAACAACTACCACACAAGTATTGACCGTCCTCCATTCGAGATGTTGTATGGTCGGAGGTGCAGGACCCCGATATGTTGGGGTGAAGTTGGCCAGAGGGTCATGGGGAGCACCGAGGTGGTGCTCAAGACGACCGAGAGAATCCAGCAGGTTCGGAGCAGGCTTCAGACTGCGCAGAGTCGGCAGAAAAGTTATGCCGACAAGCGTCGATCAGACCTGGAGTTTCAGGTCGTGGATATGGTTCTCCTGAAAGTGTCGCCTTGGAAAGGCGTCATCCGATTCAGGAAGCGGGGAAAGTTGGCCCCGAGATACATTGGATCGTTCAGGGTTGTAGCCCGGGTGGGCAAGGTGGCATATAGGTTGGATCTGCCAGCCAAGCTCAGCCAGATCCACAACACCTTCCATGTCTCCTAGCTGCGGAAGTGTCTCGTGGATGATTCAGTGGTGGTGCCATTAGAGGATATACAGGTTGATGACAGCCTGAATTACATTGAGCGCCCAATCGCAATCCTCGACCGAAAGTCGAAGGATCTAAGGAACAAGAGGGTGGAGTTAGTGAAGGTGCAGTGACAGCACCGAAAGGGGTCCGAGTGGACTTGGGAGTCGGTGGAGGAAATGATGGAGCATTACCCCGAGCTGTTTCAGGATCGAGCAGTAGACTTCGAGGACAAAGTCTAAAATAAGTGGGGGAGATTTGTAGCACCTAGTTCCTGGTACGTAAAATTTATCTTAGTGTTTTTCATTTTTTTTAGCCTTGCGGCGAGTTGTAGGTCCGACTCACCGAGTAGGGACGGGATCCGGAGCATCTTTAAGTTGGCGACTCGGCGAGTCCCCGCTGTCTGATGAAACCCTAATTTCATGGGTTTGCCCCCTATTTAAGGTAGCTTGTGCGGCCCAAGCTCGCCCCTTTTCACCCTCAGAGCGCCCTACATCAAACCCTAACTCGTTTCTTGTGGGATTGAAGTGTTTAGAGTGATTCCTTGAAGTTTTTGGGAGAAGAAGGAGAGTGGATCAAGAAGAGGAGAAGGAGATCAGATATCTTGGTGCTATTTCAGAGTTCTCTGAGGTATATCTCTGCTCCATTCTGTTTGTATGCTTAAAACCCCATTAGAGCACCTTTTGAGCTCTTCTTGAACCTTTTTCCAAGCTTGTGCATGAAGTAGAATTCGTAATAGGTTGATTATCCACTAGATCTAGTCATGTTTGAGCTCCAGAAGCTTAGATCTATAACCTTTATGGGAGTAAATTGCTTGAATGTCCTAGATCTAACTTCTTAGCCCTTATTTCGCCTTTAATACCCATTCTATGCATTTCTACACGTAAAGTTGGAAACTTTACGTGAAAACCCTGCCCTAAGAACCCAGATCTGTAAATGGCATGAACTGGTTTTGAGCAAGATCGAGTGTATAGTATTTTCATGTGGCAGACTCGGCGAGTCGAGCCGCGAGTCCCCGAGTTTTTCCCCCCTTTCGTTCATACCGAGCAGAGTAGTGAGTCCTGGGTGGACTCGGTGAGTTGGAAGCCGAACTCATCCATGAAAGAACTCGGCGAGTTCAAGGCAACCTTCTTAGATCAAGAACAGACTTAGCGAGTTGTTCATATAACTCAGCGAGTAGGATGAAGGACTATTGGCCTTGGGTATAGAAGGAAAACTCGTCAAGTCAGCGCTTAACTCGACAAGTAGAGACGGATTTATGGTCAGACTAAGGGAAAGGGACTCGGCGAGTGGCAAGCCAACTCGGCGAGTCTGGTCAACTGGCAGTTGACTGTGACTTGAATCTTGATTTGTTAAGGCTAAATGGTCAATTTACCCTGATGTCGGTTAGCAGTATTGACTGAGTATTTTGTGGGAATTATAGCCGGAGGATTTCCGGAGCGGCAGCAGCAGCAGACAGTCAATTCCCACACCGATCAGCAGCTATTTCGAGGTGAGTTACCTTCTAGTAGCGGTGGGTCTACGGCAACAATGCCGGCCCACCAGTAGGAGTTGTATATTAGATGATTGTCTTTGTGATATCATCTAGGTTTGCTACTACCTGATACGTTATATGCTGGCATGATATGTTATATGTGATAGTTGTAGAGTTCGGTTGTTAGGACCGAAGGGTAGGTCAGACACCCCAGATACGTCTGACAGTATGTGATGATACGTTGTATGCTGGCATGATATGTTATATGTGATAGTGGTAGTAGGAGGGAAATAGTCCCCAAGTTCGGTTGTTAGGACCGAAGGGTAGTTCGGACACCCCAGATATGTCTGATTATATGTTTCTGTTATGATATATGTGATAGTAGCAGTAGGGCGTGGAATAGTCCCCGAGGGTCGGTTGTTAGGACCGACCGGTAGGTCAGCACCCCAGAATGGCTTGACACAGGTAGGTCGGCACCCTAGAATGGTCGTACCGGGTAGGTCGGGCACCCCAGAATTGCCCGGCAGTATGTATGATATGTGATTGTATGGTATGTGGTATATTTGGGGAACTCACTAAGCTTCGTGCTTACAGTTTTCAGTTTTGGTTTCAGGTACCTCTTCTTTGAAGGGGAAGGAGCTGGCGAGGTAGCGGTACATCACACACCTGCTTGTATTCCGCATTATGATATCTTCCTGGGAAATTGTACTCTGACACTTTTATGATTATGACAATGTTTCCGTCATGCAACATCTTTTGTGAAATGAAATGATCATTGAATGATTTATTCCTAAATGTTTTGTTAAGCACATGTTTTAAAAACGAAATTTTTGGCTCGTATTTTTGGGATGTTACAACGATCTAACCACATTCTAGCACCGTAGGACACATACTGCAATATATACTCTAGTGAGGAAGCTCACATCAACTAAATAGAAGAAGCTCAACATCAATCTCAACAACAAAACACCTAAGACCTACTACCTAATGCCAAATCGAGATAATTTCTTAGCCGAATACCCAATTCTACTTAAGTTTGACCAAAAGTCAAACTGGTCAAAAGTCAATCAGTAAACGGTCAAAGTGAACAGTCAGCCACCACACCGCGACCAACCACTGACCGCGTCGTGGTAGCCATACAAAAAAAATAGTTGTGGAGAAACTCGCCACCATGTGGTGGTGAGCACCATGCCACGCCGTGGGAACTGGCCCAAAATAGCCTGATGGTTAAGCACTTAACCCTTAAGACCAAACTTCCAACTTTTTTGATCTGATACATCATAGCTTCATAATGTATAAAGTTTCCAACTTTATCCATTAGGATGGTCCAAACAACCAAGATCTAAACTTTAAGTCTCAAATGGTCCAAAAATGCATATTTCTCAACTTAATCCATTAAGTCCACGTCTTTAACCTTCATATCTGAATCAACATGATGTTTAGATGGATAAAGTTTCCAACTTTATCCATAATAATGCCACAAATTTCAAAGATCTAAAACCTTAAGCTAAGAAATGCCCAAAAACCAAATTTCTTCATGCATGAAGTAAGGAGAGTTCTTGCATACACTCTTTGCTCCACTAAATCACTAGATCTGAGCTTTAAGCATGAACCAAAGCTCATGGAGTTCTTCAAACTCCATGGAACAATTCATAAAGAGACCAAAACTCATTGAAAATGGACCAAAACAACAATTACTCATAGATCTAATGATGAAACATAATAAAACAGGGATCTTTGCAACTAACAAGGGTGTAGATGTAACCTCCTAAAAATTTATAGTAAAATTTTCATTTTTAAAACATTAAACCATAAAAACGCGTTGTTCCAAAACCGGTCAAAGTGAATATATTATTTAAACATGAAAGTATAAATCACAAATAGCCAATGCAGAAAACTCTTGGGGATGCTATGCAATCACGTCGGACCCTTCCCTTTCGCACGGTAAATACCTGGAACCATAAACATAAAACAGTAAGCACAAAGCTTAGTGAGTTACCCAAAATACCACATATAATCACACATATATCAATATAACAACACGTGGCTGTGGCAGGTCCGTCTTAACCCCCTGGTCCGTATCAACCCCGAGTCCATAATGACTCCATGTAACAACATGTAGTTGTATCGAGTCTGTATCAACCCCCAGGTTCGTATTAACCTCGAGTATAGAATGAATATGAGACCATATTGGCTCTATGCATATAACATACAATCATTCCAATAATAGTCACATAGACAATCAAGCACACACAGACATATCAACAAGTGTCATAAAGACAACTATTATCCTACAATCTTAATCCAGTGGGCTGACTAAAACCTAGCTCAATGCCGCGTCGACCACATCTAACATCTCTCACCGCCAAAATATGGGTACTAAACACCTCCTACCAATCCACACAAAGCAAACCCTAAGTCTACCTTCTAAAAATTGAAACTTGACCAAAAGTCAACTCATGCCAAAATTCAATGGTTAAAGTCAACGACCAATGTTGACTTTAGTTAGCTGCCACTTCATGGCCTCCTTTGGCCACGTCGTAGCCCTCATGCGATCAAAAAGACGGGAAATTCCCAGTTGCCACGCAGTGGCGACCTATGGCCATGCCATGGGAGTTCATATTCCAACAACTTAATGGATTAAATTGTTTTCTTCGATTCCAAGAGCTCCATAGCTCATATATGGTCATACTATGGTTTAAATGGATAAAGTTTCAGACTTTATCCATTAAGACACCTAAATAGATCAACATCTCGAACCATAGGTCCAAATAAAGCCAAAATCCATAATTTCTTAACCATTTGGTCCTTAATATGAAAATATCCTTAACCCAATCACTCCACAAGGGTTTATAATACCGGATCTATCATAAAGGTGGAGACTTTTGGATTAGGTTTCTAAGCACATAACTATTTTGGTATGTACGTGACCCGATTATGAGAATGGTCATTTTGGGTTGCCTTCACCATAACCACTGATAGGATGAATTATGAAGAAAAAGGATTAGTTATGATTTATTAATATATTATGTGAATAATATATTAAAAGAGAAATCATATTGTATAATTAATATTGATCAATAACTAATTTAGAATTAATTATGTGTTCAAAAGATATTAATTAAATTAAGGGGATGGTTAGGTCAAAATATGGTTTATACTTTGCTTTTATAAGCAATTATATTTTTGTGTAATATTTTATGAATTTATGGTCTAGTTTACGGCTGAGTTTACGGCCGTAAACACCTTACGACCGTAAACTCATTTATGGCCCATGTGTTATCCGGCCCATATTCCAAGTATAAATGGAGGTGTTAGGGTGAGGAGTAGAGATTAATAAACACGAAGAGAGTTTACGGTCTAGAGAGAATAAGGAGCTTTTATGTGTGTGTGAATCTTTTGTATCCGGATCTTCATTCATATCAATACATACAAAGATTCATATTATTCTTCTTCTCATTCTCTTCTATTTTATCTGATATCATCAGTTTGATTGGGATTCCGCACCATCAAACGGATCTGATTGATACACGGGCAATTTAGGGACTTACAATTGGTATCAGAGCCTGGTTGTATTAGTCAAAAGGATTTTTTGTTTCGTCTGGAATCTGAATAATTGGTGTTTCCGGTCCAAGCTTTCGGTCGTAAACACCGAGTTCTTGGGCCGTAAACCATATTTTGGGGCATTATTTGATCTTATTTTCGAAATATTTTTGCATTTTTGGATAGATCTCGCAAAAATAAGGGGGGTTTGTTCATCGTGTTTTTCATAAAAAATGGTTTTTGATCGAGTTTTGGAGCTTCAAAGTCGAAAAATCGTTGTTTTTCACGTAATCGTTGAAGGGTTTTCGGCCGGAGCTTACTGCCAGAAACAGTTCACGGCCGGAGTTTACGGCCGGAAACTGTTCACGGCCGGCGGCGGAGTTCGTGTTTGCGGCTAGGGTTTCCGAGCTTGCGGCTCGGAGTTTGCGGCTCGGTTGGAAGTATGCGGCTCGGATTTCGGCTCGGCAGCTTAATTGGACTACAGGCGCGCTTTAATAAAAGAGGGGGGACGCGAAGTTGGGGGTAGCAGGGATCGAACCTGCGACCTCTAGGTGGTTGACACAGCGCGCTTAGCCAACTCGACCAGCTGATCAGTTATTTCAATCCTCCGATATTTTAAATTTAAACACTTCCAACCGCACCCTAATTTCGAAATTTGACACTTTTAACCCCAAAAATCAATTTCTTTCCTTTTTAAATATCTTTTTCAACCAAAAATTTTAATTTTTAATTTTTGACTTTAATTTTTGACTTTTTATTTTAAATTTGACCTTTGACTTTAAACTTTGACTTTCTCGTTTGACTTTTAAATTTTCAAATTTATTTTTTTTGTTTGACTTTTAAGTTTGTCTTTTCAAGTTTGACTTTTGAGTTTAACTTTTTAAATTTGACTTTTTCAAGGTTGACTTTTTCATGTTTGATTTTTGAGTTTGATTTTAAAAAAAAATTTGACTTTTAAATTTTATTTTAGCTTCTAGTTGTGCTTTTAATTGATTTTAAGGTCTACGAGGGAGTTGAAAACATGAAAGAGAGTCGTCAGGATATGTTAAGACGAAATTTCAACATTTTCGATTATATCCCTGGAGAAACCCTCGAAACTCAATTGTAGAGATTTACTACACTCACTACTGAGATGAATATAGCCGGGATCTTCTTATCCAAATCAGAGATAAACAAAAAGCTGCTAAATTCACTTCCGAAATCGTGGGATATGAACGTAACTGTCATCAAGAAGACAAAAGATCTCAATCGTGTTAGTATTGTTGAAGTAATTGAAGAGCTTGACGCTTTAAAGAGTTCTGTAAACCTTCCGGTCAATGAAGTGTCATGTTCTCATTCATGTGAAGTTTCATGTTCTCAATCATGTGAAGATACGATTAAATTTCTTCGGGAACAAATTGATTTATTAAAAGTGGAAGTTGAGGACCTGAGATATAAAGGATATCAACTCAGGAAAGGACAGAAACCCCTGAAGGCTGAGTAGAAGCAAAAACTAAGGACTTTAGGAAACTTTAGGAAGAGTATAGCAGCAAGTGTGAAAATTATGATTATGTTAAGAGACAACTTGCTGCTGTAACTGAAGAACTTGACGCTTTAAAAATTAAGTGTGGAAAAACTGATGTCAGTTTCAAAAATTATACTGTGTCAAGTCAGACAGTCGAGTCCTTATATGAAACCCAGTTAAAATTCAAAGAAAATCAAAGCAAGGGTCTAGGCTATGATAGTGTTCCTCCTCCTTTCAATCATAACTACACTTCCATCCCCATGACAAAGAAAGAAATTGACAGGAGGCACACCTTCAATATGGAAAACGAGTTGGATTTGTGTCAGGAGGAGTTATTAATATTGAAGATACTAATGTTGCTACTTCTTGTGCAGGAAAAGTAACAGAAGATGAGAACAAGGAGAAAACCATTGAACAATCCAACATCTCCTTGAACTCAGAATCTGTTGCTTCGAATTTTGTTACTCCTAACAAACCCGCCGTTGAGAAATATAGGCCTCCAATTCCAACGCAACAAAGTGCTTGTTGCAAGTGTGCATGTGGGAACAACAAGAAACGAGGCAAGGATACGCCACCAGGGGCAGGAAGAAACAACTTCACAGTGAAGAAAAAGACATGTTTTCACTGTGGAACACCTGGTCACATTGCCAGAAATTGTCCTAATCACGCATATTTTCCGTACTATGCACAAGGCTGGCAGAACGCGCCAAGAGGGAGATTTTTCAAAAGAAACCCCTCAAGGTCACGTTCAAACAATGCTGACTGGAATGCCATGAAGCCCAAGAATTCAACTCCTAAAGCGAAGCATCCAAATCCCAAGGTCAAGCATCCAACTCCCAAGGGCAATAAGGGAATGCCGACCAAGAAGTCCAATCCAAGAGATGCCCCAACAAAACCAAGACCGTTTAGGTCAAAGTCATCTAGGCAGCCGGCTTCAAGTTCCAAATCAGGTACTGAGCCACCCATCGGATCGAACAAGAAATGGGTTAAACCCGAATATAGATGGGTACCAAAGGATATGTCATGGGAGAGAGTACCGTGCAAGGATGACAAAGGTCGACCCAGTTTCAAAATGGACTGGGTTCCAAAGACCAATTAATCCTGCTCTGTGTCGGAGCAGCTATGGAGGCATATCATCAGACTTCGGTTTGTTGGTAGTGGCTGTTCCAGGCACATGATAGGGGACATCTCTCAACTGTACAACATTCAAACCTTTGTTTGAGAGTATGTGTCCTTTTGCGGGAAAGGAAGAAAGGAAGGGATCACGCACGGGGTTAGTGCTTAATGACATGAAGAATTTTCGGATCTGTTCTGAGATTACGCGTGCTATTCCCAGTCCTTCTGGATGCAAATTCAATCGGTGACTTACGGTTTGCGTTTTCTTCTCTATACTTCTGTGTTTTTCTTAAGCTGATTCGCTTTAAAGACTAATATTTGTTTTAGGATAGTTTAAATTTGCGCATTTATTTTCGTTTCTCTCCTATGCACAAATTCAGGGGGAGAAATAAAAACAAAACAAAAATTTTTTAAATTTAAAAAAAAAAATCAAAATAAAAAATGTGGTGTTAATGGAATGTGCTTGCAGGAGATGTTTTGGGAAGTGATATTATCAAGTGATAACAGGCAACCTGAGTCTGCGTAACGTACCCAAAGTTGAAGGGTCTATTCTCTGGTTTGATGCGTGGGTAGACACGAAAAATTTTAAATGGACTTGACTAGGGAGATTTGAACTTAGGAAATTTATAGACTTGACAAATCTTGACCTAGTTAGATTCATTCAGCCTGACAATACGACGCTCGGATAGGTTGAGCAGGGAGATATATATGGGAATCTACTCTTCACATTAAATGAACCCGTACTTGGAACCGTGGCTTAACTTTTCCTCGATGTGCGGATTCTGTCCTTAATTCCGGTTGGATGGGGCGACTAGTAATTTCCGATAAATTAGGTCTGTAGAATATCATTTTCTTTCTTTCCGTCTGTTAGCCATATGTTGTCTCCTTTGCGCGACTTCTAATCCGACATGGTACACAACATATGCAACTCTATTTCTCTGCAGGCTATATATATGTGTGTGAAATACTTCTTATCTGTTAGCCATATGCTGTCTCCTTTGCACGACTTCTAATCCGACCTGGTACACAACATATGCAACCTTCTTCTTCTCAACCCCTCTGAAGTAGTTAGCAATAGAATTCTAAATCTCTTCTCTCTCTGAATGGTTGCCTGCTCACCCGGTGTAAGGAGTACTCTAGAAGTTCTTGATGGCTGGGGCATATCAGGAAGCGGGAAACACGTTCCAGTACACTTAAAATTGAACTCATACAGATTGTCTATAGATCTCGCTGCTCAATTTAGGTGGACAACAATATCCCTGGTCGTCGTCAGATGAATGGACCTTAAGATATAGTATCTAAGAAATTAGGATTAGATATAAATTTTAGGTTTTTAAGTTCATCATGTCTTGTAACAAATAGTATGTCCTAAATTTGTCACAAATTTTTCGTGTTTAAGTGGACCACAATACCGACGATCGACCAGAAAAAGATGTGAATATGAAAGGTACCGACAAGTGGATAAAGGTTGTCTAAAAACTTTGATCCCAGATCTCTCTTAAAGTTAGATATCATTTTTATTTTTGTTAAATTTGTCATAGTTTCTTCTAATTTAAATATTAGGGGAGATTTAAAAATAAAAAAATCAGAAAAATTCAAAAATAAAAAAAAAATCAGAAAAATTAAAAATCCAAAAATAGTGTTATTTCTGTTTTATTTCTTGTTTAGAAAAAATCAAAAAATCCAAAAATATTTTTGTTTCTGTTTTAATTTGTGTGTTAAGTTTTCTTTTAGTTTTGTTTTGTCTTGAAAAGTGATTTCAGGTATAGATGAGATTCATGGAGTTTGTGTTGAAGGTTTCTGAGCCAAAGGCTTCGTCTGTGAGCATCGAAGAATTCGCATTCGAAGGAGCAAGAAATGAAGATTATTCTTTCAACATTCAATCCTTCAACCCCAGAAACAAGGTGAAGCTGCAACTGAAGATTATGTGACGGAATGCATTGAAGCCTCCTCAATCAGCCTGCTGCTATCGTTGTACCTGCTGAAGTGATCCAGAAGATTTGTTCTTTCTGATGTTCTCTCTGAAGATTCTCAAGCTGAAAGCGTTATCTTTCAAGAATCAGTACATCAAGCCTCCTCACCCAATGTGCGTTCAATGCCAAATTCTGAAGAAAAGCCCAATTGCTCAAGATGAAGTCATTCATTGAAGATTCATCAAGTTCATCTTGAAGTCGTGAAGAATTTGAAGATTAATGCTGAAGCCAAGTTCCCAATGAAGATTATCAAGAAAGCCAACTACTTTTTAGGGGAGCTTGTTGGGTCAATTAAGAAAAGAAAGCTATAAACCAAGGGGGAGATTGTTAGGTCAAAATATGGTTTATACTTTGCTTTTCTGGGCAATTATATTTTTGTGTAATATTTTATGAATTTATGGTCTATTTTACGGCTGAGTTTACGGCTGTAAACTCATTTATGGACCATGTGTTATCCGGCCCATATTCCAAGTATAAATAGAGGTGTTAGGGTGAGGAGTAGAGATTGATGAACACGAAGAGAGTTTACGGTCTAGAGAGAATAAGGAGCTTTTATGTTTGTGTGAATCTTTTGTATCTAGATCTTCATTCATATCAATACACACAAAGATTCATAGTATTCTTCTTCTCATTCTCTTCTATTTTATCTGATATCATCCGTTTGATTGGGATTCCGCACCATCAAACGGATTTGATTGATACACGGGCAATTTAGGGACTTACAGGGACTGATACTGTAATTATAAGATAGTTACAGAGTTGGGCTTAAGATCCATAAGGAAGCAATGGACGAATTCTATATGGGAGTCCATATAGAAATCGTCCAAGGGGCCTTCTAGAAGGATCTTTGGTCTGCTTAAGGACTAAGCAACTGTATTAAGGTTTCCAAGTTGAAAACCCTAGTAGCCTTAACTATATAATGACCCCTAAGGCTCCCAAAAACGTGGCTAAGCATTACTAAGAGTATCTTGGATGTTTTTGGTGCCTCTCCTCTCTCTCTTGTTCATCCTTGTTGCTAGTGGTGTTTTTTACTCCATTAGAGGTGCAACACATGGGGCACTAGGCTTTTATAAGTCAAGATTAAGAAGGTTTGTGATTTTTATTGCTACATAACAATCAATGTAATGTTTCTAATCATAATCTCATGTCAATTTTGATAATAGTGTGTTAGATCTAGGGTTTATTGCTTTGGTATTCAATGTTGTATGTTCAATTTAGAAAAACTTAGATCAAAGCAATTAGGGTTGCATGTATACCATAGTAATGATGTTATGCTCATAACCCATCAGAAACTTTATAAACATGTATACCTAAAACATGTCTAGAATCCTTGTTAGGTCATAATAAGCTAAGAATGCCCAAAACTCGTGCAATGATGAGAACTTCCAACCAAAGTCTAGATCTACAACATATGTTGCTCTTGGGACCTAGGAGAGTCATAAAGTTGCCAAATTTATGAGTTCCTTCCCTCCAAAATTTATCAAACATGAAGAACATGGGACAATATTCAAGATCTAACCACAATCCATAAAGTTAGAGCCTTTGACACTATGTGGTATGTTGATGGTGTTGCTTCCATGCAATATCCTATAATATAGCACATTCTTCTCCTTATTCTCTTCTTCTCTAAGCTAAAAAATACTCCAAAAAGGCTACATACACCAATGGAATGGAGGAAAGGATTTCTCTTAGGTATAAGGGTGTTGGAGGTTGGAGATTAACCTTAGGAATGGCTTAGAGAAGTTTAAATATGAAGCAAACCCTAAAAGAATCATGGAATTGGGCCAAAACACCTGCCATACCGTGTCAACCCTTGGCCACGCTGTGACAATTCAATAAAACACATGATCCTCCAAACCTTTTCCACTTCGTAGGCATCCTTGCCCATGTCGTGGCGCAAAACTTCCTCCAAAACTTCATTTTTTTGTCCTTGATAAAAATAAGCTTAACCCATCTGGAACTCGGGTGTTACAACTCTCCTCCACTTAAATTAGATTTCGTACTCAAAATCTCTCCTTACTACTTCCCAAGTTGTTTGGACTTACATACCTTAACGAAGAATGAATCCTTGACCAACTAACTTAATCAATGAAGAATAACCATCACTACTCTGCCCGAAATCTAGAATTGCAAAACCTAATTTGCCTTCCAACAGGCAGAACCATTCCAAAACACAGTCAATATGACCTCACTCTGCGACCTGCATCGAACAAAACCATTTTGTCCCTAAATTATCATGCTGATTCCACAAGAAAAAGAATCCCTAACCATTCATCGTTGTTGAAAACCTTTCACTTGAAAACAAAGGTGACTCCCAACATGAATCTCAATCATCGGTACCATACCAACATCTCTGAATCATCTTGCTGACCCATAATCACATTTTCGATCTAACCTTGATCTCCCTAGCCTGGTACTTGCCAACCAATTAACCAAGATACCGGAATTCCAACCGGTTATTGGGGCTGAAAACCCCCCACATGACTGTACCACAAGGCTCTGACCAAAAGTCTATCTGGAAAAAATTATGCTAGCCTGTTTACTAATATGGATCCAACAACCCTCCTGTTCTAACTTGGGATGACACAATCCAATCATCAAACAAATGTGATACAATCTAGTTTGCTCTGCGTGAATGCTACTCACCCAACTGTAGTCTTACATTACAACCGTCCCCAAATGGTCGACAACCTTCCTCAATCCCACGAATAATATGGCCCCTCCCACAGTCTCACAACATGTCCTGACATGATCTTGTTGGATTAGGTGTCTAAGCCTATAACTATATTTGGTATGTACTTGATTTGATTACGAGCTTGATCCTTTTGGGTTGCCTTCACTTATGCAACTTGATGGGATGACTAGTGGAAAGAGAGAGAGAGAGAATATGATTTATTATATGAATAATAAATTGGTACTCAGAATGATTTTATTAATATATTATAAGATTAATATATTATTTGGAAATCATATTATTCATTAGTAATTGATCAGAAAGTAATTTGATATTAATTTTGGGATTAAAGGAACAGATTAATAATGGAGGGGTTGTTTTGCAAATCATTGATAGTTGTAAAACTTGGCCTAGGGACTTCTTGATGGTAGACGAAATTTATAGCTTGGGCTTATGAGATTTCGTCTAACGCTGTAAGGTATCTTATGTATTCTAGATCTAGGGTTTTGCTTTGGATAGTTAATTTGCGTGTATAACTTGAGAAAAAACTAGATCCAAAGCATTAGGGTTGCATGTGCACCAAAGGAATGTTGTAATGCTCAAAACCCATCAGTGGTATCAGAACCTAGGGTGTTTTTCTGTTATATTAGATACATTTGTGATTTGTTCAAAGCTGGAAGATAATCATTTTTGGACTCTGCCTGATGAACACGACGTGTTCATAGTTGAACACGACGTGTTATGGCATGACACGACGTGGCGACTCGTCTATTTGTAGATTTTTCGGTTTCTTGGCCTAGATTAGATTAGGATAATTACCATAAGTAGTTTTTACTGATTAAATTAAAATTTTCTGATATGGTAATGAAGATCCTCGTCTAACTGAAAGATAATTGTCAAATTTTAAGATAGTTATGAGATTTTGTGATAAATTAATCATTTGTAAAATTTGATTTGCATTTTCTTGCCAAATAAAAGAAAAGGTCAAATTTATGATAAAGATAAAATTATATGATTAATTTAGTTGTTTTAAATTTGATCTAGAAGTTTTGAAAAGTTTCAAAATTTGCCCTCAAGTTTTGGAATTTAAAATTGACAAAATTGCAAAAATGGTCCCTGTGGTATGCATTTTTTTTGGGGTTTTAGTCCAAACCTCGACTTTTTTTGGCTTCGTGGTCCTTTTGACCATGTTTGCTTGTGATTTTGATCCCTTGGAAAACTAAAAAGACTAAAATGCCCTTTGTGATATATTTTTTATCTTCTTCCATTTTAATTTAAAAGAAAAAGAAAATAATTAATTAATTGGGCCCACATCCTCTCTCTCTCTCTCACACTCTCCTGATCGTCTTCTTCATCAAACACACATTGAGATTAAAAGACACACACTGAGGTAGCGACCGACGATTCCTCAAACTCTGATGCATCCTACTTGTCCGGTAACAGTCAGGCCACAAACTCCTCAGGTGCGAGTCGAAGAGGTAGGTGGGTGGTGTTTTGTATGGTGGTTTGAGGTTCCATATGCTCCCGCTACCCCAACACAAACAACATCGACCCTCTCCAGCCTCCTCTACCGCTGCCATCTCCTATGTGGTTCTTTCTTATGTTCCCGTTATGTCATTGTTTGTGGTTACCAATCTAGTTTCCCCCTTCATTTTGGTGCCCCCAACTACAGATGAAAACTCCGATCTGGTTATGACATGGTTTCTCCGTCATTGAATCGTCAGCCACCATAGGTTATGTGAGGAAGAGGGTATAGGGATTTCGGTGAACCAAGAACAAAACACACATACATACACCCACTGTCTTCTCCAAACAATCCCAATCTTTTAAATCATAAGTCTCCTTCATCGACTTCTTAAAATCCCCATAAGGATTCTCAAATTCCAAGTATTAAACTTGTAAGATCAAGTTCAAAAAACAATCGTGCAGGCTTAACTCACATACAACCGTCTCCTACATGCTGGAAGATTCTGATGAATTCATGAAAGATTTTGGCGAGGCTATGCTGACAATTCTGGTGACTCCGAGGATTATGGAAACGATATGGTATTTGGGCCTCATCGAGCGTTTTCTAAGTAAGGTAATCGATTAGTAATTGCTCCGGCCCACCTCATTCATCGATCGATTCATCTTGTAAATCAGAGTCATCCTAAGGAATTTTTCTCTGTTATCGGTGTTATCGATAAGGGGAAATGGCACCAGGGGGAAGAAGATGAGGGAGCGGTAAGTAGTCAGGTTTGGAGAGAGAGGGAGAGAGAGAGAGAGAGAGAGATAGAGGTATGGTGGATATATGGGCCCCAATTTATTTTTAATAATAATAATAATTTTTAAAAGTGAAAGAAAAATAAAAACTAATTTCATTAAGGGTATAATAGTCATTTTAGTTTAGACAGGGACCAAAATTGCATGTAAACTAACTCAAAAGGACCACAAATCCAAAAAAGTCGAGGTTTGGACTAAAACCCCAAAAAATGCATACCACAGGGACCATTTTTGCAATTTTGTCTTTAAAATTTGATTAAAATTTTTAATTTTAAAATATTAAATTCTAAAACCCTAGTATTTTAAAAGTTTAAAATACACCCTTATACTATTATAATATTAAAAGTTATATATATATATATATATATATATATATATATATATATATATATATATATATATATATAGGGGAGAGTTCAATTGAGAAAAAAAAAGGTTGAGAATGGGGGAATCATTCTCAGCCAATCATTTATTTTTGCCGCAAAAGCCTCCAACGTACCGGCGGAAATGGGAAACGAATGAACATGTGTTTTCCAACATAACATATTTCCTTAAATTATGTTAATCATTACCTTAATATATACAAAAACATAGTTTTTTTTCGTTTTTTTTATAATTTTTATAAGCTATTTTTATCAAAAAATGATTTTAAATATACCAAAATTCATGATTTTTTATTCTCTACAAATAGACATCCATATTGATATAGTTTTAAGATAAAATAAAAAATTTATTTTTTTTATATTTTCAGCTATCGTTATTCATAAATGAATAACAATGCATCAGGTTTTATTACAGTACATTCGTTATTCACGTATAAATAAAAAATATGATTTTTTTTTTACAATTTAAGTATCATTCATATATGAATATAGCATATAATAAACATAGTATATTCATATTCTAATATTGGATGATGAATTCACTTGTGAATATTAACATAGTATATTCACTTGTGAATATTAGATAATATATTCACTTATGAGTATTAAATTATATTTCATATTTAAATATTACATGGTATATCACATGTGAATATTACAGAGTATATTCACTTGTGAATATTAGATGATATATTCACTTATGAATATTACACAGTATATTCACATATGAATATTACAAGGTATATTCATTTATGAATATTGAAGGTATTTTGACAAATATATATAATTTTTATATGTTATTCACATATGAATAATATACAGACTTGCATATTTGTTTTGTGTTTTTAATAATCATATACTGATTCAGGTGAGAAAACATATCCATATGTGAATATAACGTGGTAATTTAGTTTATGCATTTCATCAAACAGTTGGAGTGCAAACAAGTTAACTATTTTAAAAATGTTAAAAACATCAAGTTAAGAATTCCAAATCATCATATACTTCCGATTTCGACTTCAGATGCGACATCCTATCTCTGATCGATTTCTCAATTTGATTTTGATTTCCAAAAATCTGATTAGGAACCTGTGATTACCGATTCTAAGTCCCTCAATGTCGACTTTGACTGCGAGTCCATAACTCCGATTCCAATTTCATGAACAGCGAAGAAATTTTGGTTTAGTTGAAGAAATCTGGATGATTATTGAAGGTTGGAGGAAAATTTTTGATAATGAACGCACAGTTATCGAATTCTCTATAGTTACGTATTTGAGATTGAAGGTTATTACGATATTTACAAGTTTGTCATCGTGTCTTTTATGCTTAGATTAAATGAGTGGCTGAGAATGATTCCCCCATTCTCAACCTTTTTTATTTTCTCAATTGAACCCACCTCTCTCTCTCTCTCTCTCTCTCTATATATATATATATATATATATATATATATATATATATATATATATATATAGGGAAGAGTTATATGGAAAATGAATGATTAGGGCAACACATATTTGAACCAATGAAAACATGACAACACATCACTTCCACAATAACTTCCACAATACATTACTTGTGAAGAAAGAAATGGACACATGTCATTTGATTATTGGTTCCGGTAGATGTTGCCCTAGTTATTTGTTTTCCATAGAACTCATTCCTATATATATATATATATATATATATATATATATATATATATATATATATATATTGTTGGGTTTTGAGCAATCTAACACTTCCTAAGTGTGCATGCAACCCTAATAAACCTTGGATCTATGTTTGTCTAAATACATGCAAAATAATAATTTTCCAAGGTTCATAACCTATCTAACATGGCATGGGGAACATTTCAACATAAAAGAGTTAGAAGAGATTACATACCTTTTTGACGAGTTTGGTTCTTAAGGAGTTTGAGGGCCAAGCACCAATAGTGTGAATGCCTCAAATGGAATCACAAAACACCACAAACTCTTGGAAAACTTTGAGAGAGAATACACACTTGTATTTTCCGCCACACACAAGCGCACACACACTAGTTCACCAGTTTCCCTTAAGGGCCATTTCATGCAACATAAGCATGCTTATATAGTGTACATGATTAGGGTGAAACCCTAATAACCCATGACTTTTCCTTTCCAAGGATCCATGGGTTAAAAGCTCCATGGATCATCCATGGACTTCCATCAAAGCCTAGCCCATTAACAAATGAGTGTTAGCCCACACTATATAATACCAATAGCCCACAATCTAATTAGTCTTCCTTTTAATCTCTAAATTAATTCATAATTAATTTAAGACTAAGACTAATTAAATAACATGACTTCATATTAATATATTATAACTTGTAATATATTAACAAACATGTGTGTATAACTCTCATAAAATTATCCATAATAGTTCGGGTGAGATGCAACCCAAATGGATCATGCCGGGTCGGGTCAAGTATATACCAAATAAGTTATGGACTTAGACACCTTATCCAACAGACTCCCACTTGGATAAGTCTAATAACTATATTTGCGTATGTTACTTCAGGAACCAACCAACAATCGTAGCTCTCGAAAACTCCGTTGAACTATGAAGCGCCATTTTAGATAAGTGATCAAATAATCCTCTGTTCTCATGATATCAGCCGGACAAATACATGGAACAACGTCGTACTTATTGTCCAGCAGTTTGTTTCCCGATTTTCTGATTTGTTTGACAAAGAACTTAATCGAACACATCAATTTTAGTTTTGACCGGCCGGTACATAGGTCACAACAAAATAATCTAGGGGCCCAGATATCGCTTCTATTTCTAGAAGGAACAGATAAACTTCGACTCATATGCATGTTCTACTATTTGTTGAATTGTACACAAAGGCACGTTTTATAACATCAAGTTACTGATGCGTTTACGTGCAATCAATGCACAACAACTCATAGGTAACAACTCATATCTCTAGGTTTGAAGATTTATATGATATTACCGTCTCACGATCACTCGAGATAAATTCCATGAAGTGATACAAGTGAGCGTGGGTTTAATCCAATATTCATAACTTATGAGCACTCATGAATGTTGTAGCAACCATTGCTATGACTAAACTCATTTAGCCATCTACAAACTCGATTCATGACAGTCTTGATTCATACCTACTTCCAACATATGAACGACTGTGGAGTGTTTAAATAAGTTAGTCATTCGGAAAGAATAACCTAGCTATTTTGGAAGTCAAAACATGCAAAGTGAAACACAATAATAATCGAATCCAATATGGTCTCAGAACCCTTTTGAATATAAATAGAACCACCTTTTATTTATCACCATATTGATTACACATTATTCATTGTATAATGTTTCAAACAATCAACTTAAGACTTGAATAAAAACAACAGTCGTCCCATGCTCCTAGCATGTACACTTTGTTTTTCTAAACAATAGTTATGCCATACTCCAAGTATGCACACTATGTTTGTCTATGATCCTTACATTGTGATATAGATCGATTGAACATGATTCCATTGATACTCATTTCACAATCCCAAATCCTTATTGTAAATGTGAGAATCCCCGATTCCTATCATTTACCAAAAAAACTATTAGATTTTAAACTTTTATGCAATGTTCCTCTTGTAATGATTATTCACAAAGTCACCAAAACCTTGTCACCAATCATTACAGAGTATTCCAAAGAAGGTCAACTTCTATGGAACGGAAGTCTCATATTCAAAGTACATTGCTTTGAACATCCTTCTTGCATTAAGGTTTTCTAATCTTACATAGATTGAATAACTTCCACCTATGGAGACATTTCCATAGTCCCATTTTGACTATCACTTCCGAACAAAAGTTACTTCTTTTCAGAATATGTTAATATGGTCCTTTCTGACAACTTACATCATACTTCCAACTTTCCCTGAGCAACCAATCTTTGGCGAACCTCAGATTTTTCCTCGACAATTGCTTAATCACTTTAGTCATATCCAGTTCTAGACTTTTCCCTTCTCAATGCCTTAAGCATTTGGAAAATTTAGAAAAGATGAATATTATAGCACAAGCAATCGATCCTATATCCGAAGCATATGGGACACGATTCATGATGTTGGACATAAAGACATGATACTAGACCAGTCTTTTGCTACAATATTTTTTTTATTTGCCATATTTTCAAAATTTAACTATGAAGAGGGATGCCGTAATCATAATCGAATTTTGAAAACGCAATATATATAGAATTTCTTCAAGTTGAACCATTCCAACATAAAATTCATATATATATATATATATATATATATATATATATATATATATATATATATATATATATTCTTGACTAAAGATGATTAAAATCTCAATCTAAGCTTTAGAATTGAAATGAAGTATAATTTCCTCTCCCTTAATTATAGCAAAACAACTTTGCAACCCCTGCAACTTCACGAATTGAAACTTTGTTTTCTATAATTAACATTGCTAACTTGCAACACTAAACGTAATAATCATGCTCCCACTAACATGATGATTATCAGCATAACACTTATGCTCCCACTAGCTCTGACATATTTCCAGAAATCTGTTGGACTTCTGAAATTTAGATTCATACACCCTTTCTTAGATAGCTCACATGTGTGTCTAAACAATTTTCAGAACTATGAAAAGGGATTCCGTAATCATAGTCTCAATTGCTTAGGCATTTTCCATTTTTCACAAGTCCATGTTAGTGTGCCGGTTAACCACACACGCTCCACTAACGACTTTTGAAAATGAAAATAACACAATTGCTATCTACTTAAAATCTACTTAGTGAAAGCGTTTCCTCACCATCATTATCATGAATCGGAGAGAAACCTTATGACACTTAGATTTTATGGTGTATGAGTTGCTATCCATGTGAAATTGTCAAAACCATAATCACAAGATAAGGTTAGTGACAAATTCAGCCCTACATGGATTAAACTTGTGCAATCTTAGTTTCTTGTCACCTTGGTAGCACAAGGCCCACCAATGCTTCCAAGTTGAACTCTGATAACTCACATGCAAATTCAACTTATTTGAAGTAGGTACAGAAATAAGAATTATGTCAACACGATAGGTTGCAAACCTTAAGTCGTGTGCTAGTGATAAATTACAGGTTTTACTCTTGATTAAATCTTGAAACTCTTTCAGGATCTTTAAGGCTCCCACTGTCCCCTTGACATATAAGTTTCCCCAGTTAAGAACCATTCCTTGACAAAACAAATATTCAAGGGACAATGCGGATTCTTATCAAGACTAACACTTTACACAATTGGTCTTAGTTGGTCTTTGTCTCATCCAAGACATCACAACTTACCAATCTCAAATGTAAAAGAGTAGAAAACATTTTACTCTTACATTTGACTAGTGTTAATAAATCTTCCTTTATGTTACTCAAAGTTACAATCTTGAAGTATGACTCTAAGAATTGTTTTGGAACGAAGTATGACTCATCTTCTTGATCTTAACCAATCCAACAATTCATGACCTCTCTTCTTAGCCATAACAATGCACTAAGACGCCCTTAGAGTATGAATTTGTGATATGGTTTCATAATCATCAAGATGATCATGAAATACGATACTAAAGTACTCTCCCATCCTTTCAGATATGAGAAACTTTTATCTTTCTGCCTAATTTGATTCTTCTCATTTGTTTTGTCATACATTGTAACCTTTCTAATGTTACAGAATTTTACTTAACCTTATAAGTATAATCATATTTACTAATCTTTAGTAAATCATGACAAATCAATCTTTGTGGTGGACCTTGACCAGCGCACACCCAATGTACCTAATTCCTTAGTCCTTCAATTGACTCACATATACATGTGATCAAAGAATTAGTCTTAATTTTCAAAGATGAAAATTCTCATTCATCATACAATACAACTTGTATGATTCCAAGTTTCTATCCAATTGAAACTTGGGTGATGAAAAAACTTTCATCATTTGGTAAATTCAGACACTACCACAAATGAAGGAATCAAATCCACTTTCCAATATTGCTATTACTGGAAACATATAAGCAACAATTTTCCACAGATGCCATTGTAAGGATATTTTTAAAATAAATAAACTTAAAACCCTTTTTTTCTTTTATTTTAAAACTTTGCGGAAAAACTTATCCTTACAATCCACATGAAAACCTTGTTGTTATCTATTCATAAGCAATATATTATAACTCTTAAGCAACAGCTCAAAATTCTGATTGCCGAACCATGCGATCGAAACCCACCTTTGCAATCAGAATCAACATATACTTACTTTAAGCTTCCTATCTTTTCTTTGATTCTTAAAAACATTAGCATTTGACCCATTCACATTATGTAATAAGAATCTCCGAATAGGAACTTAATAGAGTTAGACAGTGGACTTTACCCGAAGTAGAGTCAAACCTCTTGACTTGATCAACCTTATGACCTTTCAGGCGAATAGGGCAGCTTCGCAACCAATGCCCCTTCCTTTGGCAACAAAACACATGGACCCTTTGGTAATGGCACATGAGACTATCTCAGACTTAGCCTTTCTCTTTACCATTTGGTCAACCGAGTTGACTATGGCCGATCCCTTTCCATTGGGAAGAGAAATGCTTTTCTAGATATCCAATGCTACCATTGTCAATGTCCATTTAAGACTTGGGAAGTTGTTCTTTTAATCAAATTTGCTTTACTGGTGTTCCAAATCATTGCTGATTCCACAACACCATGCAAATAGATAACATCATTAAGGGTCATGTCATAGTTTGTCTCATAGTAGTCCCAAAGAGACTCACTATGTTACTAAGAAAGTGATTGAACATCCAACCTTCACGATACTTTGACACCCAACTCTCCCGGCTTGTCAATATGTGACTTTATCTCCAAGATGTGAGCACACATAGACTATGCTTGCCAATAGGGATTGAGTGACTTTAAACTTTTCAAGAACTTGTGGGTGAGGGAGAATAATTGGAGGAGGTGGAGAAAGTGAAGCATGATGTTGAGGGACACCATCTTCAATAGATTTGGGAAGATCATAGTTGTCTGAACCAGACATCTATAATGGGAGAAAATCAAGTTAGTTGATTCAAAGTCCTTAATATAACACCCAATATGAAATATTAAGGCTAGGACCCAACACAATATTTTATAATTAGGAAAAGGGATGCCGTAATCCAAGCTATAAAATATTTGAAGGTAGGCGAATGACGATTCACCAATTTCCACCATGAAAAACGAAATAATTTATTAGGTTTTAATTGGATTTGAAATTCCTAGATCTTTTTAGATTCATTGAACTTTTCAATGGCATGTTTCAATCTCGAGTGTGCCCTCTCAAATTTTGTGACTGGGATGCCGAGGATCACAAAACAAGGTGTGAATAACCATGCCAATTCACTTGGTACCCTTAATATTATCTCCCAATCAATGTGCCGGTTAACCACACACGCTCCATTGATCTATGACAAACATTAAGTCACCCTTCGTGATCCTTAGTAGTCCAAGTTAGTGTGCCGGTTAACCACACACGCTCCACCAACGACTTGGTAAGGTAAAAAGTGTGAATTCCATGGGCTAGCACCAAATTCACATTTTTCCTAAAGTAACTAAGATTGGGAATTAAATAAAAAAATATTTAGTTACTTTATAATAATCATTATACTTTTAATGAGGATTTAAAGTCATTGTCCTACCCGTTCGGCTAACGACCCTCCACCGATCAAGCAAGCGGTGGGTGAGAGTGGACACCCATTAAGTCGCCATTTTATAGGCAACAACCTTATACCCACCTTATAGACCGGCTTCGTGAATGAGGCCTACTAACGGTAAAACGACTTGTTCTTATACATATATATATATATATATATATATATATATATATATATATATATATATATATATAATTAACCATTAATGTTATAAATAGTATAAGTGTTGAATTTTAACTTTTAAAATTCTAAGTGTTGGAATTAAAGTTTATTAAAGTGTGTGAAACTTTTCCAAATTCCAAAACTTGAGGACAAGTTTTGAAACTATTCAAAACTAATTAATTCCATGATTTATGTGTTTAAAGTAGTTTTAATCCTAAAACTCTTCAAGTTCCATAACTCGAGGACAAGTTATGGAAGACTTTAAACTAATAAAAGAATTACTTTTCTTTATTTTATAACTTATGGAATTAATTAAGGTTACACTTTATTTATATATTTATAAATGAAGTGACTCTTGAACCTCCATAACTTAAGGACAAGACTCTTCATCTTTTGTAACCATCCAAGACTTTTCATTTCATAACTTATGAATTAAAGGTTCATAAAAATGAAGACTCTTCATTTTCATGTAACTTATGTGTTTTAAGTGTGTGTTAAATAAAAGTGACCTTTGGATATCCATAACTTGAGGACAAATTATGGACTCCATTAAAACACATAAATGATCAAGAATTAATCCTAAACAATTCAGCAAATAATTCCTATCATCTTCTAAATTCATAAGAACATGAACATGATCATCAAAATTTCAAGAATTATATGAACACATAAAAAACATGGAATTTTGATATATGTTATTGTAAATGGATTAGAACAACCATTACACCAACTAAAATAAGTTTTAAAACATCAAAACAGTTTAGGGTAATGTTTCTAGTCCATTTCCAGCAGCAAAAGTCAAAAATCTGCACTCTGTGGCTCCTACTCGTCGAGTGCATGAACCTACTCGGCAAGTAGGTTGAAGATACACATGGACTCGGCGAGTCCCCCCATGGACTCGGCGAGTTCATCAGTCAGACAGCAAGTTTTTCGACTTTTTCAACTATTTTGCATCAAGTATCAAACAAGCAAGCCTAGGCTTTGATACCACTGTTGGGTTTTGAGCAATCTAACACTTCCTAAGTGTGCATGCAACCCTAATAAACCTTGGATCTATGTTTGTCTAAATACATGCAAACAAGTTAACTATTTTAAAAATGTTAAAAACATCAAGTTAAGAATTCCAAATCATCATATACTTCCGATTTCGACTTCAGATGGGGGAATCATTCTCAGCCAATCATTTATTTTTGCCGCAAAAGCCTCCAACGTACCGGCAGAAATGGGAAACGAATGAACATGTGTTTTCCAACATAACATATTTCCTTAAACTATGTTAATCATTACCTTAATATATACAAAAACATAGTTTTTTTCGTTTTTTTTTATAATTTTTATAAGCTATTTTTATCAAAAAATGATTTTAAATATACCAAAATTCATGATTTTTTATTCTCTACAAATAGACATCCATATTGATATAGTTTTAAGATAAAATAAAAAATTTATTTTTTTTATATTTTCAGCTATCGTTATTCATAAATGAATAACAATGCATCAGGTTTTATTACAGTACATTCGTTATTCACGTATAAATAAAAAATATGATTTTTTTTTACAATTTAAGTATCATTCATATATGAATATAGCATATAATAAACATAGTATATTCATATTATAATATTGGATGATGAATTCACTTGTGAATATTAACATAGTATATTCACTTGTGAATATTAGATAATATATTCACTTATGAGTATTAAATTATATTTCATATTTAAATATTACATGGTATATCACATGTGAATATTACAGAGTATATTCACTTATGAATATTAGATGATATATTCACTTATGAATATTACACAGTATATTCACATATGAATATTACAAGGTATATTCATTTATGAATATTGAAGGTATTTTGACAAATATATATAATTTTTATATGTTATTCACATATGAATAATATACAAACTTGCATATTTGTTTTGTGTTTTTAATAATCATATACTGATTCAGGTGAGAAAACATATACATATGTGAATATAACGTGGTAATTTAGTTTATGCATTTCATCAAACAGTTGGAGTGCAAACAAGTTAACTATTTTAAAAATGTTAAAAACATCAAGTTAAGAATTCCAAATCATCATATACTTCCGATTTCGACTTCAGATGCGACATCCTATCTCTGATCGATTTCTCAATTTGATTTTGATTTCCGAAAATCTGATTAGGAACCTGTGATTACCGATTCTAAGTCCCTCAATGTCGACTTTGACTGCGAGTTCATAACTCCGATTCCAATTTCATGAACAGCGAAGAAATTTTGGTTTAGTTGAAGAAATCTGGATGATTATTGAAGGTTGGAGGAAAATTTTTGATAATGAACGCACAGTTATCGAATTCTCTATAGTTACGTATTTGAGATTGAAGGTTATTACGATATTTACAAGTTTGTCATCGTGTCTTTTATGCTTAGATTAAATGAGTGGCTGAGAATGATTCCCCCATTCTCAACCTTTTTTATTTTCTCAATTGAACCCACCTCTCTCTCTCTCTCTATATATATATATATATATATATATATATATATATATATATATATATATATAGGGAAGAGTTATATGGAAAATGAATGATTAGGGCAACACATATTTGAACCAATGAAAACATGACAACACATCACTTCCACAATAACTTCCACAATACATTACTTGTGAAGAAAGAAATGGACACATGTCATTTGATTATTGGTTCCGGTAGATGTTGCCCTAGTTATTTGTTTTCCATAGAACTCATTCCTATATATATATATATATATATATATATATATATATATATATTGTTGGGTTTTGAGCAATCTAACACTTCCTAAGTGTGCATGCAACCCTAATAAACCTTGGATCTATGTTTGTCTAAATACATGCAAAATAATAATTTTCCAAGGTTCATAACCTATCTAACATGGCATGGGGAACATTTCAACATAAAAGAGTTAGAAGAGATTACATACCTTTTTGATGAGTTTGGTTCTTAAGGAGTTTGAGGGCCAAGCACCAATAGTGTGAATGCCTCAAATGGAATCACAAAACACCACAAACTCTTGGAAAACTTTGAGAGAGAATACACACTTGTATTTTCCGCCACACACAAGCACACACACACTAGTTCACCAGTTTCCCTTAAGGGCCATTTCATGCAACATAAGCATGCTTATATAGTGTACATGATTAGGGTGAAACCCTAATAACCCATGACTTTTCCTTTCCAAGGATCCATGGGTTAAAAGCTCCATGGATCATCCATGGACTTCCATCAAAGCCTAGCCCATTAACAAATGAGTGTTAGCCCACACTATATAATACCAATAGCCCACAATCTAATTAGTCTTCCTTTTAATCTCTAAATTAATTCATAATTAATTTAAGACTAAGACTAATTAAATAACATGACTTCATATTAATATATTATAACTTGTAATATATTAACAAACATATGTGTATAACTCTCATAAAATTATTCATAATAGTTCGGGTGAGATGCAACCCAAATGGACCATGCCGGGTCGGGTCAAGTATATACCAAATAAGTTATGGACTTAGACACCTTATCCAACATATATATCAAATAACCCTTCCCTATATATATATATATATATATATATATATATATATATATATATATATAGGGAAGGGTTATTTGGAAAACAAAAAAACCCTAAAAATCATAAAAATGCATAAAAAAATACCAAGACATCACAACACTTTTTTTTTGAATTTTTGTATCAAAAAACCGCAGCATTTTTTACAATTTCGGTGGAAAAAAAATAAAAAATCAATTTTTTTTGTAAAAAAAAATCAAATTTTTTATTCAGCGATTTTGACCTAAAAGTTGTGATTTTTTGATAAAAAAGTTTTGTGATCTCTAAGTATTTTTTTTATGAATTTTAATGATTTTTAGGGTTTTTTGTTTTCCATAGAACCTAAACCTATATATATATATATATATATATATATATATATATATATATATATATATATATATATATATGAAAATGCCAGTCTTACCGTTAGTAGGGCTCATTCACGAAGTTGGTCTATAGAGGGTGTTAAAGAAGCGGTTTGTAAAACGACTGCCACTGTGTGTCCACTCTTACCCACCGCACCCTTAACTAGTGGAGGGTCGTTAGCCGAACGGGTAGGATAAGACATTAAGCTCTTATTAAAAGTATATTGAATTATAAAGTAATTAAAGCCGTTTATAAATTCTCAAATCTTAGTTACTTTAGGAAAATGTGAATTTGATGCTATCTCATGAAATTGCACATTGCACCTTATTGGTCGGTTAGTGGAGCGTGTGTGGTTAACCGGCACACTAATATGGACTAATGAATGATGGCGATGGGCTTCTCATAAATTATCATAGATCAATAGAGCGTGTGTGGTTAACCGGCACGTTGATTTGGTGATAAATGACAATGAGAGTACCAAACTAATTTGCATGGTTATTCACACCTTGTTTGTGATCCTCGGTATACCAGTCACAAAATTGAAGGGCATAATCGAGATTAAAAATGTCATTGAAAAGTTCGGTGAATCTCAAAAGATATAGGAATTTCATTTAAAACCTAATTTGTTTAAAATTTTGTTTTCATGGTGGAATTGGTAAATCGTCATTTACCTACCTTCAAATAATTTTCAACTGGATTACGACATCCCTCTTCCAAGTTGTGAATTATTGTGTTGGGTCCTAGCCTTAATATTTCATTTGGGTATTATATTAAGGATTAAATCAACTAACTTGAATTTCTCCCCCTTTTTTGTAGATGTCTAGTTCTGACAACTATGGTCTTCCTTATCCTTTTGGTAAAAGCTTTCCTCATGAAGATGATCTTCCACATGTCGATCAAAGTGAAAGATCGATCCCTTCTTCGTGCATTGGTGGAAGCATAAATCATACTTCTCGTCCTCCACCTCCCCCAGTGATTCTTCCTGATGCACGTTTTCGTCAACTTGAAAAGTTTAAGGTTACTTAAGCCCTATTGGCATGCAAACATAAAGATGGAAACTCTGTATGTGCACATGTTCTAAACATAAAGTCACACGTTGAAAGACTAAGAATGTTGGGTGTCGTTTTCCCGAGGAAGCTGGCTGTTGACTTGGTTCTTCAATCACTTCCTGAGTCGTATAGTCAGTTCGTTAGGGACTACTATATGACAGACCACAACATGACCCTTGTTGATCTTACATATTTGCTAATTGTTGCTGAATCAACAATGATTTGGCGCACTGGTAAAGAAAAATTGATTGGAAGATCTACCTCCAAAATTTCCGTGGACGTAGGCGATGACAATGATAATCCTGAAATGATTTCTTCTCCTAAGGGAGAGAAATCAGCCATGGTCGAAAAGTTTGATCATAAGAGAAATGTAAATTCTGAAATAGTCCCATGTGTCATTCCCAAAGAGTGCATATGTTTCTATCGCCAAGAGAAGGGGCATTGGATGCGAAGCTGCCGTATCTACCTGAAAGATCGCAAGGATAGTAAAGTCAAATTATATGACTCTACTTCAGGTATATCCACTATCTAACTCTATTAAGTTCCTATTTATAGGTTCTTAATACATGATGTGATAAGATTGCATTTTGATATTTTGTAGGATCGAAGAAAAGGAAAGAAGCTTAAAAGAAGAGTAAGTTGAGGTCTGATCGTGAAGAGATGGATTTCGGTCACATGGTTCGATGATCAGATTTTTGAGCTGCTACTTAGGAGTTATGATAAATTGCTTTGTAATATTTAGTAACATAGTTTTCATTTGTACTTGCATTGTAAGGACAATCTTTCCGCACGTTATCAATAAAATGAATTGTTTGTTTTATTTATGTTTCCTTGCAATGACATTTATGAAAATTGGTGTTTATATTTCTTTTGTTAGCAATGTTGAAAATGGATTTGATTCTTAGTTATATCATTTGTGGTAGTGTCATAATTTACCAATTAAGGAAAGATTCTCGTCACCCAAGTTTCAATTGGACAAAACATGGAATCATGCGGTGTGAATTGTGCGATGAATGAGAATCTTGATCTTTGGGAAATTAAGACTAACTCCTTGTTCATATATATATATATATATATATATATATATATATATATATGTGAGTCAAGTGAAAGACTAAAGGATCTAGTACACATTGATGTGGACTGGACAGATCCGCCACGAAGGATGATAAAGTTTGTTAGTTATGATTTACTGCTGGTACAGTGAATATGGTTATACTTAGAAGATTAAGTATAATTTTGATACTTTGAAAAGTTTCAAAGTATAGCATAATGATTAAGAAGAATCAATTAGGCAGAAAGATAAAAGTATCTCCAATATGAAAGGAAAGGAGAGTACTTTAGTATCGAGTTTTATGACCATCCTAATGATTATGGAACCATGTCATATTTAATCCTCTAAAGAAATCTTTTTAAAATTGATCCAACTAAGAAGAGGAATCAATTCTTGAAAGGGTTTATATCAAAAAGGATGAGTCATACTTCATTCCGAAATCAAGTCTTAGAGTCGTACTTTGGGTACTCCAAGTTGCACCTTGAGTGACATGTTTTAAGTAGGTTTATAACGCCTCATGAAATGTGGAGTAGTGGTGTTTTCTTACTCTTGCAAATTTGAAATTGGTAGTTGTGACCAACTAAGACCAATTAAATGAATTGTTTTCTTGATAAGAACTCACACTAACTCTTGAATATTTGTTTGTCAAGAAATGTTTCTTGACGGAGAATCTTATATGTCAAGAGGTTAGTGGGAGTCTAGATGTTCTTGGATAGTTTCAGGAACTAATCAAGAATAAACCTTGTAGTTATCACTAGCACACGACCTGAGGTTGATAACCTATCGTGTTGACATATTCTTGTTTCTATGTCCATTCCAGTAAAGTTGGCTATGCGTGTGATTTCTATGAGTTCTCAATTGATTACATAAGGCAAAGCACCTAATTGGTGAAAGTGCATTAATCTATATGGGTGAGCTGCTCAATAACTTGGAAGCACTGGTAGGCCCTTGTGCTACTAGATGACAAGAAATTAAGATTAAAGAGGTTCAGTCCATATGAGTTTGTCATGAACCTTGTCTTGTGATAGTGGTTGGAAATGAAAATTTCATATGGATAGGAACACATACACCATAAAATCTAGGTGACAAGAGGTTTCTCTCTGCTTCATGAAAAATGATTGTGAGGAAACGCTTTCGCCAGTAGATTTTAGTTAGCAGTTGTGATAGTTGCGTTCTCAAATTCGAGTATGATTACGACATCTCTCTTCATAGTTCTAATTGTGAGAAATGGCAAATAGTTTGAACATTCAGGTGTTACTGCAATAAGTTCTTAAAAGGTTTAGACACACACATAAGCTATCTAATGAAAGGCGTGTGACCTTGAGAAGTCTAGATAAAGACTTATCGAAGCACCACTTATCAGAAATCTGAACTTTGGTAAGAAAGCCAATACGTATTGATTTCTAGAAGTTCAATTGATTTCTGGGTACATGTCAAAGCTAGTGGGAGCATAATTGTTATGCTCACAAAGGTATAATTGTTATGCTAGTGGGAGCATAATTATTATACTGAGTGTTGCAAGTAGACAATATTGGTTGTAGGAAACAAAGGTTACAAATTTGCAAAGTTGTAAGGTTTGCAAGTTCTTTCACTATAGAAATATTTAAGGGAGAATATACTAATACTTCATTTCGAATCTAAAAGTTTAGATTGAAACTTTAATAAAACTTAGTCATGGTCATATATGAATATCATGTTGAAATGTTTCAACATAGGAAATTCCATATATGGGAATATTTTAGCAAGAGATTGGTTAAGTATCATGTCTTTATGTAAGACATTATGAATCGTATCCCATATGCTTCGGGTATAGGATCGATTGCTTATGCTATAATATTTTCCTGTTCTGACTTTTCCAAATGCCTAATATGACTAAAGTTGTTAAACAACTTTCAAAGGACAATCTAAGGTTTACCAAATATTGGTAGCTTATAGACACTTGGAAGTATAGTAATGGATGGACCATATTGACATAATTATGAATAGATAGAATTCTATTAACAATGGATTGTCATATGGAAATTGTGGAAATGTTTTCATAAAGGGAATTGGATGTCAAGAATCTATGTGTAAGTTAGAAACTTTCATACAAGAAGGATGTTCAAGGAATGTACCTTGAATGTGAGACTTAATCTCCAGTGGGATGTTTTGTAATATCATTGGCAAAAGTCTCTATGAATTTGGTGCCTTTACATTACAAAAGGAACATTGCATGTAGGTTTAGATCTAACAAGATTCTAGTAGTGGCAAGAATTTGGTATTCTTACACTTGTGATAAGGATTGGGAATTGTGAAATGAGCATCATTGGATATGTGTTCAATTGATCTATTTCACAAAGGGAGTACCATAGATAAACATAGTGTGCATGCTTGAAGCATGGGATGACTATTGTTTTAATTCAAGTATGAGTTGATTAGTCGAAACATTATACAATGAGTAAGGTCTAATTAATATGGTAATTAAATAGTAAGTGTTCTATTTATATTCAAAAGGTTGAGACCATATTGAATTAGGTTATTCTTGTGTTTCACTTTGCATGTTTTACTTCCTAAATAACTAGGTTATTCAAACATCCATAGTCGTTCATACATTGGAAGTAAGTAGTGAATTAAGACTGTCATGAATTCGTCTCTAGATTGTCTAAGTGCTTAGACGTAGCACAAGTTTGCTACAGTGTTCCTGAGTACTCATGAAATAGGATTTGAGTATTAGATTAAACCCACGCTCATTTGAATCACTTCATGGATTTTATCACGAGTGATTGTGAGATGATAATATCTTATATTCTTGAAACGGAGAAATATAGTTGTTGTTTACGAGTCAGGTGCGCATTGATAATACGTAAACGCATTAGTAACTTGATGTTATAAAAAGTATTGTTGTGTGTGATTTGATGAGTAAATAGTATAATCATATGAGTCGAAATTTATCCATTCCTTTTACCCTAAATGGGATAAAAGCGATATTTGTGGGCCCCTCGATGATTTAGTGATGACACCCTAAGCGCTTGGCCAAGCCGACTAAGTTGATGTGTTCAATTGTAGTCTGAGCCAATCGTCGTAAATCGGAAGTCGGGAAATAAAACTTTGACAGAGAGAATGATTACAATACATTTCTCATGTACATACGATATCTTGTAAAACGGAGGAATATTTGATCCCTTATCTAAAGGACGCGTTTCTGATAAGATCAGAGTTCGACATCGGCTTTTGAAAGCTACGATTGCTAATCAGAATTTGAAGTCATACTTGCAATAATAGTTATTAGACTTATCCAAGTGGGAGACTGTTGGATTAGGTGTCTAAGCCCATAACTATATCTGGTATATACTTGATTTGATTATGAGCATGATCCTTTTTGTTTGCCTTCACTTATGCAATTTAATGGGATGACTATTGGAGAGAGAGAGTAGGATTTATTATATAAATAATAAACTGATACTCAGAATGATTTTATTAATATATTATAAGATTAATATATTATTTGGAAATCATATTATTATTAATAGTAACTTATCAGAAATTAATTTGATTTTTTATTTTGGCATCAAAGGAACTAATTAATAATGGAGGGGTTGTTTTGCAAATCATTGATAGTTGTAAAACTGGGCCTAGGGACTTCTTGATGGTAGTGGATGAAATTTATAGCTTGGGCTTATAAGATTTCGTCCAAGGCATCTTATAGAGGTCCATAGGTTGTTGTGGGCTTAAGTTAGGAACTAAGGTTTCCTTATTCAAGTCCAGCTTCAAGACAAAGCAACCTAGCCTTATATAAACCCTTTAAACCCTAAAGAAATCGTCCCTAAGATTCTAGGAGTTGCCCTAGCCGATTTTACACCTCTCTTCAAGTCATTCTTTGAATTGGGTGTTTGTGACTCCATTAGAGGTGCAACACTTGGTGCACTAAGCTTTCAAGAGTCAATGATTGTTCTTGTTATTACAATATAACAAGTGAGGTAATCTTCCAACCCTTTTATATATATGAATTTCGAAATTATGTATGCTAGATCTAGGGTTTTGCTTTGGATGGTTATTTTGCATGTATAACTTGAGAAAAACTTAGATCCAAAGCATTAGGGTTGCATGTGCACCGTAGGAATGTTGTAATGCTCAAAACCTACCAGGTCTAATTCTACCTAGTGAAGGCTACGAGCCAAATCATAGACTGACAACGCTCTCACAACTACTCGTTGACATGGTGAAAGCTATAGGCCTCCTTGAAGTCTTACGACACCTCCGCACTGCCTATCATCCTAGTGAATGCTACGGCTTCCCTATAGTCTTACAACACTTCCACAAATTCCATGGTCCCAACCCATGGTCTTTCCCACTACCCACAAGTATACGTAACCACAAATCATTACGAGCTGAAACCCCATCCTGCTAAAACCTAATCAGGTGTTCGGGGCATGCTTCGAACCCCAAGACTTTATCAGACAAGAATAGCTAGAGTGGTACGAACACAACCCTCAACCTAAGACTAAACATAAACCCAAAATGCGCCATTATTGATGCTTGACGTCCTCGGACGAGATATCCTGAATCCCAACCGGTGCCTCTCTGATTACAACTGCCCAACGAACCTTATTCATTGAATACATTTTTTGGACCATTTCACGATCAGAACTAACTATTCCCTTTCCATTGGCTTTCCATTCTATGTTGACTCTCATTGGGAATATTTCCATTAATCCCTAGTGATTCTCTCCCACTTGGAATCATCTATGCCCTACTAACCACAAGATCAATGGATTTCCAACCCATCTCGCAACCTTAATACTCAAATTTGTCGACAACCTAAGCTTAAAAGAACTAACATTCCATGACTAGCCAATCCTAGCAAACACACACCTTCCAAAATTAGATGAATATACCTTGAAATCTCAACGAAATCAATATTCCCAAGAACAAAATCTCAATTATTGAAACGAGTATCCAACCAATTCAACGACCTATATCAATAAACAACCCAACCATATACCTTCTCATCTCAAAGCATTATCTCTATCGCAAGTAACTAAACAACTCCCTTATAATCACAACTTATAAACAAAACTCCCTGAACTGAATATTGTTGTTTCAACATCCTAATTCGCAATTCAAATGTTTGCTACTCCATTTTTACCGAAAGATTGACGTGCTCGAAGCCTCAATAACTGGTACAACTCGAACGCCTTCGAACAATCCCAATAGTTGAACAAGTCCACACAAAAGTGTACCAACCACACCAAGAAGTTGATGAATCACAACAAATCCTATCCCAATAGCAATAGCAATCGATTCAACGAGCTAACCAACCTTAGAAATGACATTTAGCCTGAGCAACACAAGCACCTATGAACTCCATCTGTGTTGTCTCTATTTGGATGACCAGATACAAAAAGATCATTTTTTGGAAGTTTCTGATACGTGTACCACATGCATGTCCATGAAAACATGAATCTGACAGCGACTCACTCCATACCCGCGCTCTGACCAATCGTTTACCTCTCAACCTTGAAAGATTTTGATGATCTCGAACTCCAAACTATGATGAACTTACATCACACTCTTCGTCGACCCATTGCATTGACCCCATTAGAACCAATTCAGTTGATGATCCTCCAAGAAGAACACTCATATTACATCTACCTATGCTCACACCATTGTTTCCATGTCACCTCCCGAACTGACGCCTACAATCGGATCCACCGACTACTCTTCTAACAAGACTCTCGGTATGTAAATTGTCATAGAACGATTCTTTAATAATAATTACCAGGCAATCATAAAGAACTATAATCCCTATATGTGATATCTAAAACTTTCTAATATTCCAACTTCAAACCCGACGAAAGCGATCTATACACCATCTGTTTTACAAGGCACTCCGAGGGTTGAATCTTGGATCCATTGAAATCTAACGACGTCCCAATAAAAGCTTTAACTTAGCAACCATAAACATGTCCAAATTAGATAAAATAAAGGTCAACATACATACCAATACCACCTGTTGAACAATAGGTGTTGGGGTTGACACTCCTTCTGGGCCCATGCAGGACAATCGGGTTTGAGATGACCCGATTTGTGGCAATGAAAACACATCTGCTCCTTTTTTTCAGTCGCACACAACATGCCCCTTCTCTCCATATTTGTAACGTTTGAACTTGAGGCAACCAAACCTGTGGGCTTCTCCACATTTGCTACAAATGCTGAAGTCCCCTCAACTTCCAATACCCAATCTAGCCACATCGACCTCCTTACTCATCACCAAAAGTGCTAAATCATGTGCTCGTTTCCTCTTCCCTTTTCGTATTCCCTCTTCAGGATCTCCATCCGTAGTCGTCTCAGTACCTTCTGTCACAGTCCGAGTGACTGCATTCCGCTTCTAAATCTTGACAAGCAACTTGTCAAGGATTCGACCAATGATACCAGCCAACTCTTCTAGAAAAATATGTGAAACCTCAACAACAATCCAATCATGGAATTGATCCCCTAGGAGGCATGATGCATAACTCACCTTCGATCTCTCGAAGCAAGAACTTCAAATAGGGTCCTCCTCTTCGAAAAACTTTGGGTCTCCACAATCCTTGAACCCTTGATGAGAGAGAGTTCGAGCCCCCAACTAACCTACTGCAATCTTGGCCCTGAAAGCCCCAAGATGCTCATCCAAGAGCTCCATGATCCCTTCCTTGATGGTACCAAATATCACATGAGTCGCATCCACAATACCGCGAATGATCTCTGACATAACAAAATCATGTATCCTCTCATCAATCGGCTTAGTACCAAAGCCTAAACCTGAGCCAGAACCTCCTCCATAAGTGCTCATCACCATACTGTAAAGCAACCACACAAATAATCAGAACATTCCCAATAAATCCTCATCCTACAAGCTTCCTAGATTCTCCATGAGTTTCCTCGAGTTAAGTAGGGATCTTGTGCTTTCAGTAGTACTATCCCAATACTACCTTCCATACCTATCCATACTTTCCTAAAAATTATCCCGAATCCTCTAATTCACCTTCTCATCTGGTACTCCAAGTACTCGCTAAACAACACATCCAAACCCATTAAAACATTTCCTAGGCTCTCATAGGTTCCTCACCCTGCCATTAGCTACTAAAGAACTCTCACTAATGTCAGCTAGCCACTTCATGAATACAATCACATGCAGCAAAGCTTCGATAATCCTTCGACTAAAAGACTCAACCCTACAACGATTAGAATCAAACGAGATCTGCGTAATAGGGGCAAACTAATCACTCTAAGATTATTTAACCTTTGCAACATGTGACTTAACATATTCAGTTGATAGTTAACTCACATCATTAAGGGTCCTACAAAGCACAAAGCAAGCAACATTCATGCAGTAATATTCAAAGTCACAAAACAATCTAAGGACATCCCAAACTCACTTGCTACTAACATGCGAGGAACTTCCGCTAATAGTGTTGGTTGCCTTATGCATGAAAATGATACACAATATAAGATCAAATAGACTGTCGAATAAATGACTCAACCCTAGAAACAAGAAATAAGGCTAAATCAGTCATTCTAGGGCTATATAATCAAAACCGTATACATGTTTTAAAGCATACACTTAGCTATCACTTCCACCAATATAGATTCCAACTCTAACATAGCATCTAATTATTCCTAGACTAAAAGGCATCACAATAGGTCCAATCTATCATGAAATTCCTGAAGGTCCTTAGCCTTATCCTAGCATGCAAACATTCCATATCATATAACATATTAACATGTACGGGTATTCTAGGAATCACATACTCGAGCTTGAATGATTACACACATCAAACCCCTTCTTCTTTTTTATAAAAATATTTTTAGAAAACTTATTTTCTTTCAAAGATATTACCAATTTCTCAGTTTGAGTTCAGATACACCCGAGAGTGTGACCGATCCCTCAAACCAAGGCTCTGATACCAACTTGTAACGTCCCAATAATTCATAATAAAATTTTCATTTTTAAAAAATTAAACCACACAAACAGGTTTTCCCAAAATCGGTCAAAGTGAATATATTATTTAAACATCAGAGTATAAATCACAGATAACCAATGCGGGAAACTGTGGAGGATGTTATGCAGTCATGTTGGGCCCTTCCCTTTCGTATCAGAAATACCTAGAACCATAAACATAAAACCGTATGCACAAAGCTTAGCGAGTTACCCAAAAACCACATACAATCACACATATATAAATATAACATCACGTGTCTGTGTCGGGTCCGTATCAACCCCCATAATGACTCCGAGCCCAAATTGGTTTTATGCATATAACATACAATCATGCTAGTAATAGTCACATAGACAGTCAAGCACACACAGACATATCAGCAAGTGTCAGAAAGGCATCTATCATCCTATAATCATAGTCCAGTGGGCCAGTATTGGTGCCTTAGACCCATGAGTACAGTGAAGAGACTCACCTGAAGCACAACGCCGACTAAAACCCAACTCAATGTCGCGCTGACCACAACTAATAGCTCTCACCACCAAAAGATGGGTGCTAAACACCTCTTATCAATCCACAGAAGGATAACCCTAAGTCTATTGATGTGTGTAAAATGCACTTGTTTTATTCCTACTTTTTATTGATAAATTTAACACACAAAGGCAGTGAACCTGTCTTTTAGTGGTATAGTTGGATAAATAGGGTGTCGATCTCAGGGAACGGGAAAATTAAACTAATAGCTAATTTAAACTAAGCAAATAATGAAAGTAAAAAAGTTTTTTTTCTCTAGTTTTGCAAGACTAGAAACTTAAACACACCATAAAAACACTTAATTAACTAAGTAACTAAAGCAAACAACTAATTCACCAAATTTGATAAAGATGTTTCTATTTAGGTTCAACCAATTCACTCCTATGGTTATTTTGAATTTATGATAGATTAATTGTTATTGGCTACCAACTATAGTGGTTAGGTTCATGTTCATTACTCCTAACCCTTAGACAATCAATTAATTCAAGCGGTGATCCAGTGTTTAAACTAATTAATTCCCTAGATTAATGATTTGGATTAAATAAGATTTGTAGTGGTTAATCAAATTAGTGGTTCAATTAACCTCTTGTTTGTTGGTTTCTCAAACAAGCTCACACATTAATCTACCCATTACCTTGTTAATCTTAGTTTCATATTCATTATTCCTAAGCATATGATTAAGTGTTCACATAGACATATGAGGTTAACAACTAAGAGATGTTCATGCAGCTTAATTGTCTTCCAGTTAACAGAAAATAGTTGTGATTAATGCATAAGGTTCTTTAACAAACTTAATTTAATAAATCACCAATAAACAATCAATCAAAAGCTATGAATTAAACCATAGGAGTTCCTTGGTATTCCCCAAACAGAAACAAAAACGTATTTAGCTCATAGTTGCAGTAAAAACAAACACAAAAATAGGTTTAACTAAGCTAATCATACTCAATTCCTAAAGCTAAGTGGAATGATTAACCTAGTTGCCTTGATTCTTCAAGAGATTGAAGATTAGAGTTCCTCAGCGCCTTCAAGGGTTCTCCAATCGCAGATGAATCTCCAAAAAACGCCAGAAAAGTAGTCCCATCGGATAAAGGCTCGGTTTTTATAGCTATCTCAAAACAGGGTGTACTCGGCGAGTAGCAGACCCAACTCGCCGAGTAGGTTCTTAGTTATCCGTCTCAAATCAGGAGTTGTGACTTATCTTCTGCAATATTCTAATGAACTCGCCGAGTAGGAAAGCTTTTGTCCCTCAATCTTCATTCTTTGGTCTCTAATTGCTTCCCGTTGTTCCCTTTCACTCCCAATCATGTCTTTTGGACTGAAAACAAAATTTAAACAGTATTAAGTATCTTTTGTCCATATTATTCACATAATTAGTTAAAAATGAATAAAAATGTATGCTAAATAATTAACTAATTATGCACATATCATCTACCATCTAAAAATAGAAACATGACCATAGTCAACCCATGTCAAAAGTCAATGGTCAAAGTCAACGACCAATGTTGACTTTAGTCAGCCACCATGGCGTAGCCTGCCTTGGCCACGCTGTGGCCCTCATGCGATAAAACTGATGGAAGATTCCCAATCGTCACACTATGACAACCTATGGTCACAACGTGGGAGCCGAGATTCCAACAACTTAATGTATTAAGCTATTTTCTTCGATTCCAAGAGCTCCAAAGCTCACATCTGGTCCATAGTATGGTCTAAATGGATAAAGTTTCCAACTTTATCAACTAAGACACCTAAAGAGATCAAGATCTCAAACCCTAAGTCCATGTAAAGCCAAAACCAACAATGTCTTAAACATTAAGTCCTTAATCTAAAATAGCTCTTAATCCAATCACTCCGAAAGCGTTTATAATATCATATCTATCATAAAGGTGAAAGATTATAGACATGCATACCCAAAAACATGTCTAGAATCCATTTTAGGTCATAGTAAGCTAAGAATGCCCAAAACTCACGCAATGATGAGAACTTCCAACCAAAGTCTAGATCTACTACATATGTTGCTATTGGGACCTAGGAGAGTCATAAAGTTGCCAACTTTATGAGTTCCTTCCCTCGACACTTTATTAAACATGAAGAACATTGGACAATTTTCAAGATCTAACCACAAAAGCCATAAAGTTAGAGCCTTTGACACTTACAAAGGTCCAGAAGCTATGAGGTATGTTGATGGTGTTGCTTCCTTGCAATATCCCATAACTGAGCACCTTCTTCTCATTCTTCCCTTATTCTCCAAGATAACAAATGCTCAAAAAAGGCCACAAACACCAATGGAATGGAGGTTAGGGTTTCTCTGAGATATAATAATGTTGGAGGTTGAAGATGAACCCTAGGAATGGCTTAGAGAGGTTTAAATATGAAGCAAACCCTACAAGAATCATGGGATTGGACTAGAATAGCTGCCACACTATGGCAACCCTTGGTCACGCCATGGAGGTTCAATAAAACACATGATCCTCCAAACATTTGCCATGTCGTGGGCATCCTTGCCCAAGTCGTGCCATAGAACTTCCTCCAAAACTTCATTTTTTTTGTCCTTGATAAAAGTAAGCTTAACCCATCTGGAGCACAAGTGTTACACTAGAAAGTAGATGTGTAATACCCAAAAAATTGATGCCAATATAAAACTTTTTCAAAACATTTTTAAAACCAATCATCATTAAAAAGTTGTTTTCAAAATATATAACATCAGTGTTTTCCCAGAAACATAAACAAATCATGAGGGGCTGTACGATCATGCCTTCGCCTTGTCGCGGTCCCCCAATGTACCTCAAACAATAAACTAAAACTGTAAGCCCGAAAACTTAGTAAGCTCCCCCAAAATACCCATACCCGTAACAACACACATATAATCACAAACAACATACTATGGGTCCAATTAACCATCGGGTTGGAATACCCCACGCCTTCAACCATCTGGTTAGAGTGCCAATCATACTATGGGTCCAATCATCCTCGGGATGGAATACCCCAGGACCACAACCAACAGGTTGGAATGCCCACATACTATGAGTCCAATCATCCTCGGGATGGAATACTCACGATCCACTACCAACAGGTTGGAATGCCCAGGTCTATTGGCTTTCGCACAAAGCAAATAAGCCTCAACCGCCAACCAAACATTTGCACATATAACAGATAATCATATAATAGTGTATAGACATAACTGATCTAACAGATCATACCATACACCACATAATATTATCCTACCCTTTAGGATACCGAACTAACAGGTCATACCACATGTCACATAATATCATCCTACCCCATAGGATACCGATCTAACCGATCATACTAGCATAACACAACCAATAACAATTTAAAGGTTCATCCTTGGTGCCTTAGACCCTTGAGTATAGTGAGGATAAATCACCTCACAATGTCACACTGAAAATGATAGGCTCAACTCTCGAATCACCAACATGAACTCCACCACCTATAGTTACCATAAAACCCTTTTTCCCATAAATCTCCAAATTACCAAAAAAACCCCAGAGGTCAACTGGTCAACCCTTGGCCAAAGTCAAAGTCAACAGTCAAGGTCAACAGTCCATGTTAACCCAACTCGTCGAGTGCAGATCACCGAATCGTCGAGTTCTTCCTGAACTCGATAAGTCATGAAATCCTAGGTTGGCTCGTCGAGTTCCCTTATAACTCGTCGAGTTCATATGTGTCCAAAGGTTGAGAGAAACCCTAGCCGACTCGCCGAGTCTTCGACTGACTCGCCGAGTCTAAGGCAATCTTCAACGGACTTGCTGAGTTGTTCATCAACTCGTCGAGTTCATGACCATCCTCATATGACTCGCCTAGTCGACCTTGCGACTCGCCGAGTCCCTTCAATCCCTCAACCATACAGATGCTTTTTAAGCCATGCCAAGGCTCCATATTGTAGATCCAACTTCCTAAGGCATGTTTATCAAATAAAGTTGCAAACTTTACGTGCATGAAAGGCTCTAAAGGCTCTAAATGACAAATCTAAGATTATATTGGAGTTTTACACTCAAGGAGGCTTCATGCAGGACCAAACTCTAAACTTTATGAACCTAGAACCCAAAAAGGGTCGAGATATTTTTAGTTGCAACTTCAGATCTAGCTCATACATCGCAATATCATCATAACCAAGCCAAAAATACCCTAAACTCCACCCAAATGAGATCTAGAAAGAAATGAGGTAAAGGTGACGACTTGATACCTTCAAATGATGCTAACTGAGGTAGATTTATGATCCCCACAAGTTCCTTGCTTCTAGCCACTTGTTTCTCCAAGCTTTCCTCACTAAGAGTCACCTTCCAAAACTTATAACACACAAAATGAAGCACACACACAAATTAGGATTGGTTTGGTTCTCAAAAGACTGCAAGGGGGTAAAGGGAGGCTGTTGATCCTTTAAATAGGGTGCAAAATCCCAGGATTTAGGGTTTCATCTGCCAGCTCCTAATCGTTGAGTCCCTTCTTAGACTCGGCGAGTAGGTCATTAAAACGCGTGGACTAACCCGCTGCTACTCGACGAGTAGGGCAACCAACTCGTCGAGTAGCCCATGAAACCAACAAACTTTATATTAAATCAATACCTGAAAAATCGGGGCGTTACAAGATGAAGGTTGATCTCTTTAGTTTCCAAGCTCCAAAACCAAGTCTTTGAAGAATAACACACTCAAAAGCCACAAAACACCATAAAAAAGGATGAGAGGAGAGAGGAGGAGCTTAATATAGGTTTGATTAAAAGATATGTTCTTGATCTAGTGGATGTAACATCCCAAAAACCATGATAAAAGTTTTTCATTTTGAAAAGACATTTTCATAAAATCCATAAAGTAAGCAATCATTGTTTCAAAACAAACCCATAAAAATCAGAGTATCTATATTATATCTCAGAACATAAATCAACATAAGGATGTGTACAATCATGCCTTTGCCTTGCACCGGTAATTTGAAGTACCTGAAACATTTAAATCCATAACTGTAAGCCAAAGCTTAGTGAGTTCCCCCAAAATACCCCACAAATAAATACACATACAATGCATGCACACATGAGTCTATAGTCGGCTTGGACTGCTTCGCAAGACCTGTAGGATGCTTGGACTGCTCTATGATCCTACAATCTACTTGTAACATTCCAAAAAATTATAGTAAAAGTTTTCGTTTTCAAAACCATTTAATAATCCATAAATCATACAAAACATTGTTTGCAAAATCCATAATCATTAATCAGAGTATCCCAAAATCATCTATCAATAAAATATCCAAAGATGATGTGCACAATCACGCCTTCGCCCTGCCCTAATTATCTGATGTATCTGAAACCATGAAATCAAACTATAAGCCAAAACTTAGTGAGTTCGCCTAAAATACCCCACACAATCAAACATATACAAACATGCATGTTGGGTCCACCGTCATCTGTCTGGATTACCCCTGGGTCCACAATCATCGAAATGCATTACCCCTAAGGCCACAACATAAGTCTGGATTGCCCTCCCAACCCTTAACTTATGACTGGATTTCTCTCACACCCACATCGTAAGTCTGGATTGCCCTACCGACCCTTAACTTCTAACTGGATTGCTCTCGGGTTTTTTTGCTTCTGCACAAAGCAATATCGCCGCAACCCACCTATACTATGTCGACATATGCAACAGATAAACCTAAACATATAACCAGAAAGTACAAGTAATCATATAGATCTACAAGTCTAACAACTCACTACAACATAGCAACATCCTATATACAAGGGTCCATATAACCAGAAAGTACAAGTAATCATACAGATCTAGCGGGCCGACATTGGTGCCTTCAACCCATGAGTGCAGTGAGGAAAAACTCACCTCAAAGTCTAGAAAATAGTTGAAGTGCTCGTTGATCCAAATATCGGGTCTACTGGTGTAACGCCCGGGTTTCAGGGCTAAGCATTTTTGTCAATGTAATAGTCTAGGTCAACTCTTGTAACTCTTTTTGAAATAATAAAGATGAAATATTTGAGTATTATGTGAATTATATGTGTTTATTATTTAATTATAAATGTATAATTAATAAAGAATAAAAATGAGCGTCAAAATTAAAGTGTGAGATAATCCCGATATCTCTACATAAAGTTGTAGAATATGTCTCAAGGTTTCCGTGCATATAAGGAACACTGAAATCCGAGTTATAACGAAGAAGTTATGACCCGTCGAAGTTTCACGACAGAACCGGCACGATACCGGGAAGCGTGAATAGTGAATTTATGATAGAGCGAGATTTAGCCTTAGTGATCTAAACGAAAGTCGTAGAATATGTTAAACTAAGAACATCGATAAAAAGAACGCCCAAATCTGACTTCGTATGAGGAAGTTAGGATTTTTCTAAGATTTAGCATAGCAGTGCACAACCCGAAATCTGAATTTTAGATCGGTCGATTTTTAGCCGACGGGATCTAAATGAAAGTTGTAGTACTCGTAAATACCAACGCGTGGATATAAAGAACGTTGATAATAGAGCTCGTATGCGAAAGATATGGACGAAGCTTAGTCCCTACTTTTCGAGCGCGGCGAATTCGATACAGTTTTGTAAATCCGAGATAGAATGAGAATTAGCTAACGAGGTCTAAATGAAAGTTGAAGATCTCATTAATAGGAACTCAACGGTAAAAAGACAGACAAAAACGGAGCTCGTATGCGAAAGTTATGGACGAAGCTTAGTCTCTACTTTTCGAGCGCGGCGAATTCGATACAGTTTTGTAAATCCGAGATAGAATGAGAATTAGCCAACGAGGTCTAAATGAAAGTTGAAGATATCATTAATAGGAACTCAACGGTAAAAAGACAGACAAAAACGGAGCTCGTATGCAAAAGTTACGGACGAAGCTTAGAGACTACTTTACTATAAAACTCCTATAAATACAAGGGTGAACTCCTCATATTTTCTTCACACCATAAGCCTCTCTTTCTCTCTCTAACTTCTCTCTAGCCTCCCTAAGCCCCTCCCAAGTCTAGGTAACCTCCCTATCACGAGAAGAAAGCCCCGGAGCGCCCGACGGCTCCGAGAAGAAAAACTTTCGGCTCGGAAACGCTGCTCCAGCGAAGCCCGGTTTTTAATAAAAACCCATTGTAAGTGAGTTACGCCTATACTATATTTAATATAGCTCTTATTTAATTATAGTAACATTATTAGGACCTTAAAATAATTATTTGGGCTATTATTATGAGTTATATTGAGTGTTATTTAACGCCTATATAATAGTAATAATAGCTAGACTATTAATTAGTCGCGATTAACGTTAAAACTAAACTCTAGTGGTATTAATACAAGGTTTTGGTCAAGGAAAAATTGTTTTAAGAAGTAACGAAGAGCTGTCCGAGTGCCGAGTCACCACCTTACCAGGTGAGTGCATAGTTACTTTCAACTTACACATAGATATGAAGTATTTTATATAAATTACGTGCTATGTGTGCATATTATCTGAATACTTGCTATCTATGCTGGATGAACGTTATTATACATGTTTTCAATGATTTAAACTGTATATGTATTTTATATCTACGAAAATGTTTGGGTAAAACATGGGTAGATGTAATAGGTGATGTGTGATAAAATGATGAGAGGCCTCGATGTTGATGTTGTTGATTCTGTCATCTAGCGGAGTATGGATGACGACCACGGACTCTTCTAGACAGTCCAGTGGAACACTAGCAGGCTCGCAACCTGTAGGTGTTTGTGAACGATGTGTTCACTGGTGTACTCCATCCCCCACATGGTTGCCTTAGGACATTTATTGCCGAGGAATCCCCTTAGCAGTAGTGTCCGTCTCGATGATGATCCTTAGGCTAGGTCCCTTATGATAGGTGTTTAGGGACGTAAAGGGAGGATAACGGGAACGGGTAATCGGGTTATTGTTGATTGATGAAATTAATAAACTTATTTATTGTGGGTTGAAAACCCTATGTGCTCACCAGGCTCCCAAGCCTGACCCACTCAGTTTTATGTATTATAGGTAGTGGCACATGAGTATAGGTGTGATGCTTTGGACGAGGGATTACGGATATAGGCCTGTAGATATGAAATAATGTAGTAAGGCTTATATTGTATTGTTTATGCTTTTGATCTGTACGAACATGACATCCCGAGTCTTTTAATGAAATACATTTCTATGGAAATGCTTTAGATAAATCTTTATCATATTTTTGTTTTGGGACAAATTCTGCAACACTTTCATTTAAAATGTAACTCTGATTTTTAAACAAAGCATAAACAAACCGGTCTTTTCTGGCCGTGATTTTGGGGATGTCACAACTGGTCACTTGTACAACAAACAGGGACGAAGCCTCAATCTACAACTTAACATACCCCAAATGACCTAAAGTCAAACTTAGTCAAAGTCAATGGTCAATAGTTAAAGTCAACATCCAGCCCGAGTACAGCCAATGTACCAGCTCTACGCCCAACGTAGATCCCAAGATGGAAATTACGGGTGGAAATGAGGCTACGCGCTACGTAGCCAGAATTATGCCCCGTGTAATAGGTTGTTGTCAAACTTATCCAATTAAGTGCTTAATACAGAAAGTTAACCATCAAATTCTCAGATCTGGTTCCTAATTAGGATGGTCTAAAAAACCAAGATGTAGTCTTTAAGTCTCAAAGGGACCAAAATGCATCTTTCTCAACTTAATCCATTAAGTCCAAGTCTCCAACATTCAGATATGAATCAATATAAAGTTTAGATGGATAAAGTTTCCAACTTTATCCATAACAAGGTCACAAACTTTCAAGATCTAAATTTTATGCAGTAAAATAACCAAAGAGTGACAAAATGGCCAATAACAAGATCTAAGAAATCAATGAGCAAGATATAAGCTTTTTACTCACAATGGTCTAGAAATAAAGCAACCTTGTTAGATCTATACTTGAATCCTTCTTGCATGTACTTTAGAAACACATTGTTCTTCAAGATTCAACCTTCCAATGGAGAAATAAGCTCATAAAAGATGCCAAGGCTCAAAACAAGCAAGAGGAGGCTAGGGTTTCTCAAGGAGAGAGGGTTTCTCATAAGTTAGAGCCCTTATATAAGGGCTTAAAATCGAAGAATTAGGGTTTTGATCTACCGCAATTACGACCTTTGTAACCTAAGTTACGCCATGCGTATCCCATTAGAAGCGCGATCCACATTCAACAAGTTACGCCATGCGTAGCAACTATGCCCTGCATAACTTTCCTACGTCATGTGTAGGACAAAAGCACCAACTTCCAACTCAACTTCAAACGACCATAACTTCTTCGTTTCAACTCTGTTTTCGGCGTTCTTTATATGCACCGAAAGGCATTGAAGAGCCCCAAAATCTTATATAGTTACTTTGGAGTAAAAACATATCAAACTAAAATCCTTAATTCATGTAAGAAACCCAAGATATCACCTTTCCAATTTTACCCTTTGCTTCAAGGCACAAATCGAGGGCTTTATTACTTAATCTAACGTTACCAACATCCGAAAAGGGCTAAAACCCTATTCATTTGAAGCCCAACACCACCACTTGATCAAATTTCCACCCGATGTCTCGAAATTAAAACATTACTAAAACCAGGTGTTACATTAATGGACTGCCTCGTAAGGCCTACGTTAGCCAGACCGGTCCCTTGGGCCTATAGTCTGACTGGACCGTCTCGCAAGACCTATAGTACACCTGGACCACAATCGCCTTAACCCAACCACAATATGTCGACATATGCAAATAGATAAACAATAACCAACAAAGAACATGTAATCATAACAGATCTACCAATCCAACATATTAGTACAACATACCAACATCCTACACACAAGGATACATACTGCAATACAAAGTATAGTGAGAAAACTTACCTCACATTCTAGCTGATAACACAATAACTTTCATGAATCCAAGAAATGGCACTATGAGTCACTTATATAATAAATAGGGGCCAATCCTCAATCCATACCCCCAAATTCCTCAAGTTGACCAAAAGTCAGTTTGATCAAAAAGTCAAAGGTCAACGATCAAAAGTCCATCAGTCGGTCATCATGTCGTGGCCAAGCATTTTCCATGTCATGATGACCTCATGAAAAAAACAGGTGCGAAGACCACCTATCGCCACGTCGTGGGACTTATCCTCCACGTCGTAGAAACTGTTCTGTCCCGCTTAATGCATTAAGCTCTTAATCCTTCAAGCAACTTACTCATACTCTCAATTAAGCTCTTAATCCTTCAAACTCTCAATCCTTCTTGGTATCTTGTTTTCCCTTTTTCTTTTGGGTCAACTTTAGGATCTTGAACCGACTCTTGAACGAGTTCTTTAACGGGTCCTTCATCGGAATAATCTGTTTGCTCATCGAGTAGGCAGCATGGTTGGGATTAAAAACTAATTTAGGGTTGAGGTTGGGAAACGAATTGAGTTTCTTGAACCGACTCAAATGGATCAAGATCGAAATTTAGACGAGGTATTGGTTAGGATTGGAAATTAGTTTGGGGATGTTTTGGTAAAATGACATGAGTTGAGATTGGAATTAAGAAGAGTACGAATTGAATGAATATATTTGTGGAGCCATAGTAGGATAATAGTAACTAGCGAGTGAATGAACGAGTTGATCAATTGAAAGTCGATAACATGTTGGTGATGAAAGATTTAACGATGTAAGGTTTGGTGATTGAGGATTTGGAAGTGAAAAGTTTAATGATGAAATGTTTGAAGATTTTTTTTGTTTCTTCTTGGGGTTTTATTTAGTTAGGTGAACACATTTTTGTTTAGTGAATTGAAAATTTTTGTGAGAGAAAGAATAATATTTTGTGTGTGTCAAATGTTGAATGTAGTGTTAATTTATAATGCTGGATAAAATTTTTTAATTTTAATGTTTTAAGATAAATATCGGATTTTTTATAAAGAAGATATTTTTTTTTGAATTTGGTCAAAACAAAAATAGGATCCGGTCAAAAGTCAAAGGACCAATCAGAGCCAAGACAATTTTCTCTCTCTCTCTCTTGATGAGCACCATGAGGCGGTGTTCATCTTCCGTAGCGAGCGTTCTTAGCGCTCGACTCCCTCGAGACTTAAGATTTATGATCTTAAAAATCAGAGCTACATAATGATTTCACAAAAAATATATACGATTAAATAAATTACAATGTATAATTGTATATCTTTGTATAATCTGATTTAAATTAAATATTTTTACGTTCAGTTTTTTCCAGAATGCTAAAAACCCATTGGACAGAAAAAAGAAAAGTTACTGGTTCGCTTATAAAAAGCTATTTATGTCCCCTTCTGCTGTTCTGCATTAACGTCCCACGCACCAAGTTACTCCACCGGAAACAATGGCGTTTCTCAACCGAAATTCGTCGCTCTGTTTTCTCGTGCTAACTTTCGCATATCTGGTGTTGCTAACCTCTCCGGTGCATTCTCTCAGCTGTTCATCACAGAAGTTCACCAACAAGAAGCTCTACACCAAGTGCACCGATCTACCAACCCTCGGTGCATCGCTCCACTGGACTCACATCCCAAAAAACTCCTCCCTCTCAATCGCATTCGTCGCGCCTCCTGCTAAACCAGAGGGATGGATCGCGTGGGCTATTAACCCGACACAAACCGGCATGGCCGGTTCTCAAGCACTCGTCGCGTTCAAGGACTCGAACGGCTCGATGACAGTGAAGACATACAACATCAGCTCGTATTCCTCCCTTGTTGAAGGCAAGATCTCGCTTGAAGTTCCAGAGTCCAGCGCGGAGTACAGCGACAAATCGATGAAGATCTTCGCAACGGTGAAGTTGCCTAAGACGATGACGGAGGTGAATCATGTCTGGCAGGTCGGTGGTTCGGTTGAGGAGGGAATGCCGGTGAAACATGAATTTCAGCCGGCGAATTTGAAGGCGATGGGGAAACTGCAACTGCAATTGACGGAGAATGCACAGAGTAATGGTACTGCTACAACCCCCGTCGGCAGTCCTAGCATTGCTCCGACCACATCCATAACTCCATCCCCAAGCCCAAGGACTAACTCAGGTTCTCGCAATACCATATCGTACGCATTCTTTATGCTTATGATTAGGGTTTTGATCTTGAATTAGGATATAAACATAGACATTATGTTCATTTCCATGTTTTTTTTTCAGTCGTTTTCATCATATGATCGTGTTTACATAATATATATTACAATTTAGTTCTGTTATAATCATCTGATCCTTATTTGTTGTAGCGATTTATCTTTACTGATCTCTGTTATTCAACTTGTTGGTTCGTGATGCTTTATATAAAATAAGATCTTAAATTACATCCTCATAAATCATCATATAGAACGTAAACAACATTGAATTGAATAATGAATATAGTTGAGTATCATTGTATGAATGCATTTTAGGATTTTTCCTGATAAATTTCGATGTTGAAACTGCAAGGGTGTTTGGATCTAATAACAGATTATTTTTCCAATAAATCATGACATTTATAAAAAATATCTGATTATTTTAATTACAAAATCCTTAAAATATACGGGACATTGATTACTTAACCATTTATGTTTTTAACAAAAATAAAAAAAGTTTTTAAATGACCGTTTTGTCCTAAACTAGAGTTATTTCCAACTTGTTATTGACCAACCGTACTTAAACAAAAACATTTAATGTTTATTAAAAAAAAACTCTCTAATAATATCCGGGATATTTATATCAAAATGTCTAATATCAGATTTTTTTTTTTTTTTTTTTTTTAAATTTTAAAACGTCTTTTAAAACAAAATAAATGTTGGCCTTTTAAAACAAAATATTGGTTATTTTTTAGTAGTAACAAATCTAATCAATTAAATATTAGTTGACTTAAAAGTTGTTTGATTGGACGAGATTTTTTATTTTTTTATGAGCATAATGTCTTAGACATGCATGATTAAAGAATTTAAGTGCCATTAGTTTAATGTCATTATGTAATTGAATGTGTTAAAGGGACAGACTAATAAGCATGAGATATGGAAATGATATTAATTGTTAATCTTTAGAACAAATCGAATCTTGTAACAGAAATAAGTTATAAGTTATATAATAGATTTAACAATGTCAATAAGTAAATTACAATTATGATTCAAATTAATATAATTACTTTTAAATAAATTAACATATGCCTCTACGTTTTTTCAAAATCTTATTTATTTAAGAAAGGTTGAAAATGTTTCATTCTCTTAAGTCTCAACATCATATTTTCATGATGTATTGTGGTCAACGACGTATATGGGTCCCCCCCCCCCCCCCAAATACCCACCCACACCTGAAACCGACGTTAGTTTTCACATTTCACAAGCACTTTACTGAATCACACATTCTTTGTTTTGTTCCCAATTTTCATCATAAATTATTCATAATTCATAAGTCTGTAGCATATCAAGAAACTTGAAATCCCTTTTTATTTTTAAACACTCATATAGGAGTATTAAAAGGACACTAGAAAGAAGTTAGGTTAAAAACCAATTACAAAGTATTAAGTGGTTGTTGAAGTCAACAAAACCCAATTACTAATGTATTTTCTATTTTTATTACTATACCACAAAAAAAAAAAAAAAAAAAAAAAAAAAAAAAAAAAACTTTCTAATACAATAAAAAATACCCTCTTTTCTCAATGCCTTATATGCAAAAAGCATGTTATTTCTATATTTCCAAATAAACTAAATCGTATTACCTCCAATAGCATCCACCAATATTTTCTTTTTAGCAAATCAACTTTAACATGTTAATCCATGAGTAAAAATCTTGGAGTAAACTAAACTCCAATGTTTGAATATCCAACCATATCTAAAAACAACACACCAAGTTCTCGATGCAACTTCACATCTCACAAAGAGATGATCAAGCTGCTCCACCTCCATAGAACAAATTGGACACATAATAGAAGTAATATCAACAAGACTATAGGACAAATTCAATCTTGTCAATAACATATCAATCAAAGATCTCCAAATCATACTATTAACTTTCCTAGGCAAGAAGGAGTTCCACCAAGTTTTGAAATTACCATTAGGAAAAATCACCTAATTAATCACCTAAGTTACCAATATCCCACTACAATTTATCATCTTCATTCGAAAAAACGACCCAAGTTACCAATATTGTTTAATGAACCTATTTGTCATAGATATTGAATGAAACATAATATTATTTAATGAATAATTTGTTGTATATTTTGAACTATTAGGAACACATGTATATAAACACGTTCATACTCACATAATTGTACACATACATACGTATATACCAAGGTTGTAAAAGTCGTTCGACGTTAGCTAGTCGTTGGACTGGGGTTAAGGGATTAATCGGCTAGGCGGAAATTAATCGGGGACCATTAATTGCTAATTTGTTATATTTTAAAAAACTAAATATGACTAATATCATATAAAAGTTCGTAAATGCCACTAATATCATACAAAATAGGTTAATATGAGAAATACAACACTAATCATACCTCAAATAGTTTTTGTTGAGATATAAATTCTTCAAAGTGTTAAAATTTCATCGGGTTCTACTGTTTTAGTCATTGTGTATGCATGGATTAATCGTTAGGCGTTCTCTAATCGGTCGAGTAGCGCCTAGAGATTAATCGGGACCTAATTGAGATTTTTACAACATTGGTATATACATAATACAATTATACATAGAAGATAAAACATGTATTACATTATTATGAAATATAAAATATAATTCATTTACTGATTTGTGATTTATCGAGCGAAAGGAAAAAAACTAGAAAAATGGATGTTTGATAATTTGAAAAGAATCCTATGGCTAATCATAAAGAATCCCACCCATAATCAAGATATGTACCACATGTCTTGCAAAGGTTAAACACTAAGATAAATGTGCAAATCATAGAGTTTCTTTACACCAACCACGCTACTCATCTCCTATACTTTAAGGGAAATTAATCATAAACAAGGTAAATCTTTTTTATCTTAATGAAGATGTTTCATCCATAGTTTACTCAGATATAAACGATAAGTACTAGAAAACACTACATTCACTTTACAATCACTTTTAGCTAGATCAACATGCATAGTATAAATAATTTCTCATATTCAACATACCCCTTAATACATTTAGTATGAATTTAATTCACACTCAATTTGTTTTTATTTTTGTTTTATTTATTTATTTCTTTTCATTTTCACATAAGCACAAACAACACTTACTCTTATAAAAGAGTATCTTTAAGCATAATTCTTAATCAATTAAGTTATGTATCCCTAAGAAAAATTACATATAATTCACCTTACTAGTTAATGAAAACTAACTATGACTTTTGCTTCTAGCCTTCTCTTGGTGCAGTAGACCAACCTCCTTGCCAAGTCCTATTCAAATGGCACATTAAGCTCTTAATACATGTCTTATTACATAACTAATTTATTTCAATCACTCACAATGATCATTCATTTTATCATATAAATTTTATGTTCCAACTTTTTGTCTCAAAATCAATTAATATTTACAAATATTTCATCTATAGGTCTTAAATCATTAAGATACAAGCTTAATTTCCATTTTCGTAACAATCACCCATTAAGGTTTAAATTCATCTTCTTTAAATTCAATTTCACCTTGAATTCCCCTAAAATAAGGTTAGAATCATAATTACTACGCTCAATACAACATCATATTATAAATCTAGAACATTTGGAGATAGTACAAGCAATCTCTCCAAGTTTTATTACCAAAACTTGTCCAAGCTAGATAAAGGAGGATATGGTTTACCTTTGATTTAATAGGTAGAGGGTTCTTTTTGTTCTCCTTGTAATCTCTTGGTGGAAAAGCACTAAAATTGGCCTAAGATGTTGTTCTTTGAAGTGGATATCAAATAGGGTATTATGGCTGAACAAGAGCTTCTTATCATAACTTTAATGCAAGGCCAACATTGTTAAATGATCATATAACTCATTACATGACCATGTAATGTTCATATATGCAAAAAATTAGCTTCACACTTCATTAACACACATTTGGTGACTCCCACAAAGTTATACAATCATATAAACTATCGTGTAATCCTCCTAGATGGATTGTTTTTAGCATTCTACTTCCTGTACAGTCATATGAATACTTCATCGTACTTACATGTTGGTGTAAGGTCATTACACGATCGAGTAATGTACTTAGGTACACAATGTGGCAATGAAGTTCACACTATGAACTTTTACAACCTGTAACTTCTTCATACGAAATTGGATTTTTACTAATTTTGTATCGATGGAACCACATTAGAATAAACTACAACTTCCCACTAAATCATTATAACTTTTTAGTTATGATGTAATAAGTCCAAGGGTATACGTGTTGCATTAAACAACACTTCACTATTTCAATACTTTGTTTCACGTTGGTACATATTTATGCAAGATAAATATTATAATACATAATTCAAAATTTTAGGGTCATCAAAACAGATATCGATCTTGATGTGGTTGGTTCATTGATGTTGAAATGGGTTTGGGGAGATATAAACAACATTTACCTTGTCATAATAGACAACGATAACGGTGGTGGATGATTGATGTAGTTCATAAAATAAGTTGTAAAGCCAACATATCTCAAAAACGACATCACCGCATTAACAATATTGTGATACTCTTCCTCAACATTGGACATAAAGATCATGGCATGTCGTTTAGAGGACCATGATAGGAGGTGTTGATCAAGAAACATATATTAGTTGGAGGTAGAACGTTTCATGGTGCGACGACCACCCTAATCAATATATGAATAAGCAACCAACCCCAAGAAGGTGAAACATAAAGCTGAAGACCGTGATCTAATGTACCATAAATATATTGTATGATACGTTTGAGAGCGTAAAATATGGTTTTCATGGATCATATATATATATATATATATATATATATATATATATATATATATATATGCGCATGTTATACACTATATGTAAGAACCTGAAATTTAGAGAAAGAAGACTTTTAGTCAAACATTTACCAAAAGGGCAAAATGTTCAGTTATGAGAAAAATATGAGAATATGAAGTTATGACTTCATGAAAATGGCCAAGATACTTTAAGTTACTTATAAGAGGTTAAATGAGTAAGTTTAAGAGAAATAATGCATAATAAGATACATTTTGGCTAAGAGGATAAAACTAGTATTTTATGCTTTTAGACAACTACGTGACTTAACAGATTAAGACTCGTATTAAGTCAATGAGATATGACTTAACAGAGCTTCAGATTATATTCCCACCTTCATGCAGATATAAATATCATAGAAAATAGTTAATAAATAAAGAATTTATGTGCGTTAGAAGTTGGGAGAAAAGTTGTCCCCAAAGCTGGAATGGAATCAACAATGTGCTTTGCTGATCTCCAAGTACCACGAAGCGGTACATAGATCGTCATGACCTGGTGGCGCAAAGTATATTGTCATTGACCACGATTCAACTGGCTACCACAATGTGTTAAAGGGATCATCGCGGCGTAGTATCGTATGAGAGTTCACAATTTCAAATTCTTGTTACTACTAAATGTGTTAGAGTTCAACCTTACATGCAATATCCATTTTGTGATGTCGAGGCTTCAAAGTCACAGAGACTTTTCCAATGATATTACAAAATGTTCCATTGGATCTTTTGTTACTTAAAAACAATTCCATGGCAACGAAGTCTTAAATTCAAGTTGCACACCTTGAACACCTTCCTTGCATTAAAGTTTCAAACTCACATGCAGATTTTAATAAATAACTCCCATTATGGAAACATTTTCATATTCCTATATGACCATCAATATTGATCAAGAATCATCCCAATCTAAAACATGTCACTATGGTTCTTCCAACCAATACTATACTTCCAACTGACCACAAACAACCAATCCTTTGGTATAACCTCAGAATGTTCTTAACAGTTGTTCCAAAACTTTAGTTGCATCTAGTTCTTGTCCTTTTCCCTATCAATGCTCCAAGCATTTAGAAAAATCAGAACAATGGAATATTATGGCATATGTAATCAATCCTATATCTGAAGCATATGTGACTTGATTCATAATGTCTTACATAGAGACCTGATATCTATTCAGTCTCTATAACTATAATATTTCCATATATCGAATTTCATATGTTGAACTAATTCAACACGATATTCATATATGTCAAGGACTAAGTTCTTTTAAACCCTTCAATCTAAAATTTTAGATCTGAAACAAAGTATGAGTGCCCTCTCTCTTAAATCCTTTTATAGCAAAACAATTACCAAAATTTGCAATTTGCAAATTTGAAATCTTTGTATCCTACAATTAGTATTGCCAACTTACAACACTTAACATAAAAATTATGCTCCCACTAACTTTGACATGTACCTAGAAATTAACTGGACTTCTAAAAATCAATACTTTTGACTTCCTTACTAAAATGCAGATTTCTAATACGTGATGCTTCGATAAGTCTTCATCTAGACTCCTCATGTAACATCTCAGGTTTTCAGGTATTTTCAAATCCTTCCTTTGGTAATTAAATATGTCATTTTGGTCCTTGAAATTGGTTGGAATTAGTCCTAAGAAGCCCTAGTGGCAAATTGGTAATTCTTGGGAGCTGGAGTTGTACGTTGGGCGTACATGTGGGTACACTAAGCGTACTAGGGTGCGCCCTAGTAAACATGGCATACACATATGTATGCTAAGCGTACGTGTGTCCGGATGAAAACCCTAACTTTTAGGGTTTGTGGAGTATTTAAACATCATTATGGATCCCTTACCCCCATCTTTTCATCCTTCAAGTTTTGGAATCATTTTTGGAAAACCCTATCTTCTCTAGTGTGTGTGTGTGTGTATGAGAGAGAGAGAGAGAGCTAAAAGTGTGTTTCTTGTGTGGTTGAAGAAGAAGAAGTTGCATCAAGGTGATTGGAGAGTGAAGCAAGCTTGTATATCTTGGATTATCACTTCATAAATAAGCTCCAGAAGGTAAAAAGCTTCTACCTTTATGCGTGGATTGTTTAGATCTTCTTTTGGTAGCTTTTTGTTATTCATCTTGTCCCAAAAGTCCCAATATTATGCATGTTTTATTTTGGACGTGTTGGGTTGTCCTTTCAGACCCTAAGATGGGTCCTAAGGCATAAAAATGAGGTCGTTTGAGCTAGTTTGGTCCCTTTGTTCTTTGTAGGAGGTCTTAATGGATTAATACCATGTAGTAAGCCCTTTTTAGACGACCAAAGTCTTAAAGTTTGATACTTTATGGTTCTAGAGTACTTTTGAGTCATGGATTTGAAGTTTGAGCTTAGGTGCTTAATCCATTAAGCACTTATATTGATTTTAAGACTTGCGAGGTTACGCCCCGCGTAAGTTGATGTACGCCCTGCGTATTGAGTCAACCACCCCGATGGTGGTCAATATGAGGTGGAGTACGCCCAACATACCGAAGGGTTATGCCTCGCATACGCTTCGTGTTTGGAATTCGGACTTTGGGCTTCAGGTTTTGGGCTACCTTCTAGGATTGAGTGCTTGGACCCTCTTTGGACTTCTGGGTATGAGTGTTTTGGGCTGATTTGAGAGTTGGACCTTAGGATAAGGCCCAATAAGGAGTTGGGCCCAATTTGGAAAATTGGGCCAAGTGTGTGCCTTGAAGTAATCTGGGCCTTTTGAGTCAAGATTCGGACTTGGGCCTTGGCCTAATTGTGGAAAGGGTAAAATATACATTTACCCTAATTATGGGTCCTTGGTCAAGTATGGTATTCCAATTTTTAATTTGATGTCTATTTTCTGTGATAGTTTGGGATTTTCCGTGAGTCAGCAGTCGGAGGTCTTAGCACAATTTGACATTATGAGATGAGTCTTCCTTACTATACTTTCGGGTCGAAGGTACCAAGGTCGGCCCATTATTTTAACAACATGATATTATTGATATGCTGAGTATGATATAGATATGCATGCTAGTTTTGATATAGTAGTCTGGTAGATCTGTAGGACTGCCTGTGATATTGTCCGTTTATATGTATATGATATCATCTGTTATATGTTGACATACTTTATGGGTTGGTTTGAGGTTGTACTGCTCCGTGCTATAGCCAACAAACCTTGGAGTATGCCAGATACGAGCTAAGGGCCACAGGGGCATGTCAGTCTCATAATGAGGACTCATGAGCATTCCAGATACGAGCTAAAGGCCGGGAAGGGCATGCCAGACTCGTACTGAGGGCTTAGCGGTATTCATTCCAAGGACTGATCAGGCCGGGAGCAAGCTAGACACAAGTTGTGGGCCGAGGGTAAGCCAGACTTATGTTGTGGGCTTAAGGGTAATCCAGTCTGTTAAGTTGTGGACCCATTACATGTTGTTATTACATTTATGCTATTAGTTATGTATCGGTATTTTAAGGGAACTCACTAAGCTTTGGGCTTATAGTTTTGGATTGTGTTTCAGGTACCTCAGAGGATCGCGGCAAGGCGAGGGCGTGATCGTGCACCTCTTCATGTTTTTGTTTTACGATTTTAGGATTTCTCTAATGTGAAACTTATTTTGAAAACAATTTGTAAACAATGTTGGTTTTGGGTTGTTTAAAAAGTTTAAAATTTCCAAGAATTTTATGAATGTTACACCTCAAGCTTATACACCTTCATTAGATAGCATATATGTGTGTGTGTGTGTTTAAACCCTTTCAGAACTTATAGCTATAAGTCTTGAACGTTCAAACAATTCCTTGCCATTTCTCACAATTCGAACTATGAAAAGGGATGTCGTAATCATATTGCGAATTTGAGAATGCAATTATCACACCCACTAATCATAATGATATTTACTAGATCTTTAAAATCTACTAGCGAAAGTGTTTACTCATAATCATTTTCTTGAATTAGAGCAAAACCTTTTTGCCACCTAGATTTTATGGTGTATGTGTTCCCATCCACGTGAATCTATCATTTCCCACCTACAATCATAAGGCAAGGTTTATGACAAATTCAAATTCTAATTCTAATTTAGCTTTCATGGACTGAACTTTACTTGATCTTATTTCCTTTCCTTCTGGCAGCACAAGGTCCTATTAGTGCTTCCATGTTGTTTAAGCAACTCAATTCTATTGACTAACGTACTATTACTGACCCACGTGCTCTGCCTTTTGTAGTCAAATGAGAACCATAGAACTCATATGCATTGCCAGCCCAACTGGAAGGTTCACAGAAACAAGAATGTGTCAACTTCACATGATATGCTATCAACCTCAGGTCGTGTGCTAGTGATATCTAAAAGTTTTATTCTTGATTTACTCCTGAAACTCTTCAAGATCATTAAGACTCCCACTAACTTCTTGACATATAAGTTTCTCTCTTAAGGAATATTCGTTGACGAGCAAAACAAATATTCAAAAGTTAGTGTGGATTCCCGACAAGAAAACACTTCATTTAATTGGTCTTAGTTTATCCTTTATTTTAATCAAAAATCATAACTTCCAATTCCAATGTGCTAGAGTAAGAAAACATTATTACTCCACATTTCATGAGGTGTTATAAACCTACTTAGTAAGCTTCAAGATACGATTAATTATTTAGAGTATGACTCTCAAACTTAATTGGAAATGAAGTATGACTCATCTCTCGATTTAACCATTTCGACAATATCTGATTCCTCTTCTTAGTCATACAATTGCACAAATATGTTCTTTGAGGATCAATTAATATATAGTTCCACAATCATTAAGATGATCATAAAATATGATACTAAAATACTCTCCTTTCCTTTCAAATTGGAGAAACTTTTATCTGTCTGCTTGATTGATTCTTTTTATTCATTCTGCTACCATTTGAAACTTTTCAAAATATCGGAATTGTGCTTAATCTTATAAACACAACCATATTTACTGAAAGCATTAGTAAATCATGACGAATAAATTTATCATCCTTTGTGGTGGATCTTAATAGTCCACGTCAATATGTACTAGATCGATTAGTCCTTCACTTCGACTCACATAAGCATGTGATCAATGAACGAGTCATAATCTTCCAATGATCAAGATTCTCACATCACACAATTCAAATTGTATGAGTCCAAGTTTCAATCCAATTGAAACTTGGGTGATGAGAATTTCTTATCACTTGGTTAATTATGACTTCACCACAAATGAAACAACTAGAATCAAATCCAATTAATATTGCTAACAATAGAAATGTAACCAGCACTTTCATAAATGCCATTGTAAGGGAAAATATAAGGTAAACGAACTAGATAAAAAAAATCACTTTTATTAATAATAAACGAAAAATTGGAACCTGTACTTACAATGAAAAATGAAAAACAATGTTTCTAGACATTTCCCAAGCAATCTATCATAACTCCTCGGTAGCTCCAAAAATCTGATCATCGAACCATACGACAAAAATTCATCTCTCACGATTAGATTCAACTTACTCTTCTTAAGTTTCTGTCTTTCTCTTAGATCCTACAAAAAACATCAAAATATGATTATCACATCATGTATTAAGAATCTACGAATTAGAACTTTATAAACTAATGGAGTTAGATAATGGATGTACTTGAAGTAGAGTCATATGACTTGAATTTACCATTTCTGAGATCTTTCAGGTAGTTAGGGAAACCTCACAACCAATGCCCTTCCAATTGGCAATAGAAACATATGGAACTTTTTGGATTAGTGCATGGAACTATCTCAGAACTAGCCTTTCTCTTTATCATATGGTCAAATGGTTTGGCCTTGGCCGAACCCATTCCATTGGGAAGAGAAACCTTTTCTGGACTACCATTGTTGCTATTGTCAATGTCCATGGAAATTTGGGAGACAGATCCTTCAAAAACTTTTGCTTGACTTATGCTCTTAAGCATTTCTGCTTCAGCAACAATTAACATATGTGTCAGATCAATTAGGGTCACGTCATGATCCCTCATATAGTAGTATTTAATGAACTAATTATTTGAATCAGGAAGCGAAAGTAGAACCAAGTCAATGGCTAGATCCCTTGGGAAAACGACACCCAACATACCCAATCTATCAATGTACGATTTCAATTTCAAAACATACGCATACATAGGCTTTCCATATTGATGTTTACATACCAACAGGGCTTGAGTGACTTTGTATTTTTCAGCTTGAAGAAAACATGACTTATGGAGATTCATTGGAGGTGGAAGAGGAAAATTTGAATAAGCATGACCTCTATTTCCACCATTGCTCGAAGAAGGGAACATTCTTTCACCTTGATCAGAATGTGGAAGATCGTCTTTAGAAGGAAGAAAACCATTTCCCAAAAATCGAGGAAGACCATTATTGTCTGAACATGACATCTATAATAGGAGAAAAAGAGAATTCAAGTTAGTTGATTTTAATCCTTAATTATTAACACATCAATTTATTATGGCTGGGATCCATATTTTCAATTAGAACTTTGAGAGGGATGTCGTAATCAAAGTCAAATCTATTTTAGGTAGGTAAAACTTTTACCAATTTCAATATCATGGAACTCCTAGATCCTTCGAGATTCATTGAATTATTCAATGGTATGTTTAATCTCGATTATGCTCTCACTTTTGTGACTGGGATGTCGAGGATCACAAAGGAGATGTGAATAACCATGCAAATTAGCTTGGTACTCTCAATGTCATTTATCATCTACTTTTAATGTGTCGGTCAACCACACGCGCTCCATTAATCAATGATAATTTTCGAGATACCCATTACCATCTTTTATTAGTCCCACATTAGTGTGTCAGTTAGCCACACGCGCTCCACTAACGACTTATAAAGTGTAATGTGCAAATTCATGGATTAGCATACAAATTCACATTTTCCTAAAGTAACTAAGAGTGAGATTTAAAATAGTTTAGTTACTTCATATCATTATACTTTTAATGAGATTAACGACCCCCACCAATCAAGGGAGTAGTGGGTAAGAGTGGATACCCAATGACAATCATTTTATAGGCCGCTTCCTTAAACTCCCTTTATAGATCCGCTTCGTAAATGAGGCGTACTAGCGGTTCGACTGAATTTTCTTATACATATAATATATATTAAACTTTTAATTATATATATATATATATATAGTATAAGGTGAATTTTAAAACATTTAAAAACTGCAACGTTTAATCTTTTAATAAATTAAAATTTTAATTTAATTAAAATTCAAACCATTTTATGGATTTATTAATTGTCCTTTTATTAATTACTTAATTAAATTAATCACAAGATCCATAAGGATGTATTTTAAACTTTTCAAATTACCAATTATTATTTGACATTAATTATTTAATTCAATTAATATCTTGATTTATCTATACACTTAAAATAATCATATTAACAAAAAAAATTAATTAAGTCAAATATTTATCTCCTAACTTTTAGGCTTTTAATTTATCATATAGATACACCAAAATTGGATTTGGATGATAAGTATAGCAAGTAATTATCATATAAAAGCAGATTAGGCAGTTAAGGCACAAAATTTCGGATCTGACAGCACAACACGCCGTGTTTCATGAGCACCACGTCGTTTTGGGTGCTAACACGTCGTGTTCAAAGAACACCACGACGTGTTTAATGAACAGAATGACGATTATGTTCACTTCTCCTTGTTCAAGTTAACCATTATATCAATTCAATAGAAAACTGAACCTACGCTCTGATACCGCTGATGGGTTTTGTGACATCCCCAAATTCACGGTCATTTTAAAAAATTTATTTATGCTTATTTAAAAATCAAAGTGTCCATTTTAAAGAATAATGTCACCTCATATAAGCAAATTTACCCCACCCCGTCGATCCTCACAGTGACACGATCCATACTCTCAGATCTAAAATTAACAAATTTACCTAATCCATACTCCCGGATCAGGTATGTTTAATCTATGCTCTCGGGTAAATGATAAATGACTATGCCCACTCCATACTCTCAATTGACTATGTCTAATCCATGCTCTCATATTAATGACAAATTATTATGCCCTCTGCATAACCTCGGACTGAGACGAATGACTGTGTCTAATCCATGCTCTCGGATTAATGACAAATTTTAAAGTTTTTCCCTCCGTGTATATCTCAATCGTACTCGTAAGAAGATACTACCCAATATTCCTTTTAATTAATTTAGGTTTACTCTGTATCCTAAATCATCATATATCGTCAAATATGCTCTTAACACGAATTTCATGCAATATCAAATATTTCACACATAAAAATATGTTTACACTTTAATTAATACTTGTATTAAAATCATGTTCATGAAAGGGACTATTCACTCACTTGTTAAAGTGATGACTTGAAATTCGGACAAAGGTTCGCTTCTAACAATCGTCTTTTCCTTAAACAAAACCTAGCTTTATTATTGCTAAGTTTTAGTCTAATATTTATTGCGACTAATTAACTCAAGGTATACGAGCGATATTGTTTTATAAGTGTTAAACAATACTTTTCAACTACTATGTACAGACAGAGGCCCAACATGAACACCAGAGAGAGGACCATTTTGGCATTTAAGCTGTTTTGAAATCCAACAACCTTATGCGGCCCTTCAAACCAGATTCTCTGTACTGCGAATAGCTAAAAGGTAATATAATAACACTTCGTATAATTTATATTTTATTATACTTAGCTCATATATTGCTTATAGGTTCATAATAACGATAATGAACTTAAACATAAGTTATACTTAAATTAGGGTAAGCATAACTCACTTACAAGAGGGTTTAGCGAAGAATCGGGCTCCTGCCCCAGTTTGGAGTCATCACTTTAACAAGTGAGTACATAGTTACTTTCATCTTACACCTAGATATGAAGTATTTAGTATAAATTATGTGCTATGTGTGCATATTATTTGTGTTCTTAATATCTATGCTGGATGAACAAAATATACATGTTTTATTTGATTTAAAATGTACATGTATTTTATACCTATAATTATGATGGGTAAATGGGTAAATGATATAGATAATGAAATAAATGATGAAAGGCCTCGATGTTTAAGTTGACTTAGTTATCTAGCGGAGTATAGATGACAACCACTGACTATTATATATAGTCTAGTGGAACGTTGGCAGGCTCGGAACCTGTAGGTGTTTGTGAACGATGTGTTCATCGGTGTACTCCATCCCCCTCATGGTTGCCTTACTGACATATATTGCTGACGAATCCCCAAAGCAGTATTGTCTTCCCGATGATGATCCTTAGGCTAGGTTCCTTAATTTAGATGCTTCAGGAACATGAAGTGAGGATAACGGGAACATGTAATCAGGTTGATTGATTTAATGAAAATTAATAAACTTAATTATTGTGGGTTGAAAACCTTAGTGGTCACCAGACTCCCAAGTCTGACCCACTCAGTTTCTTGTATTACATGTAGTGGCAATAGAACATATGAGTGATGATCTGATGAGAGATCAATGGATTATAGGCCATTAGGACAATAGATGTTGTAAGGCATGTACTATTTCTGTTTATGCTTATGTACTGTATTGACAATGACATCCCAACATTTTTAATATAATGAAAAAACACATTCAGAAATGCTTTGATAAATTACTTATCATATTTTCGGGAACAAATTCCGCAACATATTTCTTCAAAAGGATCATTCACTCTTTCTCTATAAACACGATGGCATCTTCAATGTTATTCTCATTTATGTTGACGATGTGATTATGGTGGGTAATAATGCCAACAAAATTCACTATTTCTCTATAAAATATGATCATTCACTCTTTCTCTATAAATACGATGACATCTTCATTGTTATTCTCATTTATGTTGACGATGTGATTATTGTGGGTAATAATGCCAACAAAATTCAAGAAATGAAGACGTGTCTACATGCTAAGTTTAGCATCATCTTGGAGTTCTAAAGTATTTTATTGGAATTTAGGTGGTAAATACTTCCGATGGTTTGGTTCTCAATCATAGAAATTTCACTATTGACATTTTTAAGGACAATGGTATGATGGGAGCTCGTTCTAGTTCGTTTCCAATTAAAAAAATCTTTAAATTGATCAAGATGAAAGCCAACCAAACGTTGATGTGAATCAATATCAACGAATGATTGGTAGACTTCTTTATTTGCAAGCCACTAGACCAGACATAGCCTACTCGATTAATGTTCTTAGCCAATTCATTGCTAATATTAGACAACATCATCTTGACGCTCTTATGTGGGTTCTTCGTTTTCTCAAGGCTACCCTGGTCAAGGAATTCTCTTACCACGTTCAAGTGGTAATAACCTTTTGGATTACTCTGGCTCAGATTGGCTTGGATATCCCATGACAAGGCATTCTCAGACACATTATCTTCTTCTTTTGGGAGGAGCTCCGATCTCATGGAAAACTAAAAAGCAATTTGTTGTCTCTCGATCTTTTGTTGAAGTTGAATATCGCGTCATGGCCACTACTATAAGTGAAATCATTTGGATGCGTTGGTTATTGAAGGAGTTAGGTGTTGAACAACATGTTTCTACAACTCTTTTTTGTGACAATCAAGTTTCCCGTCACATTGCTAATAACCCTATTTTCCATGAGCGCACCAAACATGTGAAGGTAGATTGTTATTTTGTCCGACAGAGAGTTGAATCAAAGAAAGTCCAGCCTATACACGTTGATACCATGTTACAGCTTGTTGATTTGTTCATGAAAGGTTTAGGTGCTCAACATATGCGTTTTCTTCTAGACAAGTTGGGCATTTGTGACATTCATGCTCCACTTGAGGGGGAGTATTAAATTTGATTTGAATATTTTGTTTGTTATTATCTCCTATTTCCTGGCTAGTCATATTTTTTTTTCCTTTTATAGTAATATATTTATAAGGATTATTGAGATCTTTGAAGAATCAATGAGAACGTATCAAATTTATGACATTGTCACAATTAAAATTGGATAACCTATAACTTAGCAGTTGACACTCTACTTGCAATATTGACACCTTTTAGTTCAATATACGACAATATATACTATAGTAAATACGAATCAGCAATCCAACGTGCACGAACGAGATTGTTGATGCAATCAAGATTATATGTTGCAAGTGACGTCCATCATAGTGGGGTTGATGCATCAGGTTTTATATCCATGTGGAGTGTGAGGTTGAAAGTTCGATTCCTTTAAACTACCTCTTGTAGTGCCAAATGTGGAGATTTTTCTCTGGAAATCCCTATGAATGCTAGGTTTGTCCTATAAAGAAGCTCAAACCTGAGGTGCTCGTTGAAGTATTGCGAGTAGACTTTCAGTTAATTTGTTTGTCTGTTACCAAAAAAATCAAGATTATATGTTGATGTATTATCGTAAGTCATAAAATATAATTCAGATGTACTAAAGCAGCCCCTTGCATTTAAATACAAATACCAAAATCCCCCCTTTACACATTTTCTATGCCAAACAACCATGGTTTTCGATTATTTTTTATTCTAAACTCCAAACCAGTTCGAAAGCAAATATTCAATAACCAGTTCCATACCCGATTTAACCGGTATCGTAACGGAACTTGTTCCCTTATATCTTGGTTCGGTCTTCAGTTCTAGGAAAAGTTCAGTTTCGGTTTTATGTTATTCTGGTTCTTGAAACAAACACACCCCTAGCTGTAGTAACAACCATAGATGGGGGAGAGGTGGAGAGGTTTTGGTGGTGGGTGTTTGTAGGTGATGATTAGAGATAGGAATGGATGGTCTAGGGTGTTGAAGAAATCATAGGAATGACGTTACAACAATATTTTACAATAATTAATAAACGCCAACACAAACTTCATAACGATCTTAATTGATATAATAACAAGTTTTTTATTCAACTTTATCAACCGACAAAAGTTATAACTCCAATAAAGGGAGTTATGTTACTTTTGTACCACTCCATTAAAGGTTGATGGTTCAAAACAAATGCAAATGTATCGGCCCCCTATGTATGTCCTGTTACTCTCCACGTGGTATGTGCCATTGGCATTAAATATACCGATTTCAACCAATTTATTATCGTGGGTAATATGAATGCGCGCCCATGAAGTCTTCGAATTTATGTAACATAGTTGACTCATTTTATCATCTGTAAAAGTTATACAATTGATATTGCGCTTAAAGAAATATTGGACTCCCACTAATTAAATTCAAAACATAAAATTCCAAAAGTAACTACCAACAAAAAGTCGAAAATCTTCCCACAATCATGTTTGGACAAGAGTAGTAATGAGATGGATGACACCAGAAAAGGTCATTTGGAACAACAATAGCTTTGCTTTGTGTTAGCATCTTTAACTAGGCTTACACGATTGAGAGACACTTCAGATTTGTAGGAATCGGAGTTAAGGACCTTTCTTCTAACATTATCATAAATGGCACGAATCACGATCTCAAAAGCTGTTGTAACATTAGTGGAATCAAGTGCGGATGTCTCTATGAAGAAAAGCCCTTCCTCTTCTGCAAGATTTTTGCCTTCTTCAATGCTCACGTCCCTGATATTCTCCAAATCGCTTTTGTTCCCTACCAGCATCGTTGCCATTGATGTATCACAGTGAGCTGCAAACGTTAAATGTAATCTAATCAAACCCAAATTCATAACATTCAAACAAAGTTTAATTGGTTTCTCTAGATCCAAAACGTAAGCTCGATGTGAAATTGCAACATCTTCCGATTCAAAGGACTTGTTACGAAATACGAAATCAATTTCTTTTCAATTTCTTATCGTGAATAGCAAGTCAAATTGTTTTCAACGAATGGAAGGAGTAACATAATATCTTCGAGATCTAATCCTTTTGCAACCAAATGACAAATCCAGTAATAATCCAATAAAAACGATAGAATGAGAGAAAATTGAACAAGGAGTGAATTGAAATCGAAAAAGAAAAAAGGGGGAAAACTTACTGTTGAGTTCACCGAGCCAGCGCTTAATACTTTCAAAGGTAGTACGGCGACTAATGTCATAAACAATGAGTGCACCGACGGCGCCGCGGTAATAGGCGGAGGTGACGGCACGGAAGCGCTCTTGACCGGCGGTGTCCCATACTTGAGCTTTAACCTCCTTGCCATCGATATCTACGACCTGAGTTTGAAACTCGACACCAATGGTGGCCTTTGAGTGCAAATCAAACTCATCTCTAGCGAAACGCGACAGCAGGTTTGATTTTCCGACAGCGGAATCACCAATCACGACTATCTTGAAAAGGTACTCCTCTCCGCCTTCTCCTTCCTCCATTTCTAGAAAGAGAAAGTTGTGATAATGGTGTCCTCGAGACGTGAGACTTTTTAAAGGAATACAAATCCTACTCGTTGAAAAATTAGAATCAAATGATTAATTATAGAATGAGATGATATTTTGATTAGAAAATCATATAAAAACTCTTAAGTTTTTATATTATCTTATTGGTTTTTATTTTTTATTTGGTTTTCTGTGTATATTTTTTATTATTTTCCGTTTTTTCAAAAATTTTTGTTAAAAATCAAACTCATATAAAAAAGTTTACGAAAAGTTTACCGTTTCTTTTTAATTTTTTTCCTCTCAATTTTACATTATAGTTTTGATGCAAATTACTCTTTAAGGATGTTTTATATGTGTATTTTAGAACTCATGATATTTAATAATTGATGAGTAGATAATAACTGTAACATATTTAGATATGAATTTATATTTTAAGTTTAATAGTTTGATTATTTGACAAATAAATACTCAAATAATCATCCTAAAAACGAATTATGAGCACTTTGGTGATCATGCCACCATCTGTCACACCCTTCTTTATTCACCGTCTCAACATCATATAAAGGAGGATCAGTAGCATTGTCAGCATGAAAAAAGAGTGAAGAAGGTGAAATCGAAAAGGAGGGATGAAGTTGCGTTGTTAATTATGACTATGCTCACCCGCTCCTTGCCATGTCACCATGTCGTGAAGGAGGGGTAGTGTTCTCTCCCGAGAAGAGCTTTACATCAACATTATGTTGCTGACATCATACTCATACCCAACACTCTTAATGATAGTTTAAATATGATCACAGTTAGGGATGAGCGCGGTGCGGTTCAGTGCGGTTATTGGCTAAAATCTCACCAGTAACCGCAAATGCGGTTAATCCATTTTCAAAACCGCTCCGGTGCGGTTAAGCGGTTATTTTTGCAGTCAGTTTTTTTTTTTTTTTTTTGGGCTTCAGTTATTAACCGCATGGATTTGGTGCGATTATTTTGTGTGGTTTTTAACCGCAATTTAAAATTCAAACGGTTTTAATAGAACATATTATTTGTAATAATAAAAAACAATAATGTATAAGACAATTAACTTAAATCACAAACAACTAATATCTTAAAAACATCAAATCACTAGTAATTAACAATAAGCATCCTAAAATTGTCAAATTTCACAATTTTCCAAAGTTAAACATAACAAAAAATCAACACTTTTGTCTTCTAAAATTTTATTATTTTTTCATCCATGAAACTTATCTTATTTTTAATATTTAATATATTAATAATTAATAATAAAATTTGTATATAATATATGCAGTGCGGTACGGGTTTTTTTTTTTTTTTTTGCGGTTAAATAACCGCACCGCACCGCAAATTTGCGGTTTTTGAAAAACCGAAAACCTCACAATCGGTTTTTATTGCGGTTGTGGTTTATGCGGTTTTTGCGATTAATTTTAGTTCCAGTGTGGTTTTTGCTCACCGCTAACAGTTAAGATGTTAAAGTTTTGATTTGACTCAAAATTAATTAGAATGTAATGATTAATAATAAATAAACAAGACAAATCTTTAAAAGATGGTATTTAACTGTTTATTTTAAATAATCTAGAGCATAATTTTAAATATATTTATATTTATTGTAGAATATTTAAAAAACTTATTATATATTTGGAGAGGGAGTGGAGGGGCGTTTAGCAGAGAATAAATGCGTGATTTACGGAATCTTAACACGCTACACCAATTTTGGTCTCTGCCTAATAATATTCTTTCTTTCGATTATTTATTATATTTTGCAAGGATGATACTTTGCATCTATTTTTCAATTAGCTTGTGCACCAACATATGTTCTGACACCACTTATTAGCTTATGATTATGATTATATGGTATATATTTTTACCATATATAGATAAAATTAACTAGTTGTGGATTTGACTAGGTTTACCTCAATCATTCATAACAAATAATAACATTAATACCAAACTTTATTTCATTATACAACTGTATACAAGTATATGTTATAAACATGAAGATTCAAGATTTGTATGACAGAATTTAAGGTTCATGGTTTTATTAGTTATGGAGTTTTCCATGTTGTCTGGGGAACGGGATCACATCTCGGACATCATTAAGACCCGTAGCAAAAAGAACCATAACATCAAATGTAACACTAAACCCTGAATGCTTCACTGTTCCTTGCTTTCGAAGATCCAAATACCATTCGTATTGATCTTTCCTCAACCCTAGTTCCTTGATCCTACAACATATCATAGCATCATACTTTAACGTATTGTACTTTGAAAATAAAATCTCATTAAGGTATCATACTTTGAAAAATCTACACAATTATAGCAACATAATATTGCTATAATTGGGTAGATATTTCTAAGCAAAACAATGAAATTCTATTGCTATTTTTTTTTTTTTTGCACGAGTTTTACTATGAGTCGAGTTACCTTTTCGTTAAGTGGTTTAGGCGTTCCTCCTTCTGGCTTCCCCTTATCAGAGCTCCAACCTGAAAAATAAGATCAAACATGAGTCAAATCGACAAACTTTCTAGGGGTATTTTCGTCTTTCGATGATGAGTATGCATGCCAAACACAAAAATAGGCCCTATAGAAATGTGAAAATGTACCTTTGGTACAATCACATCAAAGGATGCAACAGTCTTTCCATCATCATTTAATCGCACATTGAAAGGCTTTAGTTCTTTAGGGTGATCATGGATAATAACCGGCTTCTTATAAAACTCATCAACCAAATAACTGTGTCAACAAAATGCAAGAAGCTTTATAATAATTACACAAAAAAAAAAATACAAAACGAGAAAATAATATTTTCTTGAAACGCAAACCTTTCGTGTTCTTCGGTTAGAGCCACACCCCATTGGATTTTGGTCTCAAAAGTCTTGTCAGTAACCTAATGAAAACAATCGATCAATCATAATAAAGAGTGAGATTTTACTTCTTTTTAACATTAAAAGTAATTAAAAGTATCATAATAGTAAAAATAACAGTATAAAAAGACCTTATTTAAAACTTCTACTGCTGTATCATAAGTGATTTTTTCAAATGACGCTGATGTCATTGATTGAAGGCGATCAATAAGGGTTTTATCAACTCGTTTTGAAAGAAAGTAAAGATTCTCATAACAATTTTCCGAAACCGAATGTGACACAAACTTTAAAAAATCTTCAGCACAATTCATCACATCCTGAAAAAACAACACAAAGTCATTAAAATTATAGATCGAACATTAAAAAAAAAAAGGCAAAAATCTTAACCTCAAGTTCTGCAAATGCTATCTCAGTTTCAATCATCCATCTTTCGGGTAAATATTTCTTCGATTCTGATTTATCCACATGAAATCTTGGCCCCAATGCATACACATTTCCTAAAGCAGATGCACAGCTCTCGAGATGAAGACTTCCCGAAGTTGTAAGAAAAGCCCGGTTTGTAAAAAACTCGTCGTATGTTTTGAAATTTTCGGTTTTTTTATGAGATTCTGATTTTGATTTTGACTTTGACTTTGACCTCGCTTCTAACTCTGCAGCCAATGCGTTTGTTTTGTGAAGATCGTGAACAGCTGCATCGAGTGCTTCTTTATTGCTATCGGTTCTTTTAAGCTCTTCAATTTTCTTGCTTTTTTCAATAATCGAAAGCTTTACAGTTTCAAGACTAATATCCGCTGTATCATCCATTGAAACAGGTTCTTCCCGTTTCACTTCTTTACCAGAAACAGTAAAAATTTGGAATTTTTTTGAATGTCCTTCAGTGTCTGTAGCAGTTAAAATCGGCACCTCCACATGAACGAAGCCTTGGTTTTGAAAGAATGTATGGCTTGCATGATTTAGAGCGTTACGTACCCTCATAACAGATGCCACCTATGAAACAAGAAATTGATTATTTTATGTTTTAATTTGGAAATTGGGAGCAAAATGGAGGGAAAGATGAGTTTTTTTTGGTTTCTTACAGTGGTTGTTCTTGGTCTAAAGTGAGCGCAATCTCTCAATCTAGCTAAAGGTAAGCTTTTCTTGGATAAAGGATAGTTGTCTTGATCAACTATTCCGATATGCAGCAATTTTTCAGCTTTGAGCTCGATGGTGTGTTTTCCTTGTAATGAAGGCTTCTGTAAAACGCCTTCTGCTAGAATACAAGTTCCGGTGGGCATGAGGAGGGTTGAAGGAGCTATGGAAGAATCAACCATGATCTGGAGTAAAGAATAAGTTTGATTAAAAGAAGATGAAAAAGGTAGGTGTGTTTTTAATTAATTACTTTTATACTGTTTTAGTTTTACCTGAAGGCTGATGACGGAAGAACCATCGCTAATCTGTAGAAATGAAATGGAAGGAGGTGGTTGTTTTGGGAAGATTGATTCGAGTTTCTCCTTGGTATGACCGGTGTTTCCGCCGAAGACTTTTATGATGGTTCGAAGGAAAGGAATTCGCGATTGAAAAACTTCAACACATTTCACGTCTTTACCTCCGGTATGCTCCTTGGTGTGATCACCACCCACTGCCGCCGGTGGTTGTGTGGTAGGAGGAGGAGGGTCTTTCCTCATTTCTCGTGAAGATTTAACCCATCCTCCAACCACGACTCTCTGATCAAGCAACCCCAAACCACCGTCTGTACGATCTAGTATGGTTTTTAACAGCACCCTTTTGGAGTACTTTGAAAGAGCCACTGGCATCGGGGATGGCATTTCATCAAGCGGTTGGTGATCAGATGACATTTTCAAGAGATTGATCTCAAGGGAGGTGAAATTACGAAAGGGTTTTGATGGGGTTTTGTGAAATCGAACTGAAGACGAGAGAGAAAGATGGAGTTGTGGTTGTATTGAGGGAATTGAGGGTGGGTTTTATGAACCGATGTAATAATGAAGGTTGATGCTTTTCTTTGGCACAAAATTGGGGAGAATGGGAAAGGAAGGAAGATGAAAGAATAGGGTTATGGGGAAGCTTAACGATGAAGAAAAATGATGGTCTTTGTCTTTGAAACTTGCCAATCGCCATTTTTAAGTGAAAGAAAGAAGAGAAACCGAGGTGTAGAGAGAAGGGTTTGGAATTCTTCAGAGGTAGGCTTCTAATCAGTTTTCGCGGGAACACTCTTGAGTCTTGAGAGTTGAGACTTGAGACCATGAATGATTCTATCTCTACAAAATGGACGGGTGGGGACAGTTGACGACAGGTAAAATGAATTTTGATTAAGAGTATCCTCTTATTTTTTATTTCCTTACTCATTAAATTTTTTAGTCAAAAGACAAATATTAAAAGGGATAAATACAAATCTAGCCAAAATTCTTAAAAACTTATAAAAAAAATAGCCAAATAAAACCATTTAGACAAAAATAAACCACAAAAGAATAGTCATCATACTGTTCGACTACTATTTTGCACGGTTATTCTTTTCCTACAATAGACTACTGTTTCATGTTTTGTATAATTTTTTTTAAGATACAAAACTGTAGGTTTTTTAAAACCTACGGTTTCCTCTCGTTAACATACGGTTTACCAAACCGTAGCCTACTGTTTTTGGAGAAAAAAAATACATTTTTTTTTAATCTACAATTTTGTCAAAAAAACTACTGTTTTAAATTTATTTTTTTTATTTTTTTGTGATATAGACTATAAAAAAGATTGTTTATAATATGTAGAAATTGTTAAAATAATTCCCATTATAACTTCTCGAGGTATGATTCTATATTTTAATTTGGGTACCAGCAGGTTAAACCACTCAACTTCTCAAACCATCCCCACTTCATGATCATCGCAACTTGTTGTACCTGTCTATCTTGCTAGTGTAAATCAAAGGCATAAATAGGTGTGGAGATAGAGAAAAGCGGAGAGACCAATAAGCTATGGGACCATGAAGAGAAAACATTTCAAAAACCAATAGTTCCAAATAAGTAAGCAAATCATCAAACAGTTGGTAGGCACAAAAATGTGGTTGTTGTAACACACAAAAAAAATCAAATTTTCTTTCAATTTTCTCATTTCCTTGTAAGAACTACAAACAAGTAATTATAAAAGAATTCATAGAAATGTGTTTTTTAAGAATTACCTATAAAATAAATGAAAAATATATGGATTATAAAATCTAAAAGTGACATTCACATTAAATAGGAAAATGGAAGATAGAAGAAAATCCATCGAGTTTACTCGAGTGTGGCTGAAATTCTCATAGTCATTGATGTTGGGAAAATTACGAGTTGTATTCCTATGAATTTCTCAGGGAAATTAAGGGGGTGTTTGGATAGGAAAAAAAGAGGTGTTTATTGCTTATTCCCACAATAAGCTAACTTTAAGTGTTTTGATAAAATCCAGCTTATTAAGTTAAATAAGCTAATTTTAATAAGCATCTCTCCCCATGCTTATTGCTTATTGCTTATTCCCACCACAAATAAGCTAATAAGTTAATCCAAACACCCCCTAAAATATCTTTCCCATGTACACACATTTTCATCTAGGGAACCATAAGATCAATTGTGGTCGGGTTTGAAGACCAGAAGAGAAGAGTGGAATACGATTTATGTGGGCTGTATAGTTGTCGTCAACAGGAAGAAAAAAAAAAAGAAGGTGGCTGAGTTGAAGACCAATGTTGGTTGGGTTGAAGGTCGGCGACAAAATCATGGAACTCATGTTAAGAGAGTAGAATGATAGAGATAAAGATAAAGAGAACGCATGATGAATGAGGGTGGGGTGGGTTTTTATGTTTTTTAAAGTAAAATTACACAAATGAATAAAGAAAAATTAATTAAAAAGGACATAATACTAATTTTGGGTCAAATATGTAACAAAAAGAAACATTAGGGATCAACCATGCAAGTTTTAAAAACCACAAGGACCAAGATGTCAAAAAAATTAACATAGACTAAAATTATGACTTTTGGTAAACTATGGGGACCATTTATATAATTTTGGCTTTTTAACATTATAAACAAAGTCTTGAAATCTTAGTCCTAAACAACGGATATTATAATTACCCACTATTAGGATGTTTCCATCCCTAGAATCACAATGAGAAACTAAAACTAAAAGTGGTAAATTTATCATGCTTAAATTAATTTTGATTCGATTACATATTAAAACTTAAAACACTTATGGCCAAAGTATGAAGTAAAAAAGTAGATTTATTGCCAAAGTGTGAACTAAAAAACTTTTGCGGCCAAATTATGAATACTCAAAACTATTCTATTCAATGGATGGTTTTTATTATATATAATGATAATGATGTTTTACTTCAATCAACTCATGACCAATCCTCAGGTTTCTTATAGTTACTGTTAAGTAAAAGGTAAATCTTGATAATACTCACACCTAAAGTCGGAGGCATTCATTGTCTGGTTTCAAATCAATTCTAAGGTGTAATTATCTTCCTTGTTTAATGGAATGTTCCAAAATTTCAAAATTTTCACTCAAACGAACACTTACTAAATATGACTTGTCGATTATGATCTCATACATAATTTTATGATTACTTCAGAACAAAGAATAAAAATCCATTACTCAATTTCATCATAAGGTGTTAATGAGTCATATAAAAAATTGCACATTTTACTTTAAGTTTCATAGTGGGCTCACAGTTTTGTAGGGATGAATTTCGTAGTAAGGACAATTTTGCAATCCTTTTTTCATAATGGACCCGTTTCACAGTCCATAGCCCATACCTCATAACATGGAAAGGGGTAAAAGCGATACCGGCTTATCATAGATATCCATTTTGCAATGGCAACACTAGTTCGCAGTGCCTTTTAGTCTTTTACTATCTCCTATTAATACGACTATTATTCTTTTTACATTTTCCTAATAATAAGACAAAATAACAATAATTTTTTCGGCCACTTCTGATATGGGATGTTTTAAAAACAACCATTCACATTGCTCTCAAACCTCTAAAAGAATAAAATGTAATGAGTTTTTTTTTTCCGAGTTAAATAAACTTTGGTAGTTAAAGTATAAGAAAACAAAATTTGTATGGAGCAGTTTCATTTCAAAAAAAATTTCTTTTCATTTTGCTTATAAATATAGAAGCTCTATACGCAGGGTTTTTTCATAACCTAATAATTCTTTTGTTTTATTGATTGCAAGTAAAAGATTCTTTGTAGGACCTAAATAAATTTTTTGAAATTTTTTTCATATGCTATAGTTGTGTTACAGTTTTAGATTTGTTGATATAGTGTGACACCAAAAAACACTTTTTAAAAATAATTATATGTTAGGAGTAGATGTTAATTTTATGGGTTCAATTCTCGAAACACATACTTCAATGTTTTTAGAAAAAATGACTTGCGAATTTAATTATCTTTTTATCTTGTTCACGTTTATATAACTTCATTTTTTTTGTACACATTAGACCATTTAACTTATTAAATGCGTTCACACATTACCATTGTCACCTATTATAACAGGTGATAATGGTAATATGTGAACGCATTTAACAAGTTAAACGGTCTAATATGTATACAAAATGAAAATTGTTTAAATGTGAACAATTTTTTTTACAAAATTTTAAGAATTTTTATAATTTATTATAACATTTTATGATATTTTTTCCTATAGGTTTTTTTAATACAGTATTTTAAACTTTGTTTATAATAATTTTTTTAACTTTTTTTATATTTTCATATAATTTTAATTCAAGTGCTTTAAACCAAATATTTTATAAATGTTTAAAAATTTTCTTATAAGTTTATAACTTGGTTTTTTTTTTCTTTTACATTTTCATACAATTTTTTATAACTTTCATACATTTACTTCTAAACTTTCTTTTATAACATTTTTATAGTGTTTCACAGATTTTGTATAACAATTTAATATTTTTTATAACATTTTAAAATACTTTCATTAAATACTAGTTTAAAACGTTGTATTAAAAAAATTAAAGTTTATAAACTTCTAATTAATAGGTATTAAAAAGTTGGAATAATTTTAAAACATTTATATTATATAGATTTCTTTTGTTTTTTTATTTGCTAAGTAATAATTTTTTTAAAAGACTCTCCATACTTATTGTTACATATTTAATTTATTTAACTTTATTGATAGAAAAAATATAAGAGGCTATATAAAATATTTCACAAAACAAAAACATATTTATTAATTAAAAACTAAAGTTTAAAATTGATCAATATTTAATTAATATTTAAAAAATTATAGATATTTTAAAAATAACTTTTGAAAGAAATAATACAAACAAATATGAAAATTAAAATCGTTATTAAAAGTGGGAAAAAAAGACTTATCATAGTAATTAACTTTTTGTTTTGTTTACATTTAGACAACTTTCTTTTTTTGTACACATTTAATCATTTAAATTGTTAATTTGTTCACATATTGTCATTTTCATTGTCACCTGCTATAGCCGGTGACAATGACAATATGTGAATTAGGTCTGTCGAAAAAACCCGAAACTCGTTCTACCCACCCTACCTGTTCTGAATTCGGGTAGAATGGGTCGGGTAGAACGGGTAACTGGTATGAACATTTGGGTAATAGGTTAACCCGATAATAATATAGGTTGGGTTTTAGGTATGAATATATTTATTTTCGGGTATATACCCGAATACCCGAATTCGTTTTTTAAATAATACCAAATATACAATGCAGTCACATATGCACACTTCAAATAAAACAAAACCTTTCGTTTCCTTCTTATGAACGACGACTCGACAGTCGACGCAAACTTGCAAAGAGAATACGACGCTGAAGCTGAAGTCCTGAACCGTTATCACAATTCTCAGTTTCTCACTATCGCACAGAATGGAATTAAAAAAGTACATAACATATTATAATGATTTGTATTGTTATTATATATGTACTTGTTAATTGTATGAAATATTTTCCTACCCAATTCTTTATTAAACCAACCAACATGTAAAAATAAAAATAAAATAAAATATAAATTATCAATAAGCGTCATTTAAGAAATTTTCGGGTATACCCGATAATTACCCGACCCGACCTCAAACCCGAATACCCGAAACCCAAAAACCCGAATTACAATATAGGTCGGGTATCAGGTATTATTTTCTTAAGGAAATACTCGTTCTACCCGAAACCCAAAAATTTACCCGTTCAACACCCCTAAATTGTGAATACATATAACAAGTTAAATGGTCAAATGTATACAAAAATAAAAAATTTACTTAAATATAAATAAAAAGATAAAGATGATTATCATGTTAAATTATTTCCTAATGTTTTTATGTAAAATTCTTTGTCGTACATAGAAAGTCCTTTTTTTAGTTGATATTGAAAATCCTATAAGCTTTTTAAAATTCAATAATAATAATAATAATAATAATAATAATAATAATAAAGAATGGAGTAGTTCAAAAAAAAAATTGTTTGATACTTAGATCCAAATTATGTATTAACAAATCATCGCCGACAACGTAAATCTTTTCTTTATCGTCATCTTGACATTTTTTTTAGATTTGTACCTCTAAAAGAAAGAAAGTATTTTTTTAGATTTGTACCTCTAAAAAAAAAAAAAAAGTTTAAGTGTGAATATCATATATATATATATATATATATATATATATATATATATATATATATATATATATATATATATATATTAGTTTAAATTGTTTAGGAACCATGATTATAAAATTAATTAAACTTTTATAATAAAAATTTATAATTATTAAACAGTTATTTTAAATAAATTATTAATTATTAATTAAGAGATATATCAAAATTTTAAAGTCACCAAACATGAATCAACACGTATTCATACCATTTGCATTTGATACGTTTGGTTTCCTCGCACCGGATGCGGTAGAGCTTCTTAAAAGAGTACAACGAATCATGCATAGTAATATTATATCCCCTAGATCTTCGGATGTAATCTTTAAAAGAATTAGCTTTATCATTCAAAAAGGCTTAGCAGCGCAGCTTGTTGCCCGTTTGCCATCTCACTCATTGTACGATGACAATTAAAATATATGAATAGAATTCCATTCTCTAAAAAAAGTTGTTATAACTTCAAATTTAATATATAATTAAAAAATATAAATATGAATTTTAAAATGAGTTGCCTAATACATCTACATGACAAATGTCATAATATTAATGCGGGTGTTGTATTAGAGTGACATTTGGCAAATGGAAGTTAAAAGTATTTTTTTATTAGAATAGGGATATATCCTAATGGATGTTCAATTCATTGTTTTTTAAATGATCTATTTTATTTTACCTAATCATAAGGTGTCACTTAATTTTATCATGAGGTTAACGGGTAAGGCTAGAGGGAGTGGCAACACTCCTAACACTTTGTCAAATCACTTTTTTGAGTGTCACACCATTTTTTTTGTCTTAGGCTCGAGGGAGTAATGCAATAGAAACCACACTTCCTTTATTGTTACGTCGGCTTTTATCACAAAAGAGAAGTTCTTTGCCATACACAAAAAGCGGTGCCACACTTTCTTTCTTTCTTTTTAACGACTTAATTTAAATAAAAACTTTAATTTTTATAAAAAAACATAACATTTCATTACTTAAAAATTAAAATTTGTAACATCCCAATCCCTCAACTCGACGTGTTGATGTAACGACCCAATTTTCACGACTAAAAATTTTCTTTTAAAACATAACTAAAACCACATTTATAAAAACCATATCATAAGTCATAACATAATTTCATAGTATTAATTTCAAACATAACTTATTATCAGGGTAAAACATCCCATGCTAACTGACTATGGTGTGTGCACTGCAACCTCTCTGAGCTCCTCCTTTGAAAACTGAGTACCTAAAACCAAAAACTAAAATCGTAAGCACGAAGCTTAGTGAGCTCCCCCAAACTACCACATACCATACAAACATATAAAGCACATACTGGGCCTTGCCCACTGCATCGGACCGAGGTCTGGACTAACTGGGGCCTTGCCCCCTGCATCGGACCGAAGTCCGGAAACTGACTGGGACCTTGTCCCCTACATCGGACCGAAGTCCGGACTAACTGGGGCCTTGCCCCCTGCATCGGACCGAAGTCCGGAATTGACTGGGACCTTGTCCCCTACATCGGACCGAAGTCCGGACTAACTGGGGCCTTGCCCCTTGCATCGGACCGAAGTCTGGACTAACTGGGGCCTTGCCCCCTGCATCGGACCGAAGTCCGGAACTAACTCAACATAGCATAGCCTAAACATATCAACTAGCATGAACACATATACTGCATACTGCATCGGGCCGTAGCCCGGAACACATAACACATAAATCCTGTCTGAGCCACGAAGGCATCAAACATACTAACTACTGCATCGGACCGAAGTCCGGAAACTACTGCTAACTAAATGGGTCGGCATTTTGGCCTTAGACCCGTTCCTACTAGAAGGAAACTCACCTACACTGCTAGAGTTTTTGCTGATACCCTTATGGCTGCTATTAGACACTCTCGAATTGTTGCTCCAAAAACTCCCCGATCTACTAATACCAAATATAACACTTAGTCTAACTGTCCTCCAAAAGTCAACTAAGTCAACTCTGTCAAAGTCAAAGTCCTGGTCAAAGTCAACCCTCCAGACTGACTCTACTCGCCGAGTCAGCGCGTTGACTCGTCGAGTCCTTATATTCTGAAACTCTCATAATGTGACTCAACTCGCCAGTCACCCCAAGACTCATCGAGTTCAATGATCTCTGAGTCCCATCCTGCTCAACTCACTGAGTCACCTCCTGACTCACTGATTCGAGGCTTAACCAGAAAAGGTTTGAGGTTCTGCAACCAGACTCGCCGAGTCCAAGAACAGACTCGCCGAGTCCAAGGCAATCTTCAACAGACTCGCCGAGTTGTTCTTCCAACTCGCTGAGTTCATGCTCATGTTCATACAACTTGCCGAGTATTCCCATGTGACTCGCCGACTCTCTTCAGTTCTTAATCCATATAGTGGCTTTTCGAGCCATGCAGGGGCTCAAATCCATAGATCCAATCCTCTAGAGCCTAACCCCCATGTAAAGTGGCAAACTTTACATGTAACCAAGGAGTTATAGGCTTAGAACACTCTAGGGCTAGGGTTTGTAACAAAGGGGCTTCACCAACAACTTATTGGCCTAAACTTTATGACTTTCTAGGTTATTACCAACCTAGATCTGAGGTAGCAACCTCAGATCTACTCCAAACTCGAAATAGATCTCATCCATACTCAAAATGCCCAAAACTCAAACATAAGATAGATCTAGATGCACATAAGCCCAAACAACAGACTATCACCTCAAATGAAAGCTCCAACTGAAGGAAATCTCGGATCTACACCACTCCTTTGCAGCAAAGCCTTTGATCTTCAAGCCCCTCTCTAAGATTCTCTCTTCCAAGGCTCTAATCTCTCAAATAATGAAGGCTCACTCAATTCTAGGGTTTCTGGAACTCAAAAGGGGAGTAAAGAGGCTGAGGGTGGGTTATAATGTGCTTTATATAGGGCATAACCTCTGGGATTAGGGTTTTTCTCGCCGAGTCGATCACTTACTCAATGACCCAGATCCCGCTCCGACTCATCAAGTTACTCCCTGGACTCGACGAGTTGACTCTCGATTTAGAGCTTAACCTTTCTTTTCTTGGTCTTCCTGATTCTGGGTGTTACAGTTGAGGTGACTTTTGGCCACGGATATTAATGAACCAACTCGGCGAGTCGAGATGCTTCAACTTGGCGAATTGGAAGCTGAGAAAGAAACCTTAATCTTTAGGATGTTGCACCCTATTTAAAAGCCGTACGTCCCTTGGTTGGCCTCCTTACCAGCCTCCTCTGTCCAGAAACCTTAATTTCGTGTATCATCGGCCAAGGTTTAGTGTGTGAGCTTGTGGTGAGCTTGGAGAGTTGATTTTTGGTACTCTTTTGAAGGAGCCTTGAAGTTTGAAATGCCTAGCTTGAAAGGAAGGTTATAAATCCATAATCTCCCAACTTGTTGCAGTCTTTTTGAGGTATAAATTCGACACCTTGCTTCCTTATTTCTTAGATCTCTTCCTTGAAGTTTTATTGTGATTATTGGCTCATTGTCGGGTTGTTCAAGGAGTTGAGTATTTTATGGGTTGTAAGTTTAGATCTGGCCATTTTGTGGCCTCATTTGGCATAAAGTTGCAATCTTTATTAGGTTCTAGGCCTCATTCATGCATTAAGTCCTTTATTAAGCCTTTCATGAGTTTTAGAGCTTCTTGTTGGCATGCATGAACGTAAAGTTGGCAACTTTACGTGGTTTTCCAGCTCCGAGGTATCATATTTACATTTTGAAGCCTTAGATTCGATAAAAGGATTGAATGTGTTAAGCTGGAGAAAACTCGGCGAGTTTTTTAGCCAACTCGGCGAGTTGGCTAGGATTTTCCCGACCTTCTGAGTATTACAGAAACTCGATGAGTTCATTGGTGCACTCGACAAGTTGGTTCAACATGGACTATTGACCTTGACTATTGACTCTTGCTTTGACCATGGTTGACCAAGTTTGACTTTTGAGGACAATTTAGGTATTTCAGAATTTTGATGGAATTGGTCACATGGTGGTTGTAGGCATTCGAGTCGAGAGCTGAGAATCAGAGTCAAGCCTTATCAGTTATGCACTACTTGTGAGGTGAGTTTTCCTCACTGTACTTTCGGATCGAAGGCACCAAGGTCGGCCCATTGGTTTGATAATCTGACATTGTTGATATGATGAGTATGGTATATATATGCATGCTAGTTTTGATATGCTAGTCTAGTAGATCTGTAGGACTACCTATGATACTATATGTTTATCTTTATATGATATTATATGTTATATATCGACATATTATATGGGTTGGGTTGAGGTTGTACTGCTCCGTGTTGTAGCCAACAAACACTAAAGTATGTCAGATATGAGCTGAAGACTAGGGAGCGCATGCCAGACTCATGCTGAGGCCTCCTGAGCATTCCCGATACGAGTTGAGGGTTGGGAAGGGCATGCCAGACTCGTATTGAGGGCTTAGCAGTATTCAGTCCAAGGACAGATCACGTCGGGAAGCAAGCCAGACATACGTTGTGGGCCGAGGGCAAGCCAGACTTATGTTGTGGGCTCGGGGGTAATCCATTATGTTAAATTGTGGATCCATTACATGTTGTTATTATATTTGTGCTATTTGTTATGTATCGGTATTTTGGGGGAACTTACTAAGCTTTAGACTTACAGTTTTTTATTGTGTTTCAGGTACTTCAGAGGATCGCGGCAAGGCGAAGACGTGATCGTGCACCTCCTCATGTTATTGTTTTATGATTTTGAGATTTCTCTGATGTGAAACTTATTTTGTAAACAATGTTGGTTTTGGGTTGTTTTAAAAAGGTTTAAAATTTTCAAGAATTTTAGGAATGTTACAAAATCCATTACATTAAATTACTTAAGAAAAAACATGATATAACATTAAAAAATTCCTAAAAACCTAGAAAAAAACTAAGAAAACTTAAACCTACAATCTTAAAAAAAAACACACATGAAATGATTAAAAACGTAGAAAAAACTAGAAATGTTAAACCTATTTATTAGGATAACATTTTTTGAGATCGGATTTCATGGTCAAAGCAATTTCAAGCTCCTCCCTAGTCATCTGCGATGTGTTTAGCATTCTCAAGTCGTTATCTCTTTGTTTTCGAAGCTCTCTTTTGGAAGCAAGTTGCAACATTTTGTCCATTCTTTCTTTTATATCCTTCATATCGGCTCCCATTTCTTTCAACTCATCAACATCCGACACTTTACTTTTTCCATTGCTTTTTGCTTTGTCTATTCCCATTAGTCGGGAAGAGGGTGAAACTTGGACATGTCCATCGTCGTTGAGGTTGAAACCAACACGAGCATCAGATGTAGTGTGCTCGGATTCGGATGTCTTTGAGCGTTTTGAACCACTATCGATATAATCGTCGGATGTTTTGTTGTTTTGCCATTTTTTGTGATCTTTCACAAGATTCCAAACTTCAAGAAATTTGAAAGCACTATTTTTTTTCTTTTTGGTACACTTTTAATGCTTTCTACAAAATCACATAATCATTTATTCTGTTTTTCCATTGATGTTTCATGTTGTTATACAAACCATTAAACAACATGATATCATTATTCATCTTCCCACATTTCGAGAACACTTGGTGTTTTGAACGATAATCTCCATGTTTCATTCCTTTGTGGAACCTATATCTAACTCGCATCCAAAAAACAATGAAGTTTTTGGTCTTTTCCTATCGTCGCATGTTCTGAAATATCGGTCCATGATTGTGCCAATACTAACACTTTTTGGGGTTCCCATCCTTTAGCCTCCATCTTCTTTTTTCTTTTATTTGGTGCTCAAGTGGGATGAGTTGCTTGAATGAATTTGGGTTCGGAATCAGAAATAGGTGTTTGTGGTTGTGATTGAGTTTGTTGAACAAACTCAGGCTGAGACAAAATTTCAAACGCATTAAAATTTGGGTCCGTTTGTGGTTGTGTTTCTGGAAGTGTTTGTGTTGGTCATTTTGGTTGTAAGAATTGTTGTGGATAATAAGGTAGCATACCCCCATAGTGATAATAAATCGGTTGATCGTACGAAGGTAATGGGGTTGTGTTGTTTCTAGTTGGTGTTTTTTGGTTGATTATATATATATATCGCGTGTATTACCGGGTGAATATCCCACCACTTGCTAATCGAACTAGCAGTGGCACCCACCAAAGTGGAGATTCCTAGTTGCCTAGGAAGAAAACACCAACTAATGGGGATCAAACCCATTTGAGTTACGAGAGAAACCACTTCAAAGGAAAAGATTCCAATGAAATCCAGGATAAACCGGATAGCAAAAACCATAAAGAAAGCCCAAAAGGGCAAAAAGTGGTTGTTTTTATAGTTACAAAGGAAACAACCAACCCAAATGTGGTACAGTCTAAGGTTAACGTACCCAATCCCATGTATTAACGGGTAAATATCCCACCACTTGCTAATCGAACTAGTATATATATATATATATATATATATATATATATATATATATATATATATATACACTAGTCGTCTACCCGCGCAAAGCGGCGGACGGCGAATAATTTGATCTCTTTAGAGTTAAAACCATTTTGCGTTTACTTCGAGAAATGAATATTAAATGACATCTATTTTTCAAGAGCATTACCATACCATATTAAGGGGGTGTTTGGCTAAGCTTTTTTAAAACAACTTATTAGGTTCCACATCACTATAAGTTAAAAAAGTGTTTGGATTAAAATAACTTATTCCGGTGGGGAACCTCTAATACGTCATTTTTTCATAAGTTACCCTACACTTACTTATTAACTTATAAGCTAATAAACTAATAAGCAATAAGTTTTTTTTGCCAAACACCCCCTAAATGGTTATTACTTACATTTATACATACCCAAACCACTTGTACTGTTTATCGTCCTCTTTTTTTTTTTCGTTTTCCTTAATTCCTTTATTAATTTAATGTCCTACTAAGTAAAATGCTAAAATATTTAAATAATAGTTTATAAAAATAAACCTTTAAATTGTGATTCAAAAGTCGATAAATAGGCCTTTGAGAAGGCCAAAATACTCAGGTGTCAACTTATTCATTGTGATTTTAAACCAAGTTTGGTCACAAATTAAAACATTTTCAACGATGGTATGTAATTCAAGGATTCATATTGATTTAGGTTCTCGAAACCTTAAAATATTGAACAAAATCTATATAGAACCTTATAATAAGGACAATAATCACCGTAATCAAGAAGTCCATGTGATGAAACTTGATAGTATAAGGACCAATGATGAAAAAGGTTTCCTTTTTAGACTAAACAAGATGAAAAATATACAAACTACCTTAATCATGTCAAATCTTGTGTTTAACCATTCTTTATTCCAAAAGTAAGATGCCAAAATATACAAACTAATGATAATACAATGCTCTAACTAGCCCTCTTGGTTGAGTTCTTTGAACCTGCATAGCCAACACATTAAAGAAACATAGTAAAAACCATTTTAGGAACAAACCTGATATAATAAAGTCTTCACCCAATACATTTATAAGATAAAAATACAAAAAGTTAAAAATGATGAAATCAATTACAAGTAATGATTAAAATAAAACCTGTTAAGAAAGAGCCATCTGCAGGAGAGATATTTGAATCAACATGTATTTTCTGATGGTTTCAAATTTTGAATTATCCGAAATTCAGAGAAGGAGATAGATTTTGTTGAGAAATATAAGGATTCAAAACACATGTTAAAATTTAATATTATTTTATTGATGACTACTTGTATTATTAGCTTAATGATTTAAACGTCTTAAAAAAGTAATATTATTATATTCAATCTATTTTTAGAAATATTGGGATTTCTTTTATAAGATAGTAAAGATATATATATATATATATATATATATATATATATATATATATATATATATATATATATATATATATATATATATGAATTTTTTTAACCATTCAAACGGTCCAAAGTGGGTGGCCAATCAAAAAACGCGGTAGAAATTGTGAGGTTGTAAACGAACCAAACGAAAACAAAATGGTTTGTTCATGTTTGTTTAAGTTTAACCAAACTAACAAACGAACACGAACACTTAACACGTTTTCATGTTTGTGTTTGTTTGTTCAAAATTTACATTATTTGTGTTTCTTTGCTAAGATGTTAATCGAACAAAAACAAACAAATATAAACGAACATAAAAGAAAGAGCACAAAGACATGGAAACTACCAGAAACAAACAAAAACAGATAATATAAATATTGATACGATTAAACCTACATAAACAAAAAATTATATGAAAATGCTAGAATATAAAAATCCAAAATGGAAAAATAACTTTAAAATAAAGACTAAACATTAATGAATGTTCACGAACTTAAATGAATGAAAAATAGTATTGTTCATGTTTGTTTATTTAACTAAACAAACATAAAATTTTGTTTGTGTTTGTTTGTTGATTACATAAACGAACATTCTACCAAACAACCTACGAACGGTTTCACAAACGTTTGGTTCATTTACAGCCCTAAGAAACTGGATGCGGTGCGGTCAAACCGCACCCAAGACCGAATAAGGGACAGTGTTTCCTTGCCTATATGGTAAAGAGTGCGGGCAACTCGCATACCACTCCTCTTGGTCTTAGCGCCCCGTTCTCAGCATTCCATAAGGAGTGGTAGTACTCCCAACACTCTATTTTTTCCTTTTTCAAATTTAATTAAATTAAATTTTTTTAAAACACAAACAATTAATATTAAATAAATTTTATTTTTCTAAACCACAAACAATTAATATCAAATAAATTATATGTTTTTAAAACACAAGCATTTCATATTAAATTAAAAAAGTTACAATAAACTTAAAATACCTAGAAACACAAGTTAATAGTTCAAACCACAACAAACATGACTCAATACCTAGAAACACAACTTAATACATAAAAAACACATTTCATAACTAAAACACACTTCATAAGAAAAAGCACACTAAAGCAACGAGTCTACCTCCGAAAACTAACCTTCCAATTGGTCTTTCGGATACATATTAAGATCAAGATTATCCATCGTCCAAAGATGATTGGTCGAATGGCGGCGGAAATCGGCATGGATTACTGCATTGTTGACTATCCTCATTCTCTATATCCATTCTTGACCACCATATTCAATTGGTTATGTCTCGGGGATGACTTCATTCTCGTCGTACACACATATTGCGTTTCCTTCGTGTTCTAGTATCATAATGTGCAATATGATACACGTATACATCACATTTGTCATAGTAGAAACATCACGACACAAATATGTTTTGGCAACTATCTGCCAACATTTTTTTATGTGATCCAAACAAACTCAAAAGATTTTGAATCTTAGATGGGAACCTCAGAAATTTCTAACGATAACCACCTTTAACATTAGGGGGTGTTTGGTTCGTTTTTCAAAGGAATGGCATCTGTCGAAGGAATTGGAATTCGAAGGAATTGGAATCAAAATTTACTAGAAGCTAAAATGCGTTTGGTTGACATGGAATGAAATTTGTTTTCTGTTTGTTTTGCTGATTTCACAAAGGAATTGAAAAATAAATTTTGTAATATGACAAAAATACCCTTTAATGATTTTTTTGTAACTTATTATATGTTTTAATAAACATGAAGATGTTTTATTTAACTAGATACTATGTTAGTACGATTTATTATTAAAAAAGGAATTAAATGGTTTTTTTAAAAGACAAAATTTTCAAATACAAATCTTCATGAAAGTAAAAAAGTACAATCTTTCAACTTCGTTTTGTGCATTTAGTGATTTTTAATTATTGCTTTTAAATAATTTATAGACTTTTGTCTTTTAATCTCCAAGAAAACAAATGGTAAAAGGAGTGAACACAAAGGCAAATAAAAAAAATATCACAGAGACAAAAGCACAAACAGTTGGTATGCATACATATAAAAGGAGTGATTACATATTCCCAACAATAATTCAAACCAGAAAATTTATAAGTAGTGAGAAATCTTGATACTTTATCTAAAGAAACTAGAGATGAAGTACAAGTAGAGATGAAGCACAATAGCAAAAATTGTATAAAACAATAGTAAAACACAGTTGATTGCACAAACTAAAAGGATTTGAGGGCTTACTTGTGAATGGAGACGATAAAGGAATGACGAACCACATGAAATACGTTAGCACAACAACAATCATCGATAGATGGAATCGTTTGGAAAATCAGTTGCAGATTTATATAATCAAGAATGTAATGGCAGAAAAGATATGGAAATCCCGTAATTGATTTTTTTTTTTTTAATTTCATAGATAGATAATAGGAGGATAGTTGTGTAAGTTAAAACAAAAGATAAGGAATTGAATTTAGATTCTTGTTGAATGATGGAAGAATTAGAAATCTTTCAAATAAGGAATTGAATGGTTATTATGGAAATCTAATTCTTTTTACTTGGTTAGCCAAACGTGTTTCCTATAGGAATTTAATTTCCAATTCCTTTGGAATCAAAGGAAACAAACACGACGTAAGGATTTCATGCAATTGCATAAGCAAAACACCAACTTGTTGTCCAGAAAGAAGCATACACTCCTCGTCTGCAATACCAACCGTTAATCCGGTACCTGACATGCCTACATCCAATGAAAACAACCTTTGATCGCAACACCAGACATCTGCACCACATCAATCCTCCTACGTATTCCCACGCTGAAGATCACATGTATGCACCATTCAAACCCAACTGACATGACCACTAAGGCTCCAACAAGCATTAATCCCATTCTTAAGCCTGAACAACCACAACCGAAAGACCGATGAATATAGAGACACTGCCACAAATCCTGGTATCAAACCATGCTATCTTCTCTAATAGTTGTCCAACTTTCTCCTATCCACGTAGTTTGTAAGGCTGCAGTTCGCCTCTCAAACTTTGTAATTAGCCTGCCAACGGTACGATCCACGATATTTGACCGTCCTCCCTGCCATACCCGTGAAACCCCAAGGGCAATCATTTCCCGCATCTGATTAACAATCCATCCCAACCTATCCTAGCCATCAACTCCGGATCCTGAATCAGATCCTCTCGGGAGCTCTTTATTGAATTGAACCGAAATGCACCAAAATGCCACAATACACACGGCTACAACTACATGACGAGACTACCCATCGAGGTTTGTGACTTCCTCGTGATGCGTACGGGTCTTGTGCTTTCAGTAGTATGGGACCATACTACCTTCCACACCTACCCGTATTTGCCCCAAGAAGCATCACAACCACTCAAAACCAATACAACAACCATGAAACGCATACATCATATCCTCACTCCTTAGAGAGTGGCTAAACATTCATCAACAGGCTTGATGGCCCCACATAACTTATCCATGAAGCTTCCACCAACCCTGCAACACTCATGTATGCTAATCATACATAACATTGGACCGTATAGATAGTCAAATACACGATTCTACGCTAAGCCCTTCATCAGACAAGAAAAGGAAATAAGGCTAAATCAACATTCTCAGGCTATAGAATCTTAGTTATGTACAACTATGATGCATACACTAAGTAACTACAATAATGATGTTAATTTCATATAAGAAGGAACCCTAGGCTTTTTGGAAACAATGTTTTGTATGATTTATGGGTTTTGAAAATGAAAATTTTTACTATGATTTTTGGGATGTTACACTATTTAAAACTGAAAAGTTTTCAATGAGTTTTGGGATTTTACAAGTTGGTATCAGAGCCTTAGTTTGAGGAATTCGGGCACACTTTCGGGTGTGTTAGAAGTCAAACTAAGGAATTGATAATCGTTTCAAAAGATAATAGAATTTTCTAAACATATTTTTATAAAAAAAAGGGTGTGATGCATGTAATCAGCGGAGCTCAAGTAAATGATTTTCAAAATACACATACCAATGTATTATTACTAGTATGTCTGATATGTAAATTGCATGCTAGAGTAGGGCTAAGGATACCTTCAGAAATTGTATGCTAGAAATGTATGATTTGTGTGATGCCTTATAGCCAAGGAGGAATGGTTGTTATGTATTATTCGGGATTGATATTGGCTCGGTTAATTGTTAAGTGTATGTTTAAAAATTGTATACGATTAGGATCATATAGCTCTAGAATGATTGGTTTTGCCTTATTTCTTATTCCTTGTTTGGTTGTGGGCTTATGGTATAATCATTATTCGACAGTCTATGACTATATGTGGTCCCATTTGGTGTATAATTTGCATGAATAAGGCAGTCAGTAGTGTTGGTAGGGTTCCTAGTACTGTAGAGGCAGGTGAGACCACGATTCCTAGGAGAGCCTAGGAAATGTTATAGTACGGTATGTATGTTGCTTAGCATAGGGTTTGTGTGTTTATAGCTGTAATGCGATTACTTAGAGGATTCGAGACAGTTCTTGAGGAAAGTATGGATAGTTGTGGAAGGTAGTATTGAGTATGTACTACCGAAAACATGATCTATACTCGAGAAAAGGACGATCTCGGAGAGTATGGTGACCAATTGAGGATGAGCTTCTGGTTCCGTTTCTGGATCAATGTGACAACCCGTTATTTTCGTTATTGTAAAAGTCAATCTTAGTCAACGAAAGTCAAACATATCAAATAAAGGTCAAACTTATTCCTTTAATTATCTTAAAAAGGCTAGGTTAATAAGTTTAAAGGTATAAACCTTGTATCCAAAGGTGTTGTATGTTTAAAGAGGAAAACAATAGGAACCGAGAACCCTTCATCCGAGCCGCAAACCCTCGCATAGTTGGAGACTTCGGACCGCAAACGGTTCGCAGCTGCATACGGTTCGTAGTCGAGAACTCATCTCCTCGGACTGTAAACCTCGGTCTTATCCATTCGGTGTGGTAACCAACAAAGGTGTCCCATCAGTTTTGACCCTATATAGGGGCTAGACCATAAACTCCTCCTCACTTCTTCTTTTTCCAGCCGAAAACACACCCCTCACTCTCAAGGACTCCAACCGTGAACACCCTTTTCTCTCTCAACTATCATCCTTCATCCTTTGAATTTTCTTCGGATCTTGCTTGGATATTCAAGTGTTCTTCATTTCATCAAGATCTTTGGGTCGTAAACCCTTGAATCTCCTTCGTTCTTCAAGAACACTCAACCGTAAACCCAAGAACACCAAGATCTTCTTGGGCCGTGAACTCTTGGGGCTAGATGTAAACTCCTTGCAACCTTTTATTTTAGCTCCTAACACTCTTATTAGTAATTAAAACTTACTAATTAGTCCATTTCCTTATCATTCGTATGATTATATTCACTGATTGTATACATATTATTACATAAAATGCTAATTAGGACTCGGTTTTGCTGCAGGACTTCACTCGTGGAAATAACATCCTATATCGAACCTTCTATCGAATCACTCCCATAAGGTTAGTTCATACCCCTACGTTTTTACTATTTTTCAATGTTTTAGGGGGGGGGGGGGGGGGGAATACAATGTGTTATCATTCTAATAACTTCGAAACAGTTTTAAAAACATTTCAACTGATTTAAACTATTTTAAAAAGTGTTTTCAAACGGCTTAAATTGTTTTATTCTTTTATTTCCTGAAATACATGTTTATATATATAAAGATATATAATTAAGATTCAACAGACTTTGGACTGATGTTTTCCACCTTATCTCCTGTTCCTTGTCTGGTTGTGGACTAGGGTTTGAACCATATATATATATATATATATATATATATATATATATATATATATATATATATATATATATATATATATATATATATATATATAAAACCTATTTAAATAAATCTTTACCCCTTTTTGTAAACATGTCGAGTAAAATGTATCATTCTCAAAGTTATTTCATATGTTATATAAACTGTTAAATTCTAAGATTCTGCTTTCATAAAGAACATACATGTAAACTATAATAGGTATAGCTTAGGGAAAACTAATACTATTTTACTAAGTCATGAATATCATACTAAAACAATTATATTAAGTATAATTATTGTACGCTTTCTAGTACAATCTAATTCATACATTTTCAAGAACAAAAGAACATTAGTATTCTCTTCGTGTCTAGTTATACAAAGTTGTGAAGTACTACCTGGTTGTACCCATCCGAGTACAAGCTTCTAAGTCTTATAATTTATAATCAGGGTCTCCTGGAGGGAGAGCGTGAGTTTGTGTATAGATCTATACGGGACCGACAATTTCGCACCTTGCTGTTAGCTACAGTGGGACCAGCAGGTCTACGGGTAACAAATGTCATATCTTTTTTGACGCCTACAGAACGTCGTGTTTTAGCGGTCCAATTAGTTATGTTTATATAAAACTCAAAATAGTATTAACTAAGGCATTTAGATTTCGGGATTTCAAAACTTCAAGTAGTTTTACTAAACAATAGAACTACACCACACAACTTTTCTAGTAACATGAACATACAGTTTGAAAGGGGCCTATAATGCTCAATCTATGATTCCTTGGTATATACTTTAGGGTTGTATATTAATATGATCTGATAGGCAATAGAGTGCGTGCTTTCTGCTTCATTTCCTGTTCCTTGTTTGGTTGTGGGCTTCGAGCAGATTCACACAATCTACTATCTATTTGATCTTGGTTATATATATATATATATATATATATATGTGTGTGTGTGTGTGTGTGTGTGTGTGTATATATATATATATATATATAGTCCGTATACACTAATTAATCATAGGGGGAAACAGGTATGGTCCAGGTCATAACATACAAGTACAACATACTATTTTTTTCTAGCACAAACACATACTTTTCGGATGGAATGTTTAACTAAGTACATACATACACAAAGGATTGCATACAAATACAACAGTTTTACATTACTTTCTAAGTACAATGTAGATGTCACTCAAAAAGGACCAACACTGTTAACTATGTAATTACCTAGTGTATATGCCAGGGTTACCTACAATGTAGATCCGACAAACAGTGGAATGTGTGGTTTCCGCCTCATTTCATGTTCCTTGTTTGGTTGTGGGCTTAGGGCAGAACCACACAATCGACTGTCTGTTCGATCTATATTGTATATAACTTGTATCTACTAGGTGATTGTAGAAGGAACTTAAAGGTCACATTTTTTTCTTACATTAGATTTACATCAGAAAATATTGGATTTTTTGGAGGAACATACTAAGGTTTTCAAGGAAAAAAGTACATGATTTATTAAACAAAATACTTATGAACTCACCAACTTAAATGTTGATACAATTTTAAAATCACTTATATTCTCAGGAAACTAGTAGACAGGTACACACACAGAGATTCAGAAGATGGAGCATAGTAGCTTCATGTCTATGTTTTGTTATTTACTTTTGGAGTCAATCATATATGATTCGAAAACAATGTAAAAAATCTGTTATTAATGCAATGGATGTTGTTGCTTGTTTTACAATTCTACATTGTTGTGATACTGAGCATGACGTCATCCGCCCCGGACGTTTCCGCCGTTCTGGTTTGGGGGTGTGACAATCTGATGCAAAACTGATGGATGAGCGGTTGTGCAAGTTTATAATATCAGATATTACTTGTAGTGTTATGGAGGCCACCCTTGCGATTTTTGATACCATCGAGGAGGGGATTATGGAGCTTTTGGATGAGAGATTCAGGGACTTTCGGGCCGAGATCATGACAGAACAGTTCAGAGCACAGACTCCCTCTCTTCGGGAGTTCAAGGGATGTCGAGCTCCAGAGTTCTTTGGGGCTAAGGATCCCATTGCTAGCCGCCAACGGATCGCTGACATTGAGAATAATCTCCGGATGAGCTTTTGCCCTGAGGGGTGAAGTTGGGATTTGCATCCTTCCTTCTGAGGGACTGAGCCTGTGATTGGTGAGATGATGTCAATTGTTTATTCAAATTTGAGGTTATGGTGACCATGACTTGGGAGGAGTTTGTGACGAGGTTCCACGAGGAGTTTGCACCCGCGATTGAGGGGCAACAACTAGCAAGGGAGCTTCAGGACCATCGCTAGACCAGGAAGACTATGATGGAGATCACCGCCAAGTTTTAGGAGAGAGCTCTATTGGTTCCACAATATGCAGCTGGCGAGGAGATGAAGAAGACAAGGTACCTTGACATGTTGAAGGATGACATCCGTGAGTTTGTGAGCTTATCAGGGTGCAAAAACCTAAATGATATGATTGTTAGAGCCTAGGGGAGGGAGATCGATTTTGAGCTTCTAAAGAATGGGAGATCAGTTTGGACACCGTTATCGGAGGACCAAGCTAAGAGGCCCAAGACTGCTAACTCAAGATTGAGGTGCCATCATGGTCGGGTGTGCCAAGTTTAGGAAGAGTCATGAGGGCATATGTCGAGAGAATGGAGGAGGATGTTTTAGATGCGTCCATTCAGGCCATTTCAGCATAGATTTCCCCCATGGAGCATTGATATGTTTCCACTACAATCACACATGCCAAAAAAAGGCCGGTTGGCCGAGGATGACGGGAAGAGCAGTGGTGGCGACTGTGCCAGCCACTTTTAGGATCACTGATGACCGCCATGGTAAGGCGGGGGCACCTGTCGTGAAGAGCAGGGCATTCCAGTTAACTTCCAAGGAGGCTCGTGCAGCACCAGATGTGGTTACCGGTAAGTATCTTTACCATATCTTTTACTGCTTTCCTTATTTTGTGCTTATATCTTATTTATCATGTATAGGGACTTTCTTAGTCAATGGTATGACGGCTCATGTTCTGTTCGATTCGGGTGCTACCTGATCTTTTGTATCTTTTGCGCTTAACAAGAAATTTAGCGATGATCCCGTGATTTTGGATTATCCATTGGAGGTAGAAATTATGGATGATTGATCAGTGAGTGCTTTGAGAGTTAATCGAGGATGTGTCATGAACATCTTCAACGAGAGATATTCTATTGACTTGGTTCAGATTCCTCTGCGAAGGTCGCAGGTTATCTTAGGGATGGACTGGTTGGGCCCCAATGGGGCTATGATTGATTGTGAGCACCAGTTAGTGAGAGTTCAAACCCCAAGTGGGGGAGAAAAGGTTATTCATGGCGAAGGTGCACATCGCATACCAACTCTCTGTTCAGCTGCGAGGGCTAGGAGATTTCTTCGGCAGGGATGTTTTGGATTTTTGGCCTATATGGTGGATACTCGAGTTGGGGTACGGCGACTTTGAGTGATGTGCCCATCGTTCGGGATTTTCTTGATGTGTTTCCTGAAGATTTTCCTGGAGTGCCTCCCGAGAGGCAGGTTGAGTTTCGGATTGATTTACTTTTGGTGCGGTTCCGATAGCAAAAGCATCATATCGATTAGCACCACTGGAGATGTTGGAGTTGTCTATAAAGCTTCAGGACCTAATAGACAATAGATTTATCTGACCGAGTAGTTCACCATGGGGAACACCGATCATGTTCGTGAAAATGAAGGACGGTTCACAAAGGATTTGCATTGACTACAGAGAGTTAAATAAGTTAACATTGAAGAACCGTTATCCGCTCTCGAGAATCGACAATTTACTTGACCAGCTTCATGGCGCAACTTGGTTCTCCAAGATTGACTTGCGGTCGAGTTACCATTAGACGGGGGTCAAATATGAGGACGTCTAGAAGATAGCCTTCAGGACTTGTTATGATCATTACGAGTTCTTAGTGATGCCATTCGGGATCACCAACGCACTAATAGTGTTCACGGATCTCTTGAACCGGGTATGCAGACTGATGTTGGATCAGTCGGTGATTGTATTTATTGATGATATTATGGTCTACTCCAAGACCAAGGAGCAGCACGAGGAGCATTTGTGGGAGGTATTGGAGACCCTGAGGAGAGAGAGGCTTTACACCAAGTTCTCCAAATGTGATTTATGGTTGCACAAGGTGCGTTTTTTGGGGCAAATCGTCATGAGATTCGAAGTTTTCTTGGTCTGATAGGTTATTAACGGAGGTTTATCCCAGATTTCTACAAGATATCTATACCATTGACCCGCTTGATGAAGAAAAATGTCACTTTCCGATGGGGGCCTGATCAGCAGGCAGCCTTCGAGGCGCTAAGACAGAGATTATGCAAGGCCCTAATTCTCATTCTTCCCGAGGGTATGGATGATTTTTGTGTTTTATTGTGATGCTTCTATCTCAGGATTGGGAGTTATACTCATGCAGCGAGGCCGCGTGATTGATTAAGCTTTGAGGCAGCTAAACCCCCATGAGACGAATTACCTTACACACGATTTGGAGTTGGGGGTTTTGGTTTCCGCCCTCAAGATAAGGAGGCATTACTTGTATCAGGTTAGGTGCACCATTTACACTGACCATGAGATTTTGAGATATTTGACCGTACGAATCTAAATATGAGGCGGCTGAGGTGGTTGGATGTAGTGAAGGATTATCATTGTGAGATTCTAGATCAACCGGGGGAAGGCTATCTTCATGGTTGATGCTTTGATCTACAAGGCAGTGAGTGAACCTATTAGAGATATATGTATGAGGATGGTTATTGTCTTACCACTATTAGAATTGATCATGAAGGCGCAAATGGAAGGGTTAAAGATGGAAAACTGGAAGGAAGATAGGATTAGGGGTTAGATTCCATTGTTTATCCAGGATAGTCGTGAGTTATTGACTCGGTGTGGCAGGGTTTGGGTTCCAGTTGTTGGCGGGGTTAGACAAACATTATTGGAAGAGGCTCATAAGTCGAAGTTTTCAATCCATCCGTGATCCATGAAGATGTACAGAGACTTGAGGTTGGATTACTGGTGACCCTGTACGAAGATGGAGGTTGCATGGTTTGTGGAGCGGTGCTTGACTTGCCAGAAAGTCAAGGCCAAACATCAGAGACCCACGACAAAATACAGTCGTTACCCATTACTATGTGGAAATGGGAAGAGATCACCATGGATTTTATCATGAAGTTGTCGAGGACGGCACGTGGGGTTGATTCTATTTGGGTTATCGTGGATAGATTGACTAAGAGTGCTCATTTCATACTTACTGTCAAGAGCATTACAACCGAGAAATTGGCTGACATCTACATCGGGGAGGTGGTGGTTCAGCACAGAGTGCCAGTTTTGGTGGTTTCAGATTGAGATGTTCGCTTCACCTCCAGGTTTTGGAGGAAATTTCATGAGGATTTGGGTACTCAGCTACATTTCAGCATAGCATACCATCCAGAGACCAATGGATAGAGTAAGTGGACGATTCAGATATTCGAAGATATGTTCAAGGTGTGTGTGCTAGATTTTGGCGGGAGTTGGGCTACTTATCTTCCACTGGTCGAGTTCTCCTACAACAATAGCTACCACTCCAGTATCAGTCAACCACCCTTGGATATGCTTTATGGGAAGAGATTTCGGACCCTAGTTTGTTAGGTCAAGTTCGGGCATCGAGTTATGGGGATTACTGAGGTAGTACTTAAGACTACCAAATTGATACAACATGTGTGCAATCGGTTGCGAACTACACAGAGTTGCCAGAAGATTTTTGTTGACCAGCGACGATCGGACCTCGAGTTCTACTTCTGAGATCTTGTGTTGTTGAAGGTGTCACATTGGAAACATGTCATTCAATTCCGGAAGTGGGGCAAGTTGGGCCCCTGATTTATTGGACCCTTCAGGATTATTGCACGGGTGGACAAGGTTGCAAATCAATTGGACCTGCCTGAAAAGCTCATTCATATCCACAACACTTTCCACGTCTCTCAGTTGCGGAAGTGTTTAGCGGATGATTCAGTAGTGGTTCCTTTGGATGACATTCATGTTTATGAGATCTTGAACTATGTAGAGAGAACGATTGTGATTCTCGAATATAAAACAAATACTCTGCGCATCAAAGTGGCAAACTTGGTGAAAGTGCAGTGGCAACATCGGAAGGGTTCTGAGTAGACTTGGGAACCTGAGGGGAGATGAGAGAGCAATATCGAGAGTTATTTGTTGCAGTGGACTTCAAGGAAGAATTCCGATTCAAGTGGGGGAGAGTTGTAACACCCTTTCCTCATGTACATTTCCTTAAGTTATTTAAAGTTTAATATATTGAGATTTTTAGGTTTATGGGGGACGCAAAAGGAAAATTACGCAAGATGTAAGTCATTAAGTGCATGCGAGGGATTTACGCCCTACACATGGCATAACTTTGGTTACACAAAGCATAGGTGTGCAGTGTTCAAACCCTAGTTGAGGGGTTGTGAGCCCTGTTTAAAGGCTCTAATATCTTGAGAGCCTCCCCATGCTCATCCTCCACCCTTTCCTTTTCTAAGCTCAAAACCCTAGCCCTTGGTGTGATATTTGAAGCTTTTAGTGATATTATGTGTGTTTTTTTATGAAAAATGAGGACTTGGAAGGTGTGTATGGAGTTCATATCTTGTAGATCATACTATACTCTTCTTCAACATCCTCAAGAAGGTATAAAGTCTAAACTTTGTTGATCCTTTTGTTAGATCTAGCTAGTTGTGGGTTTTTATGAGTTTTTGTCCCTTAATCTTGGATCTAGGGAGTTTGTGCAACTCTAGACCTCATGAGTGGTGTCTCTTTTCATTTCTGAGCTTAGTGAGCCATAATAATGGGATCTTCGTCATTCCCATTCGTCCATGCTTGATCTTTTGGGACATGTTTAGGATTTAGGGTTTGGTTTTGTGCTCATCGTAGCCATGCAAAGGCATAAAGTTTGTGAATTTATCATTTAAGACATCCATTAGGGTCAAATATGAGATTTGGATGTTTGGTATTAAGGTATTAAGGTATTAAGGTCTTAATATGAAAGTTGTTAAATAGCATGATTATGTAAGGCGTAATCTTAGCTACGCAACGTGTGGCCTGGTTCAATCCCGTTTTTTTATCGGAAGGCTCTACACAGTACGTAGAGCAATAGTACTCATGACATAACTCCAGGAGACCAAATTTTGGTCAAGTTGGATGTTAGGTCAAGAGGGGTGGGTCCTCCCCATAGAAGGGTAAAATGGTCTTTTACCCAAGTATTTCAATCAAAAATCAAGACTTATGATTGGGTTTGTTATCAAATTTTAATTAGGGTTTATGATGTGTTATTCAGTGTGGGGAGTTCCAATCTAGGTAGCTTGGGTGTGTGATTCGTTTGTCTGACATTAGATGAGGTGAGACTTCTTACTAGGGATGAAAGTGGGTCTAAACCCAGATTGGATGGACCCAAACCTAGAAAACCCGGAACCGGTTAACGGGATTTTGTAAAACCGGAAATTGGACTGGTATATAGGAACCGGTTCCGGTTCGGTTCCAGATACGATACTGGGTAAAGTTGGTCTAGAACTGGAAAACCTGAAAACATAAAAGTGGGTAGGTTGGAACCGGATACAGTGGGTTTAGAACTAGAAAAACCAAAACAACCGAAAAAACCGAAATTTTTTGGTAATTACCCACTTTTATGTTTTCAGCTTTTATATCTCGACTTTTCATATTGATATCCCGACTTCGGGGGCTGTAAGTCATTGAATATGAAACTAAAATTGAAAAAATTATAGTCTAAAATCATGCATAAACTCTAAACTACACTCTGTAAAAAACCGCATATCAATCTGACTTTACAAAAATGAGATGTGTATGTGTTAACGTTTTCACAGAATTCAAAGTACAAAAACAAATAACTAAAAAGTTGAAAATTGTTAGCTTTGATATCTCGAATTCAAGGAACTTATAAGTCATTGAATATTAAACCTAAAATGACAAAATTATAGTCTAAAATCATGTACAAACTCTAAACTACAAGTTGGGAAAAAAATGCATGTCAATCCGACTTCAAACAAATTAGATATGCATGTTTTAAAATTTTCACATAATACAAAAAAAATGAAAATCTAAAAACTTCCAGCTTTTATATCTCGACTTTGGAGGACTGTAAGTCAACAAATATAAAACTAAAAATGACAAATTTATAATCTAAAATCATGTAAGAACTCTAAACTACACATTGCAAAAAAAACATATGTCAATTCGACTTGAAACGAATGAGATATGCATGTTTTAAACATTTCACAGAAACCAGTTCCGGTTCTTAGACCCGGTTTTCTCGGACCCGATGGACCCAAACCCGGATTACCTGGAACCCGGATAAACCCAAATTGTAAACCCGAAATCGGACTCGGTTCTATATATTCCGGTTTCGGTTTGATTTTTCGGTTTTAAATCTGATCATTTGTATGTTTGTGTTTCAGTATGGCGACCAATTGAGGATGAGCTTCTGGTTCCGGTTCTGGATCTATGTGACAACCCGTTATTTTCGTTATTGTAAAAGTCAATCTTGGTCACATCTTTGGTTTGTGCTAGTTGTATTTGTAAGGTCACACCTTATGATCTGATGAGTCAAACACTTTATACGCTATCAGCCACCGTCATTGTCTACATCAACGTCAACGACTCAAGCCTATCAGCGTCAACGTGTAGATAGTTATTTCGTGTAAATTTTGTATATTAGGCAATGATACAGAAGAATATATAGAAAATCCGATATCTTTATTATGAAGATCGGTTCTTAGTATAGATTTGATACAATCCCTTCAATCAAGGGATATACTTGTATAAATTAATATATATTCAACATTACGGTGAAACCCTAATGTTGTTCGTCTTGGTGACCATCTTTGTGATAACCCCGTTTTATTGATGAAAACAAACTCATTTCTTGGTGAAAGACAATTTGGTGAATCCTCTATGTTATTTACTTTTCTGTTTTTATTTGCTTAGTAATTTTTTCTTGTTTATTACACTTGAAGTGTATCCGATCGACACGAACCTTCAATCTTTGTGACTTATGCATGTTTATATTGGGTTGGGCCCATTATTTGTATGTTGGGATGGGATCATTTATTGTATGTTGGGTTAGGCACATTTATTATTGGGTTGGGCCCATTTATATGTTGGGTTGGGCTCGTTTGTTATATGTTAGGCTGGACCCATTTTCTTGTCTGGGTTGGTCCCATTTATATGGTATGTGACATGTTAGGGAACCCACTAAGTTTTGTGCTTACGGTTTTGTGGTTTAACATTTTCAAGTACTTCCAGTTCGAAAGGGAAGGGCCTGACATGATTACATTGCATTCATTAGAGATTTCACACTTATGATTTGATGATACTCTGAAATTCCTTTTGAAACACTGTTGAAATTGATGATCTTTTATGATATATATACATTGAATGTTTTCCTATTTAAAAATGAAAAAATTTCTATGAGTTTTGGGATGTCACAGTAAAACACATACATGAAATATATAGCTAAGGAACCCAACACCCACTTCAAGAGCATAGATCGACCACCTATCAGTAACATTTTGACCTTCCATAAAGAAATATTTTTTTGAAACTTCTTTGTAACAACTTTCCAGCCTACAAAATGTGACATGCAAGCCCTTACTGGGAGTCCTAAATACATAAACATGAACTTCGTTGCTTAACAACTTGCAAGCAAAGTAAATTGATTGACCTTCGTTTCCGTCACACCAACACCAAAAGGATTAGATTTATTAAGGTTGTTTTGCAACCCATAAACCATATAAAAGCACCGCAAAATAGCAATAAGATTAATAATACTCTCCTTTCACCAATTACCCAAAATATTGTATCGTCTGAATAGAACAAATGCACAACTGCAAATCATCACCGGTCTGAATGCCATGCAAAACAGCCTGCTTCCACTGCATCCTCTCTAAAGTGACATGGAACCCTTCCATTTCCAGTATAAAAAACAATACAATAAAGGGTCTCCTTATCTCAATCTACGCCTGATCATAAACTCATCCATAAGGCTTTTGTTAATCAAAAGGGAAGACTTTGCATTACCCAAGCAACCTCTAATCAAAGAAATCTATCTATGCTAAAAACTCATATACCGAAGGATTTGGTAAAGAAAACTCCAAGAGAATGAATCATATGCCTTCTCGAAATCTACTTTGAGGATCATAAGCTTATCTTCTTCTTTTTAAAATCATCTACGCCATACCAAATCTACTTTAAAGACCTCAAAATCTACTTTGAGGATCATATGCCTTCTCGAAAATTCCAAGAGAATGAATCATATGCCATCCAAAACATGTTTACCTTTAATGGATGCATACTACTTCATACTCACCACAAAATCAGTAACCTGAGCCAATCGAAGAACAAACAACTTAGCGATGATTTTTTTTATTGAATACCAACTAGAGTTATCGGTTGGTAATCCTTAGTGAGCAAGGAATTTGATAAAAAGAATGTCAAATTGTAACAAATCCCAAATTCTTTTGATGAATTTAAAATAAAATCTATCAGGTTGTGGCGCCTTATCACTTCCACAAGCCCATACAACATTTTGTACTTCTTCGAATGAAGGCGGTTTATCCAACTCTTGAGCCATATCCGTTATGATACCGAGAACCATGATAAGTTTCAAATTTTTATTTATAAAATTCCAGGAACACTTCTTTTACCCGAGAAGGTTGCATCGTCATTAGGCATCCACATAGATCCCTTTTATTTCCATCTATCTACATGTTTTTAAGAATATTGTGATAAAATTTTGTGTTTTATTGCCTCAATGGACCATTTGATTTTTACTTTCTACATCAAGATTTTCAATCTCTTGCATTCAGCCAATCACATTTTTCCTTTCCACCATAATGTTTTGAGAAACACTGCCCACGTCTATATTTCTATCAATTTCCAATAATTTAACTTCCAAAATATCCTTCTCGGCTTTCATTTTCTTCTCGTTCATCATATGCCAATCTTTAATTTTAGACTTTAGGAACTTTCATTTTTTCTTAAAATAAACAAAATGGTTAGCTCATGTGTTGTATTCATATTCGGTCTAAGAGGTTCTCACCAAATCCTCAAACCCTTCTTGGTGTAACGACCCAATTTTCACAAGACATTTTTCATTTTTAAAATATCACAACATTTCCAATTATCCATAAAATCTCAAGAACAATTGTTTTTAATTTCATACATCAACAAACTTTATTTCAAATGTTAGAGTGTCCCAAAAGAAAACGCCTGTGAGAGTGCATGCCGAGCCATCAGACCTTGCCCTTTTCCTTAGGCTCAGAAGTACCTGAAATAATCAACAAACTGTAAGTTAATGCTTAATGAGTTCCCTAGAGCATACCCCACACACCATCCACATAAACACATCATATTAGCTATAAAAGCTACATATACCACATAAGCCATGCATACAACATATAGGGATGTCGTGGGCTCGTCACCAGGATCTTACTCCAAGATGTCATGGGCTCCTCACATGGTCTTACACCTAAGTGTCATGGGCTCTCCCAGGGTCTTTGATAGGAAAGCCATGGGCTCTCGACATGGTCTTACATCCGGTTGCTATGGGCTCTCACATGGTCTTTAGTAGGAAAACCATGGGCTCTCCCATGGTCTTACATCCACGTGTCATGGGCTCTCCCTTTGTCTTCCATACAAGCATACTACATATACAACTAGCATACTTCCTAGCACATAACCAACTATCATGCCTCATAATATAACTTCAGCTAGTATACCACATATCATAAAATGGGTCGGCCTTGGTGCCTTCGACCAATTGGTATGGTGAGGAGACTCACCTCTCGTGAATGCTGAACTGACAAGCTAAGATCAGATAAATCCCACGTGCTGCTCCAACTCGACTACCTATAATCATCATGTGATTAACTTGTCACAATCCCGAAATACCATAAATATCCTCAAAGTTAACCCTGATCAACCTTGGTCAAAGTCAAGGTCAATAGTCAATGTTGACCTCAACTCGCCGAGTGCATCCAGCAACTCGTCGAGTTCCTCAAGGTCTAGAAGACTGAAAACCCATGCAGACCGAAAACCCCAATCCTTCACATAAATCACTTGGAATCTCGAAAATGGGTAAACCCTACTCGACTCGTCGAGTTGGCTAAGAGACTCGATGAGTTCCTTCAGTCCTTTTTGTGTTCAGACGTTTTTAAGCTACCCCAAAGCTCCATATTGCAGATCTAGCCTCCTAAGGCATGGTTTCCACGTAAAGTTGCAAACTTTACATGCATGCAAGCTCTTAAATGCCAAAACCAAGCTAATGGAGAGGTTTTAGCCAAAGAGAAGGGCCAATGCTTGAAAATTTCAGTGACTTTTTAACTCTAGGGACTTAGAGGAGTCCAGATCTGAAGTTACAACTCCAGATCTTACCCAACACCCAAAATGCTCTACAAATGTACTAAAAATGACCTTAAACATAAGAAAAAGGGGATCTAATGTTAGAATGATCAAGGTAACAAATTGTTACCTTCAAATGGATGCCCAAACGTAGTAGATGCTGGATTTACAATCTTCTACCCGTTACAAACTTCTCAACCTTCAAACTTCTTCAAAAAAAAAAGGCACCAAAAGCACTTTCTTAGTCTCACAAGCACAAGGAAGCAACAATAACAGCTAGGGTTTCTTCTCTGGGTAATGAAGTGGTAAGGGAGGCCACAAGAGGCGGATTAAGTCCTTTATATAGGGTGCAAACCCTAAAAATTATGGTTTTCCGTTACAACGCCTACTCGTCGAGTCGGGGCTTTCCGACTCGTTGAGTAGGATCTAAATCCCGCGTCCTCATAAATGATCTCTACTCGACGAGTTGGAGCTCCCCAACTCGTCGAGTCCTAGTATAAAACCCTAAACTTATTAAAATTTAAATGATACCTGGAACAGGTGTTACACTTGGTCAAGCCAAGAATAGACATCTTGAAGGGTCGCAATCCATAATCAAAACGCTTATGATTCATTAATATTGGACGATGATATGAAATAGACCGATCCTGCAGTGACCATTAAATCCAGAAAAACCTCCAAGGCTCCAACGCTTGGATACCAAAAATTGATCTAGTTTACTCATTTTATCGTCACTTTTGTTGCTTCTAGTGAAATTAAAACGGCTAATGTGAACATCAATCAACTGCATCTTTATAATGTTATAATGAAATTATTAAAGTGGTCTATTGTGAGTTGACAAAACATCGGGGCTCTTATTTCACTGCAAACTCCCAGCACCTACTCGGATACCAAAAGTTGATCTAGTTAGGATCTTAAATAAAGTTTTTGAAAAAGATTTCTGATGTTGGAAGTTGTGTTACAGTTTTAGATTTGTTGATACAGCATGACATCAAAAAACTTACTGAAAAGGTTCCACATGTTGAAATTTTAAATGTGATGTCATTGTTGATTAATAAATAAAAGAAAAATTATTGATTCGGCTCTTGCAACATATACTTTAATATTTTTATGGGTTTAGTCCTTGACGTACATACCATACTGTTGATGTTTTAAATGTGGTGTTGTTGATTTACGGATATTAATTTTATGGGTTCTATTCTTGCAACATACACGTCAATATTTTTATGAGTTCAATTCTTGCCGTACATAGAAAGTCCCTTTTTTTTTCCTTTTTAATTGATGTCTTTGTGTCTACACAAGTATAAAGGCTAGATACTGAAATTCGTATAAGCGTTTAAAAATTCAATAAAAAAAATAATGGAGTAATTCAGAAAATTCGTTTGATCCAAATTATATATTAACAAATCGCCGACAACGTAATTTTTTTTTTATCCTCATCTTGAATTTTTTTAGATCTACTCCTCAATAAGAAAGAAAGTTCGTGTGTATATGCATCATAATGGCTCTTCGATTCATTGGTTTTTTAAACGATATATTTTATTTTACCCAATAAAAATAAAAAATAACTAAAAACCACACGTGAGAACTCTTCATGTATGTCGATGGTCATCTTGCTGTCAAAATTAGGTGTTATTACGTATACTGAAAACAACTCTTAAGACCTCTTCATGTGTATCAATAGTCATCTCGCTGTCTCCCGCGTAAAGTTTAATGCCATAAATTAGATTGGATGCAACTTTATCAAAAATTAAATAAAAAAATAGTTGTTAATGATTGGAACAAAATTAACCACTTGTTAATAAGTCATATTTTGCTTATAAAGGCTTAAAGCAACACACCTCCCTTCCATATATAATCATTGCTCTCCCACCTCTAAATATATACTTATAAAAGATTATTTCCTTTTAATAAAACCTGTTCATTACTATATATCTATCATTTCAATAGAAAACAAGATTCTTACTAAACTAACAGATTATAAAATTAAATTCAAAACATTAAAAATTTGTAAAAAAAGAAATAAAAGTTGTAAAAAATGTTTAGTAAAAAACAAATCAAAGATAATAGTGTATTTTTAATAGACACATACCGTACAGTTCACTGTACATAATTTACTTTACCGCCAGTGGTTTAGATTTTAGTTTAATGGTTTAATAATCTCATCAGCCAATTATATTTAACTTATTATGTTGATTTCCGTGGGGACCACCAAGATCATTCATCAATAAGCTTCCGAACCCATCAAAGTTTATTAAAAAATAAAAATTGAAACACTATATATACCAACTACCAGAAACAAATGATAGATGTGATGTGATATAACTTAAGACATGTTTAAAAGAGGAGCAGGAGCCATGACATTCTCTGTGTTTGCCAACTCCACCACCATGACCAGGTGTTGCCGCCCACACCGCAGGCTGAGGAGGAGGAAGAGCACCACAATCCGCTTGGGAAATAAGCTGAGGAAGCTCCGGTCAAGATCACGGGTTGTGGCATGGCCATTTCTGATCTTGAAGAAGTTCATCATGAAGATGGTGTCTGAAGGAAGGTTCATGGAAGCCTATTATTCCACATTACCAATTCTTCAGCCCCAATTGTTTCCTCTCTGTTAACTTTTCTCAAATTCTTCGTGTTTCTTAGTAGTTTTTTTTTTCTCTTCCACTTAATTAACTTGAATGTAGATACTCTACTTTTGTGCATAGAAACTATTGCCTTGTTTTTAAATCTTACAAGACAAGACAAAATATATTGTACTGTGTTTGTTGTGTATCGAGACTGAAACCGGTGTCAACAGAACAAAAATTGCAAAAGACATAAATACCCTCGTTTTCAAAACCAAAAATAGCCCTAGAAAGCTTGTTTCAGTCGAGTCCAGTGTAACAAAAAGTTGAAAATTCTTACAACATAAGATTACAACAACTAACAAGTATCGAGTCCATTTATACATGAAAAACTAATTTTTACCAAAGTAGGAGAAAAGTGTTTTCTGATTATCAGATGAGGTCTTCAAGTTGGCCTTCTTTTTAGCTGGGCTTGTTAACTTTATGTCAGCTTCATCAACTTTTACTTTTATATCAGATGAAGACACGTCATCATACTCACGTTTCAGATGTGAAGTCTCAGATTTTGTTTCAGGTTCCTGTTTTGGACTTTTTGGTTTTTCTGTTTTCTCAACCTCTTTAGGTTCTGATTGTTTTTCAATTTTAGTCCCCATCTTTGCAAAGAACATCGAGATTGGTTTTGTTTCCTTCACTTGAATCTGCAGTTTGTAATTACAATTTACAATAATAATAATAATAGAAGTTTAGCCAATTTTGAATGTGTATAAAGAGCATACCTCCTTTATACACTCTGGTCCATCAAAAGAAGGCTTGCCCATTGCTGGTGTCACAGGGTACCAAACCTGAAGCGGAATTATTTCTCAACAATATTTAAACATATAAATAAACTACAATTCTTTTTTATATTTAATCAAAATATGTAACAAGATCTGTATTATTAATAGTATTACCAAGTCTGGTTCTTCATAGGGTTTGAGTAATGAATCAAATTTGGAAGATGGAGATCCATCTAGCCACTCATGAGTTGACTCCTTGTTCCCTAAAATAACAGGCATCCTGTCTACAATTGGGAAGAATCATTTGATGTTAGATTTTTAAAAAATACTTAATTTAAAAATTCCCATAAAAAGAGAATATGGCATGACATGTACTGGGACAGGTGTCAGTAGGTGGAATAAAGAAGACCAAATCCCATAAAAGAAAGTTAGAATATTAGAGAGAAAAAAAAAAAGTATATAGTAATATAGTATTACATTACACTATTACTAACCATGGAGGCAACCAAAGGATGATGAAGAACTTGTTGTCAAAATAGTAAAAGTGTATTGAATCTCCCCTGAACCACAAAATAAAATCATTAAGAATTTATAATAGTCATGTAAACCTTATTTATTTTCTGGCATTAATGAAGAAAAAACATATACTAGTTTTTTAAAGAAAGGTAAACCTTCAGAGTTTTTCCAAGAATCATAAAGAGCAGCAAAGACAAGGGGTCGATCATCCCTCAGATGAATATAGTATGGCTGTTTTTTCCCACCATCTTTCTTCCACTCAAAAAATCTGAAAAATGGTAAATGAGAAAAACTATAAACATAAAAATACAGCTTTTTACAAGAGTTACAACTTACCCTTCCACCACAACCAGACACCTATTTCCAGGAAGAAGACGACGAAATGAAGCCTTTTCACCTATTGACTCTGAACGAGCATTGAACTGGCAAACACAAGACCAATTAGTCAACATGAAAACTGTTTACAACAGCAAATATGATTTAAATTTGAAGAATGCTACTTGGCTCTAACATTTTCATCTCAAGAAAGTATAAAAGCAAAGGGAAAGAACCATCGAAAACATGTATACAGAAGAACTATAAGTAAACTTGTGACATTACCATCCTGTAATAGTCTGGTTTTTCTGTGTTTTTAGTGAAGCTTGGAATGAGTCCCCATTTCATGCACTGCACAACAGCTCCTTCACTGTTTGCTCCTGTGTCTCTTCGAATAACAGGCAAGTTTGATCCAGGGGAAACATTATATGCTGGACGATACCTGAAATTTCAATTCAAACAAATCAATTTACAGTCGATCGTTACATATAATAACTAAAGTGTGTAGCAACATGAGTATATCGAAATCAATTTCAAGTTTCACAACGTTCATACAGTTTTAAGGATAAATCTCTCACTAATTTGAAACTCTAATCGGATATGACAGTAGAAGAGATGGAGAAACGATATCAAGCAATATGAATCGACAACAATCCTTCAACTGGTTCAAATTCCGCTAGTAACAAAGAGAGATCAAACAACAGCCAGATATACAAATTAAAATACACGAGTTCGATAGCGAGACAAATGACAACGTCAGAAAACAAACAAAAAAAATACTCTGACAATGAAGTTGAAAGTGCGATAGATCAATTCGGAAACATAAACAAGGAGTAAACACATAAGTTGGAGGTTGATGAGTTGTGTGGGAGGAGATGGACTTACCGGTCTGTGTCGACGAAACGAACGCGGCGGTTACCGAGGTTGCAAGAGCGAGGGATATCATCTGGACGGATAGAACAGCGACAACGGCCACACATGACTCAACTTCGTCGTCCTCCGGTTTGATTCACCGTTTGGGGGAAATATGGTCAGTGGAAGAAAGGCGGGAATGTAAGTAGGGTTCGGTTTCCTCTTTTCTCTTCGCTCATTTCAAGACTTGCACACGGTTCGGAGTTTTTTCTTTTTTTTTCTAAATGAAAAAAAAAAAAAAAAAAAAAAAAAAAAAAAAAAAAATGAAGTTGTGTTCTTTAAATTTAATTTTTTTAGGGTGGGGAGTGGTCACAAGTCAAATTATCAGTCAATTCACCTTCAAGTAGATATTTTATTATTTCACAACCAACACCTAATGAAGAGGCAAAAAAAAGAAGTGAGATAGAGAAAATGTGAAGGTAAAGAGAGAGAACCAATCAAAATGGTCCTCTTGTTCACTACAAGCCATCCATAGCCAAACCTTCGGTCCACGAGTTAGTGAGTTAGTGTCCAACATAAGGCCATCCGTAATGCTTTCCACGAGCAAGGGTCGTGGAGAGCTTCCAAATCAGCAACCACGAACCATGCAAACAACTGGGGTACTCACCACGAACACGAAGAGAGAGAAAGAAGAGTCGGAGAAGAAGAAGTCAGAGAGAGGAGAAGAGAATGATTGGGCGTTCTCCTTCGTTCTGCCCACCACAATCGACAACGAAGATGAAGGATAACGGTGTATAGAGGTGGTGTGCACGAACGATTCTCGTTGCCACGTCAACCACGGAGTCTTTCGTGCTCGGTATACCAAAAGGTCTAAGAAACTCATGTGTGGGTTAATGTTCACTCCAATAGCCTTAAGGAAAGCAAAAAGAAAAGGCCTTTCTTTCGAGTTTTATATAAGAGGAGTTTTTGATGAAAATAGGATTATTGACCAACTTATTTAGTTTGAAAAATATTTTATCAAATTAATGTTTTTTTTCATTTTTCATATATTTTTTAGTTTTTCTTACTGTTTTTATTTTTTATTTTTTATTTACTTTTTATTCTAATTTATTTTCTATAGTCTTTTTTTTAAATATCATTCTTTTATTTTTTTTTTATTTACTCCATTTTACTATATGTTTAACATAAATATTCTGTCGTTATTGATACAAATTATATAAATTATTTTAAACATCAAATTTTAGATATTAAATAAAACTACTATTATACGGACAATGTTGTTTAAGGTATGAAAACTCCAACATTGTACATATAATTTTTTTAAGGTCAGAGATTTTCGACACGTTTATGTAAACGGGTTGACACAACACGACACGATAATTAAACGGGTAGGGTTAGGGTCAAGACTTTGAGCTTGAAGATGACTTATATAACCTGTTTAATTATATATTATTTATTATAAATTTCATATTTTTATAAATATATTATATGTTATAGACTTATAGTGGGCAAACTCGATAATTAGAAATAATATTCAAAATTTCAAAGTTACTTAATTATTTTTATAAATAAATAAATAAATATATATATATATATATATATATATATATATATATATATGTTATAAATTTCATATTTTTATAAATATATTATATGTTATAGACTTTTAATCATCCTCATCACCTATCCCTTTGCTCCCCAACTTTAACTATTTTTATTTTTCCTTTTAAGCTTACTATAAATTTTGTCATTCCATCTCATAACTACAGTGTTTCAATTGTTTCATTTTGCCTCCGCAACTCCTACTTTTGAACCTTTAAAATAGTTCAACCTGACATGACACGACATATTTACAAGGTCTAAACCTTAACCCGAAACCTGACACGAAACCGCCACGAAAATAAACGAGTTGACACGATACAACAAGATAATTAAACGGGTCGGATTAGGGTCAATCCCTTTCGACTCGTTTAATGTCTTGACACGACACGAACCTGACACGACATAACACATTTTCCAGGTCTAGTGACGGAGCCATAGTCAAAGTAAAGGGGTAGTCAAAAAATCGTGTAATATACATGTAACACCCTATTTTCGAATCGTTTTCTAATGCAGGGTAGTGACCCAAAGACCGAGTATCATCAGGCTTAAGGCCTTTGAGGGAAAGAGATTTAGACCCATTTGGGTGTGGGTGGTGTAATTTGGATGATCCGGGAGTTCGGTGTGTGTTTTGGAGCCAAGGGGTATTTCAGTAAAGTGTTAATTCGGGCTTTTTGGAAATTGGATTTTTCTTCAGGAAGTTTTAAGGCGAGTCTGAGTTGATAGAAGTGTAGAGTTTCTCATTACCTCTTCGTGGATATAAGGATCGTCGAAAACGGACTTATAACGAAGAAGTTATGCCCTTCGGAAGTTTGGTGATTTTAGGGTTTAATCGAGTACGCGGGGCGTACACATGTGTGCGCATGGCGTACCAGTGAGGAGGGTAGTACGTTGGGCGTATAATGGTGTACGTAGGGTGTACAATGGTGTACGTTGGGCGTATTAAGTAGTATGATTGTGGGTTCTCTAGGGAGTACATTGGGCGTACTCCAGTCAGACCCAAACCCTAATTTAGGGTAGTGGACCCTATTTAAGGTCCTTAACTCGCCACCAAACCCTATTATCTTCAGTCTCCATCTCCCTAAACCCTAGAAATGAAACCCTAGCCCCCATTTGAGTGGTTTTTGAGCTTTTGGCGGTATTTCATGCTTTTTTGGTGTTCATAGAAGAGGAAGGAACTTCTTGGAGAAGTGTACGATTGCTTGAAGCTTTTGGATCTAGGCCCGTTGCATCTTGATCTATATTTTGGAGATATAAAGTTTCTATCTTGATGACTCTAGATGTTAGATCTTGTTTAAGGAGTAATTTGGGTTCTTTTTGGCCCTTAGAGTCATCCTTGTGAATATAAGCTACCCCAAGAGCTTAGAATGATGGATCTTGGCCTTTGGGATGTCCCTTGTTCATAAAAATGTCATCTTGATGAGTTATTGTGGTGCATCCATGAGTTTGGGTGATTATTATGGATTTTATTAAGGTTTTGGTTCCATTAAGTCTTGCAAAGGAGTAAAGTTACCAACTTTACGTGTTAAGACATCTCATTAGGGTCATATCCAGGTTTGGAAGTCATTGTCTTAACCTTTAAGAGCTTATTTTGGGTTTTTGGACCCCGAAGGAGCACGTTGGGCATACGCAAGTGTATGCTCAGCTTAATGTTGATTTTGTGCATCAGGAACTTGTACTCTATGCTTAGAGGGTGAGTACACGGGGCGTACTCCCCAACCGGTTATTTTGGGCTTTTTGAGGTTTGGGCCTTGTTGGACAATTGGGCTTTTGACTTTGGGTCATGGATAGACTTAGGGTTTTCTTGGAAGTAGGTCCATGATGCTTGTAGGGCCTAATCGGGTTATTGGGCCATAATTGGCTTTTGTTGCTTTTGATTTGGGCTTTGGTTGGCCATTTTGGATTTTGGGCTTTGGTTTGCCATTTTGTATTTTGGGCTTTTTGTGCATTTTGGGTTGGGCCTTGGTTATGGAACAAGTAAGAAAAGGGTAAAACGATCTTTTACCCTTTAGTGAGTTGGTTTATGGAGTAGCCCTTGGATTTTGGTTTATTGGGTTAATTATTGATTAAGATTATATTTATTGTTAGTTGGCGCGAGGTTATCCGGTTCAGCGGTCCGAGCAGTTATTTTTTTTATCAGTGGATTGAGGTGAGTCTCCTCACTGTACTCGATGGGTCGAAGGCACCTATGTCGGCCCATTAGGTTTTGTTATGCTAGTTGTTTTTGTGACTTTTGCATGGTATGTTGGGCAAGGCCCATTTGTATACTGGGCTAGGCCCATGGAATACGAAGGACTACGCCCATTGTATGTTATGTAGGCGCTAACTGTCTTTGTGACTTTTGCATTTGTATGATCGGGCTAGGCCCATTGGTTTGGTAGCACTAGGCCAATTATGGTGGGTTGGGCCCAATATGCGGGTTAGGTCCAATGGTATGTATGGTATGTGGTATTTTGGGGAACTCACTAAGCTTTGTACTTACGATTTTTATGGTCATGGTTTCAGGTACTTCCGGTTCGAAAGGTAAGGGCTAGACTTGATCGCAGCGCATCCACCCATGTTTCTGCATCATGATTATTTTGAGATTGTACTCTGTTAACTATTTTCTTATAAAAGTACTTTTGAATATTTGGATAATCAATTATTGAATGTTGACTTAAAAATAATTAATTTTTTGGTTGAATTAAAAATGAAATTTTTACCTCATAATCTTGGGTTGTTATAACACAACTAAAAAAAACTGCAATTTCATTAAACGTAAAATTCAACTTGATGGTTTTGAGCAAAACATACAATCCTATGTGTGCATGCAACCCTAATTGAACTGGATCTAGGTTTTCTCTAATTGTGTCACACCCAAAACCGGAACGGCGGAAACGTTCTAGGGTGGATGACGTCCTGTCAAGTATCACAACATATGCAGTATAGTAATCAAAGTACAACAACCATTGCATTAATAGTAATAGTTTTACATAAGTTACATTTCATAGAGACATTAAAGTAATACTGAAACTAGTATAGATACAACTTGGTTCTAGACTGGCTTCGCCGAAGCTCCCAGGTGTACCTGTCTATCGCTGACCTGAGAATACAAGTTATTTTGAAAGCGAGTATCAGCATTTTTATAAATGCTGGTGAGTTCATAACTATTTAGTGTCATTTGTGTAAGTAAGCATTTTTATTCAAAATAACTTTATGAAAAGTAGTAGTTTAGAATCTACGATGTATTAGCGTCCTTTCCAGAAAATCCTATATTTTCTAAATAAAAGCAGTCTTCTACCAGGACCCGACAAAGTTATGTTTTAAAGAGTAAATTTCCCCGAAATACTATTATTATCGGAAAACAGTATTTACTTTAAAGGAATAATGAGAAAATCACAAGTAAAAATACCAGGGGAAAAATAACATATGCCTCAACAGTAATACTGTTGATTAAGGCAAAAGAAATCATAGACTCCAGGAGAATATCGAATGAATGATACGCCTGGCTCAGTCTAACAAAAGGAACACAGACCCCAGACGGTATCAAATGAACAATACGGCTAGCAAAGTCTAAAACAAAGAAACACAGACCCCAGACAGTATCAAATGTACGATACAGCTAGCAAGGTCTACAACAAAGAAACACAGACCCCAGACAGTATCAAATGAACAATACAGCTAGCAAGGTCTAAAACAAAGAAACACAGACCCCAAACAGTATCAAATGAGCGATACAGCTAGCAAGGTCTAAAACATCCGTTAATCCTAAGTGGGTTGTCTCGAAGTACATTGTTGATTCTCGTTACCTTAAGGCCATGAATTATAAGGTAAACATGGAGATACTCGTAACCATGTTGATTGACACTATAGTACTTGAAGCCCTGCAAGCGTCGGAATAAATGTGACATATGTCACCCCTTGGCTTGGTAGGCCGAGGACTGTAGCTAGCAGTCAGGGTGCGGGAGTGTCAGTCCCGTATAGATCTATACACACAATGCCCGCTCTCCCTCCAGGAGACTCTGGTTACCAACATGACAACGGGGAAATCCGTGTCCTAAAGATGTATCTCGTATTCTGAATTCTGAATCATGCTAGAGTCGAATCAAGGGCTAAGGAAGTGATTGGGGCTCAAAATGGACACAATAAGGAGTTTACGGTCCTTGGACCACTCTTTGAGGAGTTTACGGCCGTAAACACATGAGTTTACAGTCGTAAACTCATTTTAGTCCATTTCTTTTGTGCTTTGGTGGTTCTAGGCTATGTAGGCAAGGTTCTAGTTACTTTTATGAGCATAGGAAGGTGTTAAAGGCACTTAAACACCTTGGAAAGGTGTTTACGGGTTTGGGAGACCTTCCTAAACCATAAACTCAAGTGTTGATCATTGGGGCATGTTTTGGTGCATCTCATGAAGGAATACAAGGCTCTAGGCACTCATGAAAGCTTTTGGAGGTGTTGGAGGGGTAATTTAACACCGAAAAAGGTGTTTATGGTCCTTGAAGATGGGTTTACGGTCCAAGAATGTTCTTAGACCGTAAACTCATGTTTACTCCCCATATGTTAAGATTTTGGTGTTCTAATTCATTTCATGTAAGCCCCTAAGTCATAACTAAGCTCCATAAGTGGTTTGGAAGGGTTTTTAGGCATCAAAACCCCATTTATGAGTGTTTACGGTCCAAGAGTGTTCTTGGACCGTAAACTCATGATCTTGAGGGTTTTGGGTGATTTAAACACGAATTTGCAAGTTAAAAGAGCTAAAAAAACAAGCTAGGGTAGATCACTTACTAGTTCGGGGCTTGAAAAAGGCGATTTTTGACCAAACCTGATTTGTAGAGAAAGAAAGTAGAGAGAGAGAGAGACCCCTATGGTGTGGAAAAGGGTTGGAATGAAACCCACTCAGCCCTTATATAGGGTGGAGTTTATGGCCTGGTTGGGGGTCCACCCGACACCAACCGCGAACGAGGTTTTTCACGACTATCGTTAAACACGACAATTTTTAAAATTAGACCGCCTTATTTTCGGTTTGCTTGACGAATATTATTGAAAATATTCCAACGGGTTTAAATCTGATTAAAAATATTTTTGGGATAAATTTGGCTAATTTTTGACGTACTTAATTTCGACGTTAAAACTAACGGAAATTTTTGGGTTGTCACAAATTGAACATGTAACTTGAACACAAAAGAAGAAACCCTAGGTTATATGTATTATAATCAAATTCACACCATAAGGATTAAAATACATACCTTGATTGTTATATGGTAATAACAATCTAAAAACCTTGCTTGAAAAATCTTTGGTAGCAAGCGTCATAAGTGTCGCGCCTCTAATAACTCACAAACAAGCCTAGCAACTAAGGATTACTATGGAGAGAGAGAAGGGAAGTGGAAAATTCGGCTCTAAGCCTTTCTTGGAGTGCATGGGACGAAATCCAACCCTATAGGGGTTTATATTGGTGATAAGGAAGGTTTTGGACAAGACAAGTGTATCTTAGACAACCCTAATCCCTTAACTTCCCCGTAAGGCTTCCAAGGCACCCTTAGAGCCCAAGGAAACCCTAGGACACTCTAGAATTCGATTCCCCCCCCTCTAAGGGAGGTTCTAGAATGCTCAATGCTCAACTTTTGATCATTTTCATCTTTCGTCCCTGCAGTTTCAATTAATTCCTTAAATCCCAAAATTAACTCCAAGTTAATTTCTGATTAAATATTAATTAAACATTATGATTTCAAATTAATATATTATATCTATAATACATTAATAAATCATTTATTTTGATTTCAAATTAATATTTATCAACTAAGTAATAAATTAATAAATCGTTCTTCTCTCTCTAACAATCATCCTATTCCATTGTCAGGTTTGAAGGCAACCCAAAAGGACATTGCTACTATCAATTCAAGTTTATACCAATTAAAGTTATGAGCTTAGACACCTAATCTAACAGTCTCCCACTTGGATAAGTTTAATAACTATAGTTGCAAGTATAATTACTAAATTGACTAGAAAATTATAGCTACTAAAATCCGATGTCGAACTCTGACCCAGTCAGTGACATGTCCTTAGATAAGGGATCAAATATTCCTCCGTTCTACAAGATATCGTATGGACATGAGACATGGATTATAATCATTCTCTATGTCCATTTGTTGTTTCCCGATTTCCAATTTATGATGACTGACTACAAACTACAATTGAACACGTCAACCTAGTCCATGCTTGGCTAAGCGCTTAGGGTGTCATCACTAAATCATCGAGGGGCCCAAAAATATCGCTTTTATCCCTCAGGGTAAAAGGAACATATATACTTTGACTAATATGCTTGAACTATTTATTCATCAAATCACACACAACAATTCGTTTTATAACATCAAGTTATTGTTACGTTTACGTATTATCAATGCGCAACCTACTTGTAAACAACAAATCATATGTCTCCATTTCAAGAATATAGGATATTATCATCTCACAATCACTCGTGATAAAATCCATGAAGTGATTCAAATGAGCATGATTTAATCCAATACTCAAATCCTATTTCAGGAGTACTCATGAACACCGCAACAAACTTGTGCTATGTCTAAGCACTTAGACAATCTACAGACAAATTCATGATAGTCCTAATTCACTACTTACTTGTAAAGTATAATTAACTGTGGATGTTTGAATAACCTAGTTATTCAGGAAGTAAAACATGCGAAGTGAAACACAAGAATAACCTAATCCAATATGGTCTCAATCTTTTGAATGTAAATAAAACACTTATTATTTAATCACCATATTAATTAGACCTTACTCATTGTATAATGTTTCGATCAATCAACTAAATACTTGAATTAAAACAATAGTCATCCCATGCTCTAAGCATGCACACTATGTTTATCTATGGTCCTTCCTTTGTGAAGTAGATCAATTGAACACATTTCCAATGATGCTTATTACACAATTCCCTAATCCTTATTATAAGTGTAAGAATACAAAATTCTTGCCACTACTAGAATATATTAAAGTCTAAACTTACATGCAATGTTCCTTTTTGTAATGTCAAGGTACCAAAGTCATAGAGACTTTGCCAATGATATTACAAAACATTCCACTGGAGATTTATTACAGAACAATTCCATGAAGATGAAGTCTCACACTCAAGGTACATTCCTTGAACATACTTCTTGCATAAAAGTTTCTAACTTACACATAGATTCTTAATATCCAACTCCCATTATGGAAATATTTCCATAATTGTCATATGACTATCCATTCTAAATAGAATCCTATCTATTCATAATTATATCAATATGGTCCATCCATTACTTATACTTCCAACTGTCCTAAGCAACCAATCTTTGGTAAACCTTAGATTGTCTTTGACAGTTGTTTAATAATTTTAGTCATATCTGGTTCTGATCATTTTTCCTTCTTAATGTCATAGGCATTTGGAAAATTAGAGCGAGTGAATATTATAACATATGTGATCAATCCTATATCTGAAGCATATGGGATTCGATACATAATGTCTTACATAAAGACATGATACTTGATCAGTCTTTTGCTATAATATTCCCATATATAGAATTTACTATGTTGAAGCATTTCAACATGACATTCATATACGTTCATGACGAAGTTCTATTAAAATATCAATCTAAACTTTAGATTCGAAATGAATTATTGATGCCCTCTCCCTTAAGTCTTACTATAGCGAAACAATTTCCAAATTCCGTGACTTTGCAAATTTAGAACTTTGTTTCCTATAAATAGCATTGTTAACTTGCAACACTTAACATAATAATCATGCTCCCACCAACATAACAATTATGCTCTTACCAGCATAACGATTATGCTCCCACTAGCTTTGACATGTACCCAGAAATCAACTGGACTTCTAGAAATCAATACCTATTGACTTTTCTTACCTAAGTTCAAATTTCTTATATGTGGTGCTTTGGTAAGTCTTTTCCTAGACTTTTAAAGCTCATACACCCTTCAATAGATAGCTTATGTGTGTGTCTAAACATTTTCTGAACTTATAGCGATAAGTCCCAAATGTTCAAACTATTTGCCATTTCTCACAATTCGAATTATGAAAAGGGATGTTGTAATCATACTCGAATTTGAGAACGTAATTACCACAACTGCTTACTCCAATCCTTTTAAAATCTACTTGTGAAAGTGTTTCCTCACAATCATTTTCATGAAGTAGAGAGAAACCTCTTACATATTAGATTTTATGGTGTATGTGTTCCTATCCATGTGAATTCGTCACTTCTAACCACTATCATAAAGACAAGGTTTATGACAAATTCAAAATTTTATGGACTGAACTCGCTTAATCTCAATTTCTTGCCATCCGGAAGCACAAGAGCCTACCATTGCTTCCAAGTTATTGAGCAGCTCACCCACACTTATCTATGCACTTTCATTGATATGGTGTTTTGCCTTATGCGATCAAATGAGAACTTATAGAACTCACATGCATAGTCAACTTAACTGGAATGGGCACAGAAACAAGAATATGTCAACATGATAGGTTATCAACCTCAAGTCGTATGTTAGTGATAACTAAAAGGTTTACTCTCGACTAGCTCTTAAAACTATTCAAGACCATTAAGGCTCCCACTAACCTCTTGACATATAAGATTCTCTGTCAAGGAACATTTATCGACAAACAAACATTCAAAAGTTAGTCTGGATTCTTATCAAGAAAAACACTTCATATAATTGGTCTTAGTTGATCTTTGTTTTGTCCAAGACATCACAACTTACCAATTTCAAATGTGCAAGAGTAAGGAACATTTCTACTCCACATTTCATGAGGTGTTATAAACCTACTTAGTATATGTTACTCAAGATACAACTTAGAGTAACTAGAGTATAACTCTAAAACTCGATTTTGGAACGAAGTATGACTCATCCTTTTGATTTAACCATTTCAACAATTCTCGATACCTCTTCTTAGTCATGTGAATGCACTAAGATGTCCTTAGAGGACCAATTTTGATATGGTTCCATAATGATCATAAAACACGATACTAAAGTACTTCTCCTTTTCAGTCTGGAGAAACTTTTATCTTTCTGCCTAATTGATTCTTCTTATTCGTTCTGCTATATATTGAAACTTTTCCAAGGTGTCGGAATTATACTTAATCATATAAGCATAACCATATTTACCAAACTTTTAGTAAATTATGACAAATAGTCTTATCGTTCTTTGTGGTGGACCTAACCAGTGCACATCAATGTGTATTAGATCCTTCAGTCCTTCACTTGACTCACATCTACATGTGAACAAAGAATTAGTCTTAATTTCCTAAAGATGAAGATTTTCATTTATCACACAATACAAGTTGCATGATTCCATTTGTCTAATTGAAACTTGGGTGATAAGAATCTTTATTTATTTGGTAAATTTTTGACATTACCACGAACGATATAACTAAGAATCAAATCCATTTACAACATTGATAACAATATATAAACACCAATTTTCACAATTGTCATTGCAAGGAAACATAAAATAAGTCAAAATATTTTTTTTTCTTTATTTATAAAATGCGGAAAACTTGTCCTTACAATGAAAATTCAAATGAAAACTATGTTTCGAAATATTCCTAAGCAATCTCTCGTAACTCCTAAGCAGCATCTCAAAATTCTGATCATCGAGCCATGTGATTGATATGCATCTCTTCGCGATCAGACTCATCTTACTCTTTCTTTTAAGCTTCATTTCTTTTCTTCGATCCTACAAAACATCAAAATACAATCTTATCACATCATGTATTAAGAATCTATAAATAAGAACTTAATAGAGTTAAATAGTGGACTTATCTGAAATAGAGTCATTCATTTTGACTTGACCATCCTTGCAATCCTTCAGGTAGATACGACAGCTTCGCATCCAATGCCCCTTTCTCTTGGCAATAGAAACAAAAAGACTCTTTCGGAATGGTGCATGAGACTATCTTAGACCCAGTCTTTCTCTTTACCATTCGGTCAAATGGTTTGACCTTGGCCGATCCCTTTCCATTAGGAAAAGAAAACTTTTCTGGACTTCCAACGTTGCCATTGTCAACGTCGTCATTCGTTTAAATAGTTTGTATGATGACTGAAAGCCTATAGGTTGCAAAATGATTGAGAGCCTATAGTTTGTTTGATGGTCGAGAGCCTACAATTGTATGATGACGGGGAGCCTTTAGTTGGTATGTATGTTAAGTACATAAGCTTGTTGTTGTTTGCATTGTATATGTGGTATAATGAGAAAGTCACTATGTTTTATGCTTACATTGTTAGGTTAAATAGTTTCCAGATTGTTCATGTGTGAAACAGAAAGGTGCGACGTGATTGTACATTCACATTGATGTTATATTTTACTTTGAGACTTCCGTTGGTTTTTATAATTTAACTATGGTTTAACATTATGATTTTGAATCAAATGAATGTTATGACATGTATTAAAGAATGAGTTTTGGATGCAATATTTAGGGAAAAAATCATTCAAGATTATTGCTATTTACTTACAAAAGTCCATACGTAACCATACCAATTAATTATTGGACGAGTCGCCATGAAAATTTTCCCTATAAACTAAGGTGGTAGAGCAAATATGTTGGGTGACGGATGATTATGTACATGTTGGGTGGATTAGAAACAAATTTTGTCCAAAACCTTTTTTAAAGAATTAGTGTATTATATATTTACAATAGATGCATTACTATAATAAAATATATATGGATTTTGGATAAAATGATTTAGAAGATTTTCGACTTATTGTATTTTAAATAATCTAATTATTTAGTTTATCCATTAAATATAAAATTACTAAAATCAACCCATTGTCCAAATTTTGCGTATGCTAAAAGCCTAAAAGTCACTCTCAAGAACTCTTCATGTGTCTCAATGGTCATCTCGCTGTCTCCCACGTAAGTTTAGTGACACGCATAGATTGGATACAAGATTTCCAAAATTAAATAAATTAAACCAAAAGTAAATCCTAATGATTAGGAAGAAAATTGGCCACTTGTTAGGCCTATTATAAAGTTAACGTTTCTGCATATAAAAGCAATATATTCAGCCATGTTTAAAAGAGGAGCCATTACAAGCTCTGTGTTTGCCTGCTCCACCACCATGGTGGGGTGGTGCCGCCCACGCTGCAGGCTGAGGAGGAGGTCGGCCGCCACAATCCGGTTGGGAAATAAGCTCCGATCAAGATCACGGGTGGTGGTGGTGGTGTGGCCGTTTCTGATCTTGAAGAAGTTCATCATGAAGATGGTATCAAAAGGAAGGTTCATGGAAGCCTATTATTTGACGTTACCAATTCTCCAGCCCCAGTTGTTTCCTCTCTGTTGACTTTTCTAAAATAGTTGGTGTATGTATCAAATTGTGTTCTTTCGACTTAATTAAATTGGATGCGTACACTAATACCTATCACTTCATGTCATTTCCTTTCTCTCGACATAACAAAACATAACACAAAAATTGCAAGTTTTGTTACGTCCAAAAATGTGACAATGGTATAAACGTCATTGTCACAGGTTGTGCCAAAGACATAAACGCCATCATCTATGAAATTCTAGCCACCACCCACATATAAAAGAGGCACCTATACGGCTGATAAAAGCTAAGAATTCCTACATAAGCATGACCAGAAGAACTATAAGCAAACTTGAGCATTACCATCGTGTAATAGTCTGGTTTTTCAGTGTTCTTAGTGAAGCCTGGAATGAGTTAATTTCATCCATGGGAAACATTATATGCTGAAAGATACATGGAATTTCATATCAAAGTAATCAATATACAATGGATCATTACATATAACAACTAAAGTGTTTAGCAATATGAGTATATCCAGATCAATTTCAAGTTTCACAGCATGCATAAAGTTTAACGATATATCTCTAGATCACTTTATCAAAGTGCGATAGATAAAATCGGAAACATAAACAACGAGTAAACACATAAGTTGGAGGGATATGAGTTGTGTGAGAGATGGAGACGAACGAACGCAGCGGTTACCTAGGTTGCAAGAGTGAGGAATATTATCTGGATGGATAGAACACCGACAATGGCCACACATGATTCAATATTCATATAGGTGTAGTAACGCAGCGGTAGATTCCGTCATTCTCCTGTTTGATTCACCTTATCATGGAAGGGTGAATGGAAGAAATGCGGGAATGTAAGGTGATTTTTCTTATTTACTTAATGGAATTAATGCATGAACAACTCATAATTTTATACTAGTTTTTCGGACTCCGGGGTTGTTTGATACTGAGCTGACTGGGTCCGGGTCAGCAATTTTGGCTGACTCGGTCCGGTCAGCCCGTTTGGTAAAGCCCAAAAGTGTTGATTCGGTCGGTAATAATTGACCCCAAGGTATGACCGGGTCCTTGATCAGATTGCAGCTGACTCGGTCCTAGGGATTACTTCACATATTTGCCCTTTGCCCTTTTCCCTTTCCCCTAATACAGTCGATCATAAAAATCACAGAACACACCAGGCACCTTCCATTGAAATTGCTCATACCCTTCTTGCGTCACCATCTCTGCCTCATCATCGTCTTTCTCAGGTAAGCAACAAAACCTCCTCGATTTTTTATGTTCCTTCTCTGAATAGATGCAGAAACATGGTTCTGTGTTTTTTTTTTCTTCTAAGAAACGCCTCAAGATCTTCTTCTTCTTCTTCTTCTTGGTTTTGATTTTCTTTTTTCTTCCGTTAACCGTTGATGCAGAACCTAGCCTCTGTTTTTTTTTTTCTTTTCTGGTTCTTGGATTTGAATGTATACTTATCAATTCGATTGTCTTGATGTAACGACCCAATTTTCATGACCAAAAATTTCGTTTTAAAAACATTACTTTAGAAAATGTTAAAAACTAAAAAAACATTGTTTGATCAAATCATAACACAAGTGAACCATGTCTAAAAGCCAATTCATACATTCAATCAAAATATCAGAGTACAAATCCCAGTGAAGCTCGTAAATGTGGAAACCGGAGAGTGTGTGTGTGACATGCTGGTACCGCGCCGGCTCCTTTCCCCTAGCTGAGGAGGTACCTGAAACCAAAACTGAAGACTGCAAGCACAAAGCTTAGTGAGTTCCCCCGTCGTACCACATACCATACATACACGTAACATACATACTGCCAGGCTATTCTGGGGTGCCTGACTACCCGGTACGGCCGTTCTGGGGTGCTGACTACCCATGTCAAGCCATTCTGGGGTGCTGACTACCCATGTCAAGCCATTCTGGGGTGCTGACTACCCGTCGGTCCTAACAACCGAACTCGACTACTATCACATACAACGTATCATGCTAGCATATAACATATCAGGTAGTAGTAAACCTAGATGATATCACAAAGACAATCATCTACCATACGTCTCCTACTGGTGGGTCGGCGTTGTCGCCTTAGACCCACCGCTACTAGAAGGTAACTCACCTCGAAGTAGCTGCTGATCTGATCGGGAACTGACTGCCTACTGCTGCTGCTCCGGAAATCATCCGGCTGCAATTCCCACAATATACCCAATCAAACACTGCGCACTGACCTTTGGGTAAAAGACCATTTTACCCCTGACCATGCCCTAAGTCAAAGTCAGAGTCAACTTTCAGTTGACCCGACTCGCCGAGTTGGCTTTCCAACTCGCCGAGTCCCTATCCAAACGACTGCCCTGAATCCCGATCCTACCCGTCGAGTTAGGCGACGACTCGACGGGTTTACCTTCTTAACCAATATTCAAGTCCTTCATCCTACTCGCCGAGTTGTATGAACAACTCGTCGAGTTCATCTTCATCCGATGAACATTGATGCTAAGACTCGCCGAGTTGTATGAACAACTCGTCGAGTCCATCTTCATCCGAAGAACACTTATGCTGAGACTTGCCGAGTTGTATGAACAACTCGCCGAGTCTGTTCTTGATCTAAGGAGATTGCCTTGAACTCGCCGAGTCAGAGCATTGACTCGCCGAGTACCTCCATAGATGAGTTAAGCTTCCGACTCACTGAGTCACACCCCGTGACTCACTGCTCACTCGACACTACGAAAAGGGGACAAACTCGGAGACTCGCGAACAGACTCGCCGAGTCATATGAACGACTCGCCGAGTCGTTGCCATGCATCCACTAAATACACAGATTTGCTCGATTCCAGTCCATGCCATTCACAGATCTGGACTTCTAGGACACGAATCACACGTAAAGTTTCCAACTTTACGTGTGGATATTCACCAATATGGATTTTAGGGCTCAAAATGTCTCAAAAGGGTAGATCTAGGGCTAACAAGCAACATGGGGCCATAAAGCTAACAGATCTGAGCTCCTGGAGCTCAATCTTGCCTAGATCCAGAGGCCAAACATCTTATTACGACATACAATGCACATACAAGCTTGGGGATTTGACCAAGAAGGACCCAAATGAAGTTTTAAGCATAGAATCAAGGGGAAAACGGGTTATACCTCAAAGGAACTGCTGGAAGAACACAAATAATGCCTGGATGGCTTCCCTTCTTCTGGATCTACTTCCTTCCTCCTTCCAAACCTTTAAAAACACACACACTAACCTCAAACTCTCAAAGAATAGCTTAGAACGAGAGATACAGGGCTTTAAGGGTCAATGGGGGCCGGCTTGGGGCTGATAAGTCCTTTAAATAGGGTGCAAACCCCTGAAACTTAGGGTTTCATCCAACAGCTATGACTCGCCGAGTCCAGATATGGACTCGCCGAGTCGCCAACTTAAACGTGTCCTGGGTCCCGCATCGACTCGGCGAGTCGGACCTATGACTCGCCGAGTCTAAGGCTAAAAGAAAGGAAATACTCAGATAACATTTACGTACCAGGAACCGGGTGCTACACTTGAACTTGAATTTGATAGTTCAGAAGTGAAGCAGTGAAACTTGAAAAGTTTCATGAGCAGTGATCTTTTGGGAGGTCTTATGAATTCAGGTTTTTTCTAAAGGTATAATACCGATTTTCATTAAACTATAGGCAATGAAGAAGATGTTGAAGATATATATATATATATATATATATATATATATATATATACACACACGATGAGTTTTTCAGTATTATATACTATGTGTAAGGACTTGCCTTTATAAACTCATGTATTTTGTGGTATATAATATTGTACAATTTTCAACTACTTGTTACAATTTTTGTTTTTCTATTATATATGTAAATTCTAATTGTTTGAATTAAATTTTATTGTTAGAACTTATATTAAAATTGTATTAAATTTAAGTTACTAAACATTTTTTTTAATTTAAAATATGAAAAATATACAATTTTAATTTATTATGAATATTAAATAAATAGTCATTTCTTATTCGTCAAATTTAGACATGAGGGTAAAATAGTCATTTATTTACGTTCAAATAGTCATTCAATTCAAAAAAAAAAGTTATTATCACTGTAGCCCAATAATATTTAGTATATTGGTTTAAATGGTTAACACGATCCCAGAAAGAAATAGATCCACTGCAATGATACCATTACGAATAACTTCATTCAACAATTCAACTTTCACAAAAAAATATCAATATTTGGTTCAGATCCACTTACGCATTGATAATTGGTTTAAAAAACGGAACAACTTTCTCGATTGATTTAATGTTGGCCAAAGTTTGAACAGATGCTGTAGGAATCATGAAGAAGAAAGTAAGACCGATGAAGACACCAACCATTAACACTCTTCAAATGTTGAGTTCCATGAAAGGCATTAATAAATTGTCCCAATAAACATCTCATGGATCGTGAGCCCAATCCGTGATCCAGTGAGTCGTGTTGAAGATCTTACTCATTCTCTTTTCGATGATTCTAATGGAAATGTCCAAAATAGGGGGCTATTTTACGATCTCAACTTTAGAATCAAGAGCAGCTGGGAAATTTCATCTTTTTTTGCTAGTGAATGTGTTTCATGAAAGCATCATAATAAGAACTGTGTTGCAGCAAATTCAAGTGTTCTTGAAAGATGAACATGGTAGATCGAAAATGGTGAAACGAAGATGATGATTTATGGGTTCGTTGTGTTCATTGATTTTAAGGTTGTACTTGTGCTCAAAAGACAAATAACTTCGATTTATGGTGGGAGTCGGGACTATGGTGGTGTTGTTGGTGGTTTGGGGGATCACTTGCTGGCGGGATAGAAGCATGGCGAATGGAGAAGAAAATAGATTCCAAAGATGTGCAAAGATCAATGACAGATGTGTGTTGGAGGGTGGGTGGAAGTAAATGGGCGTAATAACTATTGGCTTACATGTCAACGATGAGTCGATTCACCACTGAGTCATTGTTGACTTACCTGCTTAGTTGACAGTTAACAAGACAGTGTAACCTTAAAAAATGGATAAATGTATGAAATTAACCGGTAAAACATAAGTTCGTACCATTCAAAGGCAAAAAATAATCATGAGGGACCATTTAAACCAATATACAAAACATTGTTGGACTATATTGACAATAACCTTAAGAAATAATATATATTGTCAATATTGTATAAATACAATTCTCGTTATCCATTCGGTATCCTTTATCAATTCAGGACTTGATAGAAAAAAAAACAACAACTAAGTAGGTCTTTTACCAATTGAGATGCTTAACTGGTGCATTTGGAACTAACCACGTAAAAATACGTTTATACCTTTAAAATACATAAAAATAAAAATAAAAACTATATAAAAAGCTTTAAAGACTTAAAAAAATACATAAATACGTAAAATACATATAACAATACATAAAATTACTTAAAACATATATAAAAATATGTTTATACATTGTATACAAATTTTAAAATAATATGTAGAAAAATATCTCATTATTTTGGGAAAATTAAGGATTTGGTCTAATTACTGACAAATAAAAAAGGACTATAATAAAGAAATTTGATGATTTATTGGGTTAGTATATTAAAAAAAATTACGACTTAATCGTGAATTTTCTTAAAATAATATGATTTTTCTGGAGATATCTGAACGTTAGGCCACAGGGAGCGGAGCGGGGAAGGAACCGCTACCAGAAACACAACATCGCCACCGCGGTTTAGGTGGTGCGGGAACGGAGAGAGAGAGAAATTTATTTTTATTTTTTTGTTTTAGAGAGAGAGAGATTTTTATTTTTATTTTTATTTTCTTGTTTTTTTTTTAAATCAGAAAAACAAACAAGAAAAAATAAAAAATCATATTCACAGGGACATGTCCGTCATTTTAAAAATAATCAGAACAGATTGAACCAAAGACGCAGTAAAATAAAAGTTTTGGACCATTGACAAATACCACATCATTTGTGGAGTTTAGTCTTTATTAAAATTAATAAAAACATGATACATATTGAAATTGAAGTATTTATGCTTTATTTATTCAGACCCTATCTTTTAAGTTTTACCAGTTTACACTAAACCCTCGATCTTTTGAATTACATCAGCTACGACCCTGTGAAGAAACTCCGGTTGCAGGCAGCGTTCTCTTCGGTCTTCACTCTTCACTGACACGGCGACACTACGGTCGGGAACAAGCCTTTCGCCTTCCGTTTACTATTCGAATGCTTTCACTTGCACGGCGGTGCCGGAGATCTCTCCAATGTTTCCAGCCGCTTGCCTCTCAACTACAATCAACGAGAGCTCTCGCCGCGGCCGCCTCCTCTCCTCCAACCCGTAGGCGGTCAAAATTCACTCCGGCAGTCATGAGGAAAACCGATGACAAATCTGAATGGTGGGTCGTCGATGGTGAAATGCACGAAATCGGAGAAAACGTGCCGCCTCGAGAGAGATTCGTTATACCCAGGGACAACATCCCTAACAAACGTCGTAAGCAGCTCCGTGAACAGTTTATGCGCCGCACTCGCCTCGTTCTCAAAGAATCGGTTAGTTTCTCTCTTAACCACTTTGATTTTCCGATATGTATCTCCCTAATTCTGTAAATACTGAGTCGTGGTATAATTATCTATCTGCGATTAGCATATAGGCAAAACCTAATAGCGAATACTCTTCATATGATCATATTCCTAGGAAATGAACTCATTTGTAAAACTTTGATCCATCGAACATTTTTTGGATTGTGTAAGTTATATCACCATGGATGGATGTGCTTATTGTTTGATGTTTCAATGAAGGAGCATGAGCCCTGGTGCAAAAAGTACATGGAACTATATCAGGAGCTTAGAGAGAATTGGGAGAGGATATACTGGGACGAGGGTTATTCCAAGAAACATGGTCAAGAACGTGCAAGCTATGACTCTGCTGAAGACGATGATGAAGACTTTTCACCTTACAGGTTTCCTACTTTTCGGTTAAATGCAAAATTCTGACCTTCATTTCTTCCTATTACATCATTACACTTCGAAAATTCTAACTAGTTAATGCATCAAAAATTTGTGTTTTCTCCTTCCTTTGTATTTAACCATTTATTTTTCAATTCTGTTTGCAGAAGAAAGCAACCCCATGTTGAGGACATGAAGGTACTGGATGTTATGTTGCATACTATTGCTTCCTATGTGACAGGTCTTAGGCCCTGTTCATTTTTTTTTTCATTGATTGATGTCTGGATAAAGGATCGTTTAAACATCATTTATCTAGTAGACAACACTTAATGGGTGAAAAAATAAACAGGGCCTTAACTTATATATGCTTGACCATATAAATTGTTTATGAAATTACTAAAATTGGGCTGAATTTGGAAAAACAGAATCATGGTTTTGATAGAAATAGGCGGGGAGATACAGTGGAAAAGGCAGGCGTGATCCGAGATAAGTTTGAATTTGACCGGGAGAGAAGAATGAGAGATAGAGGTTATTCTTTATTGAATTTTCATTTATTTATTTATAAAATTCTCCCAAGAAATTTGCCTACAAAGTTTATACTTTAGTCATACTGAAAAATTTTATTATATGCAATGAAACAGCTTTTGCACCTATGAATGGAGGAATGCAGTTTACAGCACCTGATTCACCCTCAAGAAATCAATCATTTGATGCAAAGCGATATCTTTCCTCCAGTGACAGCGAGTAAACTATATCATCATCACAACAACTGTTTCTTTTTGACTTAATGGGCTTAATTGAGACACTACTTATGTATCGGGTGCTTCTTTCGGACTTAATGCATAAAGACCGACTTAATAGAGCTTTAAAAGTCTTGGTTATATTAAGCAACGACATCGATATTATTAGATACTTGTTACTTAAAACATCGATAAAATCATGTGGTTGTGTTGGATTTGAAATTTTCTGACCACTTTGGTGCGTATCAATTTGTATATGAATACTTTGAAATATGTTACAGTTTGATTAGCGGAAAACTGAAAGAAATTCGTTTTCAGTCTTTTTGTATATTTATATTCGGTGGAAAAGCTTATTGAATTTTTGAGACACCATGACTAAAAATTACTGTAACTGTTAAATTGATTAAAATTTATTTTAGTTGCTTAATAATGAAATATTTTAATTAATTAATGCTTTGATGGGTTTCTCACAATCTTCTTGCTCGTTTTCTTTTTATTTGTTTTCTTGTTCATTTTTCTAAACTTCAAGAGAACCACTCTCATTTACGTCTTCATGTAAGTAATTCGGATAAATTTTTTCCTAATCCTATCGACTGATTGTATTGTTATTGCAGCACCCTTAGTTTTGCCTCCCTTGTTCATTTATGTTTATAGTTTTTGACTTGAATTTGGCGATTATATGTGGGATTTTTATTTAGAACTTGATTTAGATTAGACATTGGCTTGAGTTTTGTCTAAAATTTCATATTTACAATTGAATCAAGTTAGAGTTTTGATTTTGTATGTGATGAGCGTGGTGGTTAACTATCAAGGATTCAAGGATTTCAGTTGAGCAACAAACTAACTAAACTTTGAGCTAAACCTGTAGAACTTAAAATACGTGAGGGACTAAATCTGTAATTTACTCTTATTTGTAGGTTGAGGGGTCAATTCAGAATCAAACCAAACTACCGGGTTTTAAAAAACATATCTTCGTTCAATTTCACGATTCAGAAACTCTGGCCGGCGCCAAACCCTCTCTCCATCGTTCAAAGTTTCTCATCCGAACAACAATTTCAAACGGTGAACGTTTCGACGGCATCTATGATCTGATCTGCAGCCTTGATCATCCCCAGGGCTCCAATTGTGAATAATTTTGGTCATTTCATTCACTGAAAACAGGAAGCAGCAGATGAGTGGGGCGAGACTGTGTTCATTGTTGGGTGAATTGGGGTACGAAGGTCATGGGGCACTTGATCCAGACAGCTTTGAATGGCCTTTTCAGTACGAAGATGCTCGTCCTATACTCGATTGGCTGTGCTCCAGCCTCCGTCCCTCCAACGTCCTCTCCGCTTCTGAACTTTCCCAGTTACGTCTCTCTCTCTCTAGACAGCAATGTATGTTTGTTTTATCTATATTTATGTATTAATGTTTAAGTATCTAGCTGATTATGATTCTCGGATCACTTCCTAGAATGTTGAAAGATCAAATTCATAGTTGTAAGACTTGAACGGTTTTAGGGCTAAATCCTACAATGTAATTTACCCTATTGATCACTTAAGAATACATGGCTCCAAGTTTGGGGACTCATTTTAGCGATGCAATCTTGTGAATCCCATGCGGCATGGATTATATATCTTCAAAGCAAACATGTCAATTATATGCCACTAAGTTTCTTCTTAGAATATATAGGATCTAAATATGTTTAATCTATGCATAGGGCATATGCTAACAATTATATCTGTTTTATCATCCAGGTATGAACAATTTATACAAGATGGAAAGCTTTTGGAGGTAATCATCAGGCTTACTTTTGATGATTATAGCTATAATGTTATTACTTTTCTGGAATTAGATATGGTCAGAGAACACTTTTAGGGTTCAAAATAGATACAACAGGTTTGCCTGGAACAAGAAGCAAACAAGGGTTAGATTGTATAAGCAGAACTAAAGCTAATAAAAAGATTTACAAATCTAAGATGAAAATCGCATCATTTTTTGCATCAGATAAAGTAAACCAGTTACATATAAATGTATAATGTAACTGTTGCATAGCGTTTAATAATACTTTTGTTTTTTGTAGGGGGAAGACCTAGATTTTGCTTATGAAAGCATATCAGCCTTTTCAACAAGGAGAGACAATCAGGAGGCAGTTTTTGGAGCTGAAGAAGGACTAAAAGAAATAAGGTAAATCTACCTACATTCTTTCACGTATTTTTACTTTGTTAAAAATGATAATCCTGAAAAATAGGTTTTTTTCAAAAGGGATGCTACTTTAGCCTTTAAAACAGAAGCCATGGAGCTGCAAAGACAACTTGGGCATCTACAGTCTCAATATGACATGCTCAGTACACAGGCTTCAGCTTTGATTCAAGGAAAAAGGGCAAGAGTTGCATCAACATCTGCTGTAAACGGACTACTCACTACCATAGATGATAGCCTTTCAGCCAGAAACTTAGAGGTACATTCTTCCTTTCACATTTTAAACTGTTAATATGATTTCCAAGAAATACTTTGACTTACTTCAATAGTTCAATAGTCAAATGTAATTCTCAAACTTGTTTTATTGTAACTTAAGATGAATGCAGTTCTTGGACGGATTGCTTCTACAGCACAAGAGTTGGCTCACTTCCATTCAGGAGATGGTACTATGTTCTTTTCATACTTGTCTTTTTTTGTTGATTGACCTTAAGACATTAAAATTTGAAACCATCTCATTTCTTCATGGGTTTTGATCTGCTGATATGCAGAAGATGGCATCTATTTGGCATACTCAGACTTTCATCCATATTTGCTTGTTGATTCATTGTGCATGAAAGAGTTAAATCAATGGTTTGTTAAGCAACTAGATACGGTAAAAACTATACAACTTTTTTTTTTCAGTGGATATATCTATATGTTTGTTTCTACAATGTGTAGCTTTTGTATAAAAGTATCTTATATGTTGATTCAGGGTCCTTATCGATTGGTAGCAGAGGAGGGAAAATCCAAATGTTCATGGGTCAATCTTGATGACATTTCCAATACCTTAGTGCGAGGTGATTCTCAATTGCACTGAGTTTTTTTGATATTTTAATTTTTTCAATTTCATTCTTTATAGTGATCGCATACAAGACTTTAATTAATTGATTTTTTTGTGGTAGACTCTCAAAAATCGCAACATCAACGCGTATCAGAATTGCAGAGGCTTCGCTCCATGTATGTCAAGTTAATAAAAACATGTGTTATATTTTCCAAAGATAGTGAAAACAGAACACAGTAGCAGATGTATATGTTAATCTACAACCTGTTTTGGATAATTAAAAAGCAAAAGTATGCTCACTTGTTTGTAAAAGATGATGAGAACTTAAAAATGTGTGATATGCAGATTTGGAACGAGTGAAAGGCAGTGGGTTGAAGCCCAAGTTGAGAATGCAAAGCAGCAAGCTATTCTGTTGGCACTTAAAGGTCAAGTGACTTCAGATGAAGCTCATATTCACCTTGATCTTCATTCACTTAGGTATAATATCACTATTCTTCTATGTTATGTCAACATACATACATAATATGATATATATATATATATATATATATATATATATATATATATATATATATATGCTTCTTACATTGTTTTAATAGGAGAAAGCATGTAGAATTGGTTGGAGAGCTTTCAAATCTACATACCAGAGAAGACAAGTTATTATCTGAGGTTTAAACTTTATATGTTTCTTAATATATATATATATATATATATATATATATATATATATATATATATATATATATATATATATATATGCCACTGAGTATTTTTCCTCTACTTTTCTACATGATATTTATTTGGCTTTTTGAGAATATAGATACCATTCCCTTTTTTTCCAGACTATTCCTGATCTATGTTGGGAGCTAGCTCAACTACAAGACACGTACATTCTACAAGGTATATATATATATATATATATATATATATATATATATATATATATATATATATATATATATATTATTTATTAAAATATTTAAACATGCTTTTGATGATTATATATGAAAACTATAATTTATCTTTTGAATATGATGAATATAAATTAATCTTTAATGCAGGTGATTATGATCTAAAGGTTATGCGACAAGAATATTATATCCAACGTCAGAAAGCGGTATATACCTCTTTCAACTTATACCATAAATAACATGATTTAAATTTTTTTTTTCTAATTGTTATTTCAATCATCACATTCTTGATGTATTTGTTGTTCTTTATTTTGCAGTTCATAAGTCATCTAATTAACCAGCTTGCAAGACATCAGTTTTTAAAAGTAGCATGCCAATTTGAAAAAAAGACAATTCTTGGAGCCTTTTCATTACTCAAAGTTATCGAGTCAGAGCTGCATGGTTATCTATCCGCAACCAAAGGCCGAGTTGTATGTACTACTTACTATTTGCTAATCTTTATTATCATAAAGATAATTTCAAAACTTTGTATTTAACATATAAATATATTTTATTTACAAATTTTTAGGGTCGTTGCATGGCGTTAATTCAAGCAGCATCAGATGTACAAGAACAAGGAGCTGTTGATGACAGAGATACGTTTTTACATGGTGTCAGAGACCTTCTGAGCATCCATTCAAGTAAAATTACACTCCTTTTTTTTTTTTTTTTTTTTTTTATAAATAAAACTGTCAAATAAACTTGATTACGTATTTATTTATTTATTTATTTATTAGATGTTCAAGGGGGTTTGTCGACATATGTATCAGCACCAGGACTGGTGCAGCAGATCTCCAGCCTCCAATCTGACCTGATGGCCCTGCAATCCGACTTAGACAATGCCCTTCCTGAAGATAGAAGCAGATGCATTAATGAGTTGTAAGTTAAAAGCTTTCCAAGCCTATAATATTCGACGGGCATTTATGTCTTTTTTGCATAACAACCTTTTTGGGTTTGGGACAAAAACTTAAAAGCTTTTTTATCAGTCTTAGTAGTCTGAATCCAATACAATACACCTTTTGTTTTTGTTTGTCTTTATTATTACAGGTGCACTCTTATCCAAAATTTGCAACAGTTACTATTTGCATCTTCCACCACTGCACAGCCGATTTTGACACCACGGGTATGCAATTGATTTATCAAACCTTTTTTTTTTTTTTTTTTTTTTTTTAATTTTAAAAATATTTGTTACTAATCATAGTGTCTAATCCGATATTATGAAAATGGATTTAGACTCTAATGAAAGAGCTGGATGAGATGGAAAAGGTGAATGCCAGGCTGTCAGCTGCAGTGGAAGAAGTAACACTCGAACACTGCAAGAAGAACGAGGTAAAAAACAAACATTCACCATTTATGATTAATTCAGTAAATGAGAAAAAAAAACAAACACCTTTTAGCGTTTTGAGAGGCATATTAAATTATTAATGATATGATACATGTGTTATATGTATTTTCTGTGACAGATTGTGAAGCATCACTCTCAAGAAATGGCACTTCAAAGGCAGGTATTTGTGGATTTCTTTTGTAATCCGGAACGTTTGAAAAACCAAGTCAGGGAACTAACAGCACGTGTTAGGGCTTTGCAAGCATCATGAATTATATACTCCTACAATTACAAACAATCGTCAATGTATGTATTTTTGTTTTTTCTCCTGTAATGTGTTGGTTTGATTCATGTATTAAAAATCTTCCAACTTTATGTTGTCACGTTAATTTTGAAAAGATCATATTTAACCAATGGGGAATTTTTTTTTTCAGATCAACCAGACTTGTAGTTGTCTTCACACACCTACGACTGAATTTCAAGTTGTATATAATGTGCACATTTATCATTTAATGTCACATCTATATTTTTAAACCATGAGTTGCATAAATGATGTTTCCAAAAGAGATGTCATATTGGATGGATATATGTGTCATGATAATAATTAATAAGATTACAATGATGTATGCGTTGACACTCTAGACAGTTTTCGTTTTAAGTCACGAGTGGAATTTAATGATACATAACACAAGTTTAGAAATCAGGATCAGTTAATTAAGCTCACGTATTATTCATTAAGGTATATTATGATTCGTTAGTTACATATATTTACATATATATGTCACATTTTTTTATTATAAATAATGTATTGTCATCATTCATTAATATATGTTATGATTCATTTATTTTGCCATGATTCAATTTGATACGATATATGTCATGAGACTCATGATTCATTTAAGTTGTGTTATGTTTCATCTACCTCTATTCATTTAAAACTATTATTACGATTCATTTAAGTTTTGCAGTGGACCAAAATATATCATACTTAAGTACTTATTTTTATATTGATGTCAGTCAATATTTTAAAATATATCAACTTATATTATTGTATTTCTTTAATTTGTTTTATAATGTAAAACTTAGTTAAAAATATTAATTTAATGATTTTTTATGTACAAATATACATTTGAAATGATAAATTAATATAACAAGTTAATTTTTTTAAAAAATAATAATAAAAGAAAAATAAAATAATCAGTTATGATAACTATGGACTAAATAATAAGTTATGGTAATTATGGACTAAATATGACTTGTAAGCCTTTCACATGTTGATCTAGGTTATAGAGTTATGGTCGATAAAAACCAATTTGACTTGTTAATCCGACACAAAATAAACAAGTCTTGGTAAGAGATTTCAACCCTTTTAAGTAAAAAGGTTGGCACAACATCACATAAAAACTATACATATAAAGTTAGGGTTAAATTAGTTTAACCCGTTTTTTGTTTTAACCCGACATGAGATTATGCATTTACAAGGTCTAAAGAATAAAACCTAAATCATAAACTTGGAACAATATAATCAAGTTTAGGTAAGAGATCTCTACTTGTTTAAATAAACAAATTAACACGACACAACATTCAAATTAAACGGATAAAGTTATATTATCAAAGCCATTTTATGCTTAATATTTCAAACACACCAAACACTACATGATAATTTCTCGTTCTAATCTAGATGACTTGCAAATGTAACAAATATAGCATTTGCAGTGGAATTTCCCACAACATTGCTTTTTAACTTTTGAAAGCTTTGCAACTAATTACTTTTATTTATTAATTTATATTTCATATAAAATTAATGTCATATACATTGTATTTATATATTAAAAGAAATTTATAATTTATATGTTACATTAAATGCAACTTCTATATTAAGAAACAAAATAAAGTATTAAGTATTATCAAAACATTAAACTATTTATTGATAGTTATTGATTATTTATTAACTACTTTTGAGACTCGTATACTAAATGAGTAGATTAAAATACAAAGTTATATATGAAGGTCTAAATATTAAACACTTTAAAAATATAAATTCAAAATAAATACAACCAAAATGATAAATAAATAAGTATTTTAATTAAGTAATAAGACAAAACTGTTATCACATAACATACAATTATAAATAGATAATATACCCATATAATTCAATAGCATCTACTCGAAATTTGCGTTTAAATAAAACTAAACATGGTTTACGATTTAGTATTACAATTTAACGTTGTAATTGTTTATCTAGAAATTGTTTATCTATTGATTTTTTCTTTTTAAATTTCAATCATGATGAGTAATTGATATATAAACCACTGTTTGTAAGTTAATGCGATTTATTTTTTTTCTATTAAATAATTAAAAACCACTCCTTTAGAAAATATTGAATTGTAATAAAAAATAGTTTTTTGATCATCTTTTTTAATTTGACTTGTCATTCTACAATTACAACATTTTTTTTTAACTATTTTGAAAAATTGTATCTGAATATATTTTTTATAAGTTAATTTAATAACATGATTTATGTTTAACATAATATTTAAAATAACAAATAGGTGTTTTGTGATAATCATTTTTAAAAATCTACCAATAATAAGATAATATTTTATATTTAATAATGTATTTTAAGTTAATAGATTAAATATATTAAATTGGAAATTGAATATAAATTTTTTGAATTTTGAATGATAATTGCATTCCTAAAATTGAAATTCATTTATTACATCTAGAAAAGAAAGTCCATTTGACCTATAAATACTATTGGAATTAATAAAATAGAAAAAATCACAAAATATCATGTGAAAAAAAAATTAAAAATAGCCACAAAATGATATGTGACAAAATTAATAAAAATATGACACATATGTAAAAAAAATGTGATATGTTCTAAACATATAAAATAACTATTAATGTGTTGTTTGGAGATTATTTTTGAAAAATGTTATATTTCATTTAAATATAGAGTAATAGCAAGAATGTGATATGTCACAATAAATAATGATATTAGATATATTCCCTCTTCTAGGAGTGAGTATTTGGACCAAACCTGACCGAATCAGTTTGATATAAATTGGTGGACTTTGGACTCAACATGTTGGGGTTTATCGGGTCCAGGTCTGGTTCTCGTTCTTGGACCTAGGGTTGAATATTTAAATTGAACCAGACCGATTGTTGGACCGATCTGGTTTGGAAAAAATTGATGGACATTGGACTGGACCTGTTGAGGCTTATCGAGTCTACCCTCTTCCACCCTTTACACCTTTAAGGGTTCAATCCACATCACTTAGTCAACATTTCATAAACATTTTTCTAAGTAAATTCCCACGTTACAAAAACTTGAGAGAGAGAGAGAGAGACCCTTTCAATAGGAGCACCACTAATATGGATGCTTGGTGTTGCCTTGCCATGCCCAAGGCCATGTTAGGATACTACATATATGAGGTGGAGTTACACCTCATAATCTTAGAGTATCTCCGATAAGAGATTTTTTGAGACGTCAAATTATCAATATCATAATTAAAATGTGTGAGTTTTTTTTTTTTTTTTTTTTTTTTTTTTTTTTTTTTTTTTTTCTTTTTCAATTGAAGTGAGTTGTATCCACGAGTAATAAGGCGTTTCCCATAGTTAACATTTTTATAAAAGTAACGAGTTTATATTTTATCTATCTTAAATGTTTATAAAACACCCTCATACAGTTTGTTATATTTTAATTATATTTCACTTTTCTATTAAAAAAAGATTACTTCACATGCGTACTAATAAAAATGAGAAAACCATAAATTAAATAGATTAACTAATCAAAAATAATCAAAAAAATAATAAAGATTTAATCTCTAAATATAAGTAGGGTATAAAATCAAACATTATTAAATATAGATATCAAATGGACGAAAACTATTAGAAAACTAAAAGGTTCGAGTTTAATAAGCGATTGGAATACCACTTAACAGAAATAAGTTTACAATGTTTTTGAGAAAAAAAAAACTATTGAAAATTAACAAAGAATTTTTTTTATAAAAAGATAACGAACTCTTGGTTTTCGTATTTGCACATGTTATACCCAATATTCTAAAAAGTTCGTTGTGGTTTCGTCATGGTGCGTCATGTCTCCAACGTTTGTACTTGCCGCCAAGCTTTAAGAAAATATAACATTAAGTCATATATGTGTATAAAAATGAATAATAGTAGAAAAATACATATATAATTATTAATTATATATAAATGTGCCACCTAAAGTCACGTCTTACAAACAACGTGACTTGTCACGGCTCGTAAAAGCTTGAGGCTTGGCATTGCCGTCAAGTCACGCTTTACATTATTTAGAACATTGGTTATACTTAAGGTTCTAAATCACGTAACAAGTGACTTGACAGTAATGTCAAACCTCAAGCTTTTTCGAATCGTGGCGAACCACGTCGTTTGTAAGGCGTGACTTAAGACGACACTTTTGTATGTAATTATAAATATATATATATATATATATATATATATATATATATATATATATATATATATATTCTACTATTATTCATTTTTATAAACATATATGATTTAAGGCGATATTTTATTAAAACTTGGTGACAAGTACAAGTCTTGGAGCCATTACGAACTTTTTGGAACCTTGATTATACCAGAGAATATACATTACAGCTCCACCTAAGCTTAGGTATCAAACATCTAAATTATGCAGTTTTATCTTAGTAAATATAACCGATTCAATTTTCACTTGGTAAATATGCAATTCCCCCATTGCATTTTGATAACGTCTGTTTTACGCATATATTTATGACGTTTCTTATTATTTTATACTATGTTTTTATGCTATTTAGAACTAAAATATAGTTAATACGCTTTGAAATGCTAAATTATAATTAAAATGGGAGCTGGAAATGCAAAAGAAGGAGAAAGGAGCTAAAAAGACGCAAAAAGGGTGTTGTTGGACAGCTTGACCCATCGTCAGTGTTTTGGCCATATCTCATGACCCCGATTGACGAGATTCAACATGTTCTGAAAACTAGACACAATTTCAGACGACTTTCGTGTTTTGAGAAAATGGTGATTCCCAACGAAATCGTCGAGTTTAACACAAACTCGCCGGGTTGGGTAGAAGCTTCGCGATTCTTGACGCTGACTTGGGGAATACGAGATTTTAATGAAGAACTCGTCGAGTTGAAACTGAAAAATATAAATAAAGCCGAAAATTAGCCCTAAAGAGAGATCTTACACCCTAGATTGATTCCTGCGATTATAAACCCCCAAGAAACCATTTTGAGGGTCTAGAAGGCGACCGGAAGGCCGTTAAGCTGACAGGAGCAAAGATCTGAAGGATTAGAGAGCAGATTCATGCCGGTAATCATGTGGTTCATTGTTTCGACCAAGATTAACATTCAAACATGATTCTATATGCATTTACTTAATGATTTGGGTGTTAAAACCCTTTGCTTTGTGTTTTTTATTAGATGAACCCTTGATTTTTTTGGATTAATTGCTACTTTTATTCATGGTTAATTAATCTTCTTAAGCTTGTTAAAAGATCCTTATATGTTAATGACAATTATTTTCTGTTGATGACTAATTATATTGAGTTGTATGAACATCTGCTTGATTACTTGAATCTTATGGTTTTGTGAAAACAAGATTGTAAGCCTAATGGTGTGAACATAAACTAGGGTTAACTAGAAAATAAGTAAATTAATGTGCGAGCATGTGTGATGACCAAACACATATGAGTTAATTGAACCAACCAATTTGATTAACTATTATTACAAGTCTTACTTGATTCGAACTAAATACTAGGAAACCTGTTAGTTTAATCAATTGATAACTGTTTCAATTGACTTGTTTGCTAAAAGATTAGTAATAGTGAACATGAACCTAATCATTTTAGAAATCGGTGAACATGAATAAATAAATCTGTGTATGCAATTATATATGATTTTAAGATGTAATTTGTCTAAACCAAAGTACCTAAAGAGATTTGTCTTCAGTCAGTTTATCGAGATTTATTGTTTAATCATTTGTTCGAAATTTAATTTCATAAAACCTTTCTTTATTGCTTTTGTGTGTTTTTTGTAACCTATAATTAAACATTCTAAATTAATTCATTACTGTTCCCTTTGTGTTCGACACCCTTGCTTATATAAGCTATACTATACTCGATCGGGTTCACTGCCTGTAAGGTGTGGTTTAAATGCGATAAAATAGGAATTATAAATAAAAAACTAGTGCATTAAAAATACACATCACATTTCTTTCTTCTGTTATCGTTTAACAATTTCTATTTTATTTCCTCAATTATCGTTTATTACTTCACGTCAGTAAACATTACTGTTTTCTACCATCACGAAGGTCAAAGATAATTAACATTTTTGCTTCCCAGTAAAAATTATTGCTTCAATATTGAATCTGCAGCGTCAAATGTTAATCATGAATCCCCTAATTGCAATTTTTAGTAAAGCTTAGGTGAAGCTGTAATATATATTCACTTTTTCCATATATATAAGATCATATATGTCAACCTTATATTTGGTCTAACTTTTAATCTTTGTTTTTAATATGGTCCAAACTTTTTTTTTTAACAAAATTCGTCCCAAAATTAGTTTCTTTTTTTCACAATTTTCACAACCTTTTTAATTTTTTTAAACTTTCTATGAAATGTTTATATAATAATTTTATAATTTTTTTAAAACCAATTTTTTAAGTTTTTTCTATAAAAACATTTTATACTTGTTATCTACACTTTTTTAATACAATGGTTTAAAACTTGTTTTATAATTTTAAATGTTTTTACATTTCATATGACTTTTTTAGACAATTATTTATACATGTTAAAAAGTATATAAAAAAAGTAATGAAAAATTATAAAGGTTGTGAAAAAAGTTTATAAAGGTTGTATAAAAATTGCAAAATTAAAAAAAAAATGACAAAAAGGTTTATAAAACATCTTAAAAGGGTTTTAAAATGTTGGAAAATGGGAAAAAAATTAATAAATTTGTTAAAAGAATCTAACTTTTTGGACGAATTTATAGAAAAAAGTTGGACTATATACATAACAAAATTTATATTATAAACGAAATAGGTAACAAAATTTAAAACTTTAGCAATTCTTTTATGAAAAAGTTATGTTTAGACAGTCTCCACCTTCCCTTGTCCAGAAATCGAAACCCTAGTGTGTTCTTGAGAGTTTTGAGCCATAAAGAGTGTTTGTTGGTGCTTAGTGAAGGAGAATAAGAAGTGGACCACTTGGAGTTGTGCTTGGAGCTTGAGAATCCGGGATTAACTCATCATTTGCTAGCCTTTTAAGGTAAAAAGCTCACAACTTGCTAATATATGGTGCTAGATCTAGTTATGTTGCTATTTTTATGCTTTTGAGTCCTTGGAGTGATTGATGAGCTTCTTGATTCACTCCATAAGTGATTGATGGTAGATCTAGGTTTCTTTTGGTCCCTTTGTCCATAAAAATACAAGCTTTGAGGTGTTTATAGAATCATGCATGTGTTCATACCCTTTGTTAAGCTCTTTTGAGCTCTAGAGCCCCATTAAGCCATGCATGCACGTAAAGTTGCCAACTTTACATGATAAGTCACCTTAAGGAAGTTAGATTTGAGAGTATGTAGTAAGGGTTGAGCGTATTAAGTGCTTAATGTTGTGGGATGGCCAACTGGGGAGTACGCTAGGTGTACGAACTGGTATGCTGCGGGTATGAGCTGAGTACCCCCCGCGTACCAAGCAGTGGGCTTCAAAATTTTGGGCTTTTCGGTATTGGCCCCATGTTGGACCTTAAGAGTCTAGGGCTTTGTTGGGCCATTAGAATTCTATTTTTGGGCTGGTACTATTTTGTTTGACTCTTTTGGTTGAAGGCCCACGAAGGGATTTAGGCCCAATTTAGAAGATTGAGCCATATTTGGGCTTTGGGTGATCCTTTTGGAATTTAGGCCTTTTGGATAGCTGGTTTGGGCCTTGGCCTTGGGCCAAATGAGGTAAAGGGTAAAAAGGTCTTTTACCCTAGTTTGGACTCTTAGTGTGAGTCGGGATCCGGTTGTTAGTTGGATGTTATTTTATGTTGATAACACAGGGATTTTAACGGACCAGCAGCCAGATATTTATCTGTGAGATTCGGCAGTCTGAGGTGAGTTTCCTCACTATGTTTAGCAGGTCAAAGGCACTAATGTCAGCCCATGGTTTATTATTTTAGGTGCAAGATGTCGACTTACACTTCCATGTGTTATGTGTTGGTATGTAAACCGAGCGGGTCTAGATGTCGGGCGGGGCCCAAGGCCGGGTGGGACTCGATGTCGGGCGGGGGCCCAATATGTGTTTATTATGTATGATATGTGGTATTTTGGGGAACTCACTAAGCTTTGTGCTTACATTTTCAGTTTATGTTTCAGGTACTTCTGGTTCGAAGGGGAAGAACCCGGGATGATTGCAGATCACACACCACTTTATTCCGTATTTTTAGAATTACTCTGATATTTTGTAGTGATACACTTGGGTCTTTCTTGGTTGTATGACAATGTTTTGGATTACTGTTTTATAATTTTCAAAATGAAATTTTTGGGCCATATTTTTGGGACGTTACAAGTTGGTATCAAAGACTTAGTTTGAGGGATTCGGACATACTCTTGGGTGTGTCTGAACTCAAACTGAGGATTTGGTAAAATTTTCAAAAAAAAAAAAAATGAAAATTTTGGGCCATATTTTTGGGACGTTACAAGATTCCACTTCCTTTTTTTCCTTCAACAACACCAAAAATGCGCTCTCAAGCTCAAAAAGGCTTCCACAAAGGATTAGAGTTTGCTAGGTACGAATTAGGGATGGAAGCTGATGACGGAAATGGTATTGAGACGATAATGATGCTTAAATAGGGTTCAAACCCTAAAAATTAGGGTTTGCTCACTTGTTACGTATGCCCAACGTACTCACCTGAAGGCACGTTTTCATTAAGTGAGCCATGGGACCGTTTTGCAACAAATTAAACACTTAGGGTAAAAAAATGAAACTACCTGAATAAAGGGTGTTACAACTGTTGGATTAGTGTCTAAGTCCATAACTATTTTGGTATGTACTTGACCCGAGGATGCATGGTCCTTTTGGGTTGCCTTCACCAAAGCAAATTGATAGGATGAATTATGGAGAGAGATGATTAATTATGATTTATTAATATATTATGAGAATAATATATTAAAGGAGAAATCATATTGTTTAATTAATATTAGTCAAGAATTAATAAGAATTAATTTTGTGGCTAAAAGACATTAATTAAATAAAAGGGACTAGAACTGTTAATTGTGTGATAGTTGAATATTGGGCTAATGGACTCCATAGAGGATGGATTGGACGAATTCTATGGGGAAACCCATTAGAAATCGTCCAAGGCCTCTAAGGAGGGAGTCCATGGGTTGCTTAGGGCCTAAGCAATCAAATTAAGGTTTCCTTGTTAGATAACCCTAATAGCCTCACTATTTAAGGACCCCTAGGGCACCAAAAACGTGGCCAACTAATTCCTTAGGGTTTCTACACGTTTTTTGGTGCCTCCTCTCTTATCATTTTGCATCCTCTTGCTCTTGGTGTTTGTGAGCCATTAGAGGAGTGACATTTGTGACTCTAAGCTTTCTAAAGCCATTACAAAGAGGATTTGAGATTGTTATTGCTACATAACAATCAAGGTAAGATCTAAACCCCATTCTTATGTTAATATGATTAATTGTATGCTAGATCTAGGGTTTATAGCTTCGGATATTCAATTGCATGTTCATTAGACAAACTAGATCCAAAAGCTATTAGGGTTTGCATGTACACCAAAGGAAGGATGTTTTGCTCAAAACCCATCAGTGGTATTAGAGCCATGGCTGTTTGTTTGATGTATTTCATGCTATTATGAATTATCCTTGATTAAATATCGAAAATTAGGGTTTCTGGGGGCTGAACTCGCCGAGTCCATGCCTGACTCGACTAGTTAGTTGGTTCGAAAGAGGGAAAATCGGGATTTTGTGCTCTTTTGGCTGTATGATAGTTACCAAAATATTTTTTATTGATATAAATCAGATTTTTATGATATTGGGTAATTATCTTTGCCAAAATTAAAGATAAATTCATATTATTTAGATAATTATTTCCTTATATGATTAGATTTAATTATTTGAATTATTTGGTGAATTATCTTGCAAGAATTTGGACTAGGTCAAATTAGATAACCACCAATTAATTGTTAATTGCCTTATTTGAATTTTGTGATCTATAATATTCTTGACAAAGTTTGGAAAAGTTTCAAATTAATCCCTTTATGTTTTATAGTTTAAATCTAAACTTAAAAGTTTTGTTTTTGAAATTTAAATAAGTTAAACCCTAATGTTTTGAAATGTTTCAAAACTTTCCCTCAAGTTTTGGAATTTAAAAGTTGATTATAAGTTTAATTAAGGAATGTTAAATTCTAAAACCCTAGTATTGTTTTGAAAAGTTCAAATCACACTTTTATGGTTTTATTAATTAATTGAAGTGTATAATTAAAAGAGATTTAATAAACCCATAAAGTTTTGGTTTACATTTAATTAAATTAAAAGTATAATTTATTAAATTAGACCACCTAGTATTTTAAAAGTGTAAAATACACCCTATACTATATATAACATTAAAAGTCTAGTATTATATATGTATGAGTAAACAGTCAGTCTTATCGTTAGTAGACCTCATTCACAAAGCTGGTCTATAAGGGGTGTTTAAGGAAATTGCCTATAAAATGACGATTGAATGGGTATCCACTCTTACCCACCGCATTCTTCACTAGTGGAGGGTCGTTAGCCGAACGGGTAGGATAGGACAGAAACCTTCCATTATAAGTATAATGAAGTACAAAGGTAACTAAATGCTTTTACAAAATTCCCAATCTTAGTTACTTTAGGCAAAAGTGAATTGATGCAATTCCATGAAATTACACTTTGTGCCCTTGCGAAGACATTAGTGGAGCGTGTGTGGTTAACCGGCACACTGAATGGTTCTAAGAAAAGGTAGCAAAGGGTGACTCATTGTTTGTCATAGTTCGGTGGAGCGTGTATGGTTAACCGGCATGTCGAATAGGTGACTGTAACATTGGGGGCACCATGTAAGTTTGCATGGTTATTCACACCATGTTTTGTAATCCTCGGCATCCCAGTCACAAATCGAGGGGCATATTGATATTTAAACATGCCATTGAAATGTTCAATGAATCTCAAAAGATCTAGGAATTTTCAATAGATTTAAAACTTAAATTTCTTTTTCGTTTTTCATGGTGGAAATTGATAAATCATCATTTACCTACCTTTAAATATTCTGCAACTAGATTACGGCATCCCTCTTCTAGGTTGTGGAGTATTGTGTTGGATCCTAGCCTCGATGTTTCATTTGGATGCCACATCGAGGATCCTAATCAACTTAACTTGAATTTTCTCCCGTTTTGTAGATGTCAAAGTATGACAACTATGGTCCTCCCAAATCCCGTGGAACAAGCTTTCCACATGAAGATGATATTCCACGATCCGATCGGGGAACAAGAGATCATCCTTCACTTCCTCCACCTCCTCCAATTATTCTCCCTAACCCACAAGTTCTAAGGCTTGAAAAGTTTAAGCTCACTCAAGCCCTTTTGGCAAGTAAACATGGGAAACCTGTGTGTGTACACGTCTTAGATATGAAGTCACACATTGATAGGTTAAGGATGTTGGGTGTCGAGATTTCAGGTAAGTTGGCTATTGACTGGGTTCTTCAGTCGCTTCCTGAATCATATAGTAAGTTTGTTAGAGAGTACTATATGATGGATCATGACGTGACCCTCATTGATTTGACCTGTTTGCTTATAGCTGCTGAATCAACAATGATTTGGCGAGCTGGTCGAGCAAATTTGTCTGGTGAATCAAACTCTCAAACTTCAATGGACATTGAAAATGGTGACATTGGAGATCCATAAAAGGTAAATTCTGAGATATTTCCTTGTGCCATTCCAAAAGAGTCCATTGCCAAGAGAAGGGGCATTGGAGACGAAGCTGCCCTATTTACCTAAGAAATTTAAGAGATGGGAGAGTCAAAACGTATGGCTCTACTTTAGGTAAAATCCATTAACTAACTCTTTTAAGTTCCTATTCTAGATTTTTAATACATGATGTGATAAGATTACATTTTAATGTTTCGTAGGATCGAAGAAAAGAAAGGAAGCTTAAGGGAAGAAGTGAGCTGAATCTAATCGTGAAGAAATGGATTTCGATCGCATTGCTTGAAGATTAGATTCTTAAGCTATTACTTGGAGTTAGAATAAATTGCTTAAGAATATGTAACAACATAGTTTTTCAGTTGAATTGCATTGTAAGGACAAATTTTTCCGCAATAAAATAAATTTTGATTTATATTATTTATTTATCCTTGCAATGGCATTTGTAAGTTTCTATTATTAGCAATAATGGATTTGATTTTTAATTATGTTATTTGTGGAAAGGTCAAGAATTTACCAAACAGGGAAAGTTTCTCATCTCCCAAGTTTCAATTGGACAGAAACTTGGAATCATACAACTTGGTTGCATGATGAATGAGAAATTTCATATTTGAAAATTAGACTAATTCGTTGACAAAGTGTCAAGTGAAGGACTAGGAGATCGAGTACACAAGGTTGTGTGTTGATCAAGTCCACCACAAGAATGACAAAGATATTCGTCATGATTTACTAAAGGTTTAGTAAATATGATTATACTTATAAGATTAAGTGGAATTCTGAGTTGATTGAAAGAGTTTAAATCAATAGCAGAACGAATAAGAAGAATCAAGTAGGCAGAAAGATAAAAGTTTCTCTATTCTAAGAAGAAGGGAGAGTACTTTTTATTATGTTTTATGATAGGTCTTAATGATTAAGAACCATATCTCACTTGATCCTCTAAGTGAGTCTTAGTGTTATTGTATGTCTGAGAAGAGGAATCAAGAATTGAAGAAATGGTTAAATCAAGAAGTCAATCATACTTCGTTCCAATATCAAGTCTTAGAGTTAAGATTGTGAATTGAGTGACAAGTCTTAAGAAGGTTTATAACATTCATCAAATGTGAATTTGAAAAAGGTTTTCTTATTCTTGCACATTTGAAATTGGAAAGTTGTGATGTCTTGGATAAGACAAAGACCAACTAGGACCAATTATGTGAAGTGTTTCTTGATAAGAACTACACTAACTCTTGAATATTTGTTTTGTCAAGGAATGTTTCTTGACAAGAGACTCTTATATGTCAAGGAGTCAGTGGGAGTCTCAATGGTCTTGAAAGGTTTCAAGAACAAATCAAGAATAAACCTTATCAATCATCACTAGCACATGACTTGAGGTTTACAACCTATCGTGTTGACATTATTTTGTTTCTGTGCCATTCCAATTGAGTTAATTATGCATGTGAGTTCTATGAGTTCTCATTTGAACGCATAAAAGTCAAGCACCTTGATCAATGAAAAGTCCATTGATAGGAAAGGGTGAGCTGCTTAACTACTTGGAAGACATGATGGACACTCGTGTTACCATAAGGCAAGAAATCAAGATTGAGAAAGTTTGATCCATATGAGTTTGGATTTGTCGCAAACATTGGTTTTGACAAATTCGCATGGATAGGACCACATACACCATTAAAATCTAAGTGTCATAAGATTCCCTCTTTCATGAAAATGACTGTGAGGAAATGCTTTCACTAAAAGAGATTTTAAGAAGATAGTGATTGTGAAATTGTATTCTTAAATTCGATTATGGTTACGGTATCCATTTCCATAATTCGAATTGTGAGATTTGGCAATTAGTCTGAATTGTTTAGACACACATATGAGCTATCCAAGGCAAAGGTGTATAAGTTTGAGAAGCTTAGATAAAGGATTATCAAAGCATTAGGTATTAGAAATATGAACTTAAGAAATTCAATAGGTATTGTTTTCTGGAAGTTAAGCTGTTTTCTAAATACATGTCAAAGCTAGTGGGAGCATAAGTGTTATGCTTATATGATAATAATCATCATGATAGTGGGAGCATAAATGTTGTGCTTGTATGATTATTAAGGCAAGTATTGCAAGTTAGCAATATTAATTATAGAAAACAAGAGTTATTCTTTGTAAAGTCGTAAGGGTTGAAAAGTTGTTTTGCTATAATTAACGGAGACAATATTGTATTTTGTTTCAAAATCTAAAGCTTAGATTAAGAAATTTTAATAAATTTAGTCAAAGGATACATAGTTTGTTCTTAAATTTCGATTATGACTACGGTATCCCTCTTCATAGTTCAAATTGTAAGAACGTGACACATAAAATATTATGGCAGAAGATTGATAGAGTATCATATCTTTATGTAAGACATTATGCATCGTGTCCCATACGCTTCGGGTATAGGATTGATTGCAAATGCTATTATATTTGACCATTCTAAAATTTTCCAAATGTCTAGCGCATTAAGAGGGAAAAAGGACAAGAATCGGTTTTGACTAAGATAATTAAACAACTATCAAAGGACGGTCCAAAGTTCGCTGAGGATTGGTCACTTGTGAGTATTTGAAAGTATGGTATTGGATGGATCATATCGACATTATTATGAATAGATAAGATTCTATTAAGAATGAGTTGTCGTATGACAAATATGGAAATGTTTCCATATTGGGAGTTTGGATATTAAGAATCTATGTCTAGATTATAAACTTTTATGCAAGAAGGATGTTCAAATGAATGTACTTTGAGTGAGAGACATCATATCTATAGAATTGTTTCTGATAGAGATTGGCCAAGTCTTGATGATTTTGAGCTATGACTTTACGAAAGAATCATTGCATAAAATGTTAGAATCTAGCATAAGTGACAAGAATTTGATATTCTTATACTTATGATAAGGATTGGGAGTTGTGAAATGAGTATCATTGGAAATGTGTTCATTTGTTCTATTTCACAAAGTAAGGACCGTAGGTAAACATTGTGTGCATGCTGAGAGCATGGGACAAGTGTAGTAATAATTCAAGTAAGAAGTTGATTACCCGAAACAACAAATAATGAGTAATCAATATGGTGATTAAATAAAATGTTTTATTTATACCCAGAGTTTGGGGCCATACGGGATTAGTATTATTCTTGTGTTTCACTTTTCATGTTTTGACTTCCGGAATAATTAAATTGGTTCAGAACAATCAAATTATTCGAACGGACCACATTCGTTCATATGTTGGAAGTAGGTATGAATGAAGACTGTCATGAATTGGTGTGTTGATTGTCTAAAGTGTATTTGACATAAGCAAATTTTTGCTGCAACGTTCATGAGTGCTTATGAATATGATTTGAGCATTGGATTAAACCCACGCTCACTTGGATCACTTCATGGATTTTATCACGAGTGATTGGTGAGACGATAATATCTTATATTCTTGAAACCGAGATGTGTAAGTTGTATCTTGCGAGTCGGTTACACATTGATAATATGTAAACGCACCAGTAACTTGGTGTCATTTGGTGAGTGAGTACAAGCAAGCATTGAATCAAAGTGTATCCATTACTTTTATCCAAAGTAGGATAAAAGCGATATATTTGGGCCCCTCGATGATTTAGTGATGGAAGCTAAGCGCTTGGCCAAGCCGAGACTAATTTGATGTGTTCATTTGTAGTCTGTTGTCAGTCGTCATAAATCAGAAATCGGGGAAACAGTATAGAGAAAATGATTGAAATCCATGTCTCAAGTCTATACGATATCTAAAATGGAGGAATATATGATCCCTTATCTAAAGGACACGCTTCTGATAGGATCAGAGTTGACAGCGGTTTTTTGAAAGCTACGATTGCAGATCAGGATCTGAAGTCATACGCAGAATAGTTATTAGACTTATCAAATTGGGAGACTGTTGGATTAGTGTCTAAGTCCATAACTATTTTGGTATGTACTTGACCCGATGGTGCATGGTCCTTTTGGGTTGCCTTCACCAAAGCAACTTGATAGGATGAATTATGGAGAGAGATGATTAATTATGATTTATTAATATATTATGAGAATAATATATTAAAGGAGAAATCATATTGTTTAATTAATATTAGTCAAGAATTAATAAGAATTAATTTTGTGGCTAAAAGACATTAATTAAATAAAAGGGACTAGAACTGTCAAATGTGTGATAGTTGAATATTGGGCTAATGGACTCCATAGAGGATGGATTGGACGAATTCTATGGGGAAACCCATTAGAAATCGTCCGAGGCTTCTAAGGAGGGATTCCATGGGTTGCTTAGGGCCTAAGCAATCAAATTAGGGTTTCCTTGTTAGATAACCCTAATAGCCTCACTATTTAAGGACCCCTAGGGCACCAAAAACGTGTCCAACTAATTCCTTAGGGTTTCTACACGTTTTTTGGTGCCTCCTCTCTTATCATTCTTCATCCTCTTGCTCTTGGTGTTTGTGAGCCATTAGAGGAGTGACATTTGTGACTCTAAGCTTTCTAAAGCCATTACAAAGAGGATTTGAGATTGTTATTGCTACATAACAATCAAGGTAAGATCTAAACCCCATTCTTATGTTAATATGATTAATTGTATGCTAGATTTAGGGTTTATAACTTTGGATATTCAATTGCATGTTCATTAGACAAACTAGATCCAAAAGCTATTAGGGTTTGCATGTACACCAAAGGAATGATGTTTTGCTCAAAACCCATCAACAACTTGGTTGTTGGATTTCAGAAAAGTTATATGCCGAAATGATCTTGCCTCCCAACTGTCCTACCTGGCTAATCCTTATTTGATAGAACTCTCAGTATTTATTGGGATTAGTGAGAGATCCAACTTTTCATTACCAGATTCCCATAGGGACTAATATGCTATAGTAATATAGGTTAATAAAATTTTCAACACATTACCCACCAGTTGAATTGCCAGTAGGATAGCCCATATAGCTACCAATCTTCTAAATAATTGTCTGGGTGAGTTATCTCACTATACCATGTAGTAAAATATATATACATGTGTGTTAGTAGAAATGTAACTGTATTAGTAGAATCTAGAGTGCGGTCTCTATGTGCGTTGTTGGGTCAAAATATGGTTTATACTATGCTTTTCTGGGCAATTATATTTTTCTGTAATATTTCTGGAGTTTACGGTCTTGTTTACGGTTGAGTTTACGGCCGTAAACACCTTACGACCGTAAACCCATTTACGGCCCGTGTTCTCCAAGTATAAATATAGGTGTTAGGGTGAGGAGTAGAGATTGATGAACCCTAGAGAGTTTGCCGCCAGAGAGACAGAAGAACTATTGTATGTTAGTGTGTGTGTGGATCTCTTGTATCCGGATCATCATTCTATTCATTAATACATTGAGATTCATCATCCACTTCTTCTTCAGTTCTATTTGATCTGACATCATCCGTTTGATTGGGATTCCGCACCATCAAACGGATCTGATTGATACACGGACATTTTTTGGGACTTACAATTGTTATCCGAGCCAAGTTGCATCAGTCAATTTTGTCAGATTTGGGGCATAATTTGATCTTATTTTCGAAATATTCTTGCGTTTTTGGATAGATCTCGCAAAAATAAAGGGGATTTGTTCTTCGTGTTTTTCATAAAAAAAGGTTTTGATCGAGTTTTGGAGCAAAAAAGGACAAAAATCACTGTTTTTTGTCGTAACCTGTGAGGGGGTGGCGGCCAGCAGCTAGGGTTTCCGAGGTTCACGGTCCGGAGTTTGCTGCCCGAAGTTCACGGCCTCGGTTTGCGGTCCGAGGAGTTCACGGCCAGTCCGAGCTTGCGGTCTTCGGTTTACGGGCTCGCACCTCGGCCTCGCAAGAAGCAGTCTTCGCAGCGTCTATTAAAAAGAAGAATGGGGCGGACGAATTCAGAGGACCTGGGGTTCGAACTCACGACCTCAAGATCATAACCTCAGCGCGCTTAACCAACTCAGCCATCCAACACCTTGTGTCTTACCTTCGAATTTTTAAACTTAACATCTCATTCTCGCATCTAAGTTTCGAAATTTGACAAAAAAAGCCCAAAAATCAATTTCTTTTTATTTTAAAATTCCATTTTCAACCCAAAATTTTTAGTTTTTATTTTTTGATTTTATTTTTAACTTTTGACTTTTATTTTTGACTTTTTACTTTAAAATTTTGACTTTGACTTTTAAGTGTGACCTTTGACTTTAAACTTTGACTTTTTCGTTTAACTTTTAAATTTTCAAATTTAGCTTTTCGGTTTGACTTTCAAGTTTGACTTTTCAAATTTGACTTTTGAGTTTGACTTTTTAAATTTGACTTTTAAGTTTTATTTTAAGTTCTAGTTGTGCTATTAATAGTTTTTGAAGTTTACGAGGTAATTACAAACATGAAAGAGAGTCGTCAAGAGATGTTAAGACAAAACTTCAACATGTTCGATTATATCTCTGGAGAAACCCTCGAAACTCAGTTGCAGGAATTTACTACACTCATTACTGAGATAAATATAGTTGGGATCTTCTTGTCCAAATCTGAGATAAACAAAAGGCTATTGAATTCACTTCCGAAATCGTGGGATATGAACGTGGCCATCATCAAGAAGACAAAAGATCTCAATCATCTTAGTCGTGTTGATGTAATTCAAGAACTTGATGCTTTGAAGTGTAGAAAAACAATGAGTTCTGAAAACATTCCGGTCACTGAAGTTACATGTACTCCAACTTGTGAAGCCACGATTAAATTTCTTCGGGAACAAATTGATTTATTTAAAAGAGAAGTTGAGGACCTGAGATATGAAGGATATCAACTCAGGAAAGGACAGAAACCCTTGAAGGCTGAATTAGAAGCAAAAACCAAGGACTTTAGGAAACTTCAGGAAGAGTATAACAACAAGTGTGAAAATTATGATTATATTAAGAGACAACTTGCTGCTGTAACTGAAGAACTTGACACTTTAAAAATTAAGTGTGGAAAAAATGACGTTAGTTTCAAAAATTATACTGCGTCAAGTCAGACAGTCGAGTCCTTATATGAAACCCAATTAAAATTCAAAGAAAATCAAAACAAGGGTCTAGGGTATGATAGTGTACCTCCTCCTTATAATCATAACTACACATCCATCCCTATGACATAGAAAGAAATTGACAGGGAGACACATCTTCAATATGGCAAACCAACGGGATTTGTGTCACGAGGAGTTATTAATATTGAAGATACTAATGTTGCTACTTCATGTGTAGGTAAAGTAGCAGAAGATGAGAACAAGGAGAAAACCATTGAACAAACCAACATCTCCTTGAACTCTGAATCTGTTGCTTCGAACTCAACTGCTTCTGATCAACCTGCCGTTGAGAAATACAGGCCACCAATTCCAACGCAACAGAGTTCTTGTGGCAAGTGTGCATGTGGGAACAACAAGAGAAAAGGCAAAGATACGCCACCAGTAGCAAGAAGAAACAACTTCCCAGTGAAGAAGAAGACTTGTTTTCACTGTGGAACACCTGGTCACATTGCCCGAAATTGTCCAAATCGCGCATACGTTCCTTACAACGCACAAGGTTGGCAGAACGCGCCAAGAGGGAGATACTCCAAAAGGTACCCCTCGAGATCACGATCAGACAATGCCGACTGGAATGCCATGAAGGCCAAGAATTCATCTCCCAAGGCCAAGCATCCGAATCCCAAGGGCAAGAAGGAAATGTCAGCCAACAAGCCCAGTTCAAGAGATGCTCCTTTGAAGCCAAGACCGGTTAGGTCAAAGTCATCTCGGCAGTCGGCTTTAAGTTCCAAATCAAGTGCCGAGGTACCCATCAGATCGAACAAGAAATGGGTTAAACCCGAATATAGATGGGTACCAAAGGTGAAAACTCCCAAATCTTCAAATGACTCTAATATTTCATTGTCTTCTGTTTGTGATAAGCAGGATATGTCATGGGAGAGAGTACCCTGCATTGATGACAAAGGTCGACCTAGTTTCAAAATGGACTGGGTTCCAAAGACCAATTAATCCCACTCTGTGTCGCAGCAGCTATGGAGGCATATCATCAGACTTCGGTTTGTTGGTAGTGGCTGTTCCAGGCACATGATAGGAGACATCTCTCAACTGTACAACATTCAGGCCTTTGTTGAGAGTATGTGTCCTTTTTCGGGAAAGGAAGAAAGGAAGGGATCACTCATGGGGTTAGTACTTAACGATGTGAAGAATTTTTGGATCTATTCTGAGATTACGCGTGCTGTTCTCAGACCTTCTGGATGCAAATTCAATCAGTGACTTACGGTTTGAGTTTTCTTCTCTATACTCCTGAGTTTTTCTTAAGCTGATTCGTTTTAAAGACTAATTTTTGTTTAAATTTGCGCATTTACTTTCGTTTCTCTCCTATGCACAAATTTAGGGGGAGAAATAAAAACAAAACAAAAATTAGAAAATAAAAAAAAATCAAAAATATGGTGTTAACGGAATGTGCTTGCAGGAGATGTTTTGGGAAATGAAATTAGCAAGTGATAACGGGCAATCTGAATCGGCGTAACGTACCTAAGTTGAATCGTCTACGATCTGTGTTCGATGCGCTGGTAGGCACGAAAGATTTTAAATGGACTTGACTAGGGAGAGTTGAACCTAATGAATATAAGGACTTGACAAACTTTGACCTAGTTAGATCCGTTTAACCTGATGTCACGACGCTCAGATAGGTTGAGCAGGGATATATACATGGGAATCTATCGGTAACATTAAATAACGCCTATCTAGAACTATGGATTCACTTTTCCTCGATGTGCGGATTCTGTCCTTAATTCCGGTTGGATGGGGCGACTGGTAAATTCCGATAAATTAGGTCTATAGAATATCATTTTCTTTCTTTCCGTCTGTTAGTCATATGTTGTCTCCTTTGCGTGACTTCCAATCCGACCTGGTACACAACATATGCAACTCTATTTCTCTACATGTTATATATGTGAAATACCTCTTATCTGTTAGCCATATGCTGTCTCCTTTGCGTGACTTCTAATCCGACCTGGTACACAGCATATGCAACCTTCTACTTCTCAACCCCTCTGAAGTAATAAGTAATAGAATTCTGAATCTATCCTCTCTCTAAATGGTTGTCTGCTCACCCGGTGTAAGGAGTACTCTGGAAGTTCTTGATGGTTGGGGCATATCAGGAAGCGGGAAACACGTTCTAGTACACTTAAAAATTGAACACATACAGATTGTCTGTAGATCTTGCTGCTCGATTTAGGTGGACAACAATATCCCTGGTTGTAGTCAGTTAAATGGTCATAAGAAAAAATTATTTAAGAATTAGGGCCAATCATGATAGTAATGTTACAATTAGATATATGCATGTATCATGTCATTGGTAAATTATCCAAAATATTGTCACAAATTTTTCGTGTTTAAGTGGACCACAATATTGACGATCGATCAGACGACGATGTGAAGATAAGGGTACCGACAAGTGGATTAAGGCTGTCTAACAACTTTGATCCCAAATCACTCTTAAAGTTAGATATCATTTTATTTTTGGTTAAATTTGTTCATAGTTTCTTCTAATTTAAATATTAGGGGAGAAATAAAAATTCTAAAAAAAAAAAAGAAAAATCAGAAAAATTAAAAATCCAAAAATAGTGTTATTTCTGTTTTATTTCTTGTTCAGAAAAATCAAAAATCCAAAAATATTTTTGTTTCTGTTTTAATTTGTGTGCTAAGTTTTATTTTAGTTTTTTTTGTCTTGAAAAGTGATTTCAGGTATAGATAAGACTCATGGAGTTTGTGTTGAAGATTTCTGAGCCAAAACCTCGTCCGTGAGCATCGAAGAATTCTCATTCGAAGGAGCAAGAAATGAAGATTATTCTTTCAACATTCAATCCTTCAACCCCAGAAGCAAGGTGAAACTGAAATTGAAGATTATGTGACGGATTGCATTGAAGCCTCCTCAATCAGTCTGCTGCTATCTTAAACCTGCTGAAGTGATCTAGAAGATTTTTTTCTCTCTGAAGTTCTCTATGAAGATTCTCAAGCTGAAAGCACCAATTTTCAAGAATTAGTACGTCAAGCCTCCTCACCTAATGTGCGTTCAATGTCAAATTCTGAAGAAATTCCCAACTGCTTAAGATGAAGTCATTCATTGAAGATTCATATGTTCATCCTGATGCTGTGAAGAAATCGAAGGTTAAAGCTGAATCCAAGCTCCCATTGAAGATTGACAAGAAGAGTCAACTACTTTTTAGGGGGAGCTTGTTGGGTCAATTAAGAAAACAAAGCTATAAACCAAGGGGGAGATTGTTGCGTCAAAATATGGTTTATACTTTGCTTTTCTGGGCAATTATATTTTTCTGTAATATTTCTGGAGTTTACAGTCATGTTTACGGTTGAGTTTACGACCGTAAACCCATTTACGGCCCATGTTATCCGACCCATGTTCTCCAAGTATAAATATAGGTGTTAAGGTGAGGAGTAGAGATTGATGAACCCTAGAAAGTTTACGACCAGAGAGACAGAAGAACTATTGTGTGTTAGTGTGTGTGTGTGTGAATCTCTTGTATCCGGATCATCATTCTATTCATTAATACATTGAGATTCATCATCTACTTCTTCTTCTTCTCTTCTATTTGATCTGACATCATCCGTTTGATTGGGATTCTGCACCATCAAACGGATCTGATTGATACACGTGCATTTTTGGGGACTTACATGCATAATTGTTGTGATACCATACTTAGATAGGGGATGGTGGTGGAATGGTTAAAGAGGCAGGGAGCCTATAGTCTCGCATGTGGAAGAAATGACATGTAAGCCGTAAGTACACATAGAATCGTGTTAACGAAATGACGCATAGGACGTAAGTACACATACACCCATGTTAACGAAACGACGTGTAGGCTATAAGTACACATCTTACTAGCAGATCGTGAGCCATTGTTTGTATGCATGTATATGTATTGCGGTATATGGTATTTTGGGAAACTCACTAAGGTTCGTGGTTACCTAGTTAAATATAAATGTTTTTCAGGTACTTCATTGACTCTTGAGAAGGGCATGGTTCGACTATACACACACACATTCACAACATGTTTCCGCATAATGTAATTATTCAATGAAATATTTTAATAAATAAAAATGAAAATTTTGGGTTGAAACACGAGACGCTACAAGTTGGTATCAGAGTCTTGGTTTGAGAGAACCGGATGAACACTTGTGTGATTCCAGACTCAAACTAAGGATCTGAGTAATTAACAAATCTTTTCAACAAAAGAATAATACAAAAAGGAAAAATGTGATGTGTGCAGGCAGCTAAGCTCAGAAGGGAAAGTGATTCCTAAAATATCTATATTTGACTATTTGTTATGTTTTTCGATATATGAAATGTTAGAAATGCATGCTAGTATGTAGGCTAAGGATATTTTCAGGAATTGTCGTTTAGAATTTCATGATACTTAAGATACCTTATAGTTTAAGGATTTGCATGTTATTTGCTGCTTAGAATCTATTTTAATATTAATTAGACATTCGACAAGTAAGTTAGGTTGTATGCTCCCAAAATTAATCGTTTTAGATTGCTTGATTTGGCGCTATTGCGCAACTCTCGTTTGAGTCTAACCGTCATAGTGTCGGATCTTTCAGTCAACAAAACTATTTGATTTTAGAGGCATGTAATCGTATTCGTCCGATAATTAGTTAATATTAGTAGAAGATCTTCCTCGGCTAACCGTAGAGAGAAGTGGAAAGGAATCCTAGAAGGATAGTCTAGGAAGTTTAATATATGCGCAATAAGGCATATATTCGTAAGGTAGGGCGTCGATAAAGATGCAAGATCCTAAGTGAAGTCTAGGAAATAAATAATTAGGTCCTTGAAACACTGTGTGTGAAAAGACCTATCAATAGTAGAGTGTAGTGACTTGGAAACCTTGGAGCAATTCTTGGATCTCGTATGGATAGGTGTGGAAGGTAATATGGGCATGTTTGAATCTCTCAAGGGACTTAATGGATAAAGTTTCCAACTTTATCCAAATTTATAACCCAATCTTTAACCCTAACTCCTAAATGTCCCAAAAATGACTTCAATCCTTTTCATGGAAAACAAGAAGCTCAAACATGCACTCAAAAGGCTCTAAATAAGTCCAGAAACCACCCAATGTTAAGCAAATGATCATGGAGCTCCCCAAACTCCAAGAAGTACATAAAAAGGGACCAAAAGAGATCGAATCTCTTCACAAGTCTAGATCTAAGCATGGAACTGAATAAAACATGAAACTTTATGACTTACAATGCAAATAGAGGGTCTAGAAGGTGGAAACTTCAACTGGAAATCGCTTCTCCAAACTCCACAAGCTTTCTTCTTCTTCAAGACTCTCACAAACACAACAAAAATCTCTCAAAGGCACAATGGGAGGCTAGGATTATGTTACGGAGATGGAGGATGGTGGTAAAAGAGAACCCTAAAAGTTAGCACCATAACCTCGCATCGCGACCAATACATGGTCACGTCGCTACTTATCTCCAGGACACGTGTCGGGACATTCAGAAGTCGCTCCACGCTTAGTTAAAAAACCCAATTCTCAAACTTAATCCAAATCAATACGAAAACAACTCATACTTGGAAAGTAGGTATTACACTAAAATTTGTGTATCGCATATGATTGGAAATATGTGTAAATCTGGTTTCCAACACAAAAACATTGAGTCATTTGAAGTTTCGTAGAAGACATTATGTTTATTTTTTCTACAGGTTTGTAGAGTCGTCAAATTCATTCGAATTTGATCAGTTTTTTTGAATTGCACTAGTCTTTTAAGATATCTATGTATGCTTATTTAAATTTTCAAGATTCCTAAATAATTTATAGAATATTTTGATTTTCTAAGATGTAATATAACTAGGCCTGTCAAATCGGGCCGTCGTGTCGTGTTTTTGTCTGACACGACACGACACGATAAGGTTTTTTGTAACACGAACACGACACGACACGATGTCGTGTTTTTTTTCACTAACACGAAAACGAACCAATTAAAAAACGACAACACGACACGACACGACAAAGATAATATTACATAACTATTATTTTTTTTAATTCATATTTAATCATATATAACACGATAAAAACGACAAACACGAAAATACGACAAATACATGCTCAATCGTGTCAATTTCGTGTGGATTTGTAAACACGAACACGACACGACACGACATCGTGTTTTATAAACTTGACACGAACACGACACGAAAACGAATTCGAATTTTGATTTCGTCTCGATTTCGTTTCGTGTCGTATATTTTTGTCGTGTCGTGTCATAAATTGACACCCCTAAATATAACTACCAAGATCGGGGTCAGGGTCGGGGACAAGGGGTACTCTCATCCCTGAAAACGCCCTTGGTTGTTTACGATGCTTATGTTGACTATAAACAACACTTATATTGTCAAACTTTTGATGGTTTAAAATTGTAAGTTGGGATTTACGTATATTATGATTTATTTTCTTTACTGTAAAATTACAATTGTATCCCCAAGTTATTTGTATGAGGGGTGTAGTATTATTTTCACTTAGATTTGAAAAATCTCATATTAACGAGGCACATACTTCATTAATATGTATTTAAAATAAATATTACAAACAAAATGTCAAATTTATATTTTATAACTTTTGTTACATAAAGAATCATATAATTAAACCTTGCACTGAAAAAGCCTTGGAGTGTCCACCTATCTTTCAAAACAAGTCTCTTCTCCTTTCGCATGTGCACCACCAATAAAAGGAAACACCCTACAAACATTTTGATGTTCTTTTTTCTTTTTAATCTTAAAAAATGAAAAAGACCATATCACCCCTAGGCCCTCAACTTACCCCCCACGTCTTTTTCATGTTGTCCCTCTCAAAAGATTGACCTTAAAAGATAACCTACCACAAGCTTTTGTATCTTATAAGCAAAAATGCCTCATTTTTAACTCTTAGTGAGAAAAGACACAAAAAGGAAAAGGTGGCCTAAAGCAAAAAACAAAAAGTTTCTTCTCAAGAAACTTCCCCATACCTATGAATACTTTTATGTCCCAACTAAAATTTATTATTTTTACCTTTCAATACATAGAATTAATAAAAAGATTTGCTTTATGTCAAGTTTTACATTTGATTTTGAATGCTACGGTCAAATCAGAAAATAAAATTAATAATTTAATACATAAAACATGATTTGCAACACATCCAAACACTATTTACAAACACATACTATATTGACAATAATTATTTCAAAATATTTACTAAAGATTAATACATATAAAATGGTACAAGCCAACATACATTGGCATACTCAAGTCACTTTCAATAAAGGCAAGACTGGTGGTATTTTCAGAGCATGCAAAATAGAGGGTTTCTTTTTGGGTTGGTTTAGAGCATGCAGAAACTTTCATAATTATAGTAACAAACCATACCCCACCATCCAAAAGTCTACTTTTCTTTTTACCATTTTCTTCATTACTTTCATATTTTTCACCAATTTTTCAACTTAAAGATCTTTTTTACTTTATTACCATCGATCTTTGATTAAACACTCAAATAACAAGTACAAGTTGTTTACAAAAAAAAAATGTATTGACACGTTCAAGTAACTTTAAAGACCTATCTTCAACATTGGATCAATTTGTTTCTTGGAAGAAAGAACTTAAGATTCTTTAAAGAGAAAATGTCAAAAACCCCTTGATGAAATTTCATATATTTGAACAAACGTTGATTAATAATCCTACCCACAACAAAAATTGCATATTTTGGTATGTTTGTTATTACCAAAAGTTAATGACATTTAAATATCAAAAAGGGTTAAGAAATTATGGCCCAAAATTCAATTCATTAAACTTTGTCAAGTGAAATACAAAAATGGATTACACCAAAACAAAAAGAACACCATGAATACTTCTCTTCTTCTTCTTCTTCACATCTTCCAATCTTCATATCCTTGGGCCATGTCACCATCTTTGACACATTCACACATACTCTTATATATCTATATATATTTATATATCTCTACTATTTTTGAAATTTGCATCTTCAAAGATTTCAATTAACACAAGTTGGCTGCATACACATTGAAAACAACCCCCATCTCTTGCTCTTCTGCATAAGAAAACAAACTCAAGTTAATTAAACCTTAAATTCTTATATTTTATTATTTTAATCTTGGATTCACCTCCCAAGATCAAGAAAGAAAATACCAATAAAAACTATTACTTATCTTTGAAGAATATTTTCTTTAAAGAAATTTAATATGAATGAGATTTGACTTATTGGTTATTGCTCTTCTGCATTACAAGACAAAATCAAGTTTTTAAAACCGAAAAAAACTCCTATTTCTTTAATCTTTGACCCAAGTCCCTAAAATAAAGATATAAAATACCCACAATTATTACATTTTCTTTGTAGCATATAAAAATCTATTTTCTTTAAACCTTTGATCCTCAAAAAAATTATATATAAATGTGATTTGATTGATTGTTGGTGAAGAACAGAAGAAGAGTGTTGACTTTAAGCATGGTTTGACTATGGGGTCCACAGTCATGTTAAAAGTGCACAAAAATGAATTACGTGAATTGCGGAGATTCAAAAAGTGTCAGACAATCCGTGAACAGTAATTGAAAGTAAGAGGAAACAATTTACCCTCCTCGGCGGCGCACGGAGGAGCTCCGGCGAGATCTTGTACAAGTCCTCATCAACAGCTTTTGGATGAACTTTACCACTAACATTGACATCCTTCCTCGGTTGCTCCGGTGCAAGATCTTCCTTCTCGCTGTAGTCGTAAACATAATCGTAATCACAAACCACCCACGGTTCCTTCTTCCTTTGCTTCACCGGCGCTTTCCTCTGTAACATCACAAAAGAGAAAACCACAATTCAGAATCAATTTAATCAACAGAATGTGAAATACAATTAGGCATAAGGCTTTACCCGGCGTCGAGGAACGACAATCATGGCTGGAGTGACGACATTGTTCTCATACAGATCTCCGGCGACGTACAGATCGCGATCTTGAGGGTAGCCATAGCCATAACCGATGTATCCAGTTTGTCGAGCGGATTCGAAACATTGAGTAAAAGGAAGATGATTGTTGCAATCCCAGCTCCCAAACGCCGGAATATGATTTCCCGTGAATTCCTGCAAAACACAACACCATTGTTGAAATTTCTGTAAAGGAACATCAATCAACTTTCAACTACAAGTTATGGTGGATTGATGGAGGAGTTGGAAATGAAAGTAAAGGATGTGAGGAGTGAGGTGTAGTAACTTACATCCATGGTTTCTATTATGGTGAAAAGTGGAGTGGGGGGTGTCTTTTCCTTTATACCCCAAAGAGAAATAAGAGTTAGAGAGATGGAATTGTTAAATTCAAGAAATAATGCTTCGATGATTTGTACTTTGTGTAATGAAATGTGTATGTTTGGCTGGATTTGGGTTTAGGTGTGATGTGTGGTGTGTATTTTTGGTAAAGGGTATAAACGTAAACTACCATTAATAAGGATGCAGAAGCTATTTATGCAGGGAATGGATATCCAGGGAGTGTGTGAAGTAGGGGCATGGTGTAAGAGTCCAAAGGTCAAAAACATTCCCATCTAGACAAATATTAATTTGGACCAAAAAAAAATTTATTAAAAAATAAAAAAAACAAAGTTTGATCAAATTTGAGGAGTTTATTGAATTTGTTTAAAAAATTAAAAAAAAAAAAAAAACAAAAATTTTGTTCAAATTAAGGAGTTTATCAATAAATTGTCTAAATCTTTTTTTTCAGTTAAATTTTTGCTTGTTAAAGATGCCATATAGTACAAATCAACCAATTTGTATATAAGTAGTTCACGACTTTCATCTCTATGATTCAGCAAAGTATTTTTATATTTTCAAAAATTATAGATATAATCAAACGCTATTATTTTATCTAAATATTTTAAACATTAGTCTTTACTGATTTTTAAATTGGTTGTGTTACTTTGTAGTAAAAGCAAGGACACTTGTAGATTTATGAGAATGGTTGTTTGAGTGAAAAAATAACCTTGTACTTGAAGATGTCAATAAATTAAATCTTTTTAATTAGTGTGATAGGATGGGGAAACTGAAAAAGGTAGGGGAGCATTTATGTAAGCGAAGGTGACAAATCAATAAATTAAATTCCAAGCAAAAACATAGACCACAACATCATCCACAGGCTTTTTCTTCATTTTCTGCTTCACCACTCTTTATCATAAATTTTTACCCAGTCTTTTGATAAATCAGTTAAGACTTAAGACAAAACATATTTTTTAGGTTCAGTGTTTGTTTGATATTTCCTTGAAAATAAGCTGGTAAATGTGTTCCGAAAAATAACTTTAGCCAATTTAATATGAATTACATTTTATACAAATCGTATAAAATGGATGAATCTAAAATATGGTATGGTGGTTTTAAATTTAAATATTGTAAATTCTTATGAAATTCATGGTATGGTATCAGCTTTGGATGATTGAAAACCAAGATCATGTAATTTGTCACTTGTCTTGAGAACCATGCATGAGGTGATTGTTTCAGCCCATAAATTGCCTTATGTAATTTGCACATATGATGAGGTTACCGAAGTTTTTCAAAGCCAGGAGGTTGTTGCATATAGAGATCTCCTCATTTAAAAATCCATGAAGAAGGTATTTCTATCATCAATTTGGCGCAAGTGTCATCCTCAAGAAACAACAAGAGCAAGAACAAGACTCAATGTGGTTGGTTTTACAACTCGACTTATGTGTCATGATAATCGATGCCATGATGTTGAGTGAAAGCACGAGCAACTATACGAGCTTTATGTTTGTCAATAAATCCATATATATGTTTTTTAAGCTTGCAAACTCATTTACAACTGAAAAGATTAACACCAAGAGGCCATGGAACCATGACCCAGGTGTGTGTTTTGTGAAGTGCATCAATTTTAGCTTTCATGGCTAGTCGTCATGTTCGGTCCGAGAGTGCCTGACTATGGGAGGTAGGCACAAGAAAAAAGCTCGCTTCTTAGGATCATATGGAACCGTTCCATCAGTGTATGTGTATGTTTAGGGAAACTCCTTTCCTACTTGGGCACGTGTCACATCCCCTTGTGGTGGTGGAAATGGAGTTGTCAGTTCAGCGGTGTTAGCCGTGACACCATCTTCGACAGTAACAGACGTTGAAGCGGCAACGTCGGCATCTGGGATGTCATTGTGATGGGTTTGAGACATTGGTGTAGGTATGGAAATATGGGAACTTGTCATTCGGCATCATTGATCTCTGATTTTGTATCAATTGATTAGGATTGGGAGCAAGAGGTGTTGCAGCTACATTAGAAACATTATAGCACAAGCAGGATAAATCATAATTCTGCATATGATCATTTATAATTGTCTGTTCAGTTTGAGGAACATATATGATTTTAGATGTTAATGATGGAGAATTGGAAATAGATGAGACTCCAAAAGGAAATCGTGATTCATCAAAAATCGCATCGTGTGATATATAAATTCGACCAAAAGTTTTATCTAAACACTTGTACCCTTGTGCATTGAGGTGTTGCCTAAAAGACACACATCTTGGATCGAAACTCAAGCTTCCGAGAGTTATACTTACGAAGACTTGGCCAACACACACATACCTATAATTACAAATAATAGAACAATCTGATTGAATATTGAGGGGACGTGCAATGGGTGCAGAATCCTTCCTGACATGACTAGGCATACGATTTATTAAATAACATGCAGTTTAAAATGCATCATCCCCAAAACGCAGAGGAAGAAAAGAGTGAGTTAGAAGTACCATACCTGTTTCAATAATATGACGATGCTTTCATTCATCCATTCCATTTTGTTGTGATATATGTGGACGTGACACACAATGAGATATTGTGTCGTCCCTAATTTCACGCTCAGAAAAGACCGATTTGTTTATGCTTATTTAAAAATCAGATTATCCTTTTTGAAGAACAATATTATGAAATTTGTTCTCAAAAATATGATAATGATATTATCAAAGCATTTCCGAGGAAATTTATTTTATTTATCTTAAAATGTTGGGATGTCATCGTCGATACAAAAACATATATATGCATGACGAAATATTGCAAGCCTTACAGTAATTACATTGTGGGCCTAACACTCCTTAAATCTCTCAGCATAATGTATCTTTAATATCACTACCTGTGATACAATAAACTAAGTGGGTCAGGTTGGGAAACCTGGTGAGTACATAGGGTTTTCAACCCACAATAATATAATTAATATGTTTAATCATCAAACAATTAACCAAATTTCCCATCCCCATTATCTTCTTTATTCTTAAGGATCTACCCTAAGAATCTTCTATACTAACAATACTAGCTCTTGTCAGTAGGTATACATTCATTCCTAAGGATTTGTACTAAGGAATAGGCATAAAGTCCATCGCTGCCAGGGTTCATCTGATAGGCACTAAGTCCATACACATTGACACTCGTCTTACCCTTCTTCAGATTGTGGAATTCATTGTTGATCTGTAGAAGATCCTGCTCTGAGCCGTACTGCATTTTTAGTTGCACTAAAAACTTTTCCCAAGATATCTTACTAGTTTCTCATTTGGGAATGGTATCAGCTAGTAGCTTCCACCAGCTTAATACCCCAAACTTCAACTATGTAACCGCGAGAACGGTCTTCTGCTTATTGCTGTAGTCACAACTTTCAAACATCATTTCTATCTCGGAGATCCAATCAATGATTTCCACTAGTGTTAGGCTTCCAGAAAGACTTGGTGGCTTGGATTCCATGAAATCCTTGTACTTGCAACTACGTCCATCATCTCCTTCATTTGGTCGGTTCCTTCTAACCACTCTTGGCTTAGCTTGGCTAACGGTCCGGCTGTAGTTTCCTTTCTCATACTGCTCTTCGTTCAACTCAAGTTGCACAACAGGTATAGTAGGTTCATCCCTATTATTACGAAACATTTGTCTCACATCCTCCCTTTGTTCGACCATCATAGCTCGAATTGTGACACCAGGTTTTTCGTAACAGGTGTTATTATGAAATATAGGTATTATGAAAGGGATAGGTGAGATAAACCATAAAAAGGATTAATTTCTAAAAATGTTAACTATTAAAATATTATTGAATAATTTTGTAGTTTGTGTGATGAGGATTCCATGGATATAAAGTTTGCTGAAAACGAAGTCCGTATGAGAAAGTCATGGCTATTTGAAGTTGAGATGAAAGTATGATGCTATTATGAGAAATTCAACATAAGTCAAGTCAAAGGTCAACCTTTGACCACCACGATGTGAAACATGATTTCCACGATGTGACATTTGACTCTCACGACGTGAGCAATTAATTCTCACGATGTGAGATGTGATGAATCGATGAGACACGTGGCGGGAGAGTGCGACGCGTGGAAGGACCATGTCTAAACATTCATGACGTGAGCTTATATTTCTCACGACATGAGAGCTTGCAGAGTATAAAAGTGTTTTTAGTGTCATTTGGAAGGTTCTGGCACATGTAAGCGAAGCACTGTCGGGAATCGGTTGCGGGAGATCGTATAAAGTGATTTGTGCTGATTTACGGGAGATACGAGGCTCACGGAGGTACAACTTACCCCGTTGTTATGTAATTGTTTTATACATCATTATTGTTGGGATTTGATAGATTTGATTATATTTTATGTATATATACTTGTATCCATGATATGGTGTTGTTACATACATGTTGGTGAGATTTGTAAGTAAATCTCACGGTAAGATAGTTAGTTGGGATTTTCAAGGTTATAAACCCTAATCTACTGAAATGTCCCGATATGGTATATTTGGTTATTGGCTTATGGGATTACGCATAATATTGATATATTATTGTAATTAATTAGCTTGGTGACAAATAGTCACATGGTGTAGTTAAGGGTAAATTATAACAGGTTCTAAGGAACTTGGAAATTGTTGGTTATGTACCAATATATAATGGATGGGAAGGTTGTATCGGTCAAGGGCCGAAGTATTGTGTCAACCAAGTGATCAGGTGAGTAAAACTACTCTAACATCCGTTGTTGCTGGTACCTGCACAATTTGGTATATGTGTATTGGTGATTATTATGACATTGTATGGTACTTCGGGATGGTATAAAAATTTGAATATGTTATCTCGGATCGGAGATATGGTACTTGATTAGTTAAATTGGTTATAATGAAATATTGATATATTGGTTTATATTTATCTTGGATTGGAGATAACATCAATTATGAAAGGGTTGGGCTTAGTGCTTTACTAAGCAAGGGATTATTATGCAAAAAAATGGTTTCTGTTAGATCTCTTGGGAGACATTGTGAATATATCTGCCTGATGGATTATTTGTTATTTGGATTATGTGTTTATGTTATTGTTGTTATTCACTAAGTCATGATGCTTACGTTGTTTTTTTGTAAATGTTTTGCAGTTTAAAGATTGTAGCGCCTGACTCGATCCCGTGCTTGCTGCCAACACGATCCTTGTGGTGGCTTCTTGTGCTCGAGTGTGCCAGTGTATACCAAAATGTTTTGTAAATTTTTTATAATTATTGAATGTATTTTGGGGTATACCGGTGTGAAAAATATGGGTGTTACAAGATGGTATCAGAGTTGTGGTTTAAGTGAATTAGGTGCTTATAGTAAATAACTAAACTTAAACCATAAGGTGAAAAATGTTATTTGATTATGCATGGTAGAAATAGTTTGGAACAATTATATATATGATATATATACGCATATTGAGGGAAGAATTTCGGTGCATGATATTGTATTTGTGCTATGCACAACGTAGTGGGTGTTGCGATTCCTGATGCGATTTAAATTAAATTATATGGTGAGATATTAGTAGGAAAATTGTTTGAATAGTTAGAATTTTGCAAAATATCGATTTGTAATTATCAGGACCTTTTTCCCTGTCAATTAAAATCGATCTCCATTGGGAGGCTAGACATTAGATGATATTGTATACGAGAAGATGAGCAGTATTGCAGCAGAAGACACGGTGTATATGGTACATTGTGATGTACGGTTGCGAGACCTATAGCGAGATGCGAGGCACGACGATTTGAAGTATCTTGTGCAACGATTACGATGTGTGATATAGTCAAAATGAAAAATAACAACATACTTTGATCTCGCGACGTGAGCATTGAGTAGACTGCTATAATTGAATTGTGTAAGTCACGACTTGAGGAATGTAGATCACGAAGTGAGGAAGTTAGGGTCACGACATGGCAGATGTAAGACCTTGACATGAGAAAAAATGGGTTGCAAGGAGAAGGAAGATCATGGTCACGACGTGATTATAAATGGACCACAGTGTAAGAAAGATCATGATTGTGAAATTATCGCCTTGGGCACATTAACAAGAAACACATAGCCCAACTCCAAAAGGACGGAGTTTTGGAATCATATGACTTAAGGTGAGATGATGAATGTCAGTCTTGTCTATTGGGAAAGATGACAAAATCGTCATTCACTGGAATATGTGAAATAGGTGAAGGAATATTGGACCTTACCCATACGGATGTGTGTAGGACCTTCAGATCTTCTACGAAAGTTACTAATCGATACTACATGAAATTTACATATGATTATACCAGATATGGTTATATTCAACTTCATCAAACATAAATCATAAACTTTTAAAAGGTTCAAAGAGTTTAAGCAGGAGGTCGAGAATCAATTGGGCAGGAAGATAAAGATGCTCCGATTTGATAGAGGTTGAGAGTGTCTTAGTATCGAATTCCATGACTATCTACAAGAATGTGGAATTATTTCATAATTGACTCCTCCCAAAACACCACAACTTAATGGTGTGGCTGAAAGACGTAATCAAACCTTAATTGATATGGTCCGTTCCATGATGAGTCGGACTTCTCTTCCTATATCTTTCTATGGGTATTCCTTCAAGACAACCACCCATATCCTAAATCTTGTTCCTACTAATAAGGTTTTCAAAACACCTCATGAGATGTGGATAGGGAAAAATGTAACGCCCGCAAATTCGGGCTAGTCAATTTAGAGACGTTGAGCGTCAAAAATGACTTTATGATAGAGGATTATCTAGAATACATAATATTAACTAATTTGTAGTATATGTCACAAGGTTTCCGTGCATATAAAGAATGCTTAAATCGAAGTTATAACGAATAAGTTATGACCTGTCGAAGTTTCACGACAAAACCGGCACGACAGCGGGAATCATAAAAAGTGAGGTTATGATAAGTACTTTTTAGCCTTAGTGACCTAAAATAAAGTTGTAGAGTACTTCTCCACCTACGCGTGGATATAAAGAACGTCGAAAACGGAGCTCGTATGCAAAAGTTATGGCCTTCCGAACATTCAGCTGTTTGAGAGCATAACACGTGGCAGAAACCCTAGCCGCCTTAAGTCACGACGTGAACATGAATTTCACGACGTGAAACATGTCAAGGACACTAATCAAGGCTAGAAAAACGTGCCAAGCCTACGGGAGTGATATGTTAAGAGTCCACGACGTGGACATCAATTTCACGACGTGAAATGTCATCCGGACACCTTTCGAAGCTAGAACGCAGATGGTAAGCCTACAAAGTGATTCAACACTGCATTCACGACGTGAACATTAATTCCACGACCATTTTTAGTTAGATTCTGTCAACTCATGCTAATAAGGTGAGTGCATATTATTTTCATCTTACACATATATATGAAGTATTTTATATAAATTACGTGCTATGTGTGCATATTATCTGTATACTTGCTATCTATGATGGATGAACCATTTTATACATGTTTTAATTGATTTTAACTGTATATGTATTTTATATCTACAAATATGTTGGGTAAAACATAGGTAGATGAATTATATGATGTGTGGTGATAATTAGGTGATGAGAGATAGGTGATGATAATTAGGTGATGAGAAATAGGTGATGACCATTAGGTGATTTGAGATAGGTGATGATAATTAGGTGATGTGAGATGAGAGGAGATACCATAACCTTGACCGGCGATGTAGTCATCTACCAGAGTATAGATGGCGACCACTGATTATTCTAGACAGTCATGTGGAAACACCAGCAGGCTCATAACCTGTAGGTGATGAATACGAGTTCAGGAGATGTTGTAACTACATATTCATGCGATGATACTCTAACCCCTTATTATGAATTACGATTCCAAGCGATGTTGTGGCTACGTAATCATGCGATGATACCTTAACCCTTACTAGACACATATTGAGGGAGTGATCCCCGAATTAGTATTGTCTATGTGAAACATCCCAAAATTCAAGACCAAAAATTTCTTTTTAATAAAACATTTACTTTAGACAAGACTTCATTGCAAAACATAATCTGAGTATAAGTTTTCAAAACACATATTTATTATCAGAGTAAACATTCCCAGGCTGACTAAACTATGGTGTGTGCCATGCGATCACCCCGAGCTCCTCCCTCCGCTACCGGAAGTACCTGAAAGCAAAACTGAAAACCGTAAGCACAAAGCTTAGTGAGTTCCCCACCTTACCACATACCATGCAAAATCACATACTGCACATACTGGGCCACGCCCGCTATCCTGGGCCTCGCCCTCTACTTTGGGCCTCGCCCGCTACAACGGCCCCGCCGCTCCAGGCCCCGCCTGGCTTCGAGCCCCGCTCGGATACAGATCTGTTTCACTTAGGCCTCGCCTGTCACAGGGCCTCGCCCACTAACATATAATAGCACATAAACATATCACATAACATTACATAAACTAAACCTATACTAACAACTCTTGCTCTAAGGCCTCGCCTATCTCTGGGCCCCGCCCGTGTCCTGCTACTGATGAGTCATGGAACCTCGTCCATACTCCTGCTGATAGTGAGGTACGGGCCCAGCCCACCCTCACTCCTTTCCTAATTTGGGCCTCGCCCCTGCTCTGCTGCTACTGAGATGTGGAACACCATCCACACTCTGCTATTGGTGAGATACGGGACCTCGCCCTCACTCACCTCCCTACCAGGCACATACAAGTATCACATAGACAACAAGTATAAACTATCACATAAACCGCTCCTTGGGCACCCGCCCTCTGTCATTGGACCTCGTCCAAAGATCATACTAGCATATTGTGCCTAGGGCTAACCCCCAGGTCTTCTACTCATAACTACATGGGCCGGCATTGTGGCCGTAGACCCATTCATACAAAGGGAAACTCACCTGATACTGTTTATCTGCTGCTGCTAACCCCTTTGACCGCTACCTGACCACTGACTCCGAACTGCTGCTCCGCTAGCTCCCCGAGCTACCAATATCAACATAACACTTAGTCTAACTGACCTCCAAAGGTCAACCAAGTCAACTCTGGTCAAAGTCAACGTCCTGGTCAAATTCAACCTTCCAGGTCAACCCTACTCGTCGAGTCACCCTACTGACTCGCCGAGTTCATAATTCCAGAGTCCTTCCACTCGCGACTCTACTCGCCGAGTCAGCCCCTGACTCGCCGAGTCTACTGATTCCCGATTCCTGTCCTGTCCAACTCACTGAGTCCTGGCTCGACTCGCTGACTCGAGACTTAACTCGAAGGGTTTGGGACCACGCGACCTGACTCGCCGAGTCTAAGAACAGACTCGCCGAGCATACGACAATCTTCATCCAACTCGCCGAGTTGTTCATCCAACTCGCCGAGTTCATGCCTATCTTCATCCGACTCGACGAGCTGTTCATCCCACTCGTCGAGTTCCTCCTCATCTTCAAGCTACTCGCCGAGTCCACTCGAAGGACTCGCCGAGTCCAATAAGATCCACTTACATGCAGAGGACTTCCGAGTCATGCATGAACTCCAAACTGTAGATCTACCCTTCCCAAGCCTATTCCCCATGTAAAGTTGCAAACTTTACGTGTAAAGAGGGAGATCTAGGCAAAATGCACCAATAACTAAGGTTTAAGACCAAGAGGCTCCATAACCCACCCAATGGCTGATACTTTACGGGATTTTAGACCACAGCAAGCATGGATCTGAGGTAGCAACCTCAGATCTGGACTTCAAACTCGAGATGACCTTAAACATGGCTTAAAAGCCCCAAAACTCATATCCAAAGAAGATCTAAAGGAGGGAAACGAATTGATACCTTCCAATGCTCTGAAATGCTTCCCAAACTTCAGATCCAAAGCCACTCCCTGATGCTTCAAAGATTCCCACTCCTTCTTCTTCCTTAAAACCACTCAAAAATGGCTAAAAGCTTGAATGAACACAATGGGGGCTTAAGGTGCGGCGTTCTGGGTGTGAGAGGCTGTAAAGGAGCCCTAGGAAGAAGATTGAGACGTTTAAATAGGCTCCAAGCCCCGGATTTAGGGTTTTCCTCGCACAGACCAGACTCGTCGAGTCCACTTGGCCGACTCGTCGAGTTGGTCACTTACTTATCGACCCGGATCCCGCTCCGACTCGCCGAGTCCTTCCCTGGACTCGCCGAGCCCCTCTTAATGTTCGGGTTTCCTTTACTTTCTTGGCTTCCAAAATCCTGGGTGTTACACTATGCGATGTAGGCGATGATCCTTAGGAAATTTTCTTAGGAACAAACATATAAGGAAATAAAATGTAAGGAGATGAGAGGTAAATATGATATAGGAGATGACCCTTAGGATAAATCCTTGGGAAAGGTACTTAGGAATAAAGAAGATAATGGGGATGGGTAATTGGGTTAATTGTTTGATGATTAAACATAATAATTATATTATTGTGGGTTGAAAACCCTATGTACTCACTAGGTTTCACAACCTGACCCACTCAAGCTTATTTGTATCATAGGTGTCGATACGAAGCTACTTTACACTGAGATATTAAAGGAGATGTAGATCACTAGTGTAAATAAATGTAAGGTCTCTTTATGCTTATGTTTCAATATTGACGATGACATCCCAAAGTTTTAATATGAATAAAATACATTTCTTCGGAAATGATTTGATAATATATTTATCATGTTTTTCTAGGAAGAAATTCCGCAATATAGTTATTTAAAAATATACTCTGATTTTCAGTTAAAGCATAAACAAATTGGTTTTTTTCTGGCCGTGAAATTGGGGATGTCACAGTTGGTATCATAGCATTAGTTTAAGCGAACTAGGAATTTTTAGGATTTCTAAACTTAAACTTAGAATGCTAAGCAATGATTGTGAGGAGTGCGTCAAATGAATTTAAGTAATACACATGTGTAGACACGAGCACTAGCTCATTTAGGAAAATGCCTAACATGCTTTTATGTACTAAATGGTTTGTGATATGCATTATGTTATTGGATCTATAGTCTGTTGCCGACCGGATTAGGAAATTTTATGTGTTCAGATTTCTAAACGTTTAATTACGGTATTAGAACTGACATGTAACTTTTCAGAGGAATAAGGAGTATTACACGTCTAAAATCTTCTCTAGCTATATTCTCGTCTTGATGCGCTGAACGCATGCTTCCGTGAATGTAACGTCATGGTGAAGGCTTGTAGTAAATTGAGTAAAAGGAGGAAACGAGGAGGCTTGCAATAGTGAATGACGCTTATTGGAAGATATCGTAAGAGTGGTATCTTGCCTTTAGAATGTGTCTGATAAAATAACAGAACGTTTAGAGGAGTACGGTACGTCTGAAGTACACCTTCGATTGGCAGGATGATGGAACGGTTGAAGTAATTCTTGAAGTTGTCTCTTTGTCTGGAATTTCTATCACCAACCTAGTTGAAGTAGAATTAATGATTGAAGATACACATGGAAGAAGTCTTAGTAGAGTCTAGGAAATTTTTTATGATTAATTGAACGCATTCGTATGTGTTAAATTGTTTTGTGATTTTAGGACTTGGGGACTGCAAGACAATACTTGGGACAAGTATGAGTAGATGTGAATAGTAGTAGAGATCTATACTACTGGAAGCACATAACTCACACTTGGATCAGGGAAAGTCAGAAGGTTACCAAGAAAATAGTAATTGATTCCGTTTTATTCAAGTATGTCATTACCCTTGTTTCGGCAATGACTAGTAAGATGGTTGTTATTCCGACCCTAGTGGTCATATCAAATTGAGTCCGACTACGATGAGTTTTTTACATGGTTCAGAGGACCAAGTTCGATGTAGCATTTGACTGAAGTTAGAAGATTGAAATCAATGCGTTCATTGGTAACGCGCTCGTTATTAAGAAGTTAGTAGCTAGAAATGCTACATGCTAAAAGGTGATTATACCACATTAGAATAGGAAGGAAGGTATATTCCATTATGGAATTCGACTCTAAAAGACCTGAGTCTAAGCGTTGCGTCATACGATGAGAAGTCATTAGAGCACGGCCCATCGGTATGTTATAATAGATAAAGGAAAGTATTTAGTCTAAGAAGAAGGAGTCCTCAATAAGGATTTATTTTGTAACTCATAGGTTACGATTGAAAGTCCAACATAGTACGAAGAGCAGGTGCAAGATTGAGCATCACCTGCGGTCAATAAGTCCAAGAGTTAGATACTCATTCGAAGAAAAATAGAAGTTACGATGAAAAGATATAACCTATGGAATCATTATACAAGTCCTATTTTCGTTGATGATTCCGGGACGTAATCATCCTAAGGGGGGAGATAATTGTAACGCCCGCAGATTCGGGCTAGTCAATTTAGAGACGATGAGCGTCAAAAATGACTTTTTGATAGAGGATTATTTATAATAAAAAAATCTTAACTAAGTTTTAGTATATGTCACAAGGTTTTCGGGCATATAAAGAATGCTTAAATCCGAGTTATAACGAAGAAGTTATGACCTGTCGAAGTTTCGCGACAAAACCGGCACGACACCGGGAATCATAAAAAGTGAGTTTATGATAAAGTACTTTTTAGCCTTAGTGGCCTAAAGGAAAGTTGTAGAGTACTTCTCCACCTACGCATGGATATAAAGAACGTCGAAAACGGAGCTCGTATGCAAAAGTTATGGCTTTCCGAAGATTCAGTTGTCTGAGAGCATGACACGTGGCAGAAACCTTAGCCGCCTTAAGTCACGACGTGAACATGAATTTCACGATTTGAAACATGTCAGGGACACTAATCGAGGCTAGAAAACATGTGCCAAGCCTACGGGAGTGATATGTTAAGAGTCCACGACGTGGACATCAATTTCATGACGTGAAATGTCATCCGGACACCTTTCGAAGCTAGAATGCAGATGGCAAGCCTACGAAGTGATTCAACACTGGATTCATGACGTGAACATTAATTCCACGACGTGAATGGTCCCAGAACAGCCTATAAATAGCAAGTTCAACCCTTGTTCTTCTTACACCATTTCTTTTCTCTCTCCCTCCACTACTAGAAAAAGAGCCTTTTACGATGCGCAAACAATGACACGCGCAGATATACGATACGCATTTTTGTGTGTCTAAAAAATAATGTTAGTTTTTTTAAAATTTGAAGGATAGTGGGCATGCATTTTTGTGTGCCCTAAAATTAGTGTCCAATAAAAAGAAAATTAAAAACACGGAAGGCACCTAAATTAAATGGGCGTCGTATACAAATGTTGTTTTATAATTTTTAATACGCGCGTCCCTCTTCTTTGATAGAGGTAAGCGGGAAAACCAAATATCTAAATTTTTTGAAGTACCCTCCTACCTCTACCTCTCTCTCTCTCTCTCTCTCTCTCTATTCTCTCCTCTAGGTCACGATTCACCATGTGAACTAAGGCATGCCTAAGATTCTGTCTCTTTATCGCCATCGTCTTCGGCTTTGATCTCTTCTTAAAAAAGCGACGATGAATCCACCACAAGGCGTCACAAAAGCAACCGGAGGCATCGATACCGGTGGAGCAACGAAATAAGGAGTTCTAGAAGAGAGAAAGAGAAGGGGAAAGAGAGGTGGAAGATAAAGAAAAGAGATAAAGTGACAAATATAGAAGGAACGAGAGCAGTAGCTAGAGATCAAATCAAGAAGGCAAAAGGACGGGTTCAGATTCAGACACAAATTCATTATTTGCTTTCAATTTCATATACGCCTCGATGTTCTTATGAATCGCCTGGATTGTGATACGAGCACGTCCTCTCTTATTCCTCCTCTGATTCGAGAATGACTTGCTCCATCCACCCTTGAAGACGTCACTGGCATCAGTGGTTTTGAGCAGAGTCGATTCGATCTTCTTTTTAAAACCCTAAACGCCGATTCAGAATATCATTGGTAAAATCCTAGATCCAAAATAGGCTACCATTAATTCTTCTCCCGATTTTGGCCAATCATCTAACACTTTGATTTGGGTCTTTAGTGTTGGAATAAAAATGCGAGACTTTGTCTTCATATGGGCAATGTTAACGCTTCTCTCAGGTAAATAGTAAAATCACTTGATTTGCCATTGTGACATCGTATTCTTTTTTATTTTGATTTGGCAGTTTTAATTTTGAATGTACAGGTGTTTCTCAGGATGTAAGTGAGGGCTACATCACTTGATTTTCCATTTTGGCATCGTATTCTTGTACTTGAAATCTTGAGGGTAAATCTGGAAGGGTTGAATATAGCTAACTATTGCAGTTTTTAGTCTTTTTTATATACTAATATTACCTCCCAAAACCTTTCATCTAACTATCGGTTGCTGTATATTTTGTAGGGTTTCTGTGTAGAAGCACATATTCTGAGAATTCTATTTCAGAATTTTCACATGTAAGCTAGTTAACATACTTATGTTGCTAGTTGAGGTTAATTAAGATAACTTATTCATTATGCATCCCTTTTCACACACAAACAGATAGTTTTTCAAGCCGTGGCAATTGATTAATGTTTTTTGAATAATGTCTTTTGAATCTGGAAAGGATATATCATAACAGTTATATGATGCTTTTTTTTTAGATTTTACCGAAGAAATTTTGTGTTATGCATTTGCCTGAGCATGATACAACACTTATTCTTGTTGATGAATCTGGAAAGGAGTTTAAGACGAATTATTTGAAAGTAAGACATGGTTTAAGTGTTGGATGGAGGTGGTTTTCTATTGCACAAGGGTTACTTTAGAGTGATATTTTGTTTTTTTCGTCTTGTTGAACCCTGTAAACTTCAGGTAATCTTTTTGCTTTTTTTTGTTTAAAAGATTATGTTACTATATACCCTAAATTGTGTCTTTTTGACTTAACAGGGACATAAGATTATGTTATTATATACCCTAAATTGGATGCTGATCCCATTGAAAATTGACTTTACCCCTCCTTTCAGGTTAATTTCTTACTTTACCCCTCCTTTCACTTTATGGTCTGGAATGTTGTGGTCCTTAGTCTTTTGCTGAGAGGGCAAAATTTGTTATTGAAAAAATCTTGGAGAACCTCATCCTCTTGAATGTATGGGTTTTGAAATTGAATGAAAAGAAGTAGTTGTTTGTTTGTTCTCTTTCTGTGAAATTATCTGTTCATATCTTATCAGTCTTAATAAGTTAAGAAAGAAAAAAAAACAAAACAGAAAATGGAAGTAAGATTCTATAATAAACATATAAATGGTATCTGTTAGGTTTTTTGTAACATGATTTAAATTTTTCAGATGGATTGATATGATTGGAGAGTTAGAGAAGATGGCTTTGTATCTTTTGGCGAGTATTTTAACATACAGATCCTAATGGTAATCCCTTAAGTTACTTTAATTAGTAAGATGTTTTGAGAGATTATAAGTTTTGTTTTCTGATCATTCATTTAATGCGATAGGTCCAATGTATTACAAGGGAGTTTATCATCTATTCTATCAGACCCCTTTCTAAAAGAATGGAAGAAATATTCTGGTTATGGTTCCTAGTTTATCTGCATCAGCATCAACATCATCAAAATGACCCAAGTACTAGTGAAAGAACTCGAAGCCACATGTAAATGCAAAATCTGCTTCCACCAATGCTACTCAAATCATAAAAACAAAAAAATCTTATGATGTTCAACTTGAATTCAAACATAGGATCACTCAGGTGCCTACAAGATGAGACTAGTAATAATGTTAGAGTGCCTGCCCTCAAGTAATGTTCTATGTCATTATTTCTCTTTTTAAATATGATTTTTTTTGAAACAGTTATAATGTTGGCATCATCTTGAACAGGGATGTTGGATCTTTTATTGAATTCACTCCTGATGCATCTGAAGTGGTAAGTCTATTTGTTCCCTGGAGGGTAATATTGTAATTGTTCTACTTGTTCTAAAGCTACATCCCAATCATATACACACATATTAAAATTTTCAAATTTATCCCAAGCATATTAAATGTTTCATGACAATGCCTTGCATCTGGTGATGTCAATCAAACAACAAGATCTGGGGTTTTATTTTCTCTACTTTAATAATTTTCTGACTTTCAGAAGACATGTATATATATTATTAGTTTCTACCTTATTAATTGATTACATATGAGATTGAAGATTGATATGTTGTTACTTCTCCTTCAGATTATGTGGCTAGGAGACATCTTTAGAGCCAAAGTTGTGGATACAACAGAATACTCATTGACAATAAAGGTGACCTATTCATTACATCCGCATTACATATGACTACTGACTCGTTATAAACATATAGCCATACAATTAAAGTAAACAACACTTGTTAATAGTAATTTAGCCAAGTTTGTAATCACAGAGCTCCTCTGGTTAATCAGGTCACTGGGGATCCTGGGAAGATGGTTACTGTTCAGAGAAACTTAGCCAAATTTGGAATCAAAGAGCTCACAAGAACAGGGAAGGTGAGATGTGTCTTAAATGCCTTTTTTCATGCAACACACACACACACACACACTTCTTTTAAAGGTTTCATTATTCTCATGTAGTTAGTTGTTCTCATTTGGTAGGTTTAAAAGTAGAATGTCCCAATAAGAATTAATTTAAAAGTAGAATGAAAATGACAAGTGATTTTGTGTTGTGTTTACAGGGTTGATGAAAGCGAATAGCTCTGGAGTTAGAAGAGGAAAAGAAAGCTCAAGCTGAAAGAGATAAGATGCTGCAAATGCAAGTGTTGCATTCTTCATTTCAATTGTTAGTATGAAACACATAGTAGATTAGATGAATGCAAATTTATGTATTGTAAGAAATAGAATTGCATGACATTAAATTTTATGCAATGGATTGTATTTTTTTATATGGTATTTTATTTCTATTATGAGACAGTAAATGCAAATTTAATTTAAAAATTAATAAATATATAAATATATTTTTTTAAACATTTAAATTTACGATACGCAAAAATGTGTGTCATCTTCATTTATGACATGGCCTTTCTTGACAGGGGTTTTAATGATACGCAATGCGTGTCATTAACACGCGCGTCGTAAGGTTAAGACACGCGAATGCGTGTCGTCTTCCTTTATGACGGGGCCTTCCTTGATACGCATTGCGTGTCGTAATTGCGCGTCGTAATTGCGCGTCGTAAATGAGCGTCGTAAATGCGCGTCGTCTCTCTTTATGACAGGGCCTTCCTTGACACGCATTTGCGCGTTGTCTGAGCCTTTTACGACGCGCAATGAGCGTCGTAAAAGGCTGTTTTTCTAGTAGTGCTCGTTTGCTGAAGGCGTTCGCGTCATGAGCTTGGCGATCACGAACCGCCGACCGTTTTTAGTTAGATTTTGTCAACTCATGATAATAAGGTGAGTGCATATTATTTTCATCTTACACATAGATATGAAGTCTTTTATATAAATTATATGTTATGTGTGCATATTATCTGTATACTTGCTATCTATGATGGATGAACCATTGTATACATGTTTTAATTGATTTAAAATGTATATGTATTTTATATCTACAAATATGTTGGGTAAAACATGGGTAGATGAATTAGACGATGTGTGGTGATAATTAGGTGATGAGAGATAGGTGATGATTATTACGTGATGAGAGATAGGTGATGATAATTAGGTGATGACCATTAGGTGATGAGAGATATGTGATGATAGAAAGGTGATGATAATTAGGTGATGATAGATAGGTGATGATAAATAGGTGATGTGAGATGAGAGGAGATACCATAACCTTGACCGGCGATGTAGTCATCTACCAGAGTATAGATGGCGACCACTGATTATTCTAGACAGTCATGTGGAAACACCAGCAGGCTCATAACCTGTAGGTGATGAATACTCTAACCCCTTATTATGATTTATGAGTCCAGGCGATGTTGTGGCTGCGTAATCATGCGATGATACCCTAACCCTTACTAGACACATATTGAGGGAGTGATCCCCGAATTAGTATTGTCTATGCTATGTAAGCGATGATCCTTAGGAAAAGTTCTTAGGAACAAACATATAAGGAAATAAAATGTAAGGATATGAGAGGTAAATATGATATAGGAGATGACCCTTAGGATAAATCGTTGGGAAAGGTACTTAGGAATAAAGAAGATAATGGGGATGGGTAATTGGGTTAATTGTTTGATGATTAAACATAATAATTATATGATTGTGGGTTGAAAACCCTATGTACTCACCAGGTTTCACAACCTGACCCACTCAAGCTTATTTGTATCATAGGTGTCGATACGAAGCTACTTTACACTGAGATATTAAAGGAGATGTAGATCACTAGTGTAAATAAATGTAGGGTCTCTTTATTCTTATGTTTCAGTATTGACGATGACATCCCAAAGTTTTAATATGAATAAAATACATTTCTTTGGAAATGCTTTGATAATATATTTATCATGTTTTTCTGGGAACAAATTTCGTAATATATTTATTTAAAAATATACTTTGATTTTCAATTAAAGCATAAACAAATCGGTTTTTTTTTGGCCGTGAAATTGGGGATGTCACAAAAAGTGTATTTTTATTGGCTGCCCACAAAAGTCATTGGGATACTTGTTCTATAGACCTAGTGAGAACGTGGTCTTCATAGCTCGAAGAGGAGTCTTTCACGAGGGAGAGAAAGAGAGAGAGAGAGAGAGAGAGAGAGAGAGAGAGAGAGCTTATATTCAAAGAGGACAGTAGGAGTGCTATTGATCTTGAAGAAATTCCAGATTCATCCGATGAAGGAACTTTAAATGAAACTAGCACTTAAATAGATGATGATACACCAGTTGAGCTGATTGAAAATTCATTACCTCTTCGTCGATGCAATAGAGTTAACATGCCACCTGATTTCTATGATTTATGTATTACTACAAATGGGGATACTTTTATCAGTGATAACACACCGGTGAATTTGGATGAACGTGCTAACTCCAAGGAAGCGATGACAGGCCCCGAGGCTGCCAATTAGAAAGAGGCTATGGAAAACGAGATATAATGCATGTATGATAACCAAGTGTGGAACTTAGTTAATCATAAACCTGGTCGAAAGACAATAGGTTGCAAGTGGATCTTCAAGAAGAAGACTGACATGGATGGAAAGATACATACCTTCTCACCAGCAGCTAAGATCAAGTCGAACAGAATAATGCTTTCCGTTGCTGCCTTTTATGATTATGAGGTATGGGAAATGGATGTTAAAATTGCTTTCCTAAATGGGAAGTTAACTGAGTACGTCTACATGATTCAGCATGAAGGTTTTGTAAATGCCAAATTTCATGATATAGTGTGTAAGGTTGAGAAATCCATTTATGGATTGAAACAAACATATTACAGCTGGAATCTTTGCTTCCATGAGAAAGTAAAAGAGTTTGGATTCTCTAGGAGTGAGGATGAGTTTTGTGTGTATGTCAAAGCTAGTGGGGGTATAGTAACTTTCTTAGTATTGTATGTTGATGACATACACCTTATATGAAATGACATTTCAACCTTGGAAGAAGTAAAATCTTGTCTTGGGAAGTGTTTTGCTATGAAGGGTCTAGGGGAAGCGAACTATATTCTTGGGATAAGAATTTTTAGGGATAGAAAGAAAAGTCTTATTGGTCCTAGCCAAAGTACATACGTGGAAAAAATATTGAAGCGTTTCAATACGGAGAACTCCAAGAAAGGGGATTTGTCGATTCACTGTACTGCCAAATTGAGTAAGACTCAAAGTCCCAATATTGAGGAAGAAATAGATGACATGATTCGAGTCCCATATTCTTTGGCTATATGATCGACCATGTATGCTATGATATGTACTCGTCCTGATGTGTCTTATGCTTAGAGCATCTTTAGTCGATTTCAAGGTAATATGGGCAGAGGCCATTGGAAAGCAGTCAAGAATATTCTTAAGTATTTATAAAGAACAAAATACATGTTTCTAGTTCTTTGTGTAAATGATATGTAAGAGTGAGTGATTACAGTCACGCCAACTTTTAAACAGATCGAGACAATTCTTGTTCTCAATCTAGCTGGGTATTCTTGTTGAATGGTGGAGCGGTGATGTGGAAAAGTTCCAATCAGTCAATGGTGGCTGATTCTACTTGTGAATTAGTGTACATTGCAGCGAGTGAGGCATCGAAGGAAATGACTAGGTTGAAGAACTTCATCGAGTTCTTGGAGTAATCCTGACCACTCAAGAGGCAATGGAACTCTTCTGTGATAATGAAGGCGTGATTGATTTGACCAAAGAACCGAAAGAACATAAGAGGTCCAAGCATAACGACATAAAGTACCATTACATCAGAAATAGGGTTAGAGATGGACATATCCTATTGAAGCGAGTATCATCAAAAGATAATCTTGCAGATACTTTCACAAAGTCTCTAAGCAAGGTCAAACACAACCATCAAATAGGAACATTGGCTTAAGAGATGATATTAGTTTTAATAGTTAGTTTATAGATTGAATCTTTGTAACAAAATAAATGTAACTGATTTTGGTGATTGAATAATAGAGAATTATTTATGAGTATGGTCACTGCCTTTTTCAATTATTTATTATTGTGTTTCACTTTTCATGTTTTACTTCCTAAGTAATTTCATTATTCAAATTCCACAATTGTTCATACTTTTGGAAGCAGTGAATTAAGACTGTCAAGATTCGGTTATAGATTGTCTATATAGATTGAACATTCCATAGGGATTGCTGCAATTTTCATGAGTACTTAGAAAATGGAAATTTTTAGTATTGGATAAACCCACGCTTAGAGATTACTTCATGGATCTAATCACGAGTAATTTTATGATGATAATATCTTCTATTCTTCAAATGGAGATACATAAGTTGTAATTTAAAAGTCAGTAGTGCATTGGTGTTGCGTAAACTCATCAGTAACATGATGTTATAAAATGTAGTATCATGTATGATTTGATAAGTAAAGGTTACATTTATGTAGATAAAGTTTATTCGTTCCTTTTGCCTTAACAAAAATAAATGGATCCAACCAGGAATAAATGGATGTGTTCAATTGGTAGTCTGATGACTTCATCACAAATCGAGAAATCGAGAAACAAAATATTGGACAATACGATTGCTTATAATCCATGTCTCGTGTCCATACGATATCTTGAAGAACGAAGGAATATTTGATCACTTATCTTAGGGCTAATGTTTGATTTGAATCAGACTTTGTTGTTTGGTTCAAGGTTATACTTACAATTGTAGTTATATACTTATCCAAGTGGGACACTGTTGGATTAAGGTGGCTAAGGTTATAACTAAATTGGTATATACTTGTAATTAGAAACAAAGGCATTTTTGGGTTACCCTCATAACTAGAACTTTGTTAGGGTGACATATGTAGAGAATGGATGATTTATTGGTTTATTATATGATTAATAAATTATAACAAATGATTTGTTAGTATATTATGTGATTAATATATTAATTGGAAATAGTATAATTAATTAAGAATTAATCAGAAATTAATTAGAATTATATGAGATTAATTAGAATTAATTGAGAGTGCAAGGGCTAAGCTGTAATTGTTTAATCGTTGAACAAATGAGAGGTTCTAGAGCCTTCCTATATGGGACGGTTTTAGAGACCCTTATTAAGGTTTCTGTAAGCCTCCTGATGATAAGGAACCTAGATAACCACCTGGATTTGAAATAATAATATTATATGTTCAAATTAGGATTTATAGGGTTTCCTAAGCAGATATAAATAGGGCCCTAGGGTCACCTATTTTAGGCCACTTGTATCCTCATAAGAACAACTGATTTCTTGCATCTCCATCCTCTCTCATTAAAATTCTTCTAGTTCTAGGGTTTGGGTACAAACCATTAAAGGAATCATAGTTTTGGTGCTAGCTCTCCAAGTTCTACAAAAGAAGGATTAAAGTGATTTGTTTGCTACAACAAATCTAAGGTGTGTAACCCTAATCCATGATTTCGATTATCATAAGGTGCATGTTAGTTTTTGTAATTCTTGTATGTTTCTTTCAAAGTGTGATGACGTAGATCCTTATAGATTGTATGTGTCATTCTTAATTGTTATGTGATTTTTCACATAGTAAATATGTTATAACCTAAGTAAACCATCACATTTTACATTGCCTTTATCCAAATATTACAAGGCTAAGCTACATTGATGGTGATTTTTATGTTAAAAATAATGAATTAATGGTTAATATGTAACTTTGTGTAAATATGTTTTGAAATGGAGACATTAACAACATATTGGGAGTCTACAAAACGGATTATCATTTCTTTATTCTCTGTCATAGACGTTTGAATCAATTAGTCTCCTTGATGGTCATATCTGGTTGAATTTGAGCCGAGAGATCTCTTGTATCAATGTCTTGTTCTCCATGATAATCATCTCAAGTTTGATATCATGCAAATATCAAGTGTCATTATATTGTCTTCATGCTCAACATTGCAATGATTAACAACATGATAACTAGTCATCTTTATATGGGATCCGATACTAAATCAAAGGAAATTGTATAAAGAACATAATTAGTCGAGAACTAAGACCAAAACAATCAAGAAACTTACATGAACTATGTTCTTAAAAAGATAGTCCTAAATCAAAACTCAATAAATTTAACATCATATGTATTATCATAGGATCATAATCTAATAAGGAAACAAATAAATAAAAACTTTATCGCACTCACCGATGACTTATATAAATCGATAAAAATGGAAATATGAACCGCCCTAACTTGACCATACCCCTTAGGGTTTTGGTTGTCATTTCATTTGTTCAATTAGTTTAAACAAACAAGTCTGAACAAGTCCACCAAAAAATACTAGATCAGACAACTTGTTTTGTTTTCATTTGCGCTCGTTAGGCCATACATATCATCCATGTTGGGGTGTCTTGTATCAACAACTTAAACAAATAAATTTAAGATTTGCTACATATCGACCACAAAGTAGCTTTCTCCAAATGCCATCAAGATTTCAAATCATGAACTTTATTTCAAGTGTTGCAAAAATTTTCATATATAGATAGTTAATTGTAGCTTGACTTTTTATAAAAGTGTCAATGGAGTGTCTAAAAGATGTCTTATTAGCAGCACCTATGGGTACCATGTTGCTAATAAGACATCCTTTAGACACTCCATTGACATTTTTATATTTATGTTGTTTTATTATTTTTATAATTATTAGGTTTGAGTAATTATATGACACATTTGAATTATTAGTGATTTGGATGGTCTTATAAAATCATTATAATTATAAGTTTTTAGTTTTACAATACTATTACTTAAGCAATTTCTTTTGTACGTGATACCAAGTTACCTAGTTACACACTACATTGGATCTTGATACCACCAAAGCTTTATAAATAAATGTTGCAATTTTAATAACATCGGGTGGTGTAAAAGATGAGTAATTGTAGGTTAGTAATTAAAAAAAAGAGTAGAAGACAATTTTATGTCGGGGAATAAGCGCGATCAGTGTAAGGTCAACTTCAAGTGTATGGTCAAAGATTGTAATATTAAGTTATTATATTATATTATAATTATAATTAAATAATTTGTCGTGGTAGTCTAACAGTATATTATTGAACGGCAAACAATGCATTAGAAAAGAAAATTTTCTGAGTAAATTTTAAAAAGTATGTATCAGATTAAACATAAATACAATTCAGTCAATTGGTTAAGAGTTGAAGTCTTTAAAAAAAAAAAACTAGAGGTAAATTTAAAAAGTATGTATCTAATACAAGTTTACTTATTTGGTCGTTTGAACAAAATTTCAACATTATAATCATTTTATTAAAACATAACCCCTTTTTTCTTCATTTTATAAAGTTCAACTCAATATATTTAGTCAGTTAAAAATCATATAATATTATAAAAGAATTATTGGAAAGCGATGGTTGAGTAGCTGCCTAGGATCAATAGCTATTCATCCCAAATGTCAAACCCGGTTTCATTCTGTTCGATGTGTCCAACGCTTTAACCGATCACGCTCCCCAACCTTCCAATCTCTTTTTGAAAAAGTGTGTATATATATATATATATATATATATATATATATATATATATATATATATATATATATATATATATATATATAACATTTTCTTATTAATTTATCCAAAAGAAATAAAAGAATTTTTAAAATAACGATCAATTTTGCTACAATCAATTGCAAAAAACATAATGATCTATAAATTATTCTATTTGTATGATTTCTAACAAAAAAAATAATATTAACTTTTCTAGAACTGAAAATTTACTTCGAATTTTATGAAATTGTTTATATTTTTATTTTTTATCGAGAACACATTTTTCTTGAGATAACTTTTCAAAAAGACTTTCAATGACCATTTTCATACAAAAAATCAAGCTTTATATAGGAAGCCAATAGAAACTCTTATCTTACTTGATACATATTGTCAAGCATAATATTTTATAAATGTTTATATTTTGTAACTAATCGCATAGTATTTTCAAAAATAATGAATGCGGGTGAGGACTGAGTAGTACAACATTTGGTAGAATGAATAAATGAGAAAGTGGATTTGATTTTACTCTCAAGTCTCAAGTCTCAAGTCTGTACAATCTATCTACTTACACTTCCAACACTACCCCAAACCACTGCCCCTACATTTTTACAATCTAAAAAGTCAACATAACACTTTTTACCCCTCAATTCAGTCAACATACTTTTCTCAACGCCGTCACCAGAAAAAAAAAAAACGAATAGTAAACATGACTGCAGTTTAACAGGTTATGTTTTGAAAATTTTGACTAAATTATATAAGGGATATTACATTTGACCAATTATTTAAGGGATATTATAAAACTAATTACATTTCGAAGATGATTCTAAAAAGAATATTTAGTGTATCTTGGAGAGGGTGAGTTGACTAGGTATGTCTTTTTCAAGACATATTTATCTTGGATTTACATCTCTCTTACTATTTTGTAGAGTCGATCTTGAACTCCACATTAACACTCCTCTAGAGAAACAGTGACTCGCTGAACTTAGACAATGATGTATTAAACGATAGAGGGTGGAGACGTCGATCTTTGTATCGTGTAAGATATTTATGTAAAGTTCATTATATCTAAAGAAATCGAAGAGACGAATATTCTATCATATATAGATATAAAACTGTGTCGTACCAATATGAAATACAATAATACTCGTCGTTAGAAAGAGACACTAAAGGCTGAGAATGATGTTTTAAGTCATAGGGTAACACTAATATCATATGAGATATTTGTGTAGTCAAAAATTGTTTATCCTAAAAAGAGCCCACATGCATCTTATGGTATCTTTAGACACCCTTGGTTTAGGAATTCTTTTTCTACGTTACAATATAGTTCATGTATTTTAGGAGGTCGCTAACAAGTAACAAATGAAAGTTTTTTTTTTTTATTTATTTATTTTTATTTTTTTATCCTGATTTATATTTGATTTTTTATTGTTAAAATATAATAGAGGCGAAACAAGTTTTTTATCTCATGATAATGAAAAAGCACATTACAGTATGTTTAAAATATGAATAATTGTAACACATCCAATGTTTTAAAAATTGGTTTGAACCGGCCGGTCGAACCGGTTGGACCGGGAACCGGGAGAGGGAGCGGTTCAACTATCACCAGTTTACATTTTTAGAAAAAAACGGTTGAACCGGTCAAAATAAATCGGTTCAACCGAATAAAAACACATGAAAAAGAACCATTTCCATAATAAACTTTGGTGATTTTTTTTAAATCTATTTAATTTTCTCTAAATAAAAACATATGGTAAATGTTATAAATTTTTTTGATGTGTTTGTATTCATCAAAAACTATATTTCGTTTCGATATTATACTATATTTTCTTTTTGACGTATATGGATTGATGTAAAACACTAAAACTTATAGTTATGTGTTATTTTAATGTATTTGAATTCATCTACAACTTATTTTTATGTGTATTTTTAATGTTTGAACTTGTAAACATCAAATTCATAATTCTTATATGTATGTATGTGTTGGAAAATAGAAAAATACATGAAAAATATAGAAACCGGTTCACCCGGCGGTCGAACCGGTTAAACCGGGAACCGGTCACCATACCGGTTCAACTAAAAAACCGGTTTTTAAAACATTGAACACATCAGATATTTTCTAAATGATGGTTGATATTTCATATTAAAGTCAATTTTTTTAGTTATCTTATATGATATTATTTTGACTTGATCCGATAATAAATTTTTTAACTCCTTTAATTTTCCAACACATTCAAATTGGATATACATGAGTTTCAAGTATATCTAAAATAACTTTTATTTATATAGACGAGACTCCGAGATATCTAAAGACATATATAATTATGTTACAATAATGTGTAATATAATAACATTCCCTTTTATAAACGGTAAACGGAAGCATGATGATGTAACATTGTTAGTGTATCACATATCAATGCGATATGATTATATATATATATATATATATATATATATATATATATATATATATATATATATATATATATAAATAAGTTTTTATTTTTATTTACAAGTGTTATAATATTAGAAATCCTTTTTAATATTATATGTCACATATCAACATAATAATTCTCCATTTTAAATTTTATATTTTAAAATTCTCATTTTAATTACATTAAATTAATAATTGATAATTGATTTTTAATTTCAAATTCAAATTTTAAATTTCACACTCTAATCACATTTAACATTAGAATAAAAAATAAAATAAACTTAATATATATTATAAGGTGAGATAATTTCATGTATTTATTTAAATCAACGATTATAATTTTATATAACTAAAAAAACATCTTAATTAACAATTTATTTCAAATAATTTATTTGATATAATTGATTAATAATTTTATTTTTTTTTACTATAAAAGTTTAATTAATTTTATAACCGTGATTGTCACGAGTTATAAACTAGTATATATATATATATATATATATATATATATATATATATATATATATATATATATATATATTGCATAACTCACATAGACCTTTACCGAAGTGAAATAACTTAAAACTCCGATTTGAATTAAATGTTTACAGGATCCTACCACACACACGCACACACACACACATACATATATATATATATATATATATATATATATATACACACACACACACACACATACACTCACATTGATTCAAACTAATCAGAATAAAACTAGGAAACTTAAACATCTAAAACATTCCTTATTGCTCAAGTGAAGATTAGGAATCCTTGGTCGAAACTCCAAGTCATGGACAACACTCCATGCACTCTTTGATCTAGATCAGAACATGCCAACTAGCCACATCTGTCTCAGACAATTCGCCAACAATCACCCCCTGAATTTATGAGTCGAGGGTAACTTTTACACGCCAAGTAACAATCTCATCTCTACGAACATTATCCTTGCTAAGGCCTTCGTAAGCATATCTGCTCGTTGCTTGTCTCCGGACACATGTTTTACTTTCACTTGTTCGTTTTCAACACACTCTCGAATGAAGTGGAATCGAGTGTGGATGTGTTTGCTTCTTCCATTAAAGACAAAGTTCTTTGACAGTACAATTGCTGATTTGTTGTCTATTCGAATCAACACCTTTTTTTCTTCATTCCTGTCAACTCACCTAACGACTCCCTTAGCAAAACTGTCTGACACACAGCTACAGTAGCTACCATGAACTCAGTTTTATATGAGGATAATGCTATTGTATCTTGCTTCTGGGAGAACTAAGTGATTTGTGAGTTACCAAGGTAAAAAACATGTCATGTTGTACTACTACCATTATCTCTATCAACATTATGATTATTATCATTGTAACCTAGTACACTCATATTTTTACTTCATTTATATATTATCCCAAAATATGTTGTACCACGCAAGTAATGAAGAATTGCTTAATAACATATGCATGAGATTCTCCTGGACTTTGCATATAACAACTAACTACTCCAACTGAATATGCTAAATCGGGATGTGTGTGCAAGAGATGTCGTAAGCAACCCACTAGTTTTTGATAATGGGTAACTTCAACTTCAGACTCATCTTCATCTTTGGATAGTTTTAGCCATGACTTCATAGGGTATTAAGTTGAATTACAATCTTCCATACCTACTACTTTTAGAATTTTCATGTGATAATTCTCTTGTTTTACCGTTACACAACCGTTTTCTTGCAATACTTCAATACCCAAGTAGCAAGTTAGTTCACCAAGGTCCGACAATTCATATCTTAACCCCAGTAGTTTCTTTAATTGGTTTATAAGATCTAGACTTATTCCCATCACAAATAAATCATCTACATAAACCGAAATAATTTTATATTCCACATTTGAAACCTTTCTATAAACCGCATTTCTTGAATGCATCGTTGAAAACCCATATTTTTCAATGTATTGTTAAGCTTCAAATTCCATGCTCTTGAAGATTGTCGAAGACCGTATAAAGCTTTTACCAATTTTTAGACTTTTGTTTCTTCACCTTCCTTCAAGAAAACTTACGGTTGGCTAACATACACTTCTTCTTTTAATTCACCATACAATAATGTCGTTTTTACGTCCAAGTGGTGAATCTTCCATCCATTCCCGGCTACGAGAGCAATCAATAGTCTTAATGTCTCGAAACGAGCTAATACTTCATCAAAATCAATGCCTTGCTCTTGTACATAGCCGTTATCCACTAGACACGCTTTGTACCTTGTAACTTATCCACTCATATTTCTTTTAATTTTGTACACCCATCTTAACCTGATAGGTGTAGCATTTTTAGGTGGAGGAACTAATTTCCAAGTGTTGTTCTTTTCAATGGAGTCAAATTCTGCCTTGGTAGCTTTAAGCCAATTCTTGTTCACTTAGGCTTTATTAAAATTCTTTGGTGAACTAATTTTCAAGTGTTGTCTTTGGATATATCTTCTTCATTTTACGTAGCGCAGTGCTTGCTTCATGGTTGTTAACATGTTTTTCTAGACTATTACGTATGAATATGATTGATTGTATTACACTATCAAGGGCATCGTCCAATGAAGATGACAATGATGTTGAAGACGAGGACAAAGACGACATTTTTTTTTATAAATTAATGGAATGGTCTGGGAAAGATATGTATTGTGATGTGTGTATTGAAATAAGAAAGGTGAATGGTTTTATATATATATATATATATATATATATATATATATATATATATGTATATATATATATATATATGTTGGGTTAAAATTTCAAATTTCAAATTTTTTCAGAAAAATTTGATTTTTTTTTATGAAAAAGAAAGAGATTTAAAAAAAATGGTCCAATGTTTTTGTGGTTAAAAGGTGCAACAACCAATCAAATCAAAACTTTCTTACTCTCTCCTCTTGTTAATCGGGCAACAAATGGATCTTAGCGAGCCCCCTGCGTGTTACAGGGTGTTGTGTAGCGCCTCGCTAGAGGCTTGGCGAGAGTGGCATAGCGAGCCACTCCTTGTGGCATTAATATCCTAAGGATGCATACACATATCTTTTTTATTGTTAAATGTCACGTGACAAGACGATACATTGAAAAAACCCAACTGAGCGTGGATGGAACAACCGAGTTCTTCTTGGCGCCCTCCTTAATACAAGATAAGGGTGGTGTGTAGCATCCTTAGCTTCTCCATTAGATCTCACACTCTCTATAGCCTTGCAGTTGTATTTTTATAAGGTTTTAGGAAAAGTGATGGGAAGATTATTATAGTTAGAGAAGAAAGGTTATAATTACATGTTATTCTAATTGTTTTTAATTTTTTTTTAAAATTTTTTTTTGCATTTGATCACAATTTATCATTTGTTTTTTTTACCATAATTATATTAACATATTAGATATTAAATTTCTTTTAGGCTTTAAGATAATTAATTGATTTAATAAATAAAATAAAACTTTATATATATATATATATATATATATATATATATATATATATATATATATATATATAAGGAAAAAGTTATATAATTTTAAAATAATTGTCAAAAATTTCAAAATATCAAATATTGTAAAACATTGCATTTACATAATTTTTATCTTTTTTTTTTATTTTTCTATTTACATATATGAAAATTTGTCATCTTTTATTGTGACATCCCCTATTTTCTAGAATCGAAAAAAACTTCTTTATGGTTTAAAAATCCTAATATCTTGGTATGTGGAAAATGAAAGTATATTACATCATTTCTAGCACAAATTATTGTCTCAAACTAAGGATGTCATAATCCATATAATCCATAAGTTACAACATAAAAGACCTAATGATCCTGAGTACGGTTGCATGTCTTCTCTTCAATCACTCAACATCCTATTCAATTCTTCAACATTTTTAACAATACTACTTGTGATGCATGTAAATTGAGTGGTTTAGGTTGGAAAACCTTGTGAGATACATAGGATTATCAATCCCACAATGTTATTAAAACATAATTAATAAACCTGCAAAACCAACTGTCATCCAATCAACATAACATAAACATCTATAAGTCATTTTTCCCTGAGTTACCCATCCCGTCGATCCTCACTTACTAACCCTAAGATAGTGATCTTATGAGATATATATTGATGGGTTACTGTAAGCAACGAGTTCACTATACTGCTTCAATAATTCCCTGGCAGTAGACAAGGATCAATAAAGGCAACGATGAGAGGATGGAGTACGACATACCTGGAAAATGATTATCATCTTACTATGGCAAATTACTCAGACATACCTGTTGATGGTCTGATACATAATCACCCTTTCCAGATGTCTAGATGGCATACTTGTTGATGGTCTAATACATACTCATCCTTTACAACTATATAGATGACATACCTACTGATGGCCTAATACAAACTCACCCTTTCCGACTGTCTAAAAAGAAAAGGAAGGGGGAATACTAATATAGTACTCTGGTATGCACTCGTACCCCACTAAACATCAATATCATTGAACAGATTTCTACTCTTTGTTCCCATATTGCATACACTCTTAATATGATGCTACCAAATATCCAAACTTAATTAAACCAAACATCTTTTTGGGTCTTAGTCTATAACTAGGCATGATTAAAATACATGTAATCAACCTCCAATGCAAATTTTTCATGTCTATGTATTATCTTTACAATATAGGGTATAATTAACACCTCTTCAACTTAACTTCAACTAAATATCCTTGACAATCCTTAGTTTGGAACTAGACTAGTTCACTATTCGTTGTTAATACAGTCTTCATTATACTATCGCGATATAGAGTATGATTATACTATTATCCAACTTAATTAGATCTAAATATCTTTTATACATCTTAGTTTAGAAACCAGACTATAATCACTATAATCAACTTCCTACCAATTTTGTTTCGACAAAGCTATCCTAATCTAGTGTATATTTTTAAAACAAAGTGTTAAGTATTTAATATATATTAATATTTTAAATAATATACTTCTATTAAGATTATCATGTAATAATATATATACACCTACACACATATATAACCATATATGGTTCGCACAATGTATGTTAACTAATATACATCTAGCACGTGCTCCAGATAATAAACATTTAATTCACATATAAACTTTCAACATATATTCAATACTTTTAATAAATACTTGTATCAAAATCATGTTCATGAAAGTAACTATGCACTCACTTGTTTGAGGTGAAATATCCACAGAAAAGCTAGCTCCTTAGTTAATATTTCATCTTGTCCCTTTTAAACAAGCTAAATATGAATATTACTATGCTTCATTATTCATTCATATTCGTAAGCTTATTATTTCTTGATTCTTTATTATTCCTAATAAATACTTTATATCAAATAAAGAACAATCAGGTAATATCATATCAGAGTTAGGATTCGTTTGGTATACAAAGTATATTGTTTGGAAAATCCACTTTAAACACCTTACTATATCTAGCATAGACATCACTCCCGTAAGTAGATCAATAAGTATTTTGAATGGAATCACTGATAAGTCTTATTTATAAATTCATAATAACGACTATGAATATAAATATAAGTTACACTTAAAGCGTAGTAAGTGCAGCTTAACTTATAGAATTTTTAGCGAAAGATAGGAAAGTTGTGGATAGAACTTCGAGTCTGAATACTTCATTTCGCCGGGATTTCCAATGTCGCAGAGATTCTAGAAAGAAAGAAGAGTTTCTAGAGTGGAAAATCGAAAATGCGCAAGGATGAATGAAGAAATGGCTGGCTATTTATACAGAGGTATCCGCCTCAAAAACTCACCATGCTTTCCAATAGGGCGCGCTGCACCCATTATGTTTGATTCTAGTCGTGCCACATGTCGAATGCTCGTTGGTTCATGTCGTAAGTCGGTTGCCGCACAAATCTTGTCACATGTCATGAATTTTTGGAGCCACGTCATCAGTGAGACTTGGTCTCCGTAGATGCCACGTGGTGCCCTCTAGTGGTGCCATGTCACCTCCTTTGCGGGTATTTTTTCGTAATCTTCGAAAAATAATAATTTTCACATACGAGCTTTGTTTTTGACGTTTTTCATATCCACACATTCATATCGACGGGTACTACAATTTTCTTTAGATCTCAACTGATAAGTCTCACTCTATTTTAACTTCATATTTATATAGAGATTATATTGTTAGAATTCATGCAAAAATCACAATTCCTTCATACAAACTCCGTTCTCGATGCTCCTTATATCGAAAAATGTGTATTTACATGTACTACAACTCTTGTTTACATTGTTTTGGCTAACAATCAACCGATTTTCATTTTGATTTCTGTGTCGCACATTGTTGTACTGTATCGCGTGAAACTTCGAAAAATCATAACTTTTGCATGCGTCGTCAGAGTTAGGCATTCTTTATATGCACACTTTTGTAATCATGATTACTTGGACTTCCATCAAGACTATTTATCCTAAGTAATCTTTTATTTTTAGACGTTTATTTTTCATAATTCGTTAAATTCATAATATTGTTTTATATAAATATTATAAGTCCATAATATTTGGCCATAAAACTTATATGCAATTTACAAATATCATTTATATAAACCCATTGTGTACGAGGTGATCGAGGTCGTTGTCTCGGTCAAAAATAAACCAACTAACCTATGTAGATAGGGTAAGCCGGGTCGAATCCACAAGAAGTTCGTGGTTAAACTTTGTGTCAAAGCAATCAATAAAAAAGAAAAGTATTACTAGCAATTGTCACGAAAAAGATTAAAACAAAATTCAAACAAAAGCTTGGAAATTTATTAATTAAAAATAAAAATCTCAATGAGAAAACTAGAGTACTCCCAGTTCAGTTATGGACAATTTAGATTCACACGCTTTCTTCCCTAGAATCCTAATTCAGTTACATAGATGCAATTGTGGTTTATTAACTTGTAACACATAGTTTTGGGTACACTAGATGTTCATTCAACTAGTTGTCTAACTCATTTATGTCTAAATGGATTAGGGACAATTAGTGAACTAGCAATAAAATGTCTTACAACTACCTATTACCGCATTAACATTCAATATCATAAGTTGGAATAATATATGTTAATTCAATCACTTGTCTTTATTTCTAAACTAATTGAACTTGGAACAAATGATGAATTGACAATAGACTATCTTAATTATGACATCAAAAAATTCATACAACCCGATTTCACTTATCATTACCAAAGATCATCATATGAAGCATAAAATAACAATTGAAATTAATTAGAATCAAGTAATAATCAAGTGTGTTCATCCAAAAGTCATAAACATCCCCGGAAGTAACCCTAACGGTTTAGACTTCCATTGAGTTCATAAAACAAATAAGTTGATTAAAATGAATAAAATGCATAATAAAATTCATAAACAAACGTAGAATCATCAAACAAATGTAGCCTAATGATTATCAAAGTATAGAACAAATATACCTTGGGGAAGAAGAAATAATTTTGGAAAATAAAGAACTGATGAAAATTAACCAATGAAATGATCTTCACTTTTAGCTTGATGATGAATTGAATTAAATCTTGCCTTGAATTCAGATTGAAATGGAATGGACTTGTGTTTCCAAATGTTTCCAAGGGTTTTAGAAGCCTCAAGAACATAGGAAAAACTCTGAAAATCGCAGGTGGTAACCCTAAAAACGAATGCACAAGTCCCTATTTATATTACTTGACAGAAAACAATGAAATGGGGCGATGTGGGATGTTTGACGTCACAGGAGACGTCTTAGACGTCGTGTATAACACCCAAGCGTTATTTGTACGTCCTAACATGCCTTCTGCCGTCCTTGAAATACACTAAAAATGGCCAAAAACGTCGGACGTCTTAGGAGACGTCTTAGACGCATTCTAGGACGCCCTTCCTCGATTTCCAAGCTTTCCGAAACACACCGTTCCAACACGGGACGTCCCTAAAACGCCAAGACGTCCTAGGGGACGTCTTAGACGCCATGTAAGACGCCGACGAGGCTTTTCCTTCTTTTCTGCTCTGAAACGACCAGACGCTGACCGTTTGACCTGGACGTCCTAGGGGACGTCTTAGACACCTGGAGGCGTCCTTCATCTTCCGTGCAAGTTTTGATGGTTAAAACGACATAACTAGTAGAAACACAAAACATGAAAGTTGTAGCAAATCTTGTCTAGTTTCTAGAACTTCTTTACTCATGTCAATTGGAGCTCCAGAACTTGAGATATTACCAAAACATTGAAGCATGGTCAATTTTCCTAGCAACGTTTCTTCATTCCTTTAGCAATCCGTTTTATTTGCAGGTTCCGCCCACTTTTGGTACAATATATTGACCTGCATATGAAGTTCAACAACTCGTCAAAGTAGTGCCATTCTTGGACAATTATACATCAATTCAACACATTTATGACAATTTAGTACATTCATAAAATGGACTTATCACGAGACATTCTAATTATCTACTATTATCCTCTTCGGGGATTTTAATTATTCTATAAAACGAATATTTATAATCTACACTCTTTAAAATGTCTAGCTCGAATTCGCAGGAGTTGCATTTGTAGTTTAAAAAACGACAAAGTTATTTTTTAGCTTTATTTTAATTATAATGCAAAGTAATGTTTTTTTTTCTCCGAAAATATAACACATGTTCGTAAAATGATAATTATATGAGTGACCTTAATAAAATATTTAAGATAAATAAATGAAATCGGTTACTTAAAAAAAGAAAAGAAAACTTTTGAAAAGGTTAATCACTTGAGAAACTATTGGTTAGAAGTTTTTTTTTGTCAAATAAATGTTAAAAACATAAAAGAACATCCATGAGTATTGTTTCTACTGGACCCATGCCAAACATCTGGTTCATGCCAAACATCCTTAAAGTAAGATTATCTCCCATCATCACTTCATGTGCTTCTTGTGATTCTTTAGGTTAAAGGGAGTGACAACACTCCTAACACCTTGCCACATCATCTTTTTGAATGTCATGTCGTTTTTCTCTCTTAGCATCTCATTCTTACATGTGGGAGGGAGTGGTAACACTCCTACCACTTATTTTATTTTTTATTTTTTTCAAATTTAGTTAAATATTATAACCATCAAACCATTTATAAGATTTCAAATGCAATGTGCTAGAGAGGAACTTCAATCTATACCATTTAAAAGTGTTGAGAATGATTTTGTCAATTAGGCATTTTACCAAACACTTGGTGGGTATATATATATATATATATATATATATATATATATATATATATATATATATATATTACCAAACACTCGTCGAATAGCCTCTGTTGTCCGTCTTCATTTTTATTCACTCCCAGATGATCAGAACCAGAAAAAAGAGTTTGTCTAGTGCCCCTTTGCCACTTTCGTTTCAGTTTTCCATCTCCAAATTGAAGAGCAAAATACAGTTCAGTCATCCGGGGAAAGAAGAAACTGAAATCACCAATTCTATTTCCCAATTTCAGTGTTCCCATTTATGTTTCTATTTTTCATCTTAAAAATTAAGAACATTGAAAGATTTAACAGTTGGATCCGTGGAGTAAAAAAAACTTAATTAGCAATTGGGGTCACCGGAGGAAGGTAGAAACGTTGTGGTGATGAAGAAGGCAAGAACAAACATACACTACAGTCAAAACTTGAATTTTGTAAAACCAACAACAATTCATATATGTTTAAAGTTCAGATCAGAAGGTTGCTTTATGTGCTCAATGAACAATCAATCATCTTCACTTTTAAACATCCCGATCACAAATCACAAAGGTAAGGTATTTAGGGCTCCAATTGATCAATGTTGAAACCGGAGGCGGGTGGCTGAGAAAATGGCGAATCTAGGGCTCTAAGCTCAGTTTAAGTTGAAATAATGTTGAAGGTAAGGTATTTACAAAAAAACAAAACCTTCAACAACCTCTTAAAGAAAATCACGTCCGCTCCTTTCTCCAATCACAGCCAGGCTCCCACTTCTCTTTCTTCCTGTTATCTCTGTAGCGTCTTCTCCTTGGCGAGTCCCCTAGCGAGTGCTAGGGGAGGTGTTTTGTGTCCATAGAGAGCCTTAGCGAGGGTGTATGGCGAGTCCACTCCTCTTAGCCTTATAGTCATTGAACAAGTATTTATTGTTTTAAACCATGTATTGTTTCACCAAAATCATATCACTAATTATCAACAATGGTAATGATTACAACATGTATTTATTATACCATAGAAATATGAAATTTGAAACCATGTAGTAATTCTAGTAATAAGGTCGAATTCTGTCTTTTCAACCATATTTCCATCTCCACTTCCATTCTTTCCGGTTGTCCCCTTGATTATTCTTTCATGGATTCATATAAAATTTCTTAACAAGCCCTTATTACCCATAATTTAAAAATGTAACTTCAGAAGAAAAAAAAACATCTTCCTTACTTACGAGTGTTAGTAGAAGAGGATGTATATGCCTTCATTTTCTTGCATTTAATCTTTTCATATTCAACATTGTTCACTTTAGATGCCTTCATTTTCTTGCATTTATTCTTTTCAGATTCAACATTGTTCCCTTTGGAAGCATATGTAGCATCCAAATTCTTTTCGTGAATGTAAGTTCCATCTTTAATTCGTAATTATTTTTGAATTTGATCAAAAGAAAAGTCTTTAGAGGTATGCATCAACTTCTTTCTTTAATTCATCAAAGATCCTGGTAATTTGGTAATGAAATATCCCCTCCCCCCTCCAAACCAACTTTTTTAGGAATTTCAGTGTCGGGATTCTTGAATTTAGATATCATAATCATAAATTCATGGACTTGATCCATGATTTTCACATCGTCTTTCATAGAAAATTCAAAAAACTTAAAAGTAATGAGCTTATATAGCTCTTTCTTTTTCAACATTGCATTTTTCCTCCAAAGTATTCCATATTGCTATTGTAGATGTCACTAGAGAAGGTCATAGAGACAGTTAGTTAAATTTCTTAGAATGTATCTTGTATGTATGATATCATCATGTTCATGTTGTCTTTGTTCTTATTCATTGGACTCAACAATCTCGGGTGTTTTCAGAACATAGTAAACCTTTGCATCAACCAACATAAGCATCATATTTTCCTTCCAATGGGTAAGTTTGTTAGAATATGTGCACAAAATCAGAAAAACAAAAGTTGGAAACAAGAAAACGAGAGCGTGATAAAGTCATTATCCTTAAGGACAATTAGCCCCTACTGTTTTGATTTTGGTTGAATGGCTAAGACCCTCCTAGGACCTCCTAAAATTCAAAGGATGTAGGCAACGTTTCTACAACCCTATCACAAGAACATTGAAGAAAACATTTTTGTGTGATTTTGGTGAGGATGAAAAGTGAATTAACCTAAAATTTGAAAAAGAATATTTGAAACTTAAATCCTAACAGTCACACCCCTTCGTGAAAAGTGGCCATGTTTCAGAAACACCAGGGAAAAAAAAAGTTTTCGTTTTTTCCCCTAAAAGTAATCGAAAACTGTCAAACTGAAAGTTAACACACTAATTTGGATTCCATTTCAAACATTCATAAGAAAGATTTACATAGACTTTGCGGACTTGCGGGTAAACGAGCAAGAAGCTGTGCCGCAACCCTTTTTTGGATGGAAAAACTAATTCTGTAACGATCAACCTTGGAGGTATTAATTTAATTAATTTCTTGAATTGTATTTAGGCTATGATTAGGGGTTTGCACCTTGGATTGGTTTGGGCTCCCTTTTTATTTGGGCCGAGGTGTAAGCAGCCCATAAGTCGTACGCAGGGTGTAACCCCTTATACGCTGGGCGTAATGCTTAAATGAAACGCGGGGAGGAGGAGCGTACGAGCAGCGTACCTTATGGTACGCCCAGCGTACGCGACCAGGTGGCAAACCCTAATTTTAAGGGTTGACACGTATTTAAACCCCATTATAGCCTCCCACTTGGCCTCCTCACTTATCATTCACCCCAGAGAAACCCTAGTTCATACCCTTTGCTCTTTGCTTGTGTGTGTTTGGTATTTGAGCTTATTTTGTGAAGAAGGAGAAGAAGAGGAGTGGTAGAAGAAGAACTTGAGTATCTTGAGCTCAAGGATCTGGGATTATCTCTTCATTTGGCATCCAAAAGAGGTATAAAGCACTGAACTTTCTTCTTCATATGCTAGATCTAGAGTTATGGAAGTTTTGTTACATTTTGGGCCCAAAGGTTGGACCTTTATCATAGAGATCCATTTTTGAGCTTGGGATCTCCATCCTCTAGGCTCAAAGCACCTCTTTAGCAATAAAGTTTTGATCTTGGAGGTTTGCATGTGACCATGCAAGAGATCTAGCCATTTTTATGGAGTTAGGACATTACTTTTTGAGATTTGAACCTTTGTGAGTCATCCAAGCCATCAAGTAAGCAACTTTATGACTTAGGACAGAGAATAAGTTGTGGATTTGAAATTATAGCTTCTGAATCGATGGAATAAGCTCTTAATGGAAAGTTGGCTTTTCAAGGCTGTATGTTGGGTGTACGAGGAGGTACGCACGGCGTACCAGCCAGCAGCCAGTACGCCCAGCGTACCTAGAGGTATGCCCCGCGTACTTGGTCAGTTTGGGCTTCGAGCATTTGGTCCTCGGTGTGGGCTGTGCTTTGGACTTAGAGCCTTTTGGGCCGATGGGGCCATCTGAAGTCAGTGTTTATAAGCCAAGTATGGGTGTGGGCCTAGTGTAAGGCCCAATTAAGAGAATTAGGCCCAATGTGGAAAATTGGGCCATTAGTGGACCTTTAGTGGGCCATTGAAGGACTTAGAAGGAATTAAGGGTTTGGGCCATGTTTGTGACCCACACCATAGTAGGGGTAAAATGGTCATTTTACCCATAGAGGAATCCCTATTCTGATTAAGTGTTTTTATATGTCTATGATAGCCGGGAAGCAGCAGGAGCAGCAACCAGGGGTTCCCTCTTCAGGTGTTCAACAGTTAGCATTGCGAGGTGAGTTTCCTTCCAGTAGGAACGGGTCTAAGGCCACAATGTCGGCCCGTTTAGCTAGCAGTAGTTTCCGGACTTCGGTCCGATGCAGTAGTTAGTATGTTTGATGCCTTCGTGGCTCAGACTGGATTTATGTGTTATGTGTTCCGGGCTACGTCCCGGTGCAGTATACAGTTTATGTGTTCATGCTAGTTGATATGTTTATGCTATGCTATGATATGCTCACTCAGTTTCCGGACTTCGGTCCGATGCAGGGAACAAGGTCCCAGTTAGTTCCGAATTTCGGTCCGATGCAGTTAGTTCCGGACTTCGGTCTGATGCAGGGGACAAGGTCCCAGTCAGTTCTGGACTTCGGTCCGATGCAGTTCCCGGACTCCGGTCCGATGCAGAGGGCAAGGCCCTGGTTAGTTCTGGACTTCGGTCCGATGTAGTGGGCAAGGCCCAGTATGTGTTTACATGTGGTAGTTTGGGGGAGCTCACTAAGCTTCGTGCTTACAGTTTTGGTTTTGGTTTCAGGTACTTCCGCAAGTAAAGGGAAAAGCTCGGGATGATGGCATCGCACACACCACAACTTCAGTCTTTGTCCTGGGAGTTTGTTTGATTTTTAGTTTGATTTTATACATTTGTTTCACGACATTTTATTATGATTTGAGATATTTGACGTAAGGTTCTGTGATATGTCGTTCAGTACATGATTTTTATTATTATTAAAACAAAAATTTGGGTCGTATTTTTGGGCTGTTACAAATTCTTTTAAAAACACTATAGATCTTGGAGTCATAACATTACTATGCATGACCCATTGGACTCTATTGAGTAGCTCCACAGCTTCTGGCGCAAGAAAACCGTAAGTATCAAATGCAAAGGGTATAAACATGTGTTAATTTTTCATGCACGATTTTTCATGTTTTGCCACTTTGCTTGATGCAACTTTTAAAGCAGCTTGCCCCACACTGAAAACTCCACTCCACAAGCTCACAATAGGGGAAACCCCTGTTAGATCCACACATGCATGTTTTCCTCCAGCCCATCCAAATACTAAAACATCAATTGGTCTAAGTGTTGATCTTCCTTCCAATGGTCAGTTAGAAAGTTCACAGGGGCCTCTTTTGTCACACCCCAAAACCGATAACGGCGGAATACGTTTCGGGGTGGAGGACGTCATGTACAGTATCATCACAATTGCATATTAGTAAAAACAAGAAACATACAACCATAGCATTACATAATGAGTTTAATTACAAGCGTGTTTTGTAATGTTTAACAAGTACCAAAAGTAGTACAAAAATAAGAGATGGATCTCGTATGCTCCACCTTCTCCAAAATGCCGCACCTGTACTTGTCTATCTTTGACCTGAGGATACAAGTTATTTTGAAAACGAATATCAACATAAAGCTGGTGAGTTCATAAGAATTTAGTGTGAGTTTTGTATAAAAGCATTAGAACCGACAGTATGAAAAGCTGCAACTTTACAATCATAAGTGGTAGAAAATCCTATATTTTCCAGAAATACGTTGTAAGTGAAAACCTTTAAGAAACATATCATTTTCATCTTTGAAAACCATTTATTGTAAAAGTATAATAGTGAGTTTCCAATAAGTAATGCAATACGGTGGATTATGCCTGAAGTCCATAATAGTGGTGCAAACTTTCTTTAGTATTAAATACTTGTTTACTTCGGGATATTAACTTTAACTTTTTGTTTAGTATTTTAGTGTGGTTATAGTGTATTTCTTGTATGTTACCGATAGTGTGAGTAATAGAGGACCCCATGACCTTCCCGGTCATGCACAGTGTAGTGAAGTAGTGGCATCCCTGGACCTGTACGGCTCGGACTGAGGTTAACAGTCGGGATGTAATAGTGTTTGCCCCGTATAGATCTATACATATAGCGTCGTCTTCCTGCCAGAAGACTCTGGGCGTAGTGCGTAGGGAATAGAGTATCTCGTAGTGGGTTAGTGTGTTATCTCTTGATTAGTGATTTCTCTGGTATTATAGTGTAGTAGTCTCTTGTATACTCGCAATATGTTCTCGTATTAGTATATAGTATCATTATAGAGTGTATTATAGTGTGTAGAGTAGTAGCTATAGCGAATAATAGTGGCCTTAACTATACCTATTATAGTTAACTTAGAGCGTATGATTCTTATCAGTTTAGTGGTTAAAACATCGAATGAAATGAAAGTACTCGTATCCAACACTAATATATATGATATATAACTAAGAAATCAACGACAGTCGGACGGATAACAACTACCCTAAGCCCACAATCAAACAAGAACAGGAAATAAGGCGAGCTATCGGTCCTAAGTCCTTCAAGCCTTACTTATATAAATATATTGGTGAGGTTACATTTTATAAGGAATTTATTTAATAAAAATCTTGTCAAAAGGGAACATTTAGAAGATTGATCTTTTATCCGAAATGGTTTTGAAAACGAAAATCCTTTTTATAAAACATAGTGGTAAATCACATGTGATTTGAACTACGGATAGTGAATCACATGTGATTAATTTCCGTAACATGAATAAATGACTTGTATGAATTTCCTTAAACATGTATAATTGACTTGTATCCCCCCCTAAAACATATAAAACATTTGAAAGGTTCATTAAAGGGGTATGAACTCACCTGAAATCGCGTAAATCGGGTGAATCGGGTAAATCGGGTGAAAGTGTCGGTTGAGTGTTTTGTACCAATAAACGACTTGTGCACCTTTTAGGATCCTAATGTCATATGAAATATGTATTTTTCAAGAAATTAGTCATTTTATGCTTTTCATTAAAGTATTTAGGCATTCTAGCATTGATTCGGGGTTTTAGGGCCTAGAAAGGGGTTCCCGGGAGTGGTAGAAGGCCAAGAGGGGTTTGCGGGGGAGTCCATGAGTTCACTCCCTTGGAGTTTACGGCCCAAAGGCCACTCCTTGGGAGTTTACGTCCGTAAGCCCCCTAGGCTTGGCCGTAAACTCATGTATTCCTCCAAAATTGCAAGTTAAGGCCTTATTTCACTTCCCTAATTTTCTAGTAAGTGCCTTGGAATAATTTGGAGGGTTAAAACCCTCATTTTGTGACATTTTGGGGAGTTTACGGTCCAAAATTGTGCTTGGGCCGTAAACTCCATTTAGTCCCTCAAAATGGATGTTTAAATGGTCCAAATCACTTCCTTAAGTCTTAGATAAATTCTAGAAAGCCTTAGGTGGGTTTATGGGACATTTTGGCATAGAAATTGGGGAGTTTACGGCCCAAGTATAGCCTTGTCCGTAAACTCTTCTTTTGGCTTCAAAATGAGATGCTTAATGGCCTTAAACATTTCCTAGGGTCATAGCTAAATTCCTACATGCCCTAGATGAGTTTTTGGGACATTTATCAAGAGTTTTTGGGTGTTTACGGCCTAAGCATAAGCTTGGGCCGTAAACTCCTTTTTAGGCTTTAAAATCTTAAGTTTTCATGTCCAAACTCACCTAGGTAAATCCCTTAATTAGTACACAAGCTTAAAGGAAGGAAAAATGGGGTTTTTGGCAAGGTTTTAGGTGTTTACGGCATAAGGGGCTTCCTAGGCCGTAAACTCCCTTTAATCCTCTAAATCCTATGATTTTTGGCCTCTAAATGCTATGGAATATGATTAGAACAAGATAAGGAAGAAACCCTTACGTTTGGGAGCCGGAATTCGCGGTTTTGGAGTCGGGTTCGGGTCTAGAGAGAGAAAGTAGTGAGAGAGAGTGAATGAGTGGTAAAAGAGTGTTCAAATGGTGTTCACTCTCATTTCATATGCCTCGGGTGTTGCACCCGATACACGGCTACCCGATGCTAAAGTTTAACGGGGTTGAAACTTTTTACCCGGGTGAAGTGGTTGAAAAGTAATATAACTCTATTTAGTTAAACGGGGTTAACACTTACAAGTTATAATTACTTATGATAATGTCAGGACATATAAATAACTAGATATTTGTTTATTGACGACTCCAAACATCACGGGAAAACAATAAATATAACGACGAATTCCGTTAGTGCAGACGGGATTTGTAACGGCAATAAATTTGGGTTATCACATCTTTCTTGGCAGAAATCCTAACGTGCCTAAATATGTCGAAAAGAACATCCCTAACCAGATCGTGTTGGTACTTGAAACCCGGGAGCTCTTTACAATGAACTGGAGTCCAAGCATGCCTTGCGACAAACAGGGCAAGTCTCGTCAGCTGGAAATAAACAGATCATAAGGCGATACTTGAGGATGGAACGATACTCCACTGGCGACATATGCTGGCCAAGACCGTCAATAGGAATAGTCATAAGAAAATCCTGAGCATGTGGGGCCCTTAGACACTCAATTTTTTTTTTCTGCCTAATCGTCATGTCGAAGTGAACTTCCATGTCTTGGACAATTTTACTAAAAAGGGCACTCGCCAATGAATGTTGGGATTTTGGAGGGGCGGTGTCGTTAAGAATGAAATCGCTGAAGTCAAAGCTTGGAATCATCTCACGAAGACGGGCCAAAGCACAAACATAATCTGAATCCATACCACATATGCCACTATTTCGTAAGATGTGGTCTTGTAACACCCACGATTGAGCTCGCGAGGCCACAAAAGCATAGGAGGAAACCTCTACTGCTGAGTACAACCCCAAACCACCAAACCTAATTGGTAACGAAGCCAGTCGCCGTTGAAGGTTCCCAAAGAATGGACCCCCACAAACCAAAATGTCTTCAATCGACCCACGTAACCCTTTATCAAACCACAATGTCTTTTAGACCTAGCAACCTCTTGAATTCCCTCCAAATTAATTTTCAAACATTTGATTGGAATTTGAACTAACCACCAAAAATGTCTTCACCTACGAACGTGGGATATATTATTAAAACAAAAACAACTGGATTTTCCTAATAAGTGAAAAATACTATATATGTATAACAATATTAACCTTTTAAATGAAAAATAAAGGGTATCACAAACTGGTTATCGTTCATATTAGCTCGGTTTTTATGGGATTTGTGGGTTCGTAGAAACAACCATAAAATTATAAGATTTTTTTAAGAATATATATTATTATTTTTTTAGAACGAACAAACTCACACACATCATTTATTCAACTCTTAGACTACATCTTTCGTCTACAAAAAAGACTTGAACCCGTAACCTATGACTGAGGGGCAACTTTCACCAAATCTCAACTATTTTTACGAGCTTTGTGAGTAAAAACTGAAGTGTCAGTCATAATTGTTATTTCACAGTGACAAGTGACGGTGATTAACAAACTTAACTATGATTTTAGTATTTTTATTTTTCAGGTTTATGTAATATGATTTAAACACAAATGTAATCACTAGTTGCAATAAAACCGGGTTTTCAGAGTTGTAAACATATTCAAGTAATTCTAAGTAACATTAGTTATGTTATAAGGCTATCAGGAGTGGAGAGATCTCCACGCGTGAAACGCTTACGTGGAGGGTCTCTCCATGCGTGAACACCGCCCCTGGTTTCAGTGGGTTGGTCGTGGCGTGGCTCCCAGGACGGACGAAGACGCGGACGTTGATTGACTATTTAATTTTTCGACCGTTGGGTTATTAAATAAAAAAAACCTTTTTCCTTTAATTTACTTTCTCTATCTAGATATACATCCACTTATACATAATTTTTTTTAAAACATTCATACAAATTCTCTCAAATCAAACATACAAATTCAACCAAAAAATGGATAGCGATTCTGATGACAATTTGGTTTTGCACACACTATTGTCTGCGGCACAAGACGTGATTCGTCAGAGAGGCGAAACTTCACATCGCGAGAAGAAACATAGAAAATATATCAATCGGGATCGAGAGGCGGCACATGAACTTTTGGTACGTGATTATTTTGCCCCTGATAGTCTTTATGACCTTTCGAAATTCGAAGACCGTTTTCGTATTAGTAGAAAATTATTTTTACGGCTTCAGATTTGGAACGTAATTATGAGTTTTTCCAATTACGTTGGGATGCTAGAGGTAAACGTGGTTTTACCACAATACAAAAATGTACGGCCGCTCTCAGACAATTGGGATGTGGTATAACCGCAGACGCATCAGATGAGTATCTGAAAATGTCTGAGAGGACGGGTCGAGATTGTACATATCTTTTCTGTGAGTATGTTATAGAGCTTTACCGTGACATATATATGCGACATCCGACTAAAAGTGATGTCGAACAGTTGTATGCCGCGCATGAAGCTAAACATGGTTTTACAGGGATGCTTGGTAGTATTGATTGTACACATTGGGAGTTGGCAAATTGTCCCAATGCGTGGCGTGGTCAATTCACACTAGGAAATCATGGGGTCCCGACTGTTATACTGGAGGCGGCTGTTTCAAACGACCTATGGTTTTGGCATGCATTCTTTGGTATGGCGGGGTCAAACAATGACCTGAATGTGCTTCACGCGTCTCCGATATTTAACGATATTTTGCAGGGTAAAGCACCAGATATGTCATACGTTGTGAATGGAAATGAATACAAGTATGGATATTACCTAGGTGAAGGGATATATCCAGAGTATGCTACATTTGTTAAATCTTTTTCGTTTCCAGCCGATGATAAACGAAAATTGTTCAAGTTAGCACAGGAATCTGCACGGAAGGACGTTGAAAGAGCGTTTGGAGTCCTAAAACAAAGATGGCACATAATCAAGCATCCAACACGAACATGGGATAGGGCAAAACTAACGACAATGTTGACTGCCTGTGTGATTCTACATAACATGATAATAGAAGAAGTGGGCAGAGCTATTTGTTCATATACCGACAACGATGCACTTAACCCACCTGCAGTAATACAAGTTGGCAGCCCGACATACTTCTCTAGGGTTTTGGAAATACAAAATCGTGAAACACATCACAATCTACGACACGATTTAACCGAACACATATGGGGGAGACAACACCAATGGGGAAATGACGATGAAGATGAAGAGGATGAGGGCGATGATTACGACGAAAATGCAGACGGTGATGACGAGGCGGACGAGGATGATGATGATGACGACGAGTAGTACTGGTCTACGGTTTTTATGTTTTACTTTTTTTTTTTTTAATTAAGTAGTGTAGTAGTTGATTTGTTAGGTTTTATGTGTCTTTTAGTAATTTTAGGTTTTAAATTTCTATGTTTTTAATTAATGAAAAGTTTTTTTTTTGTATTTTCAAAAAATTTATTTATCTTATAAATTATGTTTTTTTATTTCATATAGTGTTACAAAAAATAAAGAAACTTACCTATTTTAAAAATTATGTTATTTATTTAACAAAATGTTAAAAAAATAAAAAATAAAAAAAGTAAATATTATTAGTGGTGACCATTTCCATAGTGGAGTGGGTTGGTGGTGAAGGTGACGTGGCGCAGAGGCGGACCACTTTTCCGGTGAGTTTGTAATGACCACTCCACATATTCGTATTTATAACGTTAGAGCAAATCACAATACATTGCGCACCCCAAAAACGGAATGTACCCCGTTATACATTATATGTCTTTTCTTTCTATGTGTTCATATTTAGCTTCGCCCAATAGAAAGCCCAATATTCGTCCTCCTTATCATGGGTTTTCTACTTTTATTTACCTGTAATGTTATTCTTTTTTGTCATATCGGCCCAAATAACCAGGCTTGGTTAATCAAATGGGTCGTATCTAAGTTCCAACTATTGATTCCCTGGGTTCGTTTTATAAAATTCAGTAAGCAAATTATGTTCGTTTTAATACTTTATTAATAGTTTTGGAAAATTTGGACAAGAACATGATAGTAATACTCAACTTGGATATGGAACAGGTACAATCTGCTCGATTCATAGATAAATCAGAGAAACTGGTATTGTGTCATATTTTATATATACTTGTATTTTCATCCACGTTGATGAATATCATGAGAAACAGCTACATGACAGTTAATAATGGTATTTGACAGTTATTGTAAGGGCATGGTCGTCTTAGTATACCAACATGTTTTAGTTAGCAGCCTATCTTTGGTAACTTTTAGTCGGAGTTGAAATTTCAATTATCTATAATATTTAACCACACTAAAATTCTTAACAAAAATTATATTCAAAAGTAACACATCAAATTATTATATGATTAGATGTCAAACATATAATCTTCTTAAATATATAGTTTTTTGTTTTCATTTGTTTTTCATCTGTCTTATCTATGAGTCTGGTGAGTATTTAACGATTGACATGTGCTTTTGTTTCAAAGAATTTTATGAATTTTAATCAAGACAACATACTATCTTACCTCTCACACGCCACTTCATATGTTAGGCCCCCTTCCCTAGTACCCTTACCCTTTGTTGACAATAACACTCGAGAGATTATGAATCCAATTCATTTCCACCCCTCTTTCATTTTCTTCAAGGTACTATCATGTCACCAAAGCCAATAAATTTGATTCCCATGTTTTCTTCACCATATATTAAAACAAGGCATTAAACACCCATCAATCGGATGTCAATTTTCAAAAGATGTCAATATGGACATGAAGCATCTTTTTGAATATAACAGGGAAACGATTGTTAACAAGTGTTGGTAAATAAATCTTTAGTATGTGTAGGTTTGTGTGTGGGCCCCCAACACACATATATTACATCATTGGAGGTTAATTTAAGATACGTCTGTTAATATGTGACTAAACACAGTGTAATACGGAAAAAAAATTACAGATAACAGGTGCCGACGGTGGTGTGAGAAACCAATACGGGATTTTGATTTAATTAGAATTAATGTTGAATTATCAGATTAGGTGGAAAGTCTTAGTATAAAATGGTCTTAATGTTTGTTGATTAAGAGGCAAAAACGGGGTCTACCATGTTATTCTATTTTGCAATTATGAAAATGTACTATTGAGTATTGACATATATAGTGTCCATTCATGCACACGCTCTCTTTGAACATGAAAGTACAATGTCATGGTCGTTTGTACATTCTGCTTTACGATTTGTATATTATATATTTATTTGGCTATATATGTATCAATAATTCATAATCAATATTTGACATATTTTACATACATTGATCCGATATACTCAAACAACATGAGTTATACGTTCTGAGTTTCCTTCACTTAGCTTTGGTACATGTGGCGGGTAAGTTTTGTAATTTCTATAATTTTATTTGAAAATTACGATTTGAATTATATCATGTCTATAACGAATTAAATGAATAAAGTTAAAACTTAGGTAAAATATAAAAAGGGTCTAAATTCTTCCACTATGTATTTTTATATATATTAAAAAGATATGATTATTAGTGCACTTACATTTTTATAATCATTATTTGAAATATATAACATTTATATAAATATAAATAACGGACTTATTGACTTGACCATTCTAGGCTCTAGCCCCTTACTATATTATCCACCTCAATAACGGCCCGAACCACCCATTTTGGATAGGGATAATGACTTGAAAGGGTAACGAACTTTCGACTTTTGTCACATTTAGTCATTAAACTTTTTTTCTTTATCTATTTTCCATTGAACTATTGAAACTGTTCACATTTTACCCTTATGACCGGCTCTTGCCGGTCATAAGGGTAAAATGTGAACAATTTTAATAGTTCAATGACAAATAGATAACGAAAAATAGTTTAGTGACTAAATGTGACAAAAGTCGAAAGTTCATTTCCCTCTAAAAAGTTCAATGACTAAATGTGAACAAACTTTCTCTTGTATTACGTTTTAGCAAATTATTATTTTTGTTAAATTGTAGCAACATTTGTTGATGAAGAAATCTATGAAATAAAAAAAAACCCTGAAAATATATTTAAAAAAAAAAACACAAAAAACCAAAACCGAAATAAAAAACCAATGGTTTGACATTTTCCAAAATAAAAAAGCAAAATTTCCAATCTGATTTTGGTTTTACAAAAAAATGAACCATTCTCACTAATGTGAATTATGACCATTGGTTTGGCATGCAGAATTTGTGACATCCCATGAATATGTAGTTACAACGTCATCTGAACTCGTAATTCAAAGTAAGGGGTTAGAGTATCATCGCATGAATACGTAGTTACAACATCGCCTGAACTCGTAATTCATCACCTACAGGTTATGGGTCTGCTCGTGTTTCATTGGGTTGTCTAGAATAGTCCGTGGTCGCCATCTATACTCTGGTAGACGACTACATCGCCATATTGCCGGTTAAGGTTATGGTATCTCCTTTCATCCTACATCACATATTCATCATCATCTATTTACCTAATTATCATCACCTTTCTATCATCACCTATCTCTCATCATTTTATTTCATCACACACCAACTATTTCATCTACCCATGTTTCATCCGCAACATATTTGTAGATATAAAATAAATATACCATTTAAATCTTTTAAAACATGTATAAAATCGTTCATCCAGCATAGACAACAAGTATTCAAATAATATGCACACATAACACGTAATTTATATAAAATACTTCATATCTACGTGTAAGATGAAAATAACTATATATACCATAAAAATCCCATAAATGCTTCCTAACTTCGAACCCCAAGGTTTACTCTACTAAAGCTTCATATTCTCGACTCTTTGGACGTAGAAGGGTCTAGATCTATCACACCAAAAAGCTCAAGATAGGTCTTCCTCTCACTCTACACACTCAAGCTCGCTAGGGTTCTCACTTATGGGAAAGGTAGTCGTAATTGAAGGCCATAAGTGCCTTTGAATATGGCTCGCGCCCAAAGATTTAGGGTTTCTGCCAACAACGCGGACTCGTCGAGTCACCTCACCGACTCGTCGAGTCCATTCATTAATCCGAGTCATCAGTCGCGACCTTACTCAACGAGTTGAGGCGTCAACTCATCGAGTCTCTCTTCTTAAATCAAAAGAAAAATACTTAAATTATGATACCTGGAAATCCGGATGTTACATTTTGTTTTTTTATTTCATAGATTTCTTCATCAACAAATGTTGCTACAATTAAACAAAAATAAATAATTTGCTAAAACATAATACAATAGGAAGTTTGTTCACATTTAGTCATTGAACTTTTTAGAGGGAAACGAACTTTCGATTTTGTTCACATTTAGTCACTAAACTTTTTTTCGTTATCTATTTGCCACTAAACTATTGAAACCGTTCACATTTTACCCTTATGACCGGTAACAGCCGGTTATAAGGGTAAAATATGAACAGTTTCAATAGTTCAATGGCAAATAGATAACGAAAAAAAGTTTAGTGACTAAATGTGACAAAAGTCGAAAGTTCGTTACCTTTTCAAGTCATTATCCCTTTTGGATAACCAACTCGAGCCTTTAGGTTTATTTTAGTTGTTTATAGAACATTGTATCCTATAATAGGATAAGCAAAAACTGAACCACAAAATAATAATAATAAATAAATAAATAAATAAATAAACCGAAAAAACAGTATAAACCAAAATCAAAACACATATAAAAACCGACTTTTTGTAGTTTGCTTTGTCTTGGTTTAATGGCATAAGTCTGGATGCCACCCTTTTGGTTTCATTACACGTCGTACATTTTTGCCCGTAATTTGATCACTTCATGGTAATTTATGTTACAAGTAGAAGTAAAATGAACTCAAATGTTTTGTTTGTTGTTGCACATGTAACCAATCAATAATTTGTTTTGTTCGTTTATGTTATAAATTGATTAATTTATTCTACCACTTGATTGTGGTCCAAATTCTAGAAAATCAATCAAACCTTTAATGACGTTGAATTTTATCAATATCTTCTTTGTCTAAATTTGGGATTTAAATTAACAACATTTATTATAAAAAATATTTTTTATTAGCCACATTGCATTAGCTTATATAATACCATTTAATTCGAAGAAAACGATTGATCAATATAAATTAGGCAATCATATTTATATACCATTAAGTTATAGTTAAACAATATATGTTTATTATGAAATATGATGGTAAGTTAAAAAATAATGTAAGAAATGAGATTGTAAAAAAAAATTATTTTATTATTTTTGGTAAAAACAATGAATATTTTCAATACATTCTCATTATTTATACTAGCAAAAAAAAGTTATGTTATAAAGGTTTTTATAGTGGTGCATAACTACGTTCATAAAACTTCATATTTATCATGAAATATGGAGGTAAGTTAAAAAATAAAATAAGAAATAAGGTAAAAAAAATTATTCTATTATCGGTTGTAAAAACATCAACATTTCCAATACATATATATTACTCACTATTTATACTAGAAAAATAAAATAAAAGGTGAAATATGTTATGTGCATAACTACATTCATAGAACGCATAATAATGTTTGTTACTAATGCTCACTAATGATGGAGAGAAAACGAATATGGAGAATCCAATGGTCATTCATCAAAAATATTGTATTAATTTCAAAAAATTCTCTTTAATGATGATTGCATCATCCCTCTTTAAAATCATAATATGTAAACCTCATGGGAAAAACTCTTATTAAATAAAAAGAGCACATGATTAATAATTGATATTGAAAATAATTGTCTTATTAAAAACTTTGCTAAGAAAACCCAATGGTGAAAACTTAACTAAGAAAAATAGTACATCATGTTTTCAACTTCCTCATATGGACACATCACTTGATTTTCTTGAAGTCTCATATACCAATGTTTCGTACCATCTTTTCAAAATTGGAAGTTAGAAGTGTTTTAGTGAACAAGTCAGTCAACTTGTTAATTGATGATGAATGTGTTTAAGTAGCATAAGCCCATATCTGTTGTACCATGGAGATATTGAAGAATGTATTGGACTATATTCTAGTGTCTTTTTGTTAGAGAATCACTAAGATATGATACTTAGGTACCAATAATTTTTTCATGTTTTTCACAAGGACGAAATTGGTCCTTTTTGGCATATAAGCGCCTTACCAACATTGGGTTACTTAATAGATGTGATTTATCCATATAAAATCTTTTAAGCACATTTTCTAGATAACTTTGATGCATCAAAATTCCATTTTTGTGTGCTCAATTTGAAGACTCAAACAAAATTTCGTTTTACCAAAATCTTTCATTTCGATTTTTTTTTCAAGTAAGAAGTAGCATTTTTCAACTCTCTAGGAGTTCCAATATTGTTCAAATTATCTACAACAGTAATTATGATAAATTCTGATCTGGATCTATTTATGAATATATATGGGTTGATAATATAATTTTTGTAGCATTCTTTCAACAAAAATGTACTTAAGCAACTCGACAACATACCACTAGAATGTTTCAATCCATTCAAAGATTTATTTAATTTTACCGAATATACTTCTTGAGAATTAGAAGTTTGTGCTTTTGGCACCTTAAACCCTTATGACATTTTCATATAAATATAATTCTCAAGTGAACCATATAAATAGGCACTAACTACATCCATTTGACATATCCAGTTTTGCATATGTTGTAAGACTTATTAAATAACAAAATGTAATTGCATCAACGGCAGGAGAGTACGTTTCTTTATGATCAATTTCGGGCCCTTCGGTAGAACCATGTGCGACGATTTTTGTTTTATATCTCATAACTTCATTTTTCTGGATTCTTTTAAGCACAAATACTCATTGATGTCCCACTGGTCTTATCCCGTTTGGTGTATGGACTACAGGTCCAATTTTTTTTTTGTTGAGTAAGAAAATTAAGCTCTTTATTTATACATCTTTCCATTTTATCCAATCTGTCTATTCCTACATTCCTACATAGATTTGGGTTCAAGACCCTCATTTTGTTCCATAATCTCGTGCTCAACATGATATAAAAGATTATCACCGACGACTATCGTATTTCGGTTCCATCTGATTCCTGTCATGACATAATTTATTTAGATCTCTTCATTTTTATAATTTTTAGGGTCATGAGTTTATTCTTTTATGTCATTAGGCTCTTCTATAATTTCACCAATCTTTTCAAGAGATGCCCCTTTCTCTTTTGAAACATCAATTATGTTTTCTCATTTTCATTTTTGATGATTTTTAATTCCATATTTTAGGTGTGCCTTAGACTCCTTTGCAACTTTATTTTTTTTTCCTTCCGTGACATCAATTTTAATTGGATCATTTACGGTTAGTACATGAGACTTTGTTACTCTCTTAGGGTCAATAAATGCATTTGGAAGTTGATTTGTTGTATTTTGTAAATGAATAATCATTTACACTTCTAGTTCACATTGACTTGAACAAAGATCTAAAATGGAAAGTGATAATTTATTTCAAGAGCTTTTATTTTTCAACTTCTATATTTTCCTGCATGATGTTGAAAAACCGATTCATCAAAATGATAATCATCAAATGTAGTTGTAAACAAGTGTCCAGTTGATGGTTCCAAATATTTTACTATAAATGGAGATTCATATAAAGCAAAAATCCCCATTCTTCTTTGAGGACCCATTTTGTGTGGTGTGGTGGAGAAATGGGTACATAAAATGCACATCCTAATGTTCTTAAAATGGGAAATATTTGGTTCCTTTCTTCCTGACATCAAACTAGTTGAATATGGGAGAATTTATGACAACTCGTTGGTCTGATGTGTATAGGTGATGTTACATATAAAATTGCATGCCTACATGCCAATGTAGGAAATTTAAAATGCATTAGTAATGGTCTTGTAATTAACTGAATGTGTTGAATTATGACTCAGGTAGACCATTTTGCATATAAATGTGTGTAATAGTCATTAAAATCTTGTGATGAAAATTTCCTAGCATTGTTAAGTCGAATTTTCTTAATTAGGTAATTGGGGAAATGTGACCTTAAGCTGATTATTTGTGCAAGTAACCTTACAAAAGTGAGATGACGATTGGACAACAAGCACAATTGTGATGATTTAGTGGGCGCATCATTTAAAATCATAAAATATCTAAATGATCCACATGATGGATGAATTGGTCCATGTGGCATCCCCAATTTTTAGAACAAAAAAAAATCTTTAAAAAATCTTTACACTTTGAGAATCATAATATCTTTTATTGTGGGAATTCTCAATACATTAAAACAATTTGATTACAAAAGATTGTCTCAAAATAATAAAACTATAAGTATGTCATAATCGATACACAACATATGTTACATTGTAAAAACCTAACAATTCTGACGTTATCACTCAACATCTTACTCAAGTCTTTAGCAACCTTAGTACCACTACTTATGATACATATAAACTAAGTGAGTCAGGTTAGAAAATCTGGTGAGATACATAGGATTTTCAATCCCAAAATGTTTTATTATTCTTAGCCTGCAAAATATATGTTATATTAACACAAAGTATAAAAAGTATAAAATAGTTAATATTTACGACTTGTTTTAATAGAACATAGATTATAAAAAGTATAAAATAGACATATGTTATCATTAACGCAATTGATTTGAATATCATAGCTTATGGAAAACACTAATTATAAATTTAAGAGACATAGATTATAAAAAGTATAAAATATAAAATAGTTAATATTTACGACTTGTTTTAATAGAGTTCGGGTTTAAATTTTATATGTGTTATCAAATTATTTCTGGGTTAAACTCGTTGACTGAAAACGTAAAATTGTCGGACTAAAGATATTAAAATTTTGGATAATGAGGTTTGAAAAATAGAATGTGGTTGCCGCTTGCCGGTAGGTTCCACCAACTTTATAATAGACAAAGGAAACGCATGTGCAAATCATAAGGCGATTGGCCCATAATTGGCCCACACAAACCCAGAGCAACCTCTTACGGCTGAACCTCATTTCTATAATGAAATCAAATAAAAATAAATAAATACAAAATAATTTTCAAATAACAATTATAAAAAATCAAATACATTAACAAAAGAAAGTATAAATCAATATAATCACACGTATTTTATTATAACAAGTTTTTTTAATAATCAATGTCGTATTTAATATTTTTAAATATATTACATTGGCATATCTAAGCTAATGTATTGATTACAAAATTATCTAATGTGGATAGGCTAAGATACTCATTAAGCTTTTAGACAATAGGATGTAATATCATATTCGTCGTATTATTGCATTGCCACGTCATTTTCATATTATTTTTCTGCTTACCCCATAAAATTGGTGGGTGGCATACCCAATTAACTAAATAATGTAAGACGTTAATTTAGAAGTAAGAAGTTTTTTAAGGCGTGACAATTTTATATTCTCTCCGTCCCAAAATAATAGTCCACAGACAAAAAACGCACAGTTTAAGAAAACATTAATTACCATTAACTTTATTAAATGAAATGACAGTGTTACCCTTATGTTGCATTTAATTCTATGATAGTTGTATTTAATTTTATGGTAATTTAACTAATAATAAGGAGTATTATGGTAAAAGACATATTTATTTTTAGAAGTAGACAATTATTTTGGGACAATTAATATGAGACTGAAAGAGTATATATTAGAAAAGATAAATCATAAAATTATAGAATTATATCAAATATATCAAGATTTTAGAAGTGGTATATTATCATTTAATATAAAAAAGTTAACAAAAACTCAATTGTTTTACGTTCAATAAAAACACAAAATCAAAAAAACTAGCACCTTGAGAAAAACCCGCTCCATAACACGATAAAACACATATTGACACGTTATTTGGATATCACGTTTAACAAACCCGTTTTAGACGTTTTCGTAATGGCTACAACATGTCTCACGTCATCGGACAACATGGAGCGCGCCATTTAGAACCATGGTCGCACCACACTTTTATTTATTATTATTATTTTTTTAATTGAATAAAATACAATTTAATAAAAAATATAATTATATAAAATAAATAAAAAGAAAATACTTCATTACTTAAAAAAATACAAACAACATTAAAAACGTAAATAAAAAAACATACTCAAAACATCGAAAAAAAACATGATCTAATCATCCTCACTAGCCACATCATCATAATCCTTGCTCGAATCTCCTTTAAACATTTCTTGCTCGTCATCGATAGAGTCGAACAAGTTGTTTTCATCAAAATCGTCGACATCGGGATTCACTTGAGCATTGAAGACGTGTTCCACCAAATCACACGAAGTTTGTGGTGTCCAACTCAATCATATACTTTCCCCTTTGTTCTCTACGTGCGTATGCGTACCAATACCAACTCCTACATTTGATAAATTCTCATTTTGATTGTAGTGGCAAATTGCTTCCCCCCATCTTCTATAATCATATTATGCAGTATAAATATATAATACATGCATAAATAAGTATTTATTCGTTTGCGCTCCATAGATCGCGTCGATGTTGCAAGTATCTGTCAACGTTTCTTTAGAACACCAAAGGTTCGCTCGATATCCTTCCTAGAAGATTATTGGGCCGACTTAAACTTTATTCGCTTTTCATCATTTGGACATGCGAATGACGTCACAAATGTAGTTAACTCTGGATATATCCTATCAGTATTGTAATGCTTACACTTGTATGATGTCTCTTTTGCTTGAAACTACACATCATATGATAAACCAAGGTATATTTCGTTGAATATCAAAGATTGGTCTAGAACGTTGATGTCGTTGTTGGAACCTGTTGGACCACAAAATGCATGACATATCCAAAGATCATACGACGCCACTGCTTTTAAAATATTGTTGGTATCCTTTGATCACCTTGCGTAAATTGACCACGCTATGCATTAGGGCACATTGATCACCCTCAATTCATACAATCAATACTACCAAACATTCTATGAAACTCACGCTTAATTTCATGTGGTGTATATAGTTAGTGGATGTCACTTATTTTAGGTTTGCATAAATAGCGACCACGATAGAGAATAATCACAACTCTAGCAAACATGTATACACATTCCCTCGACATTCGCTCTGACATCCTCAAATACTCATCACATGAGTCAAATCCTATGCCGAATGTTAGTTGACGAATTGCATTTGTATATTTTTGAATTACGGAGAAAATTTTATGTCCTCTTCCGTTAATCCAATGCTGAAAATATGGAAATTCATTTTGATGCCGTCGACAATGCTTAAAAATAATTCTTTCATAATCCAGAACTGACGTCTGAATTTTATGGCATACACTGCATCATCGGCAAAGTAGTCATTGGCAAGTTGACTGTGTTCGACTTCACGATTTCTAGGTAAA